>NC_141362.1:0-600000 GCF_057382095.1 Aulonocara sp. 'chitande type north' Nkhata Bay | reverse complement strand
TCAAATGCATGTAACAGTGAGAAACACATTGTCTTGGCGAAAGAAAGCATTTTCGTACAACTTCATATAAATCGCTGTAACTTTTGATAGAAGACTCAGAAACACATGTTTATGGCTTTATCTTATAGAACTCAATATCCCCGTGCTGGGCAAACAGGTTTTGCAGCCGTTTGAGCTAAGATTTTAAAATTATTCACATAATGAAAACCTATACTTTGTCTCGGGCGAGTTTCCCATTCAAATGCATGTAACAGTGAGAAACACACTGTCTTGGCGAAATAAAGCGTTTTTGAACAACTTCATATAAATCGGTGTAACTTTTGATAGAAGACTCAGACAAACATGTTTATGGCTTTATCTTATAGAACTCAATATCCCCGTGCTGGGCAAACAGGTTTTGCAGCCGTTTGAGCTAAGATTTTAAAATTATTCACATAATGAAAACCTATACTTTGTCTCGGGCGAGTTTCCCATTCAAATGCATGTAACAGTGAGAAACACACTGTCTTGGCGAAATAAAGCGTTTTTGAACTTTATATAAATCGCTGTAACTTTTGATAGAAGACTCAGACACACATGTCTATGGCTTCATCTTAAAGAATTCAATATCCTCGTGCTGGGCAAACAGGTTTTGCAGCCGTTTGAGCTAAGATTTTAAAATTATTCACATAATGAAAACCTATACTTTGTTTCAGGCGAGTTTCCCATTCAAATGCATGTAACAGTGAGAAACACATTGTCTTGGCGAAAGAAAGTATTTTCGTACAACTTCATATAAATCGCTGTAACTTTTGATAGAAGACTCAGAAACACATGTTTATGGCTTCATCTTAAAGAATTCAATATCCCCGTGCTGGGCAAACAGGTTTTGCAGCCGTTTGAGCTAAGATTTTAAAATTATTCACATAATGAAAACCTATACTTTGTCTCGGGCGAGTTTCCCATTCAAATGCATGTAACAGTGAGAAACACACTGTCTTGGCGAAATAAAGCGTTTTTGAACAACTTTATATAAATCGGTGTAACTTTTGATAGAAGACTC
The DNA here is from genome assembly GCF_057382095.1 of Aulonocara sp. 'chitande type north' Nkhata Bay. Classification (NCBI taxonomy): domain Eukaryota; kingdom Metazoa; phylum Chordata; class Actinopteri; order Cichliformes; family Cichlidae; genus Aulonocara; species Aulonocara sp. 'chitande type north' Nkhata Bay. The sequence goes on along the minus strand of NC_141362.1, from coordinate 598,958 downwards.
AGACAAACATGTTTATGGCTTTATCTTATAGAACTCAATATCCCCGTGCTGGGCAAACAGGTTTTGCAGCCGTTTGAGCTAAGATTTTAAAATTATTCACATAATGAAAACCTATACTTTGTCTCGGGCGAGTTTCCCATTCAAATGCATGTAACAGTGAGAAACACACTGTCTTGGCGAAATAAAGTGTTTTTGAACAACTTCATATAAATCGCTGTAACTTTTGATAGAAGACTCAGACAAACATGTTTATGGCTTTATCTTATAGAACTCAATATCCCCGTGCTGGGCAAACAGGTTTTGCAGCCGTTTGAGCTAAGATTTTAAAATTATTCACATAATGAAAACCTATACTTTGTCTCGGGCGAGTTTCCCATTCAAATGCATGTAACAGTGAGAAACACACTGTCTTGGCGAAATAAAGCGTTTTTGAACAACTTCATATAAATCGCTGTAACTTTTGATAGAAGACTCAGACAAACATGTTTATGGCTTTATCTTATAGAACTCAATATCCCCGTGCTGGGCAAACAGGTTTTGCAGCCGTTTGAGCTAAGATTTTAAAATTATTCACATAATGAAAACCTATACTTTGTCTCGGGCGAGTTTCCCATTCAAATGCATGTAACAGTGAGAAACACACTGTCTTGGCGAAATAAAGCGTTTTTGAACAACTTCATATAAATCGCTGTAACTTTTGATAGAAGACTCAGACAAACATGTTTATGGCTTTATCTTATAGAACTCAATATCCCCGTGCTGGGCAAACAGGTTTTGCAGCCGTTTGAGCTAAGATTTTAAAATTATTCACATAATGAAAACCTATACTTTGTCTCGGGCGAGTTTCCCATTCAAATGCATGTAACAGTGAGAAACACATTGTCTTGGCGAAAGAAAGCATTTTCGTACAACTTCATATAAATCGCTGTAACTTTTGATAGAAGACTCAGAAACACATGTTTATGGCTTTATCTTATAGAACTCAATATCCCCGTGCTGGGCAAACAGGTTTTGCAGCTGTTTGAGCTAAGATTTTAAAATTATTCACATAATGAAAACCTATACTTTGTCTCGGGCGAGTTTCCCATTCAAATGCATGTAACAGTGAGAAACACACTGTCTTGGCGAAATAAAGCGTTTTTGAACAACTTCATATAAATCGCTGTAACTTTTGATAGAAGACTCAGACAAACATGTTTATGGCTTTATCTTATAGAACTCAATATCCCCGTGCTGGGCAAACAGGTTTTGCAGCCGTTTGAGCTAAGATTTTAAAATTATTCACATAATGAAAACCTATACTTTGTCTCGGGCGAGTTTCCCATTCAAATGCATGTAACAGTGAGAAACACACTGTCTTGGCGAAATAAAGCGTTTTTGAACAACTTCATATAAATCGGTGTAACTTTTGATAGAAGACTCAGACAAACATGTTTATGGCTTTATCTTATAGAACTCAATATCCCCGTGCTGGGCAAACAGGTTTTGCAGCCGTTTGAGCTAAGATTTTAAAATTATTCACATAATGAAAACCTATACTTTGTCTCGGGCGAGTTTCCCATTCAAATGCATGTAACAGTGAGAAACACATTGTCTTGGCGAAAGAAAGCATTTTCGTACAACTTCATATAAATCGCTGTAACTTTTGATAGAAGACTCAGAAACACATGTTCATGGCTTTATCTTATAGAACTCAATATCCCCGTGCTGGGCAAACAGGTTTTGCAGCCGTTTGAGCTAAGATTTTAAAATTATTCACATAATGAAAACCTATACTTTGTCTCGGGCGAGTTTCCCATTCAAATGCATGTAACAGTGAGAAACACATTGTCTTGGCGAAAGAAAGCATTTTCGTACAACTTCATATAAATCGCTGTAACTTTTGATAGAAGACTCAGAAACACATGTTTATGGCTTCATCTTAAAGAATTCAATATCCCCGTGCTGGGCAAACAGGTTTTGCAGCCGTTTGAGCTAAGATTTTAAAATTATTCACATAATGAAAACCTATACTTTGTCTCGGGCGAGTTTCCCATTCAAATGCATGTAACAGTGAGAAACACAATGTCTTGGCGAAATAAAGCGTTTTTGAACAACTTTATATAAATCGGTGTAACTTTTGATAGAAGACTCAGACAAACATGTTTATGGCTTTATCTTATAGAACTCAATATCCCCGTGCTGGGCAAACAGGTTTTGCAGCCGTTTGAGCTAAGATTTTAAAATTATTCACATAATGAAAACCTATACTTTGTCTCGGGCGAGTTTCCCATTCAAATGCATGTAACAGTGAGAAACACACTGTCTTGGCGAAAGAAAGCATTTTCGTACAACTTCATATAAATCGCTGTAACTTTTGATAGAAGACTCAGAAACACATGTTTATGGCTTTATCTTATAGAACTCAATATCCCCGTGCTGGGCAAACAGGTTTTGCAGCCGTTTGAGCTAAGATTTTAAAATTATTCACATAATGAAAACCTATACTTTGTCTCGGGCGAGTTTCCCATTCAAATGCATGTAACAGTGAGAAACACATTGTCTTGGCGAAAGAAAGCATTTTCGTACAACTTCATATAAATCGCTGTAACTTTTGATAGAAGACTCAGAAACACATGTTTATGGCTTTATCTTATAGAACTCAATATCCCCGTGCTGGGCAAACAGGTTTTGCAGCCGTTTGAGCTAAGATTTTAAAATTATTCACATAATGAAAACCTATACTTTGTCTCGGGCGAGTTTCCCATTCAAATGCATGTAACAGTGAGAAACACACTGTCTTGGCGAAATAAAGCGTTTTTGAACAACTTCATATAAATCGCTGTAACTTTTGATAGAAGACTCAGACAAACATGTTTATGGCTTTATCTTATAGAACTCAATATCCCCGTGCTGGGCAAACAGGTTTTGCAGCCGTTTGAGCTAAGATTTTAAAATTATTCACATAATGAAAACCTATACTTTGTCTCGGGCGAGTTTCCCATTCAAATGCATGTAACAGTGAGAAACACACTGTCTTGGCGAAATAAAGCGTTTTTGAACAACTTCATATAAATCGGTGTAACTTTTGATAGAAGACTCAGACAAACATGTTTATGGCTTTATCTTATAGAACTCAATATCCCCGTGCTGGGCAAACAGGTTTTGCAGCCGTTTGAGCTAAGATTTTAAAATTATTCACATAATGAAAACCTATACTTTGTCTCGGGCGAGTTTCCCATTCAAATGCATGTAACAGTGAGAAACACATTGTCTTGGCGAAAGAAAGCATTTTCGTACAACTTCATATAAATCGCTGTAACTTTTGATAGAAGACTCAGAAACACATGTTCATGGCTTTATCTTATAGAACTCAATATCCCCGTGCTGGGCAAACAGGTTTTGCAGCCGTTTGAGCTAAGATTTTAAAATTATTCACATAATGAAAACCTATACTTTGTCTCGGGCGAGTTTCCCATTCAAATGCATGTAACAGTGAGAAACACATTGTCTTGGCGAAAGAAAGCATTTTCGTACAACTTCATATAAATCGCTGTAACTTTTGATAGAAGACTCAGAAACACATGTTTATGGCTTCATCTTAAAGAATTCAATATCCCCGTGCTGGGCAAACAGGTTTTGCAGCCGTTTGAGCTAAGATTTTAAAATTATTCACATAATGAAAACCTATACTTTGTCTCGGGCGAGTTTCCCATTCAAATGCATGTAACAGTGAGAAACACAATGTCTTGGCGAAATAAAGCGTTTTTGAACAACTTTATATAAATCGGTGTAACTTTTGATAGAAGACTCAGACAAACATGTTTATGGCTTTATCTTATAGAACTCAATATCCCCGTGCTGGGCAAACAGGTTTTGCAGCCGTTTGAGCTAAGATTTTAAAATTATTCACATAATGAAAACCTATACTTTGTCTCGGGCGAGTTTCCCATTCAAATGCATGTAACAGTGAGAAACACACTGTCTTGGCGAAAGAAAGCATTTTCGTACAACTTCATATAAATCGCTGTAACTTTTGATAGAAGACTCAGAAACACATGTTTATGGCTTTATCTTATAGAACTCAATATCCCCGTGCTGGGCAAACAGGTTTTGCAGCCGTTTGAGCTAAGATTTTAAAATTATTCACATAATGAAAACCTATACTTTGTCTCGGGCGAGTTTCCCATTCAAATGCATGTAACAGTGAGAAACACACTGTCTTGGCGAAATAAAGCGTTTTTGAACAACTTCATATAAATCGCTGTAACTTTTGATAGAAGACTCAGAAACACATGTTCATGGCTTTATCTTATAGAACTCAATATCCCCGTGCTGGGCAAACAGGTTTTGCAGCCGTTTGAGCTAAGATTTTAAAATTATTCACATAATGAAAACCTATACTTTGTCTCGGGCGAGTTTCCCATTCAAATGCATGTAACAGTGAGAAACACACTGTCTTGGCGAAATAAAGCGTTTTTGAACTTTATATAAATCGCTGTAACTTTTGATAGAAGACTCAGACACACATGTCTATGGCTTCATCTTAAAGAATTCAATATCCTCGTGCTGGGCAAACAGGTTTTGCAGCCGTTTGAGCTAAGATTTTAAAATTATTCACATAATGAAAACCTATACTTTGTCTCGGGCGAGTTTCCCATTCAAATGCATGTAACAGTGAGAAACACACTGTCTTGGCGAAATAAAGCGTTTTTGAACTTTATATAAATCGCTGTAACTTTTGATAGAAGACTCAGACACACATGTCTATGGCTTCATCTTAAAGAATTCAATATCCTCGTGCTGGGCAAACAGGTTTTGCAGCCGTTTGAGCTAAGATTTTAAAATTATTCACATAATGAAAACCTATACTTTGTTTCAGGCGAGTTTCCCATTCAAATGCATGTAACAGTGAGAAACACACTGTCTTGGCGAAATAAAGCGTTTTTGAACAACTTCATATAAATCGCTGTAACTTTTGATAGAAGACTCAGACAAACATGTTTATGGCTTTATCTTATAGAACTCAATATCCCCGTGCTGGGCAAACAGGTTTTGCAGCCGTTTGAGCTAAGATTTTAAAATTATTCACATAATGAAAACCTATACTTTGTCTCGGGCGAGTTTCCCATTCAAATGCATGTAACAGTGAGAAACACACTGTCTTGGCGAAATAAAGCGTTTTTGAACAACTTCATATAAATCGCTGTAACTTTTGATAGAAGACTCAGACAAACATGTTTATGGCTTTATCTTATAGAACTCAATATCCCCGTGCTGGGCAAACAGGTTTTGCAGCCGTTTGAGCTAAGATTTTAAAATTATTCACATAATGAAAACCTATACTTTGTCTCGGGCGAGTTTCCCATTCAAATGCATGTAACAGTGAGAAACACATTGTCTTGGCGAAAGAAAGCATTTTCGTACAACTTCATATAAATCGCTGTAACTTTTGATAGAAGACTCAGAAACACATGTTTATGGCTTTATCTTATAGAACTCAATATCCCCGTGCTGGGCAAACAGGTTTTGCAGCCGTTTGAGCTAAGATTTTAAAATTATTCACATAATGAAAACCTATACTTTGTCTCGGGCGAGTTTCCCATTCAAATGCATGTAACAGTGAGAAACACACTGTCTTGGCGAAATAAAGCGTTTTTGAACAACTTCATATAAATCGCTGTAACTTTTGATAGAAGACTCAGACAAACATGTTTATGGCTTTATCTTATAGAACTCAATATCCCCGTGCTGGGCAAACAGGTTTTGCAGCCGTTTGAGCTAAGATTTTAAAATTATTCACATAATGAAAACCTATACTTTGTCTCGGGCGAGTTTCCCATTCAAATGCATGTAACAGTGAGAAACACACTGTCTTGGCGAAATAAAGCGTTTTTGAACAACTTCATATAAATCGGTGTAACTTTTGATAGAAGACTCAGACAAACATGTTTATGGCTTTATCTTATAGAACTCAATATCCCCGTGCTGGGCAAACAGGTTTTGCAGCCGTTTGAGCTAAGATTTTAAAATTATTCACATAATGAAAACCTATACTTTGTCTCGGGCGAGTTTCCCATTCAAATGCATGTAACAGTGAGAAACACACTGTCTTGGCGAAATAAAGCGTTTTTGAACAACTTCATATAAATCGGTGTAACTTTTGATAGAAGACTCAGACAAACATGTTTATGGCTTTATCTTATAGAACTCAATATCCCCGTGCTGGGCAAACAGGTTTTGCAGCCGTTTGAGCTAAGATTTTAAAATTATTCACATAATGAAAACCTATACTTTGTCTCGGGCGAGTTTCCCATTCAAATGCATGTAACAGTGAGAAACACACTGTCTTGGCGAAATAAAGCGTTTTTGAACTTTATATAAATCGCTGTAACTTTTGATAGAAGACTCAGACACACATGTCTATGGCTTCATCTTAAAGAATTCAATATCCTCGTGCTGGGCAAACAGGTTTTGCAGCCGTTTGAGCTAAGATTTTAAAATTATTCACATAATGAAAACCTATACTTTGTTTCAGGCGAGTTTCCCATTCAAATGCATGTAACAGTGAGAAACACATTGTCTTGGCGAAAGAAAGTATTTTCGTACAACTTCATATAAATCGCTGTAACTTTTGATAGAAGACTCAGAAACACATGTTTATGGCTTCATCTTAAAGAATTCAATATCCCCGTGCTGGGCAAACAGGTTTTGCAGCCGTTTGAGCTAAGATTTTAAAATTATTCACATAATGAAAACCTATACTTTGTCTCGGGCGAGTTTCCCATTCAAATGCATGTAACAGTGAGAAACACACTGTCTTGGCGAAATAAAGCGTTTTTGAACAACTTTATATAAATCGGTGTAACTTTTGATAGAAGACTCAGACAAACATGTTTATGGCTTTATCTTATAGAACTCAATATCCCCGTGCTGGGCAAACAGGTTTTGCAGCCGTTTGAGCTAAGATTTTAAAATTATTCACATAATGAAAACCTATACTTTGTCTCGGGCGAGTTTCCCATTCAAATGCATGTAACAGTGAGAAACACACTGTCTTGGCGAAATAAAGTGTTTTTGAACAACTTCATATAAATCGCTGTAACTTTTGATAGAAGACTCAGACAAACATGTTTATGGCTTTATCTTATAGAACTCAATATCCCCGTGCTGGGCAAACAGGTTTTGCAGCCGTTTGAGCTAAGATTTTAAAATTATTCACATAATGAAAACCTATACTTTGTCTCGGGCGAGTTTCCCATTCAAATGCATGTAACAGTGAGAAACACACTGTCTTGGCGAAATAAAGCGTTTTTGAACAACTTCATATAAATCGCTGTAACTTTTGATAGAAGACTCAGACAAACATGTTTATGGCTTTATCTTATAGAACTCAATATCCCCGTGCTGGGCAAACAGGTTTTGCAGCCGTTTGAGCTAAGATTTTAAAATTATTCACATAATGAAAACCTATACTTTGTCTCGGGCGAGTTTCCCATTCAAATGCATGTAACAGTGAGAAACACACTGTCTTGGCGAAATAAAGCGTTTTTGAACAACTTCATATAAATCGCTGTAACTTTTGATAGAAGACTCAGACAAACATGTTTATGGCTTTATCTTATAGAACTCAATATCCCCGTGCTGGGCAAACAGGTTTTGCAGCCGTTTGAGCTAAGATTTTAAAATTATTCACATAATGAAAACCTATACTTTGTCTCGGGCGAGTTTCCCATTCAAATGCATGTAACAGTGAGAAACACACTGTCTTGGCGAAATAAAGCGTTTTTGAACAACTTCATATAAATCGCTGTAACTTTTGATAGAAGACTCAGACAAACATGTTTATGGCTTTATCTTATAGAACTCAATATCCCCGTGCTGGGCAAACAGGTTTTGCAGCCGTTTGAGCTAAGATTTTAAAATTATTCACATAATGAAAACCTATACTTTGTCTCGGGCGAGTTTCCCATTCAAATGCATGTAACAGTGAGAAACACATTGTCTTGGCGAAAGAAAGCATTTTCGTACAACTTCATATAAATCGCTGTAACTTTTGATAGAAGACTCAGAAACACATGTTTATGGCTTCATCTTAAAGAATTCAATATCCCCGTGCTGGGCAAACAGGTTTTGCAGCCGTTTGAGCTAAGATTTTAAAATTATTCACATAATGAAAACCTATACTTTGTCTCGGGCGAGTTTCCCATTCAAATGCATGTAACAGTGAGAAACACAATGTCTTGGCGAAATAAAGCGTTTTTGAACAACTTTATATAAATCAGTGTAACTTTTGATAGAAGACTCAGACAAACATGTTTATGGCTTTATCTTATAGAACTCAATATCCCCGTGCTGGGCAAACAGGTTTTGCAGCCGTTTGAGCTAAGATTTTAAAATTATTCACATAATGAAAACCTATACTTTGTCTCGGGCGAGTTTCCCATTCAAATGCATGTAACAGTGAGAAACACACTGTCTTGGCGAAAGAAAGCATTTTCGTACAACTTCATATAAATCGCTGTAACTTTTGATAGAAGACTCAGAAACACATGTTTATGGCTTTATCTTATAGAACTCAATATCCCCGTGCTGGGCAAACAGGTTTTGCAGCCGTTTGAGCTAAGATTTTAAAATTATTCACATAATGAAAACCTATACTTTGTCTCGGGCGAGTTTCCCATTCAAATGCATGTAACAGTGAGAAACACATTGTCTTGGCGAAAGAAAGCATTTTCGTACAACTTCATATAAATCGCTGTAACTTTTGATAGAAGACTCAGAAACACATGTTTATGGCTTTATCTTATAGAACTCAATATCCCCGTGCTGGGCAAACAGGTTTTGCAGCCGTTTGAGCTAAGATTTTAAAATTATTCACATAATGAAAACCTATACTTTGTCTCGGGCGAGTTTCCCATTCAAATGCATGTAACAGTGAGAAACACACTGTCTTGGCGAAATAAAGCGTTTTTGAACAACTTCATATAAATCGCTGTAACTTTTGATAGAAGACTCAGACAAACATGTTTATGGCTTTATCTTATAGAACTCAATATCCCCGTGCTGGGCAAACAGGTTTTGCAGCCGTTTGAGCTAAGATTTTAAAATTATTCACATAATGAAAACCTATACTTTGTCTCGGGCGAGTTTCCCATTCAAATGCATGTAACAGTGAGAAACACACTGTCTTGGCGAAATAAAGCGTTTTTGAACAACTTCATATAAATCGGTGTAACTTTTGATAGAAGACTCAGACAAACATGTTTATGGCTTTATCTTATAGAACTCAATATCCCCGTGCTGGGCAAACAGGTTTTGCAGCCGTTTGAGCTAAGATTTTAAAATTATTCACATAATGAAAACCTATACTTTGTCTCGGGCGAGTTTCCCATTCAAATGCATGTAACAGTGAGAAACACATTGTCTTGGCGAAAGAAAGCATTTTCGTACAACTTCATATAAATCGCTGTAACTTTTGATAGAAGACTCAGAAACACATGTTCATGGCTTTATCTTATAGAACTCAATATCCCCGTGCTGGGCAAACAGGTTTTGCAGCCGTTTGAGCTAAGATTTTAAAATTATTCACATAATGAAAACCTATACTTTGTCTCGGGCGAGTTTCCCATTCAAATGCATGTAACAGTGAGAAACACATTGTCTTGGCGAAAGAAAGCATTTTCGTACAACTTCATATAAATCGCTGTAACTTTTGATAGAAGACTCAGAAACACATGTTTATGGCTTCATCTTAAAGAATTCAATATCCCCGTGCTGGGCAAACAGGTTTTGCAGCCGTTTGAGCTAAGATTTTAAAATTATTCACATAATGAAAACCTATACTTTGTCTCGGGCGAGTTTCCCATTCAAATGCATGTAACAGTGAGAAACACAATGTCTTGGCAAAATAAAGCGTTTTTGAACAACTTTATATAAATCGGTGTAACTTTTGATAGAAGACTCAGACAAACATGTTTATGGCTTTATCTTATAGAACTCAATATCCCCGTGCTGGGCAAACAGGTTTTGCAGCCGTTTGAGCTAAGATTTTAAAATTATTCACATAATGAAAACCTATACTTTGTCTCGGGCGAGTTTCCCATTCAAATGCATGTAACAGTGAGAAACACACTGTCTTGGCGAAAGAAAGCATTTTCGTACAACTTCATATAAATCGCTGTAACTTTTGATAGAAGACTCAGAAACACATGTTTATGGCTTTATCTTATAGAACTCAATATCCCCGTGCTGGGCAAACAGGTTTTGCAGCCGTTTGAGCTAAGATTTTAAAATTATTCACATAATGAAAACCTATACTTTGTCTCGGGCGAGTTTCCCATTCAAATGCATGTAACAGTGAGAAACACACTGTCTTGGCGAAATAAAGCGTTTTTGAACTTTATATAAATCGCTGTAACTTTTGATAGAAGACTCAGACACACATGTCTATGGCTTCATCTTAAAGAATTCAATATCCTCGTGCTGGGCAAACAGGTTTTGCAGCCGTTTGAGCTAAGATTTTAAAATTATTCACATAATGAAAACCTATACTTTGTTTCAGGCGAGTTTCCCATTCAAATGCATGTAACAGTGAGAAACACATTGTCTTGGCGAAAGAAAGCATTTTCGTACAACTTCATATAAATCGCTGTAACTTTTGATAGAAGACTCAGAAACACATGTTCATGGCTTTATCTTATAGAACTCAATATCCCCGTGCTGGGCAAACAGGTTTTGCAGCCGTTTGAGCTAAGATTTTAAAATTATTCACATAATGAAAACCTATACTTTGTCTCGGGCGAGTTTCCCATTCAAATGCATGTAACAGTGAGAAACACATTGTCTTGGCGAAAGAAAGTATTTTCGTACAACTTCATATAAATCGCTGTAACTTTTGATAGAAGACTCAGACAAACATGTTTATGGCTTTATCTTATAGAACTCAATATCCCCGTGCTGGGCAAACAGGTTTTGCAGCCGTTTGAGCTAAGATTTTAAAATTATTCACATAATGAAAACCTATACTTTGTCTCGGGCGAGTTTCCCATTCAAATGCATGTAACAGTGAGAAACACACTGTCTTGGCGAAATAAAGCGTTTTTGAACAACTTCATATAAATCGCTGTAACTTTTGATAGAAGACTCAGACAAACATGTTTATGGCTTTATCTTATAGAACTCAATATCCCCGTGCTGGGCAAACAGGTTTTGCAGCCGTTTGAGCTAAGATTTTAAAATTATTCACATAATGAAAACCTATACTTTGTCTCGGGCGAGTTTCCCATTCAAATGCATGTAACAGTGAGAAACACACTGTCTTGGCGAAATAAAGCGTTTTTGAACAACTTCATATAAATCGCTGTAACTTTTGATAGAAGACTCAGAAACACATGTTCATGGCTTTATCTTATAGAACTCAATATCCCCGTGCTGGGCAAACAGGTTTTGCAGCCGTTTGAGCTAAGATTTTAAAATTATTCACATAATGAAAACCTATACTTTGTCTCGGGCGAGTTTCCCATTCAAATGCATGTAACAGTGAGAAACACACTGTCTTGGCGAAATAAAGCGTTTTTGAACTTTATATAAATCGCTGTAACTTTTGATAGAAGACTCAGACACACATGTCTATGGCTTCATCTTAAAGAATTCAATATCCTCGTGCTGGGCAAACAGGTTTTGCAGCCGTTTGAGCTAAGATTTTAAAATTATTCACATAATGAAAACCTATACTTTGTCTCGGGCGAGTTTCCCATTCAAATGCATGTAACAGTGAGAAACACATTGTCTTGGCGAAAGAAAGTATTTTCGTACAACTTCATATAAATCGCTGTAACTTTTGATAGAAGACTCAGAAACACATGTTTATGGCTTCATCTTAAAGAATTCAATATCCCCGTGCTGGGCAAACAGGTTTTGCAGCCGTTTGAGCTAAGATTTTAAAATTATTCACATAATGAAAACCTATACTTTGTCTCGGGCGAGTTTCCCATTCAAATGCATGTAACAGTGAGAAACACATTGTCTTGGCGAAAGAAAGTATTTTCGTACAACTTCATATAAATCGCTGTAACTTTTGATAGAAGACTCAGAAACACATGTTCATGGCTTTATCTTATAGAACTCAATATCCCCGTGCTGGGCAAACAGGTTTTGCAGCCGTTTGAGCTAAGATTTTAAAATTATTCACATAATGAAAACCTATACTTTGTCTCGGGCGAGTTTCCCATTCAAATGCATGTAACAGTGAGAAACACATTGTCTTGGCGAAAGAAAGTATTTTCGTACAACTTCATATAAATCGCTGTAACTTTTGATAGAAGACTCAGAAACACATGTTTATGGCTTCATCTTAAAGAATTCAATATCCCCGTGCTGGGCAAACAGGTTTTGCAGCCGTTTGAGCTAAGATTTTAAAATTATTCACATAATGAAAACCTATACTTTGTCTCGGGCGAGTTTCCCATTCAAATGCATGTAACAGTGAGAAACACAATGTCTTGGCGAAATAAAGCGTTTTTGAACAACTTTATATAAATCGGTGTAACTTTTGATAGAAGACTCAGACAAACATGTTTATGGCTTTATCTTATAGAACTCAATATCCCCGTGCTGGGCAAACAGGTTTTGCAGCCGTTTGAGCTAAGATTTTAAAATTATTCACATAATGAAAACCTATACTTTGTCTCGGGCGAGTTTCCCATTCAAATGCATGTAACAGTGAGAAACACACTGTCTTGGCGAAATAAAGCGTTTTTGAACAACTTCATATAAATCGGTGTAACTTTTGATAGAAGACTCAGACAAACATGTTTATGGCTTTATCTTATAGAACTCAATATCCCCGTGCTGGGCAAACAGGTTTTGCAGCCGTTTGAGCTAAGATTTTAAAATTATTCACATAATGAAAACCTATACTTTGTCTCGGGCGAGTTTCCCATTCAAATGCATGTAACAGTGAGAAACACACTGTCTTGGCGAAATAAAGCGTTTTTGAACAACTTCATATAAATCGGTGTAACTTTTGATAGAAGACTCAGACAAACATGTTTATGGCTTTATCTTATAGAACTCAATATCCCCGTGCTGGGCAAACAGGTTTTGCAGCCGTTTGAGCTAAGATTTTAAAATTATTCACATAATGAAAACCTATACTTTGTCTCGGGCGAGTTTCCCATTCAAATGCATGTAACAGTGAGAAACACATTGTCTTGGCGAAAGAAAGCATTTTCGTACAACTTCATATAAATCGCTGTAACTTTTGATAGAAGACTCAGAAACACATGTTTATGGCTTTATCTTATAGAACTCAATATCCCCGTGCTGGGCAAACAGGTTTTGCAGCCGTTTGAGCTAAGATTTTAAAATTATTCACATAATGAAAACCTATACTTTGTCTCGGGCGAGTTTCCCATTCAAATGCATGTAACAGTGAGAAACACATTGTCTTGGCGAAAGAAAGCATTTTCGTACAACTTCATATAAATCGCTGTAACTTTTGATAGAAGACTCAGAAACACATGTTTATGGCTTTATCTTATAGAACTCAATATCCCCGTGCTGGGCAAACAGGTTTTGCAGCCGTTTGAGCTAAGATTTTAAAATTATTCACATAATGAAAACCTATACTTTGTCTCGGGCGAGTTTCCCATTCAAATGCATGTAACAGTGAGAAACACACTGTCTTGGCGAAATAAAGCGTTTTTGAACAACTTTATATAAATCGCTGTAACTTTTGATAGACGACTCAGACACACATGTCTATGGCTTCATCTTAAAGAATTCAATATCCCCGTGCTGGGCAAACAGGTTTTGCAGCCGTTTGAGCTAAGATTTTAAAATTATTCACATAATGAAAACCTATACTTTGTTTCAGGCGAGTTTCCCATTCAAATGCATGTAACAGTGAGAAACACATTGTCTTGGCGAAAGAAAGCATTTTCGTACAACTTCATATAAATCGCTGTAACTTTTGATAGAAGACTCAGAAACACATGTTCATGGCTTTATCTTATAGAACTCAATATCCCCGTGCTGGGCAAACAGGTTTTGCAGCCGTTTGAGCTAAGATTTTAAAATTATTCACATAATGAAAACCTATACTTTGTCTCGGGCGAGTTTCCCATTCAAATGCATGTAACAGTGAGAAACACAATGTCTTGGCGAAATAAAGCGTTTTTGAACAACTTTATATAAATCGGTGTAACTTTTGATAGAAGACTCAGACAAACATGTTTATGGCTTTATCTTATAGAACTCAATATCCCCGTGCTGGGCAAACAGGTTTTGCAGCCGTTTGAGCTAAGATTTTAAAATTATTCACATAATGAAAACCTATACTTTGTTTCAGGCGAGTTTCCCATTCAAATGCATGTAACAGTGAGAAACACATTGTCTTGGCGAAAGAAAGCATTTTCGTACAACTTCATATAAATCGCTGTAACTTTTGATAGAAGACTCAGAAACACATGTTTATGGCTTTATCTTATAGAACTCAATATCCCCGTGCTGGGCAAACAGGTTTTGCAGCCGTTTGAGCTAAGATTTTAAAATTATTCACATAATGAAAACCTATACTTTGTCTCGGGCGAGTTTCCCATTCAAATGCATGTAACAGTGAGAAACACACTGTCTTGGCGAAATAAAGCGTTTTTGAACAACTTCATATAAATCGCTGTAACTTTTGATAGAAGACTCAGACAAACATGTTTATGGCTTTATCTTATAGAACTCAATATCCCCGTGCTGGGCAAACAGGTTTTGCAGCCGTTTGAGCTAAGATTTTAAAATTATTCACATAATGAAAACCTATACTTTGTCTCGGGCGAGTTTCCCATTCAAATGCATGTAACAGTGAGAAACACATTGTCTTGGCGAAAGAAAGCATTTTCGTACAACTTCATATAAATCGCTGTAACTTTTGATAGAAGACTCAGAAACACATGTTTATGGCTTTATCTTATAGAACTCAATATCCCCGTGCTGGGCAAACAGGTTTTGCAGCCGTTTGAGCTAAGATTTTAAAATTATTCACATAATGAAAACCTATACTTTGTCTCGGGCGAGTTTCCCATTCAAATGCATGTAACAGTGAGAAACACATTGTCTTGGCGAAAGAAAGCATTTTCGTACAACTTCATATAAATCGCTGTAACTTTTGATAGAAGACTCAGAAACACATGTTTATGGCTTTATCTTATAGAACTCAATATCCCCGTGCTGGGCAAACAGGTTTTGCAGCCGTTTGAGCTAAGATTTTAAAATTATTCACATAATGAAAACCTATACTTTGTCTCGGGCGAGTTTCCCATTCAAATGCATGTAACAGTGAGAAACACATTGTCTTCGCGAAATAAAGCGTTTTTGCACAACTTCATATAAATCGCTGTAACTTTTGATAGACGACTCAGAAACACATGTCTATGGCTTCATCTTAAAGAATTCAATATCCTCGTGTTGGGCAAACAGGTTTTGCAGCCGTTTGAGCTAAGATTTTAAAATTATTCACATAATGAAAACCTATACTTTGTCTCGGGCGAGTTTCCCATTCAAATGCATGTAACAGTGAGAAACACACTGTCTTGGCGAAATAAAGCGTTTTTGAACAACTTCATATAAATCGCTGTAACTTTTGATAGAAGACTCAGACAAACATGTTTATGGCTTTATCTTATAGAACTCAATATCCCCGTGCTGGGCAAACAGGTTTTGCAGCCGTTTGAGCTAAGATTTTAAAATTATTCACATAATGAAAACCTATACTTTGTCTCGGGCGAGTTTCCCATTCAAATGCATGTAACAGTGAGAAACACATTGTCTTGGCGAAAGAAAGCGTTTTTGAACAACTTTATATAAATCGGTGCAACTTTTGATAGACGACTCAGACACACATGTCTATGGCTTCATCTTAAAGAATTCAATATCGTCGTGCTGGGCAAACAGGTTTTGCAGCCGTTTGAGCTAAGATTTTAAAATTATTCACATAATGAAAACCTATACTTTGTCTCGGGCGAGTTTCCCATTCAAATGCATGTAACAGTGAGAAACACATTGTCTTGGCGAAAGAAAGCATTTTCGTACAACTTCATATAAATCGCTGTAACTTTTGATAGAAGACTCAGAAACACATGTTCATGGCTTTATCTTATAGAACTCAATATCCCCGTGCTGGGCAAACAGGTTTTGCAGCCGTTTGAGCTAAGATTTTAAAATTATTCACATAATGAAAACCTATACTTTGTCTCGGGCGAGTTTCCCATTCAAATGCATGTAACAGTGAGAAACACAGTGTCTTGGCGAAATAAAGCGTTTTTGAACAACTTTATATAAATCGGTGTAACTTTTGATAGAAGACTCAGACAAACATGTTTATGGCTTTATCTTATAGAACTCAATATCCCCGTGCTGGGCAAACAGGTTTTGCAGCCGTTTGAGCTAAGATTTTAAAATTATTCACATAATGAAAACCTATACTTTGTCTCGGGCGAGTTTCCCATTCAAATGCATGTAACAGTGAGAAACACATTGTCTTGGCGAAATAAAGCGTTTTTGAACAACTTTATATAAATCGGTGCAACTTTTGATAGACGACTCAGACACACATGTCTATGGCTTCATCTTAAAGAATTCAATATCCTCGTGCTGGGCAAACAGGTTTTGCAGCCGTTTGAGCTAAGATTTTAAAATTATTCACATAATGAAAACCTATACTTTGTCTCGGGCGAGTTTCCCATTCAAATGCATGTAACAGTGAGAAACACATTGTCTTGGCAAAAGAAAGCATTTTCGTACAACTTCATATAAATCGCTGTAACTTTTGATAGAAGACTCAGAAACACATGTTCATGGCTTTATCTTATAGAACTCAATATCCCCGTGCTGGGCAAACAGGTTTTGCAGCCGTTTGAGCTAAGATTTTAAAATTATTCACATAATGAAAACCTATACTTTGTCTCGGGCGAGTTTCCCATTCAAATGCATGTAACAGTGAGAAACACATTGTCTTCGCGAAATAAAGCGTTTTTGCACAACTTTATATAAATCGGTGCAACTTTTGATAGACGACTCAGAAACACATGTCTATGGCTTCATCTTAAAGAATTCAATATCCCCGTGCTGGGCAAACAGGTTTTGCAGCCGTTTGAGCTAAGATTTTAAAATTATTCACATAATGAAAACCTATACTTTGTCTCGGGCGAGTTTCCCATTCAAATGCATGTAACAGTGAGAAACACACTGTCTTGGCGAAATAAAGCGTTTTTGAACAACTTCATATAAATCGCTGTAACTTTTGATAGAAGACTCAGAAACACATGTTTATGGCTTCATCTTAAAGAATTCAATATCCTCGTGTTGGGCAAACAGGTTTTGCAGCCGTTTGAGCTAAGATTTTAAAATTATTCACATAATGAAAACCTATACTTTGTCTCGGGCGAGTTTCCCATTCAAATGCATGTAGCAGTGAGAAACACACTGTCTTGGCGAAATAAAGCGTTTTTGCACAACTTTATATAAATCGGTGCAACTTTTGATAGACGACTCAGACACACATGTCTATGGCTTCATTTTAAGAATTCAATATCCCCGTGCTGGGCAAACAGGTTTTGCAGCCGTTTGAGCTAAGATTTTAAAATTATTCACATAATGAAAACCTATACTTTGTTTCAGGCGAGTTTCCCATTCAAATGCATGTAACAGTGAGAAACACATTGTCTTGGCGAAAGAAAGCATTTTCGTACAACTTCATATAAATCGCTGTAACTTTTGATAGAAGACTCAGAAACACATGTTCATGGCTTTATCTTATAGAACTCAATATCCCCGTGCTGGGCAAACAGGTTTTGCAGCCGTTTGAGCTAAGATTTTAAAATTATTCACATAATGAAAACCTATACTTTGTCTCGGGCGAGTTTCCCATTCAAATGCATGTAACAGTGAGAAACACACTGTCTTGGCGAAATAAAGCGTTTTTGAACAACTTTATATAAATCGGTGTAACTTTTGATAGAAGACTCAGACAAACATGTTTATGGCTTTATCTTATAGAACTCAATATCCCCGTGCTGGGCAAACAGGTTTTGCAGCCGTTTGAGCTAAGATTTTAAAATTATTCACATAATGAAAACCTATACTTTGTTTCAGGCGAGTTTCCCATTCAAATGCATGTAACAGTGAGAAACACATTGTCTTGGCGAAAGAAAGCATTTTCGTACAACTTCATATAAATCGCTGTAACTTTTGATAGAAGACTCAGAAACACATGTTTATGGCTTTATCTTATAGAACTCAATATCCCCGTGCTGGGCAAACAGGTTTTGCAGCCGTTTGAGCTAAGATTTTAAAATTATTCACATAATGAAAACCTATACTTTGTCTCGGGCGAGTTTCCCATTCAAATGCATGTAACAGTGAGAAACACACTGTCTTGGCGAAATAAAGCGTTTTTGAACAACTTCATATAAATCGCTGTAACTTTTGATAGAAGACTCAGACAAACATGTTTATGGCTTTATCTTATAGAACTCAATATCCCCGTGCTGGGCAAACAGGTTTTGCAGCCGTTTGAGCTAAGATTTTAAAATTATTCACATAATGAAAACCTATACTTTGTCTCGGGCGAGTTTCCCATTCAAATGCATGTAACAGTGAGAAACACACTGTCTTGGCGAAATAAAGCGTTTTTGAACAACTTCATATAAATCGCTGTAACTTTTGATAGAAGACTCAGACAAACATGTTTATGGCTTTATCTTATAGAACTCAATATCCCCGTGCTGGGCAAACAGGTTTTGCAGCCGTTTGAGCTAAGATTTTAAAATTATTCACATAATGAAAACCTATACTTTGTCTCGGGCGAGTTTCCCATTCAAATGCATGTAACAGTGAGAAACACATTGTCTTGGCGAAATAAAGCGTTTTTGAACAACTTCATATAAATCGCTGTAACTTTTGATAGAAGACTCAGACAAACATGTTTATGGCTTTATCTTATAGAACTCAATATCCCCGTGCTGGGCAAACAGGTTTTGCAGCCGTTTGAGCTAAGATTTTAAAATTATTCACATAATGAAAACCTATACTTTGTCTCGGGCGAGTTTCCCATTCAAATGCACGTAACAGTGAGAAACACACTGTCTTGGCGAAAGAAAGCATTTTCGTACAACTTCATATAAATCGCTGTAACTTTTGATAGAAGACTCAGAAACACATGTTTATGGCTTTATCTTATAGAACTCAATATCCCCGTGCTGGGCAAACAGGTTTTGCAGCCGTTTGAGCTAAGATTTTAAAATTATTCACATAATGAAAACCTATACTTTGTCTCGGGCGAGTTTCCCATTCAAATGCATGTAACAGTGAGAAACACATTGTCTTGGCGAAATAAAGCGTTTTTGAACAACTTCATATAAATCGCTGTAACTTTTGATAGAAGACTCAGACAAACATGTTTATGGCTTTATCTTATAGAACTCAATATCCCCGTGCTGGGCAAACAGGTTTTGCAGCCGTTTGAGCTAAGATTTTAAAATTATTCACATAATGAAAACCTATACTTTGTCTCGGGCGAGTTTCCCATTCAAATGCATGTAACAGTGAGAAACACATTGTCTTGGCGAAATAAAGCGTTTTTGAACAACTTCATATAAATCGCTGTAACTTTTGATAGAAGACTCAGACAAACATGTTTATGGCTTTATCTTATAGAACTCAATATCCCCGTGCTGGGCAAACAGGTTTTGCAGCCGTTTGAGCTAAGATTTTAAAATTATTCACATAATGAAAACCTATACTTTGTCTCGGGCGAGTTTCCCATTCAAATGCACGTAACAGTGAGAAACACACTGTCTTGGCGAAAGAAAGCATTTTCGTACAACTTCATATAAATCGCTGTAACTTTTGATAGAAGACTCAGAAACACATGTTTATGGCTTTATCTTATAGAACTCAATATCCCCGTGCTGGGCAAACAGGTTTTGCAGCCGTTTGAGCTAAGATTTTAAAATTATTCACATAATGAAAACCTATACTTTGTCTCGGGCGAGTTTCCCATTCAAATGCATGTAACAGTGAGAAACACACTGTCTTGGCGAAATAAAGCGTTTTTGAACAACTTCATATAAATCGCTGTAACTTTTGATAGAAGACTCAGAAACACATGTTTATGGCTTCATCTTAAAGAATTCAATATCCCCGTGCTGGGCAAACAGGTTTTGCAGCCGTTTGAGCTAAGATTTTAAAATTATTCACATAATGAAAACCTATACTTTGTCTCGGGCGAGTTTCCCATTCAAATGCATGTAACAGTGAGAAACACACTGTCTTGGCGAAATAAAGCGTTTTTGAACAACTTCATATAAATCGCTGTAACTTTTGATAGAAGACTCAGAAACACATGTTTATGGCTTCATCTTAAAGAATTCAATATCCTCGTGTTGGGCAAACAGGTTTTGCAGCCGTTTGAGCTAAGATTTTAAAATTATTCACATAATGAAAACCTATACTTTGTCTCGGGCGAGTTTCCCATTCAAATGCATGTAACAGTGAGAAACACACTGTCTTTGGCGAAATAAAGCGTTTTTGCACAACTTTATATAAATCGGTGCAACTTTTGATAGACGACTCAGACACACATGTCTATGGCTTCATCTTAAAGAATTCAATATCCTCGTGCTGGGCAAACAGGTTTTGCAGCCGTTTGAGCTAAGATTTTAAAATTATTCACATAATGAAAACCTATACTTTGTTTCAGGCGAGTTTCCCATTCAAATGCATGTAACAGTGAGAAACACATTGTCTTGGCGAAAGAAAGCATTTTCGTACAACTTCATATAAATCGCTGTAACTTTTGATAGAAGACTCAGAAACACATGTTCATGGCTTTATCTTATAGAACTCAATATCCCCGTGCTGGGCAAACAGGTTTTGCAGCCGTTTGAGCTAAGATTTTAAAATTATTCACATAATGAAAACCTATACTTTGTCTCGGGCGAGTTTCCCATTCAAATGCATGTAACAGTGAGAAACACACTGTCTTGGCGAAATAAAGCGTTTTTGAACAACTTCATATAAATCGGTGTAACTTTTGATAGAAGACTCAGACAAACATGTTTATGGCTTTATCTTATAGAACTCAATATCCCCGTGCTGGGCAAACAGGTTTTGCAGCCGTTTGAGCTAAGATTTTAAAATTATTCACATAATGAAAACCTATACTTTGTCTCGGGCGAGTTTCCCATTCAAATGCATGTAACAGTGAGAAACACACTGTCTTGGCGAAATAAAGCGTTTTTGAACAACTTCATATAAATCGCTGTAACTTTTGATAGAAGACTCAGACAAACATGTTTATGGCTTTATCTTATAGAACTCAATATCCCCGTGCTGGGCAAACAGGTTTTGCAGCCGTTTGAGCTAAGATTTTAAAATTATTCACATAATGAAAACCTATACTTTGTCTCGGGCGAGTTTCCCATTCAAATGCATGTAACAGTGAGAAACACACTGTCTTGGCGAAATAAAGCGTTTTTGAACAACTTCATATAAATCGGTGTAACTTTTGATAGAAGACTCAGACAAACATGTTTATGGCTTTATCTTATAGAACTCAATATCCCCGTGCTGGGCAAACAGGTTTTGCAGCCGTTTGAGCTAAGATTTTAAAATTATTCACATAATGAAAACCTATACTTTGTCTCGGGCGAGTTTCCCATTCAAATGCATGTAACAGTGAGAAACACACTGTCTTGGCGAAATAAAGCGTTTTTGAACAACTTCATATAAATCGCTGTAACTTTTGATAGAAGACTCAGACAAACATGTTTATGGCTTTATCTTATAGAACTCAATATCCCCGTGCTGGGCAAACAGGTTTTGCAGCCGTTTGAGCTAAGATTTTAAAATTATTCACATAATGAAAACCTATACTTTGTCTCGGGCGAGTTTCCCATTCAAATGCATGTAACAGTGAGAAACACACTGTCTTGGCGAAATAAAGCGTTTTTGAACAACTTCATATAAATCGCTGTAACTTTTGATAGAAGACTCAGAAACACATGTTTATGGCTTCATCTTAAAGAATTCAATATCCCCGTGCTGGGCAAACAGGTTTTGCAGCCGTTTGAGCTAAGATTTTAAAATTATTCACATAATGAAAACCTATACTTTGTCTCGGGCGAGTTTCCCATTCAAATGCATGTAACAGTGAGAAACACACTGTCTTGGCGAAATAAAGCGTTTTTGAACAACTTCATATAAATCGCTGTAACTTTTGATAGAAGACTCAGACAAACATGTTTATGGCTTTATCTTATAGAACTCAATATCCCCGTGCTGGGCAAACAGGTTTTGCAGCCGTTTGAGCTAAGATTTTAAAATTATTCACATAATGAAAACCTATACTTTGTTTCAGGCGAGTTTCCCATTCAAATGCATGTAACAGTGAGAAACGCATTGTCTTGGCGAAAGAAAGCATTTTCGTACAACTTCATATAAATCGCTGTAACTTTTGATAGAAGACTCAGAAACACATGTTTATGGCTTTATCTTATAGAACTCAATATCCCCGTGCTGGGCAAACAGGTTTTGCAGCCGTTTGAGCTAAGATTTTAAAATTATTCACATAATGAAAACCTATACTTTGTCTCGGGCGAGTTTCCCATTCAAATGCATGTAACAGTGAGAAACACACTGTCTTGGCGAAATAAAGCGTTTTTGAACAACTTCATATAAATCGCTGTAACTTTTGATAGAAGACTCAGACAAACATGTTTATGGCTTTATCTTATAGAACTCAATATCCCCGTGCTGGGCAAACAGGTTTTGCAGCCGTTTGAGCTAAGATTTTAAAATTATTCACATAATGAAAACCTATACTTTGTCTCGGGCGAGTTTCCCATTCAAATGCGTGTAACAGTGAGAAACACACTGTCTTGGCGAAATAAAGCGTTTTTGAACAACTTCATATAAATCGCTGTAACTTTTGATAGAAGACTCAGACAAACATGTTTATGGCTTTATCTTATAGAACTCAATATCCCCGTGCTGGGCAAACAGGTTTTGCAGCCGTTTGAGCTAAGATTTTAAAATTATTCACATAATGAAAACCTATACTTTGTCTCGGCCGAGTTTCCCATTCAAATGCACGTAACAGTGAGAAACACACTGTCTTGGCGAAAGAAAGCATTTTCGTACAACTTCATATAAATCGCTGTAACTTTTGATAGAAGACTCAGAAACACATGTTTATGGCTTTATCTTATAGAACTCAATATCCCCGTGCTGGGCAAACAGGTTTTGCAGCCGTTTGAGCTAAGATTTTAAAATTATTCACATAATGAAAACCTATACTTTGTCTCGGGCGAGTTTCCCATTCAAATGCATGTAACAGTGAGAAACACACTGTCTTGGCGAAATAAAGCGTTTTTGAACAACTTCATATAAATCGCTGTAACTTTTGATAGAAGACTCAGACAAACATGTTTATGGCTTTATCTTATAGAACTCAATATCCCCGTGCTGGGCAAACAGGTTTTGCAGCCGTTTGAGCTAAGATTTTAAAATTATTCACATAATGAAAACCTATACTTTGTTTCAGGCGAGTTTCCCATTCAAATGCATGTAACAGTGAGAAACACATTGTCTTGGCGAAATAAAGCGTTTTTGAACAACTTTATATAAATCGGTGCAACTTTTGATAGACGACTCAGACACACATGTCTATGGCTTCATCTTAAAGAATTCAATATCCTCGTGCTGGGCAAACAGGTTTTGCAGCCGTTTGAGCTAAGATTTTAAAATTATTCACATAATGAAAACCTATACTTTGTCTCGGGCGAGTTTCCCATTCAAATGCATGTAACAGTGAGAAACACACTGTCTTGGCGAAATAAAGCGTTTTTGAACAACTTCATATAAATCGCTGTAACTTTTGATAGAAGACTCAGAAACACATGTTTATGGCTTCATCTTAAAGAATTCAATATCCTCGTGTTGGGCAAACAGGTTTTGCAGCCGTTTGAGCTAAGATTTTAAAATTATTCACATAATGAAAACCTATACTTTGTCTCGGGCGAGTTTCCCATTCAAATGCACGTAACAGTGAGAAACACACTGTCTTGGCGAAAGAAAGCATTTTCGTACAACTTCATATAAATCGCTGTAACTTTTGATAGAAGACTCAGAAACACATGTTTATGGCTTTATCTTATAGAACTCAATATCCCCGTGCTGGGCAAACAGGTTTTGCAGCCGTTTGAGCTAAGATTTTAAAATTATTCACATAATGAAAACCTATACTTTGTCTCGGGCGAGTTTCCCATTCAAATGCATGTAACAGTGAGAAACACACTGTCTTGGCGAAATAAAGCGTTTTTGAACAACTTCATATAAATCGCTGTAACTTTTGATAGAAGACTCAGAAACACATGTTTATGGCTTTATCTTATAGAACTCAACATCCCCGTGCTGGGCAAACAGGTTTTGCAGCCGTTTGAGCTAAGATTTTAAAATTATTCACATAATGAAAACCTATACTTTGTCTCGGGCGAGTTTCCCATTCAAATGCATGTAACAGTGAGAAACACACTGTCTTGGCGAAATAAAGCGTTTTTGAACAACTTCATATAAATCGGTGTAACTTTTGATAGAAGACTCAGACAAACATGTTTATGGCTTTATCTTATAGAACTCAATATCCCCGTGCTGGGCAAACAGGTTTTGCAGCCGTTTGAGCTAAGATTTTAAAATTATTCACATAATGAAAACCTATACTTTGTCTCGGGCGAGTTTCCCATTCAAATGCATGTAACAGTGAGAAACACATTGTCTTGGCGAAATAAAGCGTTTTTGAACAACTTCATATAAATCGCTGTAACTTTTGATAGAAGACTCAGACAAACATGTTTATGGCTTTATCTTATAGAACTCAATATCCCCGTGCTGGGCAAACAGGTTTTGCAGCCGTTTGAGCTAAGATTTTAAAATTATTCACATAATGAAAACCTATACTTTGTCTCGGGCGAGTTTCCCATTCAAATGCATGTAACAGTGAGAAACACACTGTCTTGGCGAAATAAAGCGTTTTTGAACAACTTCATATAAATCGGTGTAACTTTTGATAGAAGACTCAGACAAACATGTTTATGGCTTTATCTTATAGAACTCAATATCCCCGTGCTGGGCAAACAGGTTTTGCAGCCGTTTGAGCTAAGATTTTAAAATTATTCACATAATGAAAACCTATACTTTGTCTCGGGCGAGTTTCCCATTCAAATGCATGTAACAGTGAGAAACACATTGTCTTGGCGAAATAAAGCGTTTTTGAACAACTTCATATAAATCGCTGTAACTTTTGATAGAAGACTCAGACAAACATGTTTATGGCTTTATCTTATAGAACTCAATATCCCCGTGCTGGGCAAACAGGTTTTGCAGCCGTTTGAGCTAAGATTTTAAAATTATTCACATAATGAAAACCTATACTTTGTCTCGGGCGAGTTTCCCATTCAAATGCACGTAACAGTGAGAAACACACTGTCTTGGCGAAAGAAAGCATTTTCGTACAACTTCATATAAATCGCTGTAACTTTTGATAGAAGACTCAGAAACACATGTTTATGGCTTTATCTTATAGAACTCAATATCCCCGTGCTGGGCAAACAGGTTTTGCAGCCGTTTGAGCTAAGATTTTAAAATTATTCACATAATGAAAACCTATACTTTGTCTCGGGCGAGTTTCCCATTCAAATGCATGTAACAGTGAGAAACACACTGTCTTGGCGAAATAAAGCGTTTTTGAACAACTTCATATAAATCGCTGTAACTTTTGATAGAAGACTCAGACAAACATGTTTATGGCTTTATCTTATAGAACTCAATATCCCCGTGCTGGGCAAACAGGTTTTGCAGCCGTTTGAGCTAAGATTTTAAAATTATTCACATAATGAAAACCTATACTTTGTTTCAGGCGAGTTTCCCATTCAAATGCATGTAACAGTGAGAAACACATTGTCTTGGCGAAATAAAGCGTTTTTGAACAACTTTATATAAATCGGTGCAACTTTTGATAGACGACTCAGACACACATGTCTATGGCTTCATCTTAAAGAATTCAATATCCTCGTGCTGGGCAAACAGGTTTTGCAGCCGTTTGAGCTAAGATTTTAAAATTATTCACATAATGAAAACCTATACTTTGTCTCGGGCGAGTTTCCCATTCAAATGCATGTAACAGTGAGAAACACACTGTCTTGGCGAAATAAAGCGTTTTTGAACAACTTCATATAAATCGCTGTAACTTTTGATAGAAGACTCAGAAACACATGTTTATGGCTTCATCTTAAAGAATTCAATATCCTCGTGTTGGGCAAACAGGTTTTGCAGCCGTTTGAGCTAAGATTTTAAAATTATTCACATAATGAAAACCTATACTTTGTCTCGGGCGAGTTTCCCATTCAAATGCACGTAACAGTGAGAAACACACTGTCTTGGCGAAAGAAAGCATTTTCGTACAACTTCATATAAATCGCTGTAACTTTTGATAGAAGACTCAGAAACACATGTTTATGGCTTTATCTTATAGAACTCAATATCCCCGTGCTGGGCAAACAGGTTTTGCAGCCGTTTGAGCTAAGATTTTAAAATTATTCACATAATGAAAACCTATACTTTGTCTCGGGCGAGTTTCCCATTCAAATGCATGTAACAGTGAGAAACACACTGTCTTGGCGAAATAAAGCGTTTTTGAACAACTTCATATAAATCGCTGTAACTTTTGATAGAAGACTCAGAAACACATGTTTATGGCTTTATCTTATAGAACTCAACATCCCCGTGCTGGGCAAACAGGTTTTGCAGCCGTTTGAGCTAAGATTTTAAAATTATTCACATAATGAAAACCTATACTTTGTCTCGGGCGAGTTTCCCATTCAAATGCATGTAACAGTGAGAAACACACTGTCTTGGCGAAATAAAGCGTTTTTGAACAACTTCATATAAATCGGTGTAACTTTTGATAGAAGACTCAGACAAACATGTTTATGGCTTTATCTTATAGAACTCAATATCCCCGTGCTGGGCAAACAGGTTTTGCAGCCGTTTGAGCTAAGATTTTAAAATTATTCACATAATGAAAACCTATACTTTGTCTCGGGCGAGTTTCCCATTCAAATGCATGTAACAGTGAGAAACACATTGTCTTGGCGAAATAAAGCGTTTTTGAACAACTTCATATAAATCGCTGTAACTTTTGATAGAAGACTCAGACAAACATGTTTATGGCTTTATCTTATAGAACTCAATATCCCCGTGCTGGGCAAACAGGTTTTGCAGCCGTTTGAGCTAAGATTTTAAAATTATTCACATAATGAAAACCTATACTTTGTCTCGGGCGAGTTTCCCATTCAAATGCATGTAACAGTGAGAAACACACTGTCTTGGCGAAATAAAGCGTTTTTGAACAACTTCATATAAATCGGTGTAACTTTTGATAGAAGACTCAGACAAACATGTTTATGGCTTTATCTTATAGAACTCAATATCCCCGTGCTGGGCAAACAGGTTTTGCAGCCGTTTGAGCTAAGATTTTAAAATTATTCACATAATGAAAACCTATACTTTGTCTCGGGCGAGTTTCCCATTCAAATGCATGTAACAGTGAGAAACACATTGTCTTGGCGAAATAAAGCGTTTTTGAACAACTTCATATAAATCGCTGTAACTTTTGATAGAAGACTCAGACAAACATGTTTATGGCTTTATCTTATAGAACTCAATATCCCCGTGCTGGGCAAACAGGTTTTGCAGCCGTTTGAGCTAAGATTTTAAAATTATTCACATAATGAAAACCTATACTTTGTCTCGGGCGAGTTTCCCATTCAAATGCACGTAACAGTGAGAAACACACTGTCTTGGCGAAAGAAAGCATTTTCGTACAACTTCATATAAATCGCTGTAACTTTTGATAGAAGACTCAGAAACACATGTTTATGGCTTTATCTTATAGAACTCAATATCCCCGTGCTGGGCAAACAGGTTTTGCAGCCGTTTGAGCTAAGATTTTAAAATTATTCACATAATGAAAACCTATACTTTGTCTCGGGCGAGTTTCCCATTCAAATGCATGTAACAGTGAGAAACACACTGTCTTGGCGAAATAAAGCGTTTTTGAACAACTTCATATAAATCGCTGTAACTTTTGATAGAAGACTCAGACAAACATGTTTATGGCTTTATCTTATAGAACTCAATATCCCCGTGCTGGGCAAACAGGTTTTGCAGCCGTTTGAGCTAAGATTTTAAAATTATTCACATAATGAAAACCTATACTTTGTTTCAGGCGAGTTTCCCATTCAAATGCATGTAACAGTGAGAAACACATTGTCTTGGCGAAATAAAGCGTTTTTGAACAACTTTATATAAATCGGTGCAACTTTTGATAGACGACTCAGACACACATGTCTATGGCTTCATCTTAAAGAATTCAATATCCTCGTGCTGGGCAAACAGGTTTTGCAGCCGTTTGAGCTAAGATTTTAAAATTATTCACATAATGAAAACCTATACTTTGTCTCGGGCGAGTTTCCCATTCAAATGCATGTAACAGTGAGAAACACACTGTCTTGGCGAAATAAAGCGTTTTTGAACAACTTCATATAAATCGCTGTAACTTTTGATAGAAGACTCAGAAACACATGTTTATGGCTTCATCTTAAAGAATTCAATATCCTCGTGTTGGGCAAACAGGTTTTGCAGCCGTTTGAGCTAAGATTTTAAAATTATTCACATAATGAAAACCTATACTTTGTCTCGGGCGAGTTTCCCATTCAAATGCATGTAACAGTGAGAAACACACTGTCTTGGCGAAATAAAGCGTTTTTGCACAACTTTATATAAATCGGTGCAACTTTTGATAGACGACTCAGACACACATGTCTATGGCTTCATCTTAAAGAATTCAATATCCTCGTGCTGGGCAAACAGGTTTTGCAGCCGTTTGAGCTAAGATTTTAAAATTATTCACATAATGAAAACCTATACTTTGTTTCAGGCGAGTTTCCCATTCAAATGCATGTAACAGTGAGAAACACATTGTCTTGGCGAAAGAAAGCATTTTCGTACAACTTCATATAAATCGCTGTAACTTTTGATAGAAGACTCAGAAACACATGTTCATGGCTTTATCTTATAGAACTCAATATCCCCGTGCTGGGCAAACAGGTTTTGCAGCCGTTTGAGCTAAGATTTTAAAATTATTCACATAATGAAAACCTATACTTTGTCTCGGGCGAGTTTCCCATTCAAATGCATGTAACAGTGAGAAACACACTGTCTTGGCGAAATAAAGCGTTTTTGAACAACTTTATATAAATCGGTGTAACTTTTGATAGAAGACTCAGACAAACATGTTTATGGCTTTATCTTATAGAACTCAATATCCCCGTGCTGGGCAAACAGGTTTTGCAGCCGTTTGAGCTAAGATTTTAAAATTATTCACATAATGAAAACCTATACTTTGTCTCGGGCGAGTTTCCCATTCAAATGCATGTAACAGTGAGAAACACACTGTCTTGGCGAAATAAAGCGTTTTTGAACAACTTCATATAAATCGCTGTAACTTTTGATAGAAGACTCAGACAAACATGTTTATGGCTTTATCTTATAGAACTCAATATCCCCGTGCTGGGCAAACAGGTTTTGCAGCCGTTTGAGCTAAGATTTTAAAATTATTCACATAATGAAAACCTATACTTTGTTTCAGGCGAGTTTCCCATTCAAATGCATGTAACAGTGAGAAACGCATTGTCTTGGCGAAAGAAAGCATTTTCGTACAACTTCATATAAATCGCTGTAACTTTTGATAGAAGACTCAGAAACACATGTTTATGGCTTTATCTTATAGAACTCAATATCCCCGTGCTGGGCAAACAGGTTTTGCAGCCGTTTGAGCTAAGATTTTAAAATTATTCACATAATGAAAACCTATACTTTGTCTCGGGCGAGTTTCCCATTCAAATGCATGTAACAGTGAGAAACACACTGTCTTGGCGAAATAAAGCGTTTTTGAACAACTTCATATAAATCGCTGTAACTTTTGATAGAAGACTCAGACAAACATGTTTATGGCTTTATCTTATAGAACTCAATATCCCCGTGCTGGGCAAACAGGTTTTGCAGCCGTTTGAGCTAAGATTTTAAAATTATTCACATAATGAAAACCTATACTTTGTCTCGGGCGAGTTTCCCATTCAAATGCGTGTAACAGTGAGAAACACACTGTCTTGGCGAAATAAAGCGTTTTTGAACAACTTCATATAAATCGCTGTAACTTTTGATAGAAGACTCAGACAAACATGTTTATGGCTTTATCTTATAGAACTCAATATCCCCGTGCTGGGCAAACAGGTTTTGCAGCCGTTTGAGCTAAGATTTTAAAATTATTCACATAATGAAAACCTATACTTTGTCTCGGCCGAGTTTCCCATTCAAATGCACGTAACAGTGAGAAACACACTGTCTTGGCGAAAGAAAGCATTTTCGTACAACTTCATATAAATCGCTGTAACTTTTGATAGAAGACTCAGAAACACATGTTTATGGCTTTATCTTATAGAACTCAATATCCCCGTGCTGGGCAAACAGGTTTTGCAGCCGTTTGAGCTAAGATTTTAAAATTATTCACATAATGAAAACCTATACTTTGTCTCGGGCGAGTTTCCCATTCAAATGCATGTAACAGTGAGAAACACACTGTCTTGGCGAAATAAAGCGTTTTTGAACAACTTCATATAAATCGCTGTAACTTTTGATAGAAGACTCAGACAAACATGTTTATGGCTTTATCTTATAGAACTCAATATCCCCGTGCTGGGCAAACAGGTTTTGCAGCCGTTTGAGCTAAGATTTTAAAATTATTCACATAATGAAAACCTATACTTTGTTTCAGGCGAGTTTCCCATTCAAATGCATGTAACAGTGAGAAACACATTGTCTTGGCGAAATAAAGCGTTTTTGAACAACTTTATATAAATCGGTGCAACTTTTGATAGACGACTCAGACACACATGTCTATGGCTTCATCTTAAAGAATTCAATATCCTCGTGCTGGGCAAACAGGTTTTGCAGCCGTTTGAGCTAAGATTTTAAAATTATTCACATAATGAAAACCTATACTTTGTCTCGGGCGAGTTTCCCATTCAAATGCATGTAACAGTGAGAAACACACTGTCTTGGCGAAATAAAGCGTTTTTGAACAACTTCATATAAATCGCTGTAACTTTTGATAGAAGACTCAGAAACACATGTTTATGGCTTCATCTTAAAGAATTCAATATCCTCGTGTTGGGCAAACAGGTTTTGCAGCCGTTTGAGCTAAGATTTTAAAATTATTCACATAATGAAAACCTATACTTTGTCTCGGGCGAGTTTCCCATTCAAATGCACGTAACAGTGAGAAACACACTGTCTTGGCGAAAGAAAGCATTTTCGTACAACTTCATATAAATCGCTGTAACTTTTGATAGAAGACTCAGAAACACATGTTTATGGCTTTATCTTATAGAACTCAATATCCCCGTGCTGGGCAAACAGGTTTTGCAGCCGTTTGAGCTAAGATTTTAAAATTATTCACATAATGAAAACCTATACTTTGTCTCGGGCGAGTTTCCCATTCAAATGCATGTAACAGTGAGAAACACACTGTCTTGGCGAAATAAAGCGTTTTTGAACAACTTCATATAAATCGCTGTAACTTTTGATAGAAGACTCAGAAACACATGTTTATGGCTTTATCTTATAGAACTCAACATCCCCGTGCTGGGCAAACAGGTTTTGCAGCCGTTTGAGCTAAGATTTTAAAATTATTCACATAATGAAAACCTATACTTTGTCTCGGGCGAGTTTCCCATTCAAATGCATGTAACAGTGAGAAACACACTGTCTTGGCGAAATAAAGCGTTTTTGAACAACTTCATATAAATCGGTGTAACTTTTGATAGAAGACTCAGACAAACATGTTTATGGCTTTATCTTATAGAACTCAATATCCCCGTGCTGGGCAAACAGGTTTTGCAGCCGTTTGAGCTAAGATTTTAAAATTATTCACATAATGAAAACCTATACTTTGTCTCGGGCGAGTTTCCCATTCAAATGCATGTAACAGTGAGAAACACATTGTCTTGGCGAAATAAAGCGTTTTTGAACAACTTCATATAAATCGCTGTAACTTTTGATAGAAGACTCAGACAAACATGTTTATGGCTTTATCTTATAGAACTCAATATCCCCGTGCTGGGCAAACAGGTTTTGCAGCCGTTTGAGCTAAGATTTTAAAATTATTCACATAATGAAAACCTATACTTTGTCTCGGGCGAGTTTCCCATTCAAATGCATGTAACAGTGAGAAACACACTGTCTTGGCGAAATAAAGCGTTTTTGAACAACTTCATATAAATCGGTGTAACTTTTGATAGAAGACTCAGACAAACATGTTTATGGCTTTATCTTATAGAACTCAATATCCCCGTGCTGGGCAAACAGGTTTTGCAGCCGTTTGAGCTAAGATTTTAAAATTATTCACATAATGAAAACCTATACTTTGTCTCGGGCGAGTTTCCCATTCAAATGCATGTAACAGTGAGAAACACATTGTCTTGGCGAAATAAAGCGTTTTTGAACAACTTCATATAAATCGCTGTAACTTTTGATAGAAGACTCAGACAAACATGTTTATGGCTTTATCTTATAGAACTCAATATCCCCGTGCTGGGCAAACAGGTTTTGCAGCCGTTTGAGCTAAGATTTTAAAATTATTCACATAATGAAAACCTATACTTTGTCTCGGGCGAGTTTCCCATTCAAATGCACGTAACAGTGAGAAACACACTGTCTTGGCGAAAGAAAGCATTTTCGTACAACTTCATATAAATCGCTGTAACTTTTGATAGAAGACTCAGAAACACATGTTTATGGCTTTATCTTATAGAACTCAATATCCCCGTGCTGGGCAAACAGGTTTTGCAGCCGTTTGAGCTAAGATTTTAAAATTATTCACATAATGAAAACCTATACTTTGTCTCGGGCGAGTTTCCCATTCAAATGCATGTAACAGTGAGAAACACACTGTCTTGGCGAAATAAAGCGTTTTTGAACAACTTCATATAAATCGCTGTAACTTTTGATAGAAGACTCAGACAAACATGTTTATGGCTTTATCTTATAGAACTCAATATCCCCGTGCTGGGCAAACAGGTTTTGCAGCCGTTTGAGCTAAGATTTTAAAATTATTCACATAATGAAAACCTATACTTTGTTTCAGGCGAGTTTCCCATTCAAATGCATGTAACAGTGAGAAACACATTGTCTTGGCGAAATAAAGCGTTTTTGAACAACTTTATATAAATCGGTGCAACTTTTGATAGACGACTCAGACACACATGTCTATGGCTTCATCTTAAAGAATTCAATATCCTCGTGCTGGGCAAACAGGTTTTGCAGCCGTTTGAGCTAAGATTTTAAAATTATTCACATAATGAAAACCTATACTTTGTCTCGGGCGAGTTTCCCATTCAAATGCATGTAACAGTGAGAAACACACTGTCTTGGCGAAATAAAGCGTTTTTGAACAACTTCATATAAATCGCTGTAACTTTTGATAGAAGACTCAGAAACACATGTTTATGGCTTCATCTTAAAGAATTCAATATCCTCGTGTTGGGCAAACAGGTTTTGCAGCCGTTTGAGCTAAGATTTTAAAATTATTCACATAATGAAAACCTATACTTTGTCTCGGGCGAGTTTCCCATTCAAATGCATGTAACAGTGAGAAACACACTGTCTTGGCGAAATAAAGCGTTTTTGCACAACTTTATATAAATCGGTGCAACTTTTGATAGACGACTCAGACACACATGTCTATGGCTTCATCTTAAAGAATTCAATATCCTCGTGCTGGGCAAACAGGTTTTGCAGCCGTTTGAGCTAAGATTTTAAAATTATTCACATAATGAAAACCTATACTTTGTTTCAGGCGAGTTTCCCATTCAAATGCATGTAACAGTGAGAAACACATTGTCTTGGCGAAAGAAAGCATTTTCGTACAACTTCATATAAATCGCTGTAACTTTTGATAGAAGACTCAGAAACACATGTTCATGGCTTTATCTTATAGAACTCAATATCCCCGTGCTGGGCAAACAGGTTTTGCAGCCGTTTGAGCTAAGATTTTAAAATTATTCACATAATGAAAACCTATACTTTGTCTCGGGCGAGTTTCCCATTCAAATGCATGTAACAGTGAGAAACACACTGTCTTGGCGAAATAAAGCGTTTTTGAACAACTTTATATAAATCGGTGTAACTTTTGATAGAAGACTCAGACAAACATGTTTATGGCTTTATCTTATAGAACTCAATATCCCCGTGCTGGGCAAACAGGTTTTGCAGCCGTTTGAGCTAAGATTTTAAAATTATTCACATAATGAAAACCTATACTTTGTCTCGGGCGAGTTTCCCATTCAAATGCATGTAACAGTGAGAAACACACTGTCTTGGCGAAATAAAGCGTTTTTGCACAACTTTATATAAATCGGTGCAACTTTTGATAGACGACTCAGACACACATGTCTATGGCTTCATCTTAAAGAATTCAATATCCTCGTGCTGGGCAAACAGGTTTTGCAGCCGTTTGAGCTAAGATTTTAAAATTATTCACATAATGAAAACCTATACTTTGTCTCGGGCGAGTTTCCCATTCAAATGCATGTAACAGTGAGAAACACACTGTCTTGGCGAAATAAAGCGTTTTTGAACAACTTTATATAAATCGGTGTAACTTTTGATAGAAGACTCAGACAAACATGTTTATGGCTTTATCTTATAGAACTCAATATCCCCGTGCTGGGCAAACAGGTTTTGCAGCCGTTTGAGCTAAGATTTTAAAATTATTCACATAATGAAAACCTATACTTTGTCTCGGGCGAGTTTCCCATTCAAATGCATGTAACAGTGAGAAACACACTGTCTTGGCGAAATAAAGCGTTTTTGAACAACTTCATATAAATCGCTGTAACTTTTGATAGAAGACTCAGAAACACATGTTTATGGCTTCATCTTAAAGAATTCAATATCCTCGTGTTGGGCAAACAGGTTTTGCAGCCGTTTGAGCTAAGATTTTAAAATTATTCACATAATGAAAACCTATACTTTGTCTCGGGCGAGTTT
Organism: Aulonocara sp. 'chitande type north' Nkhata Bay; assembly: GCF_057382095.1. Lineage (NCBI taxonomy): Eukaryota > Metazoa > Chordata > Actinopteri > Cichliformes > Cichlidae > Aulonocara > Aulonocara sp. 'chitande type north' Nkhata Bay. The sequence continues at coordinate 563,762 of NC_141362.1, read as the reverse complement.
CCCATTCAAATGCATGTAACAGTGAGAAACACACTGTCTTGGCGAAATAAAGCGTTTTTGCACAACTTTATATAAATCGGTGCAACTTTTGATAGACGACTCAGACACACATGTCTATGGCTTCATCTTAAAGAATTCAATATCCTCGTGCTGGGCAAACAGGTTTTGCAGCCGTTTGAGCTAAGATTTTAAAATTATTCACATAATGAAAACCTATACTTTGTTTCAGGCGAGTTTCCCATTCAAATGCATGTAACAGTGAGAAACACATTGTCTTGGCGAAAGAAAGCATTTTCGTACAACTTCATATAAATCGCTGTAACTTTTGATAGAAGACTCAGAAACACATGTTCATGGCTTTATCTTATAGAACTCAATATCCCCGTGCTGGGCAAACAGGTTTTGCAGCCGTTTGAGCTAAGATTTTAAAATTATTCACATAATGAAAACCTATACTTTGTCTCGGGCGAGTTTCCCATTCAAATGCATGTAACAGTGAGAAACACACTGTCTTGGCGAAATAAAGCGTTTTTGAACAACTTTATATAAATCGGTGTAACTTTTGATAGAAGACTCAGACAAACATGTTTATGGCTTTATCTTATAGAACTCAATATCCCCGTGCTGGGCAAACAGGTTTTGCAGCCGTTTGAGCTAAGATTTTAAAATTATTCACATAATGAAAACCTGTACTTTGTCTCGGGCGAGTTTCCCATTCAAATGCATGTAACAGTGAGAAACACACTGTCTTGGCGAAATAAAGCGTTTTTGCACAACTTTATATAAATCGGTGCAACTTTTGATAGACGACTCAGACACACATGTCTATGGCTTCATCTTAAAGAATTCAATATCCTCGTGCTGGGCAAACAGGTTTTGCAGCCGTTTGAGCTAAGATTTTAAAATTATTCACATAATGAAAACCTATACTTTGTCTCGGGCGAGTTTCCCATTCAAATGCATGTAACAGTGAGAAACACACTGTCTTGGCGAAATAAAGCGTTTTTGAACAACTTTATATAAATCGGTGTAACTTTTGATAGAAGACTCAGACAAACATGTTTATGGCTTTATCTTATAGAACTCAATATCCCCGTGCTGGGCAAACAGGTTTTGCAGCCGTTTGAGCTAAGATTTTAAAATTATTCACATAATGAAAACCTATACTTTGTTTCAGGCGAGTTTCCCATTCAAATGCATGTAACAGTGAGAAACACATTGTCTTGGCGAAAGAAAGCATTTTCGTACAACTTCATATAAATCGCTGTAACTTTTGATAGAAGACTCAGAAACACATGTTTATGGCTTTATCTTATAGAACTCAATATCCCCGTGCTGGGCAAACAGGTTTTGCAGCCGTTTGAGCTAAGATTTTAAAATTATTCACATAATGAAAACCTATACTTTGTCTCGGGCGAGTTTCCCATTCAAATGCATGTAACAGTGAGAAACACACTGTCTTGGCGAAATAAAGCGTTTTTGAACAACTTCATATAAATCGGTGTAACTTTTGATAGAAGACTCAGACAAACATGTTTATGGCTTTATCTTATAGAACTCAATATCCCCGTGCTGGGCAAACAGGTTTTGCAGCCGTTTGAGCTAAGATTTTAAAATTATTCACATAATGAAAACCTATACTTTGTTTCAGGCGAGTTTCCCATTCAAATGCATGTAACAGTGAGAAACACACTGTCTTGGCGAAATAAAGCGTTTTTGAACAACTTCATATAAATCGCTGTAACTTTTGATAGAAGACTCAGACAAACATGTTTATGGCTTTATCTTATAGAACTCAATATCCCCGTGCTGGGCAAACAGGTTTTGCAGCCGTTTGAGCTAAGATTTTAAAATTATTCACATAATGAAAACCTATACTTTGTCTCGGGCGAGTTTCCCATTCAAATGCATGTAACAGTGAGAAACACACTGTCTTGGCGAAATAAAGCGTTTTTGAACAACTTCATATAAATCGCTGTAACTTTTGATAGAAGACTCAGACAAACATGTTTATGGCTTTATCTTATAGAACTCAATATCCCCGTGCTGGGCAAACAGGTTTTGCAGCCGTTTGAGCTAAGATTTTAAAATTATTCACATAATGAAAACCTATACTTTGTCTCGGGCGAGTTTCCCATTCAAATGCATGTAACAGTGAGAAACACACTGTCTTGGCGAAATAAAGCGTTTTTGAACAACTTCATATAAATCGCTGTAACTTTTGATAGAAGACTCAGACAAACATGTTTATGGCTTTATCTTATAGAACTCAATATCCCCGTGCTGGGCAAACAGGTTTTGCAGCCGTTTGAGCTAAGATTTTAAAATTATTCACATAATGAAAACCTATACTTTGTCTCGGGCGAGTTTCCCATTCAAATGCATATAACAGTGAGAAACACATTGTCTTGGCGAAATAAAGCGTTTTTGAACAACTTTATATAAATCGGTGCAACTTTTGATAGACGACTCAGACACACATGTCTATGGCTTCATCTTAAAAAATTCAATATCCTCGTGCTGGGCAAACAGGTTTTGCAGCCGTTTGAGCTAAGATTTTAAAATTATTCACATAATGAAAACCTATACTTTGTCTCGGGCGAGTTTCCCATTCAAATGCATGTAACAGTGAGAAACACATTGTCTTGGCGAAAGAAAGCATTTTCGTACAACTTCATATAAATCGCTGTAACTTTTGATAGAAGACTCAGAAACACATGTTTATGGCTTCATCTTAAAGAATTCAATATCCCCGTGCTGGGCAAACAGGTTTTGCAGCCGTTTGAGCTAAGATTTTAAAATTATTCACATAATGAAAACCTATACTTTGTCTCGGGCGAGTTTCCCATTCAAATGCATGTAACAGTGAGAAACACACTGTCTTGGCGAAATAAAGCGTTTTTGCACAACTTCATATAAATCGGTGCAACTTTTGATAGACGACTCAGACACACATGTCTATGGCTTCATCTTAAAGAATTCAATATCCTCGTGCTGGGCAAACAGGTTTTGCAGCCGTTTGAGCTAAGATTTTAAAATTATTCACATAATGAAAACCTATACTTTGTTTCAGGCGAGTTTCCCATTCAAATGCATGTAACAGTGAGAAACACATTGTCTTGGCGAAAGAAAGCATTTTCGTACAACTTCATATAAATCGCTGTAACTTTTGATAGAAGACTCAGAAACACATGTTCATGGCTTTATCTTATAGAACTCAATATCCCCGTGCTGGGCAAACAGGTTTTGCAGCCGTTTGAGCTAAGATTTTAAAATTATTCACATAATGAAAACCTATACTTTGTCTCGGGCGAGTTTCCCATTCAAATGCATGTAACAGTGAGAAACACACTGTCTTGGCGAAATAAAGCGTTTTTGCACAACTTTATATAAATCGGTGCAACTTTTGATAGACGACTCAGACACACATGTCTATGGCTTCATCTTAAAGAATTCAATATCCTCGTGCTGGGCAAACAGGTTTTGCAGCCGTTTGAGCTAAGATTTTAAAATTATTCACATAATGAAAACCTATACTTTGTCTCGGGCGAGTTTCCCATTCAAATGCATGTAACAGTGAGAAACACATTGTCTTGGCGAAATAAAGCGTTTTTGAACAACTTTATATAAATCGGTGCAACTTTTGATAGACGACTCAGACACACATGTCTATGGCTTCATCTTAAAGAATTCAATATCCTCGTGTTGGGCAAACAGGTTTTGCAGCCGTTTGAGCTAAGATTTTAAAATTATTCACATAATGAAAACCTATACTTTGTCTCGGGCGAGTTTCCCATTCAAATGCATGTAACAGTGAGAAACACACTGTCTTGGCGAAATAAAGCGTTTTTGCACAACTTTATATAAATCGGTGCAACTTTTGATAGACGACTCAGACACACATGTCTATGGCTTCATTTTAAGAATTCAATATCCTCGTGCTGGGCAAACAGGTTTTGCAGCCGTTTGAGCTAAGATTTTAAAATTATTCACATAATGAAAACCTATACTTTGTTTCAGGCGAGTTTCCCATTCAAATGCATGTAACAGTGAGAAACACATTGTCTTGGCGAAAGAAAGCATTTTCGTACAACTTCATATAAATCGCTGTAACTTTTGATAGAAGACTCAGAAACACATGTTCATGGCTTTATCTTATAGAACTCAATATCCCCGTGCTGGGCAAACAGGTTTTGCAGCCGTTTGAGCTAAGATTTTAAAATTATTCACATAATGAAAACCTATACTTTGTCTCGGGCGAGTTTCCCATTCAAATGCATGTAACAGTGAGAAACACACTGTCTTGGCGAAATAAAGCGTTTTTGAACAACTTCATATAAATCGCTGTAACTTTTGATAGAAGACTCAGACAAACATGTTTATGGCTTTATCTTATAGAACTCAATATCCCCGTGCTGGGCAAACAGGTTTTGCAGCCGTTTGAGCTAAGATTTTAAAATTATTCACATAATGAAAACCTATACTTTGTCTCGGGCGAGTTTCCCATTCAAATGCATATAACAGTGAGAAACACATTGTCTTGGCGAAATAAAGCGTTTTTGAACAACTTTATATAAATCGGTGCAACTTTTGATAGACGACTCAGACACACATGTCTATGGCTTCATCTTAAAAAATTCAATATCCTCGTGCTGGGCAAACAGGTTTTGCAGCCGTTTGAGCTAAGATTTTAAAATTATTCACATAATGAAAACCTATACTTTGTCTCGGGCGAGTTTCCCATTCAAATGCATGTAACAGTGAGAAACACATTGTCTTGGCGAAAGAAAGCATTTTCGTACAACTTCATATAAATCGCTGTAACTTTTGATAGAAGACTCAGAAACACATGTTTATGGCTTCATCTTAAAGAATTCAATATCCCCGTGCTGGGCAAACAGGTTTTGCAGCCGTTTGAGCTAAGATTTTAAAATTATTCACATAATGAAAACCTATACTTTGTCTCGGGCGAGTTTCCCATTCAAATGCATGTAACAGTGAGAAACACACTGTCTTGGCGAAATAAAGCGTTTTTGCACAACTTCATATAAATCGGTGCAACTTTTGATAGACGACTCAGACACACATGTCTATGGCTTCATCTTAAAGAATTCAATATCCTCGTGCTGGGCAAACAGGTTTTGCAGCCGTTTGAGCTAAGATTTTAAAATTATTCACATAATGAAAACCTATACTTTGTTTCAGGCGAGTTTCCCATTCAAATGCATGTAACAGTGAGAAACACATTGTCTTGGCGAAAGAAAGCATTTTCGTACAACTTCATATAAATCGCTGTAACTTTTGATAGAAGACTCAGAAACACATGTTCATGGCTTTATCTTATAGAACTCAATATCCCCGTGCTGGGCAAACAGGTTTTGCAGCCGTTTGAGCTAAGATTTTAAAATTATTCACATAATGAAAACCTATACTTTGTCTCGGGCGAGTTTCCCATTCAAATGCATGTAACAGTGAGAAACACACTGTCTTGGCGAAATAAAGCGTTTTTGCACAACTTTATATAAATCGGTGCAACTTTTGATAGACGACTCAGACACACATGTCTATGGCTTCATCTTAAAGAATTCAATATCCTCGTGCTGGGCAAACAGGTTTTGCAGCCGTTTGAGCTAAGATTTTAAAATTATTCACATAATGAAAACCTATACTTTGTCTCGGGCGAGTTTCCCATTCAAATGCATGTAACAGTGAGAAACACATTGTCTTGGCGAAATAAAGCGTTTTTGAACAACTTTATATAAATCGGTGCAACTTTTGATAGACGACTCAGACACACATGTCTATGGCTTCATCTTAAAGAATTCAATATCCTCGTGTTGGGCAAACAGGTTTTGCAGCCGTTTGAGCTAAGATTTTAAAATTATTCACATAATGAAAACCTATACTTTGTCTCGGGCGAGTTTCCCATTCAAATGCATGTAACAGTGAGAAACACACTGTCTTGGCGAAATAAAGCGTTTTTGCACAACTTTATATAAATCGGTGCAACTTTTGATAGACGACTCAGACACACATGTCTATGGCTTCATTTTAAGAATTCAATATCCTCGTGCTGGGCAAACAGGTTTTGCAGCCGTTTGAGCTAAGATTTTAAAATTATTCACATAATGAAAACCTATACTTTGTTTCAGGCGAGTTTCCCATTCAAATGCATGTAACAGTGAGAAACACATTGTCTTGGCGAAAGAAAGCATTTTCGTACAACTTCATATAAATCGCTGTAACTTTTGATAGAAGACTCAGAAACACATGTTCATGGCTTTATCTTATAGAACTCAATATCCCCGTGCTGGGCAAACAGGTTTTGCAGCCGTTTGAGCTAAGATTTTAAAATTATTCACATAATGAAAACCTATACTTTGTCTCGGGCGAGTTTCCCATTCAAATGCATGTAACAGTGAGAAACACACTGTCTTGGCGAAATAAAGCGTTTTTGAACAACTTTATATAAATCGGTGTAACTTTTGATAGAAGACTCAGACAAACATGTTTATGGCTTTATCTTATAGAACTCAATATCCCCGTGCTGGGCAAACAGGTTTTGCAGCTGTTTGAGCTAAGATTTTAAAATTATTCACATAATGAAAACCTATACTTTGTCTCGGGCGAGTTTCCCATTCAAATGCATGTAACAGTGAGAAACACACTGTCTTGGCGAAAGAAAGCATTTTCGTACAACTTCATATAAATCGCTGTAACTTTTGATAGAAGACTCAGAAACACATGTTCATGGCTTTATCTTATAGAACTCAATATCCCCGTGCTGGGCAAACAGGTTTTGCAGCCGTTTGAGCTAAGATTTTAAAATTATTCACATAATGAAAACCTATACTTTGTCTCGGGCGAGTTTCCCATTCAAATGCATGTAACAGTGAGAAACACACTGTCTTGGCGAAATAAAGCGTTTTTGAACAACTTCATATAAATCGCTGTAACTTTTGATAGAAGACTCAGAAACACATGTTCATGGCTTTATCTTATAGAACTCAATATCCCCGTGCTGGGCAAACAGGTTTTGCAGCCGTTTGAGCTAAGATTTTAAAATTATTCACATAATGAAAACCTATACTTTGTCTCGGGCGAGTTTCCCATTCAAATGCATGTAACAGTGAGAAACACACTGTCTTGGCGAAATAAAGCGTTTTTGAACAACTTCATATAAATCGCTGTAACTTTTGATAGAAGACTCAGACAAACATGTTTATGGCTTTATCTTATAGAACTCAATATCCCCGTGCTGGGCAAACAGGTTTTGCAGCCGTTTGAGCTAAGATTTTAAAATTATTCACATAATGAAAACCTATACTTTGTCTCGGGCGAGTTTCCCATTCAAATGCATATAACAGTGAGAAACACATTGTCTTGGCGAAATAAAGCGTTTTTGAACAACTTTATATAAATCGGTGCAACTTTTGATAGACGACTCAGACACACATGTCTATGGCTTCATCTTAAAAAATTCAATATCCTCGTGCTGGGCAAACAGGTTTTGCAGCCGTTTGAGCTAAGATTTTAAAATTATTCACATAATGAAAACCTATACTTTGTCTCGGGCGAGTTTCCCATTCAAATGCATGTAACAGTGAGAAACACATTGTCTTGGCGAAAGAAAGCATTTTCGTACAACTTCATATAAATCGCTGTAACTTTTGATAGAAGACTCAGAAACACATGTTTATGGCTTCATCTTAAAGAATTCAATATCCCCGTGCTGGGCAAACAGGTTTTGCAGCCGTTTGAGCTAAGATTTTAAAATTATTCACATAATGAAAACCTATACTTTGTCTCGGGCGAGTTTCCCATTCAAATGCATGTAACAGTGAGAAACACACTGTCTTGGCGAAATAAAGCGTTTTTGCACAACTTCATATAAATCGGTGCAACTTTTGATAGACGACTCAGACACACATGTCTATGGCTTCATCTTAAAGAATTCAATATCCTCGTGCTGGGCAAACAGGTTTTGCAGCCGTTTGAGCTAAGATTTTAAAATTATTCACATAATGAAAACCTATACTTTGTTTCAGGCGAGTTTCCCATTCAAATGCATGTAACAGTGAGAAACACATTGTCTTGGCGAAAGAAAGCATTTTCGTACAACTTCATATAAATCGCTGTAACTTTTGATAGAAGACTCAGAAACACATGTTCATGGCTTTATCTTATAGAACTCAATATCCCCGTGCTGGGCAAACAGGTTTTGCAGCCGTTTGAGCTAAGATTTTAAAATTATTCACATAATGAAAACCTATACTTTGTCTCGGGCGAGTTTCCCATTCAAATGCATGTAACAGTGAGAAACACACTGTCTTGGCGAAATAAAGCGTTTTTGCACAACTTTATATAAATCGGTGCAACTTTTGATAGACGACTCAGACACACATGTCTATGGCTTCATCTTAAAGAATTCAATATCCTCGTGCTGGGCAAACAGGTTTTGCAGCCGTTTGAGCTAAGATTTTAAAATTATTCACATAATGAAAACCTATACTTTGTCTCGGGCGAGTTTCCCATTCAAATGCATGTAACAGTGAGAAACACATTGTCTTGGCGAAATAAAGCGTTTTTGAACAACTTTATATAAATCGGTGCAACTTTTGATAGACGACTCAGACACACATGTCTATGGCTTCATCTTAAAGAATTCAATATCCTCGTGTTGGGCAAACAGGTTTTGCAGCCGTTTGAGCTAAGATTTTAAAATTATTCACATAATGAAAACCTATACTTTGTCTCGGGCGAGTTTCCCATTCAAATGCATGTAACAGTGAGAAACACACTGTCTTGGCGAAATAAAGCGTTTTTGCACAACTTTATATAAATCGGTGCAACTTTTGATAGACGACTCAGACACACATGTCTATGGCTTCATTTTAAGAATTCAATATCCTCGTGCTGGGCAAACAGGTTTTGCAGCCGTTTGAGCTAAGATTTTAAAATTATTCACATAATGAAAACCTATACTTTGTTTCAGGCGAGTTTCCCATTCAAATGCATGTAACAGTGAGAAACACATTGTCTTGGCGAAAGAAAGCATTTTCGTACAACTTCATATAAATCGCTGTAACTTTTGATAGAAGACTCAGAAACACATGTTCATGGCTTTATCTTATAGAACTCAATATCCCCGTGCTGGGCAAACAGGTTTTGCAGCCGTTTGAGCTAAGATTTTAAAATTATTCACATAATGAAAACCTATACTTTGTCTCGGGCGAGTTTCCCATTCAAATGCATGTAACAGTGAGAAACACACTGTCTTGGCGAAATAAAGCGTTTTTGAACAACTTTATATAAATCGGTGTAACTTTTGATAGAAGACTCAGACAAACATGTTTATGGCTTTATCTTATAGAACTCAATATCCCCGTGCTGGGCAAACAGGTTTTGCAGCTGTTTGAGCTAAGATTTTAAAATTATTCACATAATGAAAACCTATACTTTGTCTCGGGCGAGTTTCCCATTCAAATGCATGTAACAGTGAGAAACACACTGTCTTGGCGAAAGAAAGCATTTTCGTACAACTTCATATAAATCGCTGTAACTTTTGATAGAAGACTCAGAAACACATGTTCATGGCTTTATCTTATAGAATTCAATATCCCCGTGCTGGGCAAACAGGTTTTGCAGCCGTTTGAGCTAAGATTTTAAAATTATTCACATAATGAAAACCTATACTTTGTCTCGGGCGAGTTTCCCATTCAAATGCATGTAACAGTGAGAAACACACTGTCTTGGCGAAATAAAGCGTTTTTGCACAACTTTATATAAATCGGTGCAACTTTTGATAGACGACTCAGACACACATGTCTATGGCTTCATCTTAAAGAATTCAATATCCTCGTGTTGGGCAAACAGGTTTTGCAGCCGTTTGAGCTAAGATTTTAAAATTATTCACATAATGAAAACCTATACTTTGTCTCGGGCGAGTTTCCCATTCAAATGCATGTAACAGTGAGAAACACACTGTCTTGGCGAAATAAAGCGTTTTTGCACAACTTTATATAAATCGGTGCAACTTTTGATAGACGACTCAGACACACATGTCTATGGCTTCATTTTAAGAATTCAATATCCTCGTGCTGGGCAAACAGGTTTTGCAGCCGTTTGAGCTAAGATTTTAAAATTATTCACATAATGAAAACCTATACTTTGTTTCAGGCGAGTTTCCCATTCAAATGCATGTAACAGTGAGAAACACATTGTCTTGGCGAAAGAAAGCATTTTCGTACAACTTCATATAAATCGCTGTAACTTTTGATAGAAGACTCAGAAACACATGTTCATGGCTTTATCTTATAGAACTCAATATCCCCGTGCTGGGCAAACAGGTTTTGCAGCCGTTTGAGCTAAGATTTTAAAATTATTCACATAATGAAAACCTATACTTTGTCTCGGGCGAGTTTCCCATTCAAATGCATGTAACAGTGAGAAACACACTGTCTTGGCGAAATAAAGCGTTTTTGAACAACTTCATATAAATCGCTGTAACTTTTGATAGAAGACTCAGACAAACATGTTTATGGCTTTATCTTATAGAACTCAATATCCCCGTGCTGGGCAAACAGGTTTTGCAGCCGTTTGAGCTAAGATTTTAAAATTATTCACATAATGAAAACCTATACTTTGTCTCGGGCGAGTTTCCCATTCAAATGCATATAACAGTGAGAAACACATTGTCTTGGCGAAATAAAGCGTTTTTGAACAACTTTATATAAATCGGTGCAACTTTTGATAGACGACTCAGACACACATGTCTATGGCTTCATCTTAAAGAATTCAATATCCTCGTGCTGGGCAAACAGGTTTTGCAGCCGTTTGAGCTAAGATTTTAAAATTATTCACATAATGAAAACCTATACTTTGTCTCGGGCGAGTTTCCCATTCAAATGCATGTAACAGTGAGAAACACATTGTCTTGGCGAAAGAAAGCATTTTCGTACAACTTCATATAAATCGCTGTAACTTTTGATAGAAGACTCAGAAACACATGTTTATGGCTTCATCTTAAAGAATTCAATATCCCCGTGCTGGGCAAACAGGTTTTGCAGCCGTTTGAGCTAAGATTTTAAAATTATTCACATAATGAAAACCTATACTTTGTCTCGGGCGAGTTTCCCATTCAAATGCATGTAACAGTGAGAAACACACTGTCTTGGCGAAATAAAGCGTTTTTGAACAACTTCATATAAATCGCTGTAACTTTTGATAGAAGACTCAGAAACACATGTTTATGGCTTCATCTTAAAGAATTCAATATCCTCGTGTTGGGCAAACAGGTTTTGCAGCCGTTTGAGCTAAGATTTTAAAATTATTCACATAATGAAAACCTATACTTTGTCTCGGGCGAGTTTCCCATTCAAATGCATGTAACAGTGAGAAACACACTGTCTTGGCGAAATAAAGCGTTTTTGCACAACTTCATATAAATCGGTGCAACTTTTGATAGACGACTCAGACACACATGTCTATGGCTTCATCTTAAAGAATTCAATATCCTCGTGCTGGGCAAACAGGTTTTGCAGCCGTTTGAGCTAAGATTTTAAAATTATTCACATAATGAAAACCTATACTTTGTTTCAGGCGAGTTTCCCATTCAAATGCATGTAACAGTGAGAAACACATTGTCTTGGCGAAAGAAAGCATTTTCGTACAACTTCATATAAATCGCTGTAACTTTTGATAGAAGACTCAGAAACACATGTTCATGGCTTTATCTTATAGAACTCAATATCCCCGTGCTGGGCAAACAGGTTTTGCAGCCGTTTGAGCTAAGATTTTAAAATTATTCACATAATGAAAACCTATACTTTGTCTCGGGCGAGTTTCCCATTCAAATGCATGTAACAGTGAGAAACACACTGTCTTGGCGAAATAAAGCGTTTTTGCACAACTTCATATAAATCGCTGTAACTTTTGATAGAAGACTCAGACAAACATGTTTATGGCTTTATCTTATAGAACTCAATATCCCCGTGCTGGGCAAACAGGTTTTGCAGCCGTTTGAGCTAAGATTTTAAAATTATTCACATAATGAAAACCTATACTTTGTCTCGGGCGAGTTTCCCATTCAAATGCATATAACAGTGAGAAACACATTGTCTTGGCGAAATAAAGCGTTTTTGAACAACTTTATATAAATCGGTGCAACTTTTGATAGACGACTCAGACACACATGTCTATGGCTTCATCTTAAAGAATTCAATATCCTCGTGCTGGGCAAACAGGTTTTGCAGCCGTTTGAGCTAAGATTTTAAAATTATTCACATAATGAAAACCTATACTTTGTCTCGGGCGAGTTTCCCATTCAAATGCATGTAACAGTGAGAAACACATTGTCTTGGCGAAAGAAAGCATTTTCGTACAACTTCATATAAATCGCTGTAACTTTTGATAGAAGACTCAGAAACACATGTTTATGGCTTCATCTTAAAGAATTCAATATCCCCGTGCTGGGCAAACAGGTTTTGCAGCCGTTTGAGCTAAGATTTTAAAATTATTCACATAATGAAAACCTATACTTTGTCTCGGGCGAGTTTCCCATTCAAATGCATGTAACAGTGAGAAACACACTGTCTTGGCGAAATAAAGCGTTTTTGAACAACTTCATATAAATCGCTGTAACTTTTGATAGAAGACTCAGAAACACATGTTTATGGCTTCATCTTAAAGAATTCAATATCCTCGTGTTGGGCAAACAGGTTTTGCAGCCGTTTGAGCTAAGATTTTAAAATTATTCACATAATGAAAACCTATACTTTGTCTCGGGCGAGTTTCCCATTCAAATGCATGTAACAGTGAGAAACACACTGTCTTGGCGAAATAAAGCGTTTTTGCACAACTTCATATAAATCGGTGCAACTTTTGATAGACGACTCAGACACACATGTCTATGGCTTCATCTTAAAGAATTCAATATCCTCGTGCTGGGCAAACAGGTTTTGCAGCCGTTTGAGCTAAGATTTTAAAATTATTCACATAATGAAAACCTATACTTTGTTTCAGGCGAGTTTCCCATTCAAATGCATGTAACAGTGAGAAACACATTGTCTTGGCGAAAGAAAGCATTTTCGTACAACTTCATATAAATCGCTGTAACTTTTGATAGAAGACTCAGAAACACATGTTCATGGCTTTATCTTATAGAACTCAATATCCCCGTGCTGGGCAAACAGGTTTTGCAGCCGTTTGAGCTAAGATTTTAAAATTATTCACATAATGAAAACCTATACTTTGTCTCGGGCGAGTTTCCCATTCAAATGCATGTAACAGTGAGAAACACACTGTCTTGGCGAAATAAAGCGTTTTTGCACAACTTTATATAAATCGGTGCAACTTTTGATAGACGACTCAGACACACATGTCTATGGCTTCATCTTAAAGAATTCAATATCCTCGTGCTGGGCAAACAGGTTTTGCAGCCGTTTGAGCTAAGATTTTAAAATTATTCACATAATGAAAACCTATACTTTGTCTCGGGCGAGTTTCCCATTCAAATGCATGTAACAGTGAGAAACACATTGTCTTGGCGAAATAAAGCGTTTTTGAACAACTTTATATAAATCGGTGCAACTTTTGATAGACGACTCAGACACACATGTCTATGGCTTCATCTTAAAGAATTCAATATCCTCGTGTTGGGCAAACAGGTTTTGCAGCCGTTTGAGCTAAGATTTTAAAATTATTCACATAATGAAAACCTATACTTTGTCTCGGGCGAGTTTCCCATTCAAATGCATGTAACAGTGAGAAACACACTGTCTTGGCGAAATAAAGCGTTTTTGCACAACTTTATATAAATCGGTGCAACTTTTGATAGACGACTCAGACACACATGTCTATGGCTTCATTTTAAGAATTCAATATCCTCGTGCTGGGCAAACAGGTTTTGCAGCCGTTTGAGCTAAGATTTTAAAATTATTCACATAATGAAAACCTATACTTTGTTTCAGGCGAGTTTCCCATTCAAATGCATGTAACAGTGAGAAACACATTGTCTTGGCGAAAGAAAGCATTTTCGTACAACTTCATATAAATCGCTGTAACTTTTGATAGAAGACTCAGAAACACATGTTCATGGCTTTATCTTATAGAACTCAATATCCCCGTGCTGGGCAAACAGGTTTTGCAGCCGTTTGAGCTAAGATTTTAAAATTATTCACATAATGAAAACCTATACTTTGTCTCGGGCGAGTTTCCCATTCAAATGCATGTAACAGTGAGAAACACACTGTCTTGGCGAAATAAAGCGTTTTTGAACAACTTTATATAAATCGGTGTAACTTTTGATAGAAGACTCAGACAAACATGTTTATGGCTTTATCTTATAGAACTCAATATCCCCGTGCTGGGCAAACAGGTTTTGCAGCTGTTTGAGCTAAGATTTTAAAATTATTCACATAATGAAAACCTATACTTTGTCTCGGGCGAGTTTCCCATTCAAATGCATGTAACAGTGAGAAACACACTGTCTTGGCGAAAGAAAGCATTTTCGTACAACTTCATATAAATCGCTGTAACTTTTGATAGAAGACTCAGAAACACATGTTCATGGCTTTATCTTATAGAACTCAATATCCCCGTGCTGGGCAAACAGGTTTTGCAGCCGTTTGAGCTAAGATTTTAAAATTATTCACATAATGAAAACCTATACTTTGTCTCGGGCGAGTTTCCCATTCAAATGCATGTAACAGTGAGAAACACACTGTCTTGGCGAAATAAAGCGTTTTTGCACAACTTTATATAAATCGGTGCAACTTTTGATAGACGACTCAGACACACATGTCTATGGCTTCATCTTAAAGAATTCAATATCCTCGTGCTGGGCAAACAGGTTTTGCAGCCGTTTGAGCTAAGATTTTAAAATTATTCACATAATGAAAACCTATACTTTGTCTCGGGCGAGTTTCCCATTCAAATGCATGTAACAGTGAGAAACACATTGTCTTGGCGAAATAAAGCGTTTTTGAACAACTTTATATAAATCGGTGCAACTTTTGATAGACGACTCAGACACACATGTCTATGGCTTCATCTTAAAGAATTCAATATCCTCGTGTTGGGCAAACAGGTTTTGCAGCCGTTTGAGCTAAGATTTTAAAATTATTCACATAATGAAAACCTATACTTTGTCTCGGGCGAGTTTCCCATTCAAATGCATGTAACAGTGAGAAACACACTGTCTTGGCGAAATAAAGCGTTTTTGCACAACTTTATATAAATCGGTGCAACTTTTGATAGACGACTCAGACACACATGTCTATGGCTTCATTTTAAGAATTCAATATCCTCGTGCTGGGCAAACAGGTTTTGCAGCCGTTTGAGCTAAGATTTTAAAATTATTCACATAATGAAAACCTATACTTTGTTTCAGGCGAGTTTCCCATTCAAATGCATGTAACAGTGAGAAACACATTGTCTTGGCGAAAGAAAGCATTTTCGTACAACTTCATATAAATCGCTGTAACTTTTGATAGAAGACTCAGAAACACATGTTCATGGCTTTATCTTATAGAACTCAATATCCCCGTGCTGGGCAAACAGGTTTTGCAGCCGTTTGAGCTAAGATTTTAAAATTATTCACATAATGAAAACCTATACTTTGTCTCGGGCGAGTTTCCCATTCAAATGCATGTAACAGTGAGAAACACACTGTCTTGGCGAAATAAAGCGTTTTTGAACAACTTTATATAAATCGGTGTAACTTTTGATAGAAGACTCAGACAAACATGTTTATGGCTTTATCTTATAGAACTCAATATCCCCGTGCTGGGCAAACAGGTTTTGCAGCTGTTTGAGCTAAGATTTTAAAATTATTCACATAATGAAAACCTATACTTTGTCTCGGGCGAGTTTCCCATTCAAATGCATGTAACAGTGAGAAACACACTGTCTTGGCGAAATAAAGCGTTTTTGAACAACTTTATATAAATCGGTGTAACTTTTGATAGAAGACTCAGACAAACATGTTTATGGCTTTATCTTATAGAACTCAATATCCCCGTGCTGGGCAAACAGGTTTTGCAGCCGTTTGAGCTAAGATTTTAAAATTATTCACATAATGAAAACCTATACTTTGTTTCAGGCGAGTTTCCCATTCAAATGCATGTAACAGTGAGAAACACATTGTCTTGGCGAAAGAAAGCATTTTCGTACAACTTCATATAAATCGCTGTAACTTTTGATAGAAGACTCAGAAACACATGTTTATGGCTTTATCTTATAGAACTCAATATCCCCGTGCTGGGCAAACAGGTTTTGCAGCCGTTTGAGCTAAGATTTTAAAATTATTCACATAATGAAAACCTATACTTTGTCTCGGGCGAGTTTCCCATTCAAATGCATGTAACAGTGAGAAACACACTGTCTTGGCGAAATAAAGCGTTTTTGAACAACTTCATATAAATCGCTGTAACTTTTGATAGAAGACTCAGACAAACATGTTTATGGCTTTATCTTATAGAACTCAATATCCCCGTGCTGGGCAAACAGGTTTTGCAGCCGTTTGAGCTAAGATTTTAAAATTATTCACATAATGAAAACCTATACTTTGTCTCGGGCGAGTTTCCCATTCAAATGCATGTAACAGTGAGAAACACACTGTCTTGGCGAAATAAAGCGTTTTTGAACAACTTCATATAAATCGCTGTAACTTTTGATAGAAGACTCAGACAAACATGTTTATGGCTTTATCTTATAGAACTCAATATCCCCGTGCTGGGCAAACAGGTTTTGCAGCCGTTTGAGCTAAGATTTTAAAATTATTCACATAATGAAAACCTATACTTTGTCTCGGGCGAGTTTCCCATTCAAATGCATGTAACAGTGAGAAACACACTGTCTTGGCGAAATAAAGCGTTTTTGCACAACTTTATATAAATCGGTGCAACTTTTGATAGACGACTCAGACACACATGTCTATGGCTTCATCTTAAAGAATTCAATATCCTCGTGCTGGGCAAACAGGTTTTGCAGCCGTTTGAGCTAAGATTTTAAAATTATTCACATAATGAAAACCTATACTTTGTCTCGGGCGAGTTTCCCATTCAAATGCATGTAACAGTGAGAAACACACTGTCTTGGCGAAATAAAGCGTTTTTGAACAACTTCATATAAATCGCTGTAACTTTTGATAGAAGACTCAGACAAACATGTTTATGGCTTTATCTTATAGAACTCAATATCCCCGTGCTGGGCAAACAGGTTTTGCAGCCGTTTGAGCTAAGATTTTAAAATTATTCACATAATGAAAACCTATACTTTGTCTCGGGCGAGTTTCCCATTCAAATGCATGTAACAGTGAGAAACACATTGTCTTGGCGAAATAAAGCGTTTTTGAACAACT
Organism: Aulonocara sp. 'chitande type north' Nkhata Bay; assembly: GCF_057382095.1. Classification (NCBI taxonomy): domain Eukaryota; kingdom Metazoa; phylum Chordata; class Actinopteri; order Cichliformes; family Cichlidae; genus Aulonocara; species Aulonocara sp. 'chitande type north' Nkhata Bay. The sequence goes on along the minus strand of NC_141362.1, from coordinate 546,400 downwards.
TCATATAAATCGCTGTAACTTTTGATAGAAGACTCAGACAAACATGTTTATGGCTTTATCTTATAGAACTCAATATCCCCGTGCTGGGCAAACAGGTTTTGCAGCCGTTTGAGCTAAGATTTTAAAATTATTCACATAATGAAAACCTATACTTTGTCTCGGGCGAGTTTCCCATTCAAATGCATGTAACAGTGAGAAACACACTGTCTTGGCGAAATAAAGCGTTTTTGAACAACTTCATATAAATCGCTGTAACTTTTGATAGAAGACTCAGACAAACATGTTTATGGCTTTATCTTATAGAACTCAATATCCCCGTGCTGGGCAAACAGGTTTTGCAGCCGTTTGAGCTAAGATTTTAAAATTATTCACATAATGAAAACCTATACTTTGTCTCGGGCGAGTTTCCCATTCAAATGCATGTAACAGTGAGAAACACACTGTCTTGGCGAAATAAAGCGTTTTTGAACAACTTCATATAAATCGCTGTAACTTTTGATAGAAGACTCAGACAAACATGTTTATGGCTTTATCTTATAGAACTCAATATCCTCGTGCTGGGCAAACAGGTTTTGCAGCCGTTTGAGCTAAGATTTTAAAATTATTCACATAATGAAAACCTATACTTTGTCTCGGGCGAGTTTCCCATTCAAATGCATGTAACAGTGAGAAACACACTGTCTTGGCGAAATAAAGCGTTTTTGAACAACTTCATATAAATCGCTGTAACTTTTGATAGACGACTCAGACACACATGTTTATGGCTTTATCTTATAGAACTCAATATCCCCGTGCTGGGCAAACAGGTTTTGCAGCCGTTTGAGCTAAGATTTTAAAATTATTCACATAATGAAAACCTATACTTTGTCTCGGGCGAGTTTCCCATTCAAATGCATGTAACAGTGAGAAACACACTGTCTTGGCGAAATAAAGCGTTTTTGAACAACTTCATATAAATCGGTGTAACTTTTGATAGAAGACTCAGACAAACATGTTTATGGCTTTATCTTATAGAACTCAATATCCCCGTGCTGGGCAAACAGGTTTTGCAGCCGTTTGAGCTAAGATTTTAAAATTATTCACATAATGAAAACCTATACTTTGTTTCAGGCGAGTTTCCCATTCAAATGCATGTAACAGTGAGAAACACATTGTCTTGGCGAAAGAAAGCATTTTCGTACAACTTCATATAAATCGCTGTAACTTTTGATAGAAGACTCAAAAACACATGTTCATGGCTTTATCTTATAGAACTCAATATCCCCGTGCTGGGCAAACAGGTTTTGCAGCCGTTTGAGCTAAGATTTTAAAATTATTCACATAATGAAAACCTATACTTTGTCTCGGGCGAGTTTCCCATTCAAATGCATGTAACAGTGAGAAACACACTGTCTTGGCGAAATAAAGCGTTTTTGAACAACTTCATATAAATCGCTGTAACTTTTGATAGAAGACTCAGACAAACATGTTTATGGCTTTATCTTATAGAACTCAATATCCCCGTGCTGGGCAAACAGGTTTTGCAGCCGTTTGAGCTAAGATTTTAAAATTATTCACATAATGAAAACCTATACTTTGTCTCGGGCGAGTTTCCCATTCAAATGCATGTAACAGTGAGAAACACATTGTCTTGGCGAAATAAAGCGTTTTTGAACAACTTCATATAAATCGCTGTAACTTTTGATAGAAGACTCAGACAAACATGTTTATGGCTTTATCTTATAGAACTCAATATCCCCGTGCTGGGCAAACAGGTTTTGCAGCCGTTTGAGCTAAGATTTTAAAATTATTCACATAATGAAAACCTATACTTTGTCTCGGGCGAGTTTCCCATTCAAATGCATGTAACAGTGAGAAACACACTGTCTTGGCGAAATAAAGCGTTTTTGAACAACTTCATATAAATCGCTGTAACTTTTGATAGAAGACTCAGACAAACATGTTTATGGCTTTATCTTATAGAACTCAATATCCCCGTGCTGGGCAAACAGGTTTTGCAGCCGTTTGAGCTAAGATTTTAAAATTATTCACATAATGAAAACCTATACTTTGTCTCGGGCGAGTTTCCCATTCAAATGCACGTAACAGTGAGAAACACACTGTCTTGGCGAAAGAAAGCATTTTCGTACAACTTCATATAAATCGCTGTAACTTTTGATAGAAGACTCAGAAACACATGTTTATGGCTTTATCTTATAGAACTCAATATCCCCGTGCTGGGCAAACAGGTTTTGCAGCCGTTTGAGCTAAGATTTTAAAATTATTCACATAATGAAAACCTATACTTTGTCTCGGGCGAGTTTCCCATTCAAATGCATGTAACAGTGAGAAACACACTGTCTTGGCGAAATAAAGCGTTTTTGAACAACTTCATATAAATCGCTGTAACTTTTGATAGAAGACTCAGACAAACATGTTTATGGCTTTATCTTATAGAACTCAATATCCCCGTGCTGGGCAAACAGGTTTTGCAGCCGTTTGAGCTAAGATTTTAAAATTATTCACATAATGAAAACCTATACTTTGTCTCGGGCGAGTTTCCCATTCAAATGCATGTAACAGTGAGAAACACACTGTCTTGGCGAAATAAAGCGTTTTTGAACAACTTCATATAAATCGCTGTAACTTTTGATAGAAGACTCAGACAAACATGTTTATGGCTTTATCTTATAGAACTCAATATCCCCGTGCTGGGCAAACAGGTTTTGCAGCCGTTTGAGCTAAGATTTTAAAATTATTCACATAATGAAAACCTATACTTTGTCTCGGGCGAGTTTCCCATTCAAATGCATGTAACAGTGAGAAACACACTGTCTTGGCGAAATAAAGCGTTTTTGAACAACTTCATATAAATCGCTGTAACTTTTGATAGAAGACTCAGACAAACATGTTTATGGCTTTATCTTATAGAACTCAATATCCCCGTGCTGGGCAAACAGGTTTTGCAGCCGTTTGAGCTAAGATTTTAAAATTATTCACATAATGAAAACCTATACTTTGTCTCGGGCGAGTTTCCCATTCAAATGCATGTAACAGTGAGAAACACATTGTCTTGGCGAAATAAAGCGTTTTTGAACAACTTCATATAAATCGCTGTAACTTTTGATAGAAGACTCAGACAAACATGTTTATGGCTTTATCTTATAGAACTCAATATCCCCGTGCTGGGCAAACAGGTTTTGCAGCCGTTTGAGCTAAGATTTTAAAATTATTCACATAATGAAAACCTATACTTTGTCTCGGGCGAGTTTCCCATTCAAATGCACGTAACAGTGAGAAACACACTGTCTTGGCGAAAGAAAGCATTTTCGTACAACTTCATATAAATCGCTGTAACTTTTGATAGAAGACTCAGAAACACATGTTTATGGCTTTATCTTATAGAACTCAATATCCCCGTGCTGGGCAAACAGGTTTTGCAGCCGTTTGAGCTAAGATTTTAAAATTATTCACATAATGAAAACCTATACTTTGTCTCGGGCGAGTTTCCCATTCAAATGCATGTAACAGTGAGAAACACACTGTCTTGGCGAAATAAAGCGTTTTTGAACAACTTCATATAAATCGGTGTAACTTTTGATAGAAGACTCAGACAAACATGTTTATGGCTTTATCTTATAGAACTCAATATCCCCGTGCTGGGCAAACAGGTTTTGCAGCCGTTTGAGCTAAGATTTTAAAATTATTCACATAATGAAAACCTATACTTTGTCTCGGGCGAGTTTCCCATTCAAATGCATGTAACAGTGAGAAACACACTGTCTTGGCGAAATAAAGCGTTTTTGAACAACTTCATATAAATCGCTGTAACTTTTGATAGAAGACTCAGACAAACATGTTTATGGCTTTATCTTATAGAACTCAATATCCCCGTGCTGGGCAAACAGGTTTTGCAGCCGTTTGAGCTAAGATTTTAAAATTATTCACATAATGAAAACCTATACTTTGTCTCGGGCGAGTTTCCCATTCAAATGCATGTAACAGTGAGAAACACACTGTCTTGGCGAAATAAAGCGTTTTTGAACAACTTCATATAAATCGCTGTAACTTTTGATAGAAGACTCAGACAAACATGTTTATGGCTTTATCTTATAGAACTCAATATCCCCGTGCTGGGCAAACAGGTTTTGCAGCCGTTTGAGCTAAGATTTTAAAATTATTCACATAATGAAAACCTATACTTTGTCTCGGGCGAGTTTCCCATTCAAATGCATGTAACAGTGAGAAACACATTGTCTTGGCGAAATAAAGCGTTTTTGAACAACTTCATATAAATCGCTGTAACTTTTGATAGAAGACTCAGAAAAACATGTTTATGGCTTTATCTTATAGAACTCAATATCCCCGTGCTGGGCAAACAGGTTTTGCAGCCGTTTGAGCTAAGATTTTAAAATTATTCACATAATGAAAACCTATACTTTGTCTCGGGCGAGTTTCCCATTCAAATGCATGTAACAGTGAGAAACACACTGTCTTGGCGAAATAAAGCGTTTTTGAACAACTTCATATAAATCGCTGTAACTTTTGATAGAAGACTCAGACTAACATGTTTATGGCTTTATCTTATAGAACTCAATATCCCCGTGCTGGGCAAACAGGTTTTGCAGCCGTTTGAGCTAAGATTTTAAAATTATTCACATAATGAAAACCTATACTTTGTCTCGGGCGAGTTTCCCATTCAAATGCATGTAACAGTGAGAAACACACTGTCTTGGCGAAATAAAGTGTTTTTGAACAACTTTATATAAATCGCTGTAACTTTTGATAGAAGACTCAGACAAACATGTTTATGGCTTTATCTTATAGAACTCAATATCCCCGTGCTGGGCAAACAGGTTTTGCAGCCGTTTGAGCTAAGATTTTAAAATTATTCACATAATGAAAACCTATACTTTGTTTCAGGCGAGTTTCCCATTTAAATGCATGCAACAGTGAGAAACACATTGTCTTGGCGAAAGAAAGCATTTTCGTACAACTTCATATAAATCGCTGTAACTTTTGATAGAAGACTCAGAAACACATGTTTATGGCTTTATCTTATAGAACTCAATATCCCCGTGCTGGGCAAACAGGTTTTGCAGCCGTTTGAGCTAAGATTTTAAAATTATTCACATAATGAAAACCTATACTTTGTCTCGGGCGAGTTTCCCATTCAAATGCATGTAACAGTGAGAAACACACTGTCTTGGCGAAATAAAGCGTTTTTGAACAACTTCATATAAATCGCTGTAACTTTTGATAGAAGACTCAGACAAACATGTTTATGGCTTTATCTTATAGAACTCAATATCCCCGTGCTGGGCAAACAGGTTTTGCAGCCGTTTGAGCTAAGATTTTAAAATTATTCACATAATGAAAACCTATACTTTGTCTCGGGCGAGTTTCCCATTCAAATGCATGTAACAGTGAGAAACACACTGTCTTGGCGAAATAAAGCGTTTTTGAACAACTTCATATAAATCGCTGTAACTTTTGATAGAAGACTCAGACTAACATGTTTATGGCTTTATCTTATAGAACTCAATATCCCCGTGCTGGGCAAACAGGTTTTGCAGCCGTTTGAGCTAAGATTTTAAAATTATTCACATAATGAAAACCTATACTTTGTCTCGGGCGAGTTTCCCATTCAAATGCATGTAACAGTGAGAAACACACTGTCTTGGCGAAATAAAGCGTTTTTGAACAACTTTATATAAATCGCTGTAACTTTTGATAGAAGACTCAGACAAACATGTTTATGGCTTTATCTTATAGAACTCAATATCCCCGTGCTGGGCAAACAGGTTTTGCAGCCGTTTGAGCTAAGATTTTAAAATTATTCACATAATGAAAACCTATACTTTGTTTCAGGCGAGTTTCCCATTTAAATGCATGCAACAGTGAGAAACACATTGTCTTGGCGAAAGAAAGCATTTTCGTACAACTTCATATAAATCGCTGTAACTTTTGATAGAAGACTCAGAAACACATGTTTATGGCTTTATCTTATAGAACTCAATATCCCCGTGCTGGGCAAACAGGTTTTGCAGCCGTTTGAGCTAAGATTTTAAAATTATTCACATAATGAAAACCTATACTTTGTCTCGGGCGAGTTTCCCATTCAAATGCATGTAACAGTGAGAAACACACTGTCTTGGCGAAATAAAGCGTTTTTGAACAACTTCATATAAATCGGTGTAACTTTTGATAGAAGACTCAGACAAACATGTTTATGGCTTTATCTTATAGAACTCAATATCCCCGTGCTGGGCAAACAGGTTTTGCAGCCGTTTGAGCTAAGATTTTAAAATTATTCACATAATGAAAACCTATACTTTGTCTCGGGCGAGTTTCCCATTCAAATGCATGTAACAGTGAGAAACACACTGTCTTGGCGAAATAAAGCGTTTTTGAACAACTTCATATAAATCGCTGTAACTTTTGATAGAAGACTCAGACAAACATGTTTATGGCTTTATCTTATAGAACTCAATATCCCCGTGCTGGGCAAACAGGTTTTGCAGCCGTTTGAGCTAAGATTTTAAAATTATTCACATAATGAAAACCTATACTTTGTCTCGGGCGAGTTTCCCATTCAAATGCATGTAACAGTGAGAAACACACTGTCTTGGCGAAATAAAGCGTTTTTGAACAACTTCATATAAATCGCTGTAACTTTTGATAGAAGACTCAGACAAACATGTTTATGGCTTTATCTTATAGAACTCAATATCCCCGTGCTGGGCAAACAGGTTTTGCAGCCGTTTGAGCTAAGATTTTAAAATTATTCACATAATGAAAACCTATACTTTGTCTCGGGCGAGTTTCCCATTCAAATGCATGTAACAGTGAGAAACACATTGTCTTGGCGAAATAAAGCGTTTTTGAACAACTTCATATAAATCGCTGTAACTTTTGATAGAAGACTCAGATAAACATGTTTATGGCTTTATCTTATAGAACTCAATATCCCCGTGCTGGGCAAACAGGTTTTGCAGCCGTTTGAGCTAAGATTTTAAAATTATTCACATAATGAAAACCTATACTTTGTCTCGGGCGAGTTTCCCATTCAAATGCACGTAACAGTGAGAAACACACTGTCTTGGCGAAAGAAAGCATTTTCGTACAACTTCATATAAATCGCTGTAACTTTTGATAGAAGACTCAGAAACACATGTTTATGGCTTTATCTTATAGAACTCAATATCCCCGTGCTGGGCAAACAGGTTTTGCAGCCGTTTGAGCTAAGATTTTAAAATTATTCACATAATGAAAACCTATACTTTGTCTCGGGCGAGTTTCCCATTCAAATGCATGTAACAGTGAGAAACACATTGTCTTGGCGAAATAAAGCGTTTTTGAACAACTTCATATAAATCGCTGTAACTTTTGATAGAAGACTCAGAAACACATGTTTATGGCTTTATCTTATAGAACTCAATATCCCCGTGCTGGGCAAACAGGTTTTGCAGCCGTTTGAGCTAAGATTTTAAAATTATTCACATAATGAAAACCTATACTTTGTCTCGGGCGAGTTTCCCATTCAAATGCATGTAACAGTGAGAAACACACTGTCTTGGCGAAATAAAGCGTTTTTGAACAACTTCATATAAATCGGTGTAACTTTTGATAGAAGACTCAGACAAACATGTTTATGGCTTTATCTTATAGAACTCAATATCCCCGTGCTGGGCAAACAGGTTTTGCAGCCGTTTGAGCTAAGATTTTAAAATTATTCACATAATGAAAACCTATACTTTGTCTCGGGCGAGTTTCCCATTCAAATGCATGTAACAGTGAGAAACACACTGTCTTGGCGAAATAAAGCGTTTTTGAACAACTTCATATAAATCGCTGTAACTTTTGATAGAAGACTCAGACAAACATGTTTATGGCTTTATCTTATAGAACTCAATATCCCCGTGCTGGGCAAACAGGTTTTGCAGCCGTTTGAGCTAAGATTTTAAAATTATTCACATAATGAAAACCTATACTTTGTCTCGGGCGAGTTTCCCATTCAAATGCATGTAACAGTGAGAAACACATTGTCTTGGCGAAATAAAGCGTTTTTGAACAACTTCATATAAATCGCTGTAACTTTTGATAGAAGACTCAGACAAACATGTTTATGGCTTTATCTTATAGAACTCAATATCCCCGTGCTGGGCAAACAGGTTTTGCAGCCGTTTGAGCTAAGATTTTAAAATTATTCACATAATGAAAACCTATACTTTGTCTCGGGCGAGTTTCCCATTCAAATGCATGTAACAGTGAGAAACACACTGTCTTGGCGAAATAAAGCGTTTTTGAACAACTTCATATAAATCGCTGTAACTTTTGATAGAAGACTCAGACAAACATGTTTATGGCTTTATCTTATAGAACTCAATATCCCCGTGCTGGGCAAACAGGTTTTGCAGCCGTTTGAGCTAAGATTTTAAAATTATTCACATAATGAAAACCTATACTTTGTCTCGGGCGAGTTTCCCATTCAAATGCACATAACAGTGAGAAACACACTGTCTTGGCGAAAGAAAGCATTTTCGTACAACTTCATATAAATCGCTGTAACTTTTGATAGAAGACTCAGAAACACATGTTTATGGCTTTATCTTATAGAACTCAATATCCCCGTGCTGGGCAAACAGGTTTTGCAGCCGTTTGAGCTAAGATTTTAAAATTATTCACATAATGAAAACCTATACTTTGTCTCGGGCGAGTTTCCCATTCAAATGCATGTAACAGTGAGAAACACATTGTCTTGGCGAAATAAAGCGTTTTTGCACAACTTTATATAAATCGGTGCAACTTTTGATAGACGACTCAGACACACATGTCTATGGCTTCATCTTAAAGAATTCAATATCCTCGTGCTGGGCAAACAGGTTTTGCAGCCGTTTGAGCTAAGATTTTAAAATTATTCACATAATGAAAACCTATACTTTGTCTCGGGCGAGTTTCCCATTCAAATGCATGTAACAGTGAGAAACACACTGTCTTGGCGAAATAAAGCGTTTTTGAACAACTTCATATAAATCGCTGTAACTTTTGATAGAAGACTCAGACAAACATGTTTATGGCTTTATCTTATAGAACTCAATATCCCCGTGCTGGGCAAACAGGTTTTGCAGCCGTTTGAGCTAAGATTTTAAAATTATTCACATAATGAAAACCTATACTTTGTCTCGGGCGAGTTTCCCATTCAAATGCATGTAACAGTGAGAAACACATTGTCTTGGCGAAATAAAGCGTTTTTGAACAACTTCATATAAATCGCTGTAACTTTTGATAGAAGACTCAGATAAACATGTTTATGGCTTTATCTTATAGAACTCAATATCCCCGTGCTGGGCAAACAGGTTTTGCAGCCGTTTGAGCTAAGATTTTAAAATTATTCACATAATGAAAACCTATACTTTGTCTCGGGCGAGTTTCCCATTCAAATGCACGTAACAGTGAGAAACACACTGTCTTGGCGAAAGAAAGCATTTTCGTACAACTTCATATAAATCGCTGTAACTTTTGATAGAAGACTCAGAAACACATGTTTATGGCTTTATCTTATAGAACTCAATATCCCCGTGCTGGGCAAACAGGTTTTGCAGCCGTTTGAGCTAAGATTTTAAAATTATTCACATAATGAAAACCTATACTTTGTCTCGGGCGAGTTTCCCATTCAAATGCATGTAACAGTGAGAAACACATTGTCTTGGCGAAATAAAGCGTTTTTGAACAACTTCATATAAATCGCTGTAACTTTTGATAGAAGACTCAGACAAACATGTTTATGGCTTTATCTTATAGAACTCAATATCCCCGTGCTGGGCAAACAGGTTTTGCAGCCGTTTGAGCTAAGATTTTAAAATTATTCACATAATGAAAACCTATACTTTGTCTCGGGCGAGTTTCCCATTCAAATGCATGTAACAGTGAGAAACACACTGTCTTGGCGAAATAAAGCGTTTTTGAACAACTTCATATAAATCGCTGTAACTTTTGATAGAAGACTCAGACAAACATGTTTATGGCTTTATCTTATAGAACTCAATATCCCCGTGCTGGGCAAACAGGTTTTGCAGCCGTTTGAGCTAAGATTTTAAAATTATTCACATAATGAAAACCTATACTTTGTCTCGGGCGAGTTTCCCATTCAAATGCATGTAACAGTGAGAAACACACTGTCTTGGCGAAATAAAGCGTTTTTGAACAACTTCATATAAATCGCTGTAACTTTTGATAGAAGACTCAGACAAACATGTTTATGGCTTTATCTTATAGAACTCAATATCCCCGTGCTGGGCAAACAGGTTTTGCAGCCGTTTGAGCTAAGATTTTAAAATTATTCACATAATGAAAACCTATACTTTGTCTCGGGCGAGTTTCCCATTCAAATGCATGTAACAGTGAGAAACACATTGTCTTGGCGAAATAAAGCGTTTTTGAACAACTTCATATAAATCGCTGTAACTTTTGATAGAAGACTCAGACAAACATGTTTATGGCTTTATCTTATAGAACTCAATATCCCCGTGCTGGGCAAACAGAACAGGTCTTTGCAGCCGTTTGAGCTAAGATTTTAAAATTATTCACATAATGAAAACCTATACTTTGTCTCGGGCGAGTTTCCCATTCAAATGCATGTAACAGTGAGAAACACACTGTCTTGGCGAAATAAAGCGTTTTTGAACAACTTTATATAAATCGGTGTAACTTTTGATAGAAGACTCAGAAACACATGTTTATGGCTTTATCTTATAGAACTCAATATCCCCGTGCTGGGCAAACAGGTTTTGCAGCCGTTTGAGCTAAGATTTTAAAATTATTCACATAATGAAAACCTATACTTTGTCTCGGGCGAGTTTCCCATTCAAATGCATGTAACAGTGAGAAACACATTGTCTTGGCGAAATAAAGCGTTTTTGCACAACTTTATATAAATCGGTGCAACTTTTGATAGACGACTCAGACACACATGTCTATGGCTTCATCTTAAAGAATTCAATATCCTCGTGCTGGGCAAACAGGTTTTGCAGCCGTTTGAGCTAAGATTTTAAAATTATTCACATAATGAAAACCTATACTTTGTCTCGGGCGAGTTTCCCATTCAAATGCATGTAACAGTGAGAAACACATTGTCTTGGCGAAATAAAGCGTTTTTGAACAACTTCATATAAATCGCTGTAACTTTTGATAGAAGACTCAGACTAACATGTTTATGGCTTTATCTTATAGAACTCAATATCCCCGTGCTGGGCAAACAGAACAGGTCTTTGCAGCCGTTTGAGCTAAGATTTTAAAATTATTCACATAATGAAAACCTATACTTTGTCTCGGGCGAGTTTCCCATTCAAATGCATGTAACAGTGAGAAACACACTGTCTTGGCGAAATAAAGCGTTTTTGAACAACTTCATATAAATCGCGGTAACTTTTGATAGAAGACTCAGACTAACATGTTTATGGCTTTATCTTATAGAACTCAATATCCCCGTGCTGGGCAAACAGGTTTTGCAGCCGTTTGAGCTAAGATTTTAAAATTATTCACATAATGAAAACCTATACTTTGTCTCGGGCGAGTTTCCCATTCAAATGCATGTAACAGTGAGAAACACATTGTCTTGGCGAAATAAAGCGTTTTTGCACAACTTTATATAAATCGGTTCAACTTTTGATAGACGACTCAGACACACATGTCTATGGCTTCATCTTAAAGAATTCAATATCCTCGTGCTGGGCAAACAGGTTTCGCAGCCGTTTGAGCTAAGATTTTAAAATTATTCACATAATGAAAACCTATACTTTGTCTCGGGCGAGTTTCCCATTCAAATGCATGTAACAGTGAGAAACACACTGTCTTGGCGAAATAAAGCGTTTTTGAACAACTTTATATAAATCGGTGTAACTTTTGATAGAAGACTCAGACAAACATGTTTATGGCTTTATCTTATAGAACTCAATATCCCCGTGCTGGGCAAACAGGTTTTGCAGCCGTTTGAGCTAAGATTTTAAAATTATTCACATAATGAAAACCTATACTTTGTTTCAGGCGAGTTTCCCATTCAAATGCATGTAACAGTGAGAAACACATTGTCTTGGCAAAAGAAAGCATTTTCGTACAACTTCATATAAATCGCTGTAACTTTTGATAGAAGACTCAGAAACACATGTTTATGGCTTTATCTTACAGAACTCAATATCCCCGTGCTGGGCAAACAGAACAGGTCTTTGCAGCCGTTTGAGCTAAGATTTTAAAATTATTCACATAATGAAAACCTATACTTTGTCTCGGGCGAGTTTCCCATTCAAATGCATGTAACAGTGAGAAACACACTGTCTTGGCGAAATAAAGCGTTTTTGAACAACTTTATATAAATCGGTGTAACTTTTGATAGAAGACTCAGACAAACATGTTTATGGCTTTATCTTATAGAACTCAATATCCCCGTGCTGGGCAAACAGGTTTTGCAGCCGTTTGAGCTAAGATTTTAAAATTATTCACATAATGAAAACCTATACTTTGTCTCGGGCGAGTTTCCCATTCAAATGCATGTAACAGTGAGAAACACATTGTCTTGGCGAAATAAAGCGTTTTTGCACAACTTTATATAAATCGGTGCAACTTTTGATAGACGACTCAGACACACATGTCTATGGCTTCATCTTAAAGAATTCAATATCCTCGTGCTGGGCAAACAGGTTTTGCAGCCGTTTGAGCTAAGATTTTAAAATTATTCACATAATGAAAACCTATACTTTGTCTCGGGCGAGTTTCCCATTCAAATGCATGTAACAGTGAGAAACACATTGTCTTGGCGAAATAAAGCGTTTTTGAACAACTTCATATAAATCGCTGTAACTTTTGATAGAAGACTCAGACTAACATGTTTATGGCTTTATCTTATAGAACTCAATATCCCCGTGCTGGGCAAACAGAACAGGTCTTTGCAGCCGTTTGAGCTAAGATTTTAAAATTATTCACATAATGAAAACCTATACTTTGTCTCGGGCGAGTTTCCCATTCAAATGCATGTAACAGTGAGAAACACACTGTCTTGGCGAAATAAAGCGTTTTTGAACAACTTCATATAAATCGCGGTAACTTTTGATAGAAGACTCAGACTAACATGTTTATGGCTTTATCTTATAGAACTCAATATCCCCGTGCTGGGCAAACAGGTTTTGCAGCCGTTTGAGCTAAGATTTTAAAATTATTCACATAATGAAAACCTATACTTTGTCTCGGGCGAGTTTCCCATTCAAATGCATGTAACAGTGAGAAACGCATTGTCTTGGCGACAGAAAGCGTTTTTGAACAACTTCATATAAATCGCTGTAACTTTTGATAGAAGACTCAGACTAACATGTTTATGGCTTTATCTTATAGAACTCAATATCCCCGTGCTGGGCAAACAGGTTTTGCAGCCGTTTGAGCTAAGATTTTAAAATTATTCACATAATGAAAACCTATACTTTGTCTCGGGCGAGTTTCCCATTCAAATGCATGTAACAGTGAGAAACACACTGTCTTGGCGAAAGAAAGCATTTTCGTACAACTTCATATAAATCGCTGTAACTTTTGATAGAAGACTCAGAAACACATGTTTATGGCTTTATCTTATAGAACTCAATATCCCCGTGCTGGGCAAACAGGTTTTGCAGCCGTTTGAGCTAAGATTTTAAAATTATTCACATAATGAAAACCTATACTTTGTCTCGGGCGAGTTTCCCATTCAAATGCATGTAACAGTGAGAAACACACTGTCTTGGCGAAATAAAGCGTTTTTGAACAACTTTATATAAATCGCTGTAACTTTTGATAGAAGACTCAGACAAACATGTTTATGGCTTTATCTTATAGAACTCAATATCCCCGTGCTGGGCAAACAGGTTTTGCAGCCGTTTGAGCTAAGATTTTAAAATTATTCACATAATGAAAACCTATACTTTGTCTCGGGCGAGTTTCCCATTCAAATGCATGTAACAGTGAGAAACACACTGTCTTGGCGAAATAAAGCGTTTTTGAACAACTTCATATAAATCGGTGTAACTTTTGATAGAAGACTCAGACTAACATGTTTATGGCTTTATCTTATAGAACTCAATATCCCCGTGCTGGGCAAACAGAACAGGTCTTTGCAGCCGTTTGAGCTAAGATTTTAAAATTATTCACATAATGAAAACCTATACTTTGTCTCGGGCGAGTTTCCCATTCAAATGCATGTAACAGTGAGAAACACACTGTCTTGGCGAAATAAAGCGTTTTTGAACAACTTCATATAAATCGCTGTAACTTTTGATAGAAGACTCAGACTAACATGTTTATGGCTTTATCTTATAGAACTCAATATCCCCGTGCTGGGCAAACAGAACAGGTTTTTGCAGCCGTTTGAGCTAAGATTTTAAAATTATTCACATAATGAAAACCTATACTTTGTCTCGGGCGAGTTTCCCATTCAAATGCATGTAACAGTGAGAAACACATTGTCTTGGCGAAATAAAGCGTTTTTGCACAACTTTATATAAATCGGTGCAACTTTTGATAGACGACTCAGACACACATGTCTATGGCTTCATCTTAAAGAATTCAATATCCTCGTGCTGGGCAAACAGGTTTTGCAGCCGTTTGAGCTAAGATTTTAAAATTATTCACATAATGAAAACCTATACTTTGTCTCGGGCGAGTTTCCCATTCAAATGCATGTAACAGTGAGAAACACATTGTCTTGGCGAAATAAAGCGTTTTTGCACAACTTTATATAAATCGGTGCAACTTTTGATAGACGACTCAGACACACATGTCTATGGCTTCATCTTAAAGAATTCAATATCCTCGTGCTGGGCAAACAGGTTTTGCAGCCGTTTGAGCTAAGATTTTAAAATTATTCACATAATGAAAACCTATACTTTGTTTCAGGCGAGTTTCCCATTCAAATGCATGTAACAGTGAGAAACACACTGTCTTGGCGAAATAAAGCGTTTTTGAACAACTTCATATAAATCGCTGTAACTTTTGATAGAAGACTCAGACAAACATGTTTATGGCTTTATCTTATAGAACTCAATATCCCCGTGCTGGGCAAACAGGTTTTGCAGCTGTTTGAGCTAAGATTTTAAAATTATTCACATAATGAAAACCTATACTTTGTCTCGGGCGAGTTTCCCATTCAAATGCATGTAACAGTGAGAAACACACTGTCTTGGCGAAATAAAGCGTTTTTGAACAACTTCATATAAATCGCTGTAACTTTTGATAGAAGACTCAGACAAACATGTTTATGGCTTTATCTTATAGAACTCAATATCCCCGTGCTGGGCAAACAGGTTTTGCAGCCGTTTGAGCTAAGATTTTAAAATTATTCACATAATGAAAACCTATACTTTGTCTCGGGCGAGTTTCCCATTCAAATGCATGTAACAGTGAGAAACACATTGTCTTGGCGAAATAAAGCGTTTTTGAACAACTTCATATAAATCGCTGTAACTTTTGATAGAAGACTCAGACAAACATGTTTATGGCTTTATCTTATAGAACTCAATATCCCCGTGCTGGGCAAACAGGTTTTGCAGCCGTTTGAGCTAAGATTTTAAAATTATTCACATAATGAAAACCTATACTTTGTCTCGGGCGAGTTTCCCATTCAAATGCATGTAACAGTGAGAAACACACTGTCTTGGCGAAATAAAGCGTTTTTGAACAACTTCATATAAATCGCTGTAACTTTTGATAGAAGACTCAGACAAACATGTTTATGGCTTTATCTTATAGAACTCAATATCCCCGTGCTGGGCAAACAGGTTTTGCAGCCGTTTGAGCTAAGATTTTAAAATTATTCACATAATGAAAACCTATACTTTGTCTCGGGCGAGTTTCCCATTCAAATGCACGTAACAGTGAGAAACACACTGTCTTGGCGAAAGAAAGCATTTTCGTACAACTTCATATAAATCGCTGTAACTTTTGATAGAAGACTCAGAAACACATGTTTATGGCTTTATCTTATAGAACTCAATATCCCCGTGCTGGGCAAACAGGTTTTGCAGCCGTTTGAGCTAAGATTTTAAAATTATTCACATAATGAAAACCTATACTTTGTCTCGGGCGAGTTTCCCATTCAAATGCATGTAACAGTGAGAAACACACTGTCTTGGCGAAATAAAGCGTTTTTGAACAACTTCATATAAATCGCTGTAACTTTTGATAGAAGACTCAGACAAACATGTTTATGGCTTTATCTTATAGAACTCAATATCCCCGTGCTGGGCAAACAGGTTTTGCAGCCGTTTGAGCTAAGATTTTAAAATTATTCACATAATGAAAACCTATACTTTGTCTCGGGCGAGTTTCCCATTCAAATGCATGTAACAGTGAGAAACACACTGTCTTGGCGAAATAAAGCGTTTTTGAACAACTTCATATAAATCGCTGTAACTTTTGATAGAAGACTCAGACAAACATGTTTATGGCTTTATCTTATAGAACTCAATATCCCCGTGCTGGGCAAACAGGTTTTGCAGCCGTTTGAGCTAAGATTTTAAAATTATTCACATAATGAAAACCTATACTTTGTCTCGGGCGAGTTTCCCATTCAAATGCATGTAACAGTGAGAAACACACTGTCTTGGCGAAATAAAGCGTTTTTGAACAACTTCATATAAATCGCTGTAACTTTTGATAGAAGACTCAGACAAACATGTTTATGGCTTTATCTTATAGAACTCAATATCCCCGTGCTGGGCAAACAGGTTTTGCAGCCGTTTGAGCTAAGATTTTAAAATTATTCACATAATGAAAACCTATACTTTGTCTCGGGCGAGTTTCCCATTCAAATGCATGTAACAGTGAGAAACACATTGTCTTGGCGAAATAAAGCGTTTTTGAACAACTTCATATAAATCGCTGTAACTTTTGATAGAAGACTCAGACAAACATGTTTATGGCTTTATCTTATAGAACTCAATATCCCCGTGCTGGGCAAACAGGTTTTGCAGCCGTTTGAGCTAAGATTTTAAAATTATTCACATAATGAAAACCTATACTTTGTCTCGGGCGAGTTTCCCATTCAAATGCACGTAACAGTGAGAAACACACTGTCTTGGCGAAAGAAAGCATTTTCGTACAACTTCATATAAATCGCTGTAACTTTTGATAGAAGACTCAGAAACACATGTTTATGGCTTTATCTTATAGAACTCAATATCCCCGTGCTGGGCAAACAGGTTTTGCAGCCGTTTGAGCTAAGATTTTAAAATTATTCACATAATGAAAACCTATACTTTGTCTCGGGCGAGTTTCCCATTCAAATGCATGTAACAGTGAGAAACACACTGTCTTGGCGAAATAAAGCGTTTTTGAACAACTTCATATAAATCGGTGTAACTTTTGATAGAAGACTCAGACAAACATGTTTATGGCTTTATCTTATAGAACTCAATATCCCCGTGCTGGGCAAACAGGTTTTGCAGCCGTTTGAGCTAAGATTTTAAAATTATTCACATAATGAAAACCTATACTTTGTCTCGGGCGAGTTTCCCATTCAAATGCATGTAACAGTGAGAAACACACTGTCTTGGCGAAATAAAGCGTTTTTGAACAACTTCATATAAATCGCTGTAACTTTTGATAGAAGACTCAGACAAACATGTTTATGGCTTTATCTTATAGAACTCAATATCCCCGTGCTGGGCAAACAGGTTTTGCAGCCGTTTGAGCTAAGATTTTAAAATTATTCACATAATGAAAACCTATACTTTGTCTCGGGCGAGTTTCCCATTCAAATGCATGTAACAGTGAGAAACACACTGTCTTGGCGAAATAAAGCGTTTTTGAACAACTTCATATAAATCGCTGTAACTTTTGATAGAAGACTCAGACAAACATGTTTATGGCTTTATCTTATAGAACTCAATATCCCCGTGCTGGGCAAACAGGTTTTGCAGCCGTTTGAGCTAAGATTTTAAAATTATTCACATAATGAAAACCTATACTTTGTCTCGGGCGAGTTTCCCATTCAAATGCATGTAACAGTGAGAAACACATTGTCTTGGCGAAATAAAGCGTTTTTGAACAACTTCATATAAATCGCTGTAACTTTTGATAGAAGACTCAGACAAACATGTTTATGGCTTTATCTTATAGAACTCAATATCCCCGTGCTGGGCAAACAGGTTTTGCAGCCGTTTGAGCTAAGATTTTAAAATTATTCACATAATGAAAACCTATACTTTGTCTCGGGCGAGTTTCCCATTCAAATGCATGTAACAGTGAGAAACACACTGTCTTGGCGAAATAAAGCGTTTTTGAACAACTTCATATAAATCGCTGTAACTTTTGATAGAAGACTCAGACTAACATGTTTATGGCTTTATCTTATAGAACTCAATATCCCCGTGCTGGGCAAACAGGTTTTGCAGCCGTTTGAGCTAAGATTTTAAAATTATTCACATAATGAAAACCTATACTTTGTCTCGGGCGAGTTTCCCATTCAAATGCATGTAACAGTGAGAAACACACTGTCTTGGCGAAATAAAGTGTTTTTGAACAACTTTATATAAATCGCTGTAACTTTTGATAGAAGACTCAGACAAACATGTTTATGGCTTTATCTTATAGAACTCAATATCCCCGTGCTGGGCAAACAGGTTTTGCAGCCGTTTGAGCTAAGATTTTAAAATTATTCACATAATGAAAACCTATACTTTGTTTCAGGCGAGTTTCCCATTTAAATGCATGCAACAGTGAGAAACACATTGTCTTGGCGAAAGAAAGCATTTTCGTACAACTTCATATAAATCGCTGTAACTTTTGATAGAAGACTCAGAAACACATGTTTATGGCTTTATCTTATAGAACTCAATATCCCCGTGCTGGGCAAACAGGTTTTGCAGCCGTTTGAGCTAAGATTTTAAAATTATTCACATAATGAAAACCTATACTTTGTCTCGGGCGAGTTTCCCATTCAAATGCATGTAACAGTGAGAAACACACTGTCTTGGCGAAATAAAGCGTTTTTGAACAACTTCATATAAATCGCTGTAACTTTTGATAGAAGACTCAGACAAACATGTTTATGGCTTTATCTTATAGAACTCAATATCCCCGTGCTGGGCAAACAGGTTTTGCAGCCGTTTGAGCTAAGATTTTAAAATTATTCACATAATGAAAACCTATACTTTGTCTCGGGCGAGTTTCCCATTCAAATGCATGTAACAGTGAGAAACACACTGTCTTGGCGAAATAAAGCGTTTTTGAACAACTTCATATAAATCGCTGTAACTTTTGATAGAAGACTCAGACTAACATGTTTATGGCTTTATCTTATAGAACTCAATATCCCCGTGCTGGGCAAACAGGTTTTGCAGCCGTTTGAGCTAAGATTTTAAAATTATTCACATAATGAAAACCTATACTTTGTCTCGGGCGAGTTTCCCATTCAAATGCATGTAACAGTGAGAAACACACTGTCTTGGCGAAATAAAGCGTTTTTGAACAACTTTATATAAATCGCTGTAACTTTTGATAGAAGACTCAGACAAACATGTTTATGGCTTTATCTTATAGAACTCAATATCCCCGTGCTGGGCAAACAGGTTTTGCAGCCGTTTGAGCTAAGATTTTAAAATTATTCACATAATGAAAACCTATACTTTGTTTCAGGCGAGTTTCCCATTTAAATGCATGCAACAGTGAGAAACACATTGTCTTGGCGAAAGAAAGCATTTTCGTACAACTTCATATAAATCGCTGTAACTTTTGATAGAAGACTCAGAAACACATGTTTATGGCTTTATCTTATAGAACTCAATATCCCCGTGCTGGGCAAACAGGTTTTGCAGCCGTTTGAGCTAAGATTTTAAAATTATTCACATAATGAAAACCTATACTTTGTCTCGGGCGAGTTTCCCATTCAAATGCATGTAACAGTGAGAAACACACTGTCTTGGCGAAATAAAGCGTTTTTGAACAACTTCATATAAATCGGTGTAACTTTTGATAGAAGACTCAGACAAACATGTTTATGGCTTTATCTTATAGAACTCAATATCCCCGTGCTGGGCAAACAGGTTTTGCAGCCGTTTGAGCTAAGATTTTAAAATTATTCACATAATGAAAACCTATACTTTGTCTCGGGCGAGTTTCCCATTCAAATGCATGTAACAGTGAGAAACACACTGTCTTGGCGAAATAAAGCGTTTTTGAACAACTTCATATAAATCGCTGTAACTTTTGATAGAAGACTCAGACAAACATGTTTATGGCTTTATCTTATAGAACTCAATATCCCCGTGCTGGGCAAACAGGTTTTGCAGCCGTTTGAGCTAAGATTTTAAAATTATTCACATAATGAAAACCTATACTTTGTCTCGGGCGAGTTTCCCATTCAAATGCATGTAACAGTGAGAAACACACTGTCTTGGCGAAATAAAGCGTTTTTGAACAACTTCATATAAATCGCTGTAACTTTTGATAGAAGACTCAGACAAACATGTTTATGGCTTTATCTTATAGAACTCAATATCCCCGTGCTGGGCAAACAGGTTTTGCAGCCGTTTGAGCTAAGATTTTAAAATTATTCACATAATGAAAACCTATACTTTGTCTCGGGCGAGTTTCCCATTCAAATGCATGTAACAGTGAGAAACACATTGTCTTGGCGAAATAAAGCGTTTTTGAACAACTTCATATAAATCGCTGTAACTTTTGATAGAAGACTCAGATAAACATGTTTATGGCTTTATCTTATAGAACTCAATATCCCCGTGCTGGGCAAACAGGTTTTGCAGCCGTTTGAGCTAAGATTTTAAAATTATTCACATAATGAAAACCTATACTTTGTCTCGGGCGAGTTTCCCATTCAAATGCACGTAACAGTGAGAAACACACTGTCTTGGCGAAAGAAAGCATTTTCGTACAACTTCATATAAATCGCTGTAACTTTTGATAGAAGACTCAGAAACACATGTTTATGGCTTTATCTTATAGAACTCAATATCCCCGTGCTGGGCAAACAGGTTTTGCAGCCGTTTGAGCTAAGATTTTAAAATTATTCACATAATGAAAACCTATACTTTGTCTCGGGCGAGTTTCCCATTCAAATGCATGTAACAGTGAGAAACACATTGTCTTGGCGAAATAAAGCGTTTTTGAACAACTTCATATAAATCGCTGTAACTTTTGATAGAAGACTCAGAAACACATGTTTATGGCTTTATCTTATAGAACTCAATATCCCCGTGCTGGGCAAACAGGTTTTGCAGCCGTTTGAGCTAAGATTTTAAAATTATTCACATAATGAAAACCTATACTTTGTCTCGGGCGAGTTTCCCATTCAAATGCATGTAACAGTGAGAAACACACTGTCTTGGCGAAATAAAGCGTTTTTGAACAACTTCATATAAATCGGTGTAACTTTTGATAGAAGACTCAGACAAACATGTTTATGGCTTTATCTTATAGAACTCAATATCCCCGTGCTGGGCAAACAGGTTTTGCAGCCGTTTGAGCTAAGATTTTAAAATTATTCACATAATGAAAACCTATACTTTGTCTCGGGCGAGTTTCCCATTCAAATGCATGTAACAGTGAGAAACACACTGTCTTGGCGAAATAAAGCGTTTTTGAACAACTTCATATAAATCGCTGTAACTTTTGATAGAAGACTCAGACAAACATGTTTATGGCTTTATCTTATAGAACTCAATATCCCCGTGCTGGGCAAACAGGTTTTGCAGCCGTTTGAGCTAAGATTTTAAAATTATTCACATAATGAAAACCTATACTTTGTCTCGGGCGAGTTTCCCATTCAAATGCATGTAACAGTGAGAAACACATTGTCTTGGCGAAATAAAGCGTTTTTGAACAACTTCATATAAATCGCTGTAACTTTTGATAGAAGACTCAGACAAACATGTTTATGGCTTTATCTTATAGAACTCAATATCCCCGTGCTGGGCAAACAGGTTTTGCAGCCGTTTGAGCTAAGATTTTAAAATTATTCACATAATGAAAACCTATACTTTGTCTCGGGCGAGTTTCCCATTCAAATGCATGTAACAGTGAGAAACACACTGTCTTGGCGAAATAAAGCGTTTTTGAACAACTTCATATAAATCGCTGTAACTTTTGATAGAAGACTCAGACAAACATGTTTATGGCTTTATCTTATAGAACTCAATATCCCCGTGCTGGGCAAACAGGTTTTGCAGCCGTTTGAGCTAAGATTTTAAAATTATTCACATAATGAAAACCTATACTTTGTCTCGGGCGAGTTTCCCATTCAAATGCACATAACAGTGAGAAACACACTGTCTTGGCGAAAGAAAGCATTTTCGTACAACTTCATATAAATCGCTGTAACTTTTGATAGAAGACTCAGAAACACATGTTTATGGCTTTATCTTATAGAACTCAATATCCCCGTGCTGGGCAAACAGGTTTTGCAGCCGTTTGAGCTAAGATTTTAAAATTATTCACATAATGAAAACCTATACTTTGTCTCGGGCGAGTTTCCCATTCAAATGCATGTAACAGTGAGAAACACATTGTCTTGGCGAAATAAAGCGTTTTTGCACAACTTTATATAAATCGGTGCAACTTTTGATAGACGACTCAGACACACATGTCTATGGCTTCATCTTAAAGAATTCAATATCCTCGTGCTGGGCAAACAGGTTTTGCAGCCGTTTGAGCTAAGATTTTAAAATTATTCACATAATGAAAACCTATACTTTGTCTCGGGCGAGTTTCCCATTCAAATGCATGTAACAGTGAGAAACACACTGTCTTGGCGAAATAAAGCGTTTTTGAACAACTTCATATAAATCGCTGTAACTTTTGATAGAAGACTCAGACAAACATGTTTATGGCTTTATCTTATAGAACTCAATATCCCCGTGCTGGGCAAACAGGTTTTGCAGCCGTTTGAGCTAAGATTTTAAAATTATTCACATAATGAAAACCTATACTTTGTCTCGGGCGAGTTTCCCATTCAAATGCATGTAACAGTGAGAAACACATTGTCTTGGCGAAATAAAGCGTTTTTGAACAACTTCATATAAATCGCTGTAACTTTTGATAGAAGACTCAGATAAACATGTTTATGGCTTTATCTTATAGAACTCAATATCCCCGTGCTGGGCAAACAGGTTTTGCAGCCGTTTGAGCTAAGATTTTAAAATTATTCACATAATGAAAACCTATACTTTGTCTCGGGCGAGTTTCCCATTCAAATGCACGTAACAGTGAGAAACACACTGTCTTGGCGAAAGAAAGCATTTTCGTACAACTTCATATAAATCGCTGTAACTTTTGATAGAAGACTCAGAAACACATGTTTATGGCTTTATCTTATAGAACTCAATATCCCCGTGCTGGGCAAACAGGTTTTGCAGCCGTTTGAGCTAAGATTTTAAAATTATTCACATAATGAAAACCTATACTTTGTCTCGGGCGAGTTTCCCATTCAAATGCATGTAACAGTGAGAAACACATTGTCTTGGCGAAATAAAGCGTTTTTGAACAACTTCATATAAATCGCTGTAACTTTTGATAGAAGACTCAGACAAACATGTTTATGGCTTTATCTTATAGAACTCAATATCCCCGTGCTGGGCAAACAGGTTTTGCAGCCGTTTGAGCTAAGATTTTAAAATTATTCACATAATGAAAACCTATACTTTGTCTCGGGCGAGTTTCCCATTCAAATGCATGTAACAGTGAGAAACACACTGTCTTGGCGAAATAAAGCGTTTTTGAACAACTTCATATAAATCGCTGTAACTTTTGATAGAAGACTCAGACAAACATGTTTATGGCTTTATCTTATAGAACTCAATATCCCCGTGCTGGGCAAACAGGTTTTGCAGCCGTTTGAGCTAAGATTTTAAAATTATTCACATAATGAAAACCTATACTTTGTCTCGGGCGAGTTTCCCATTCAAATGCATGTAACAGTGAGAAACACACTGTCTTGGCGAAATAAAGCGTTTTTGAACAACTTCATATAAATCGCTGTAACTTTTGATAGAAGACTCAGACAAACATGTTTATGGCTTTATCTTATAGAACTCAATATCCCCGTGCTGGGCAAACAGGTTTTGCAGCCGTTTGAGCTAAGATTTTAAAATTATTCACATAATGAAAACCTATACTTTGTCTCGGGCGAGTTTCCCATTCAAATGCATGTAACAGTGAGAAA
The DNA here is from genome assembly GCF_057382095.1 of Aulonocara sp. 'chitande type north' Nkhata Bay. NCBI lineage: Eukaryota > Metazoa > Chordata > Actinopteri > Cichliformes > Cichlidae > Aulonocara > Aulonocara sp. 'chitande type north' Nkhata Bay. Next base: position 522,228 of record NC_141362.1, on the reverse strand, counting down.
CACATTGTCTTGGCGAAATAAAGCGTTTTTGAACAACTTCATATAAATCGCTGTAACTTTTGATAGAAGACTCAGACAAACATGTTTATGGCTTTATCTTATAGAACTCAATATCCCCGTGCTGGGCAAACAGAACAGGTCTTTGCAGCCGTTTGAGCTAAGATTTTAAAATTATTCACATAATGAAAACCTATACTTTGTCTCGGGCGAGTTTCCCATTCAAATGCATGTAACAGTGAGAAACACACTGTCTTGGCGAAATAAAGCGTTTTTGAACAACTTTATATAAATCGGTGTAACTTTTGATAGAAGACTCAGAAACACATGTTTATGGCTTTATCTTATAGAACTCAATATCCCCGTGCTGGGCAAACAGGTTTTGCAGCCGTTTGAGCTAAGATTTTAAAATTATTCACATAATGAAAACCTATACTTTGTCTCGGGCGAGTTTCCCATTCAAATGCATGTAACAGTGAGAAACACATTGTCTTGGCGAAATAAAGCGTTTTTGCACAACTTTATATAAATCGGTGCAACTTTTGATAGACGACTCAGACACACATGTCTATGGCTTCATCTTAAAGAATTCAATATCCTCGTGCTGGGCAAACAGGTTTTGCAGCCGTTTGAGCTAAGATTTTAAAATTATTCACATAATGAAAACCTATACTTTGTCTCGGGCGAGTTTCCCATTCAAATGCATGTAACAGTGAGAAACACATTGTCTTGGCGAAATAAAGCGTTTTTGAACAACTTCATATAAATCGCTGTAACTTTTGATAGAAGACTCAGACTAACATGTTTATGGCTTTATCTTATAGAACTCAATATCCCCGTGCTGGGCAAACAGAACAGGTCTTTGCAGCCGTTTGAGCTAAGATTTTAAAATTATTCACATAATGAAAACCTATACTTTGTCTCGGGCGAGTTTCCCATTCAAATGCATGTAACAGTGAGAAACACACTGTCTTGGCGAAATAAAGCGTTTTTGAACAACTTCATATAAATCGCGGTAACTTTTGATAGAAGACTCAGACTAACATGTTTATGGCTTTATCTTATAGAACTCAATATCCCCGTGCTGGGCAAACAGGTTTTGCAGCCGTTTGAGCTAAGATTTTAAAATTATTCACATAATGAAAACCTATACTTTGTCTCGGGCGAGTTTCCCATTCAAATGCATGTAACAGTGAGAAACACATTGTCTTGGCGAAATAAAGCGTTTTTGCACAACTTTATATAAATCGGTTCAACTTTTGATAGACGACTCAGACACACATGTCTATGGCTTCATCTTAAAGAATTCAATATCCTCGTGCTGGGCAAACAGGTTTCGCAGCCGTTTGAGCTAAGATTTTAAAATTATTCACATAATGAAAACCTATACTTTGTCTCGGGCGAGTTTCCCATTCAAATGCATGTAACAGTGAGAAACACACTGTCTTGGCGAAATAAAGCGTTTTTGAACAACTTTATATAAATCGGTGTAACTTTTGATAGAAGACTCAGACAAACATGTTTATGGCTTTATCTTATAGAACTCAATATCCCCGTGCTGGGCAAACAGGTTTTGCAGCCGTTTGAGCTAAGATTTTAAAATTATTCACATAATGAAAACCTATACTTTGTTTCAGGCGAGTTTCCCATTCAAATGCATGTAACAGTGAGAAACACATTGTCTTGGCAAAAGAAAGCATTTTCGTACAACTTCATATAAATCGCTGTAACTTTTGATAGAAGACTCAGAAACACATGTTTATGGCTTTATCTTACAGAACTCAATATCCCCGTGCTGGGCAAACAGAACAGGTCTTTGCAGCCGTTTGAGCTAAGATTTTAAAATTATTCACATAATGAAAACCTATACTTTGTCTCGGGCGAGTTTCCCATTCAAATGCATGTAACAGTGAGAAACACACTGTCTTGGCGAAATAAAGCGTTTTTGAACAACTTTATATAAATCGGTGTAACTTTTGATAGAAGACTCAGACAAACATGTTTATGGCTTTATCTTATAGAACTCAATATCCCCGTGCTGGGCAAACAGGTTTTGCAGCCGTTTGAGCTAAGATTTTAAAATTATTCACATAATGAAAACCTATACTTTGTCTCGGGCGAGTTTCCCATTCAAATGCATGTAACAGTGAGAAACACATTGTCTTGGCGAAATAAAGCGTTTTTGCACAACTTTATATAAATCGGTGCAACTTTTGATAGACGACTCAGACACACATGTCTATGGCTTCATCTTAAAGAATTCAATATCCTCGTGCTGGGCAAACAGGTTTTGCAGCCGTTTGAGCTAAGATTTTAAAATTATTCACATAATGAAAACCTATACTTTGTCTCGGGCGAGTTTCCCATTCAAATGCATGTAACAGTGAGAAACACATTGTCTTGGCGAAATAAAGCGTTTTTGAACAACTTCATATAAATCGCTGTAACTTTTGATAGAAGACTCAGACTAACATGTTTATGGCTTTATCTTATAGAACTCAATATCCCCGTGCTGGGCAAACAGAACAGGTCTTTGCAGCCGTTTGAGCTAAGATTTTAAAATTATTCACATAATGAAAACCTATACTTTGTCTCGGGCGAGTTTCCCATTCAAATGCATGTAACAGTGAGAAACACACTGTCTTGGCGAAATAAAGCGTTTTTGAACAACTTCATATAAATCGCGGTAACTTTTGATAGAAGACTCAGACTAACATGTTTATGGCTTTATCTTATAGAACTCAATATCCCCGTGCTGGGCAAACAGGTTTTGCAGCCGTTTGAGCTAAGATTTTAAAATTATTCACATAATGAAAACCTATACTTTGTCTCGGGCGAGTTTCCCATTCAAATGCATGTAACAGTGAGAAACGCATTGTCTTGGCGACAGAAAGCGTTTTTGAACAACTTCATATAAATCGCTGTAACTTTTGATAGAAGACTCAGACTAACATGTTTATGGCTTTATCTTATAGAACTCAATATCCCCGTGCTGGGCAAACAGGTTTTGCAGCCGTTTGAGCTAAGATTTTAAAATTATTCACATAATGAAAACCTATACTTTGTCTCGGGCGAGTTTCCCATTCAAATGCATGTAACAGTGAGAAACACACTGTCTTGGCGAAAGAAAGCATTTTCGTACAACTTCATATAAATCGCTGTAACTTTTGATAGAAGACTCAGAAACACATGTTTATGGCTTTATCTTATAGAACTCAATATCCCCGTGCTGGGCAAACAGGTTTTGCAGCCGTTTGAGCTAAGATTTTAAAATTATTCACATAATGAAAACCTATACTTTGTCTCGGGCGAGTTTCCCATTCAAATGCATGTAACAGTGAGAAACACACTGTCTTGGCGAAATAAAGCGTTTTTGAACAACTTTATATAAATCGCTGTAACTTTTGATAGAAGACTCAGACAAACATGTTTATGGCTTTATCTTATAGAACTCAATATCCCCGTGCTGGGCAAACAGGTTTTGCAGCCGTTTGAGCTAAGATTTTAAAATTATTCACATAATGAAAACCTATACTTTGTCTCGGGCGAGTTTCCCATTCAAATGCATGTAACAGTGAGAAACACACTGTCTTGGCGAAATAAAGCGTTTTTGAACAACTTCATATAAATCGGTGTAACTTTTGATAGAAGACTCAGACTAACATGTTTATGGCTTTATCTTATAGAACTCAATATCCCCGTGCTGGGCAAACAGAACAGGTCTTTGCAGCCGTTTGAGCTAAGATTTTAAAATTATTCACATAATGAAAACCTATACTTTGTCTCGGGCGAGTTTCCCATTCAAATGCATGTAACAGTGAGAAACACACTGTCTTGGCGAAATAAAGCGTTTTTGAACAACTTCATATAAATCGCTGTAACTTTTGATAGAAGACTCAGACTAACATGTTTATGGCTTTATCTTATAGAACTCAATATCCCCGTGCTGGGCAAACAGAACAGGTTTTTGCAGCCGTTTGAGCTAAGATTTTAAAATTATTCACATAATGAAAACCTATACTTTGTCTCGGGCGAGTTTCCCATTCAAATGCATGTAACAGTGAGAAACACATTGTCTTGGCGAAATAAAGCGTTTTTGCACAACTTTATATAAATCGGTGCAACTTTTGATAGACGACTCAGACACACATGTCTATGGCTTCATCTTAAAGAATTCAATATCCTCGTGCTGGGCAAACAGGTTTTGCAGCCGTTTGAGCTAAGATTTTAAAATTATTCACATAATGAAAACCTATACTTTGTCTCGGGCGAGTTTCCCATTCAAATGCATGTAACAGTGAGAAACACATTGTCTTGGCGAAATAAAGCGTTTTTGCACAACTTTATATAAATCGGTGCAACTTTTGATAGACGACTCAGACACACATGTCTATGGCTTCATCTTAAAGAATTCAATATCCTCGTGCTGGGCAAACAGGTTTTGCAGCCGTTTGAGCTAAGATTTTAAAATTATTCACATAATGAAAACCTATACTTTGTTTCAGGCGAGTTTCCCATTCAAATGCATGTAACAGTGAGAAACACACTGTCTTGGCGAAATAAAGCGTTTTTGAACAACTTCATATAAATCGCTGTAACTTTTGATAGAAGACTCAGACAAACATGTTTATGGCTTTATCTTATAGAACTCAATATCCCCGTGCTGGGCAAACAGGTTTTGCAGCTGTTTGAGCTAAGATTTTAAAATTATTCACATAATGAAAACCTATACTTTGTCTCGGGCGAGTTTCCCATTCAAATGCATGTAACAGTGAGAAACACACTGTCTTGGCGAAATAAAGCGTTTTTGAACAACTTCATATAAATCGCTGTAACTTTTGATAGAAGACTCAGACAAACATGTTTATGGCTTTATCTTATAGAACTCAATATCCCCGTGCTGGGCAAACAGGTTTTGCAGCCGTTTGAGCTAAGATTTTAAAATTATTCACATAATGAAAACCTATACTTTGTCTCGGGCGAGTTTCCCATTCAAATGCATGTAACAGTGAGAAACACATTGTCTTGGCGAAATAAAGCGTTTTTGAACAACTTCATATAAATCGCTGTAACTTTTGATAGAAGACTCAGACAAACATGTTTATGGCTTTATCTTATAGAACTCAATATCCCCGTGCTGGGCAAACAGGTTTTGCAGCCGTTTGAGCTAAGATTTTAAAATTATTCACATAATGAAAACCTATACTTTGTCTCGGGCGAGTTTCCCATTCAAATGCATGTAACAGTGAGAAACACACTGTCTTGGCGAAATAAAGCGTTTTTGAACAACTTCATATAAATCGCTGTAACTTTTGATAGAAGACTCAGACAAACATGTTTATGGCTTTATCTTATAGAACTCAATATCCCCGTGCTGGGCAAACAGGTTTTGCAGCCGTTTGAGCTAAGATTTTAAAATTATTCACATAATGAAAACCTATACTTTGTCTCGGGCGAGTTTCCCATTCAAATGCACGTAACAGTGAGAAACACACTGTCTTGGCGAAAGAAAGCATTTTCGTACAACTTCATATAAATCGCTGTAACTTTTGATAGAAGACTCAGAAACACATGTTTATGGCTTTATCTTATAGAACTCAATATCCCCGTGCTGGGCAAACAGGTTTTGCAGCCGTTTGAGCTAAGATTTTAAAATTATTCACATAATGAAAACCTATACTTTGTCTCGGGCGAGTTTCCCATTCAAATGCATGTAACAGTGAGAAACACACTGTCTTGGCGAAATAAAGCGTTTTTGAACAACTTCATATAAATCGCTGTAACTTTTGATAGAAGACTCAGACAAACATGTTTATGGCTTTATCTTATAGAACTCAATATCCCCGTGCTGGGCAAACAGGTTTTGCAGCCGTTTGAGCTAAGATTTTAAAATTATTCACATAATGAAAACCTATACTTTGTCTCGGGCGAGTTTCCCATTCAAATGCATGTAACAGTGAGAAACACACTGTCTTGGCGAAATAAAGCGTTTTTGAACAACTTCATATAAATCGCTGTAACTTTTGATAGAAGACTCAGACAAACATGTTTATGGCTTTATCTTATAGAACTCAATATCCCCGTGCTGGGCAAACAGGTTTTGCAGCCGTTTGAGCTAAGATTTTAAAATTATTCACATAATGAAAACCTATACTTTGTCTCGGGCGAGTTTCCCATTCAAATGCATGTAACAGTGAGAAACACACTGTCTTGGCGAAATAAAGCGTTTTTGAACAACTTCATATAAATCGCTGTAACTTTTGATAGAAGACTCAGACAAACATGTTTATGGCTTTATCTTATAGAACTCAATATCCCCGTGCTGGGCAAACAGGTTTTGCAGCCGTTTGAGCTAAGATTTTAAAATTATTCACATAATGAAAACCTATACTTTGTCTCGGGCGAGTTTCCCATTCAAATGCATGTAACAGTGAGAAACACATTGTCTTGGCGAAATAAAGCGTTTTTGAACAACTTCATATAAATCGCTGTAACTTTTGATAGAAGACTCAGACAAACATGTTTATGGCTTTATCTTATAGAACTCAATATCCCCGTGCTGGGCAAACAGGTTTTGCAGCCGTTTGAGCTAAGATTTTAAAATTATTCACATAATGAAAACCTATACTTTGTCTCGGGCGAGTTTCCCATTCAAATGCACGTAACAGTGAGAAACACACTGTCTTGGCGAAAGAAAGCATTTTCGTACAACTTCATATAAATCGCTGTAACTTTTGATAGAAGACTCAGAAACACATGTTTATGGCTTTATCTTATAGAACTCAATATCCCCGTGCTGGGCAAACAGGTTTTGCAGCCGTTTGAGCTAAGATTTTAAAATTATTCACATAATGAAAACCTATACTTTGTCTCGGGCGAGTTTCCCATTCAAATGCATGTAACAGTGAGAAACACACTGTCTTGGCGAAATAAAGCGTTTTTGAACAACTTCATATAAATCGGTGTAACTTTTGATAGAAGACTCAGACAAACATGTTTATGGCTTTATCTTATAGAACTCAATATCCCCGTGCTGGGCAAACAGGTTTTGCAGCCGTTTGAGCTAAGATTTTAAAATTATTCACATAATGAAAACCTATACTTTGTCTCGGGCGAGTTTCCCATTCAAATGCATGTAACAGTGAGAAACACACTGTCTTGGCGAAATAAAGCGTTTTTGAACAACTTCATATAAATCGCTGTAACTTTTGATAGAAGACTCAGACAAACATGTTTATGGCTTTATCTTATAGAACTCAATATCCCCGTGCTGGGCAAACAGGTTTTGCAGCCGTTTGAGCTAAGATTTTAAAATTATTCACATAATGAAAACCTATACTTTGTCTCGGGCGAGTTTCCCATTCAAATGCATGTAACAGTGAGAAACACACTGTCTTGGCGAAATAAAGCGTTTTTGAACAACTTCATATAAATCGCTGTAACTTTTGATAGAAGACTCAGACAAACATGTTTATGGCTTTATCTTATAGAACTCAATATCCCCGTGCTGGGCAAACAGGTTTTGCAGCCGTTTGAGCTAAGATTTTAAAATTATTCACATAATGAAAACCTATACTTTGTCTCGGGCGAGTTTCCCATTCAAATGCATGTAACAGTGAGAAACACATTGTCTTGGCGAAATAAAGCGTTTTTGAACAACTTCATATAAATCGCTGTAACTTTTGATAGAAGACTCAGAAAAACATGTTTATGGCTTTATCTTATAGAACTCAATATCCCCGTGCTGGGCAAACAGGTTTTGCAGCCGTTTGAGCTAAGATTTTAAAATTATTCACATAATGAAAACCTATACTTTGTCTCGGGCGAGTTTCCCATTCAAATGCATGTAACAGTGAGAAACACACTGTCTTGGCGAAATAAAGCGTTTTTGAACAACTTCATATAAATCGCTGTAACTTTTGATAGAAGACTCAGACTAACATGTTTATGGCTTTATCTTATAGAACTCAATATCCCCGTGCTGGGCAAACAGGTTTTGCAGCCGTTTGAGCTAAGATTTTAAAATTATTCACATAATGAAAACCTATACTTTGTCTCGGGCGAGTTTCCCATTCAAATGCATGTAACAGTGAGAAACACACTGTCTTGGCGAAATAAAGTGTTTTTGAACAACTTTATATAAATCGCTGTAACTTTTGATAGAAGACTCAGACAAACATGTTTATGGCTTTATCTTATAGAACTCAATATCCCCGTGCTGGGCAAACAGGTTTTGCAGCCGTTTGAGCTAAGATTTTAAAATTATTCACATAATGAAAACCTATACTTTGTTTCAGGCGAGTTTCCCATTTAAATGCATGCAACAGTGAGAAACACATTGTCTTGGCGAAAGAAAGCATTTTCGTACAACTTCATATAAATCGCTGTAACTTTTGATAGAAGACTCAGAAACACATGTTTATGGCTTTATCTTATAGAACTCAATATCCCCGTGCTGGGCAAACAGGTTTTGCAGCCGTTTGAGCTAAGATTTTAAAATTATTCACATAATGAAAACCTATACTTTGTCTCGGGCGAGTTTCCCATTCAAATGCATGTAACAGTGAGAAACACACTGTCTTGGCGAAATAAAGCGTTTTTGAACAACTTCATATAAATCGCTGTAACTTTTGATAGAAGACTCAGACAAACATGTTTATGGCTTTATCTTATAGAACTCAATATCCCCGTGCTGGGCAAACAGGTTTTGCAGCCGTTTGAGCTAAGATTTTAAAATTATTCACATAATGAAAACCTATACTTTGTCTCGGGCGAGTTTCCCATTCAAATGCATGTAACAGTGAGAAACACACTGTCTTGGCGAAATAAAGCGTTTTTGAACAACTTCATATAAATCGCTGTAACTTTTGATAGAAGACTCAGACTAACATGTTTATGGCTTTATCTTATAGAACTCAATATCCCCGTGCTGGGCAAACAGGTTTTGCAGCCGTTTGAGCTAAGATTTTAAAATTATTCACATAATGAAAACCTATACTTTGTCTCGGGCGAGTTTCCCATTCAAATGCATGTAACAGTGAGAAACACACTGTCTTGGCGAAATAAAGCGTTTTTGAACAACTTTATATAAATCGCTGTAACTTTTGATAGAAGACTCAGACAAACATGTTTATGGCTTTATCTTATAGAACTCAATATCCCCGTGCTGGGCAAACAGGTTTTGCAGCCGTTTGAGCTAAGATTTTAAAATTATTCACATAATGAAAACCTATACTTTGTTTCAGGCGAGTTTCCCATTTAAATGCATGCAACAGTGAGAAACACATTGTCTTGGCGAAAGAAAGCATTTTCGTACAACTTCATATAAATCGCTGTAACTTTTGATAGAAGACTCAGAAACACATGTTTATGGCTTTATCTTATAGAACTCAATATCCCCGTGCTGGGCAAACAGGTTTTGCAGCCGTTTGAGCTAAGATTTTAAAATTATTCACATAATGAAAACCTATACTTTGTCTCGGGCGAGTTTCCCATTCAAATGCATGTAACAGTGAGAAACACACTGTCTTGGCGAAATAAAGCGTTTTTGAACAACTTCATATAAATCGGTGTAACTTTTGATAGAAGACTCAGACAAACATGTTTATGGCTTTATCTTATAGAACTCAATATCCCCGTGCTGGGCAAACAGGTTTTGCAGCCGTTTGAGCTAAGATTTTAAAATTATTCACATAATGAAAACCTATACTTTGTCTCGGGCGAGTTTCCCATTCAAATGCATGTAACAGTGAGAAACACACTGTCTTGGCGAAATAAAGCGTTTTTGAACAACTTCATATAAATCGCTGTAACTTTTGATAGAAGACTCAGACAAACATGTTTATGGCTTTATCTTATAGAACTCAATATCCCCGTGCTGGGCAAACAGGTTTTGCAGCCGTTTGAGCTAAGATTTTAAAATTATTCACATAATGAAAACCTATACTTTGTCTCGGGCGAGTTTCCCATTCAAATGCATGTAACAGTGAGAAACACACTGTCTTGGCGAAATAAAGCGTTTTTGAACAACTTCATATAAATCGCTGTAACTTTTGATAGAAGACTCAGACAAACATGTTTATGGCTTTATCTTATAGAACTCAATATCCCCGTGCTGGGCAAACAGGTTTTGCAGCCGTTTGAGCTAAGATTTTAAAATTATTCACATAATGAAAACCTATACTTTGTCTCGGGCGAGTTTCCCATTCAAATGCATGTAACAGTGAGAAACACATTGTCTTGGCGAAATAAAGCGTTTTTGAACAACTTCATATAAATCGCTGTAACTTTTGATAGAAGACTCAGATAAACATGTTTATGGCTTTATCTTATAGAACTCAATATCCCCGTGCTGGGCAAACAGGTTTTGCAGCCGTTTGAGCTAAGATTTTAAAATTATTCACATAATGAAAACCTATACTTTGTCTCGGGCGAGTTTCCCATTCAAATGCACGTAACAGTGAGAAACACACTGTCTTGGCGAAAGAAAGCATTTTCGTACAACTTCATATAAATCGCTGTAACTTTTGATAGAAGACTCAGAAACACATGTTTATGGCTTTATCTTATAGAACTCAATATCCCCGTGCTGGGCAAACAGGTTTTGCAGCCGTTTGAGCTAAGATTTTAAAATTATTCACATAATGAAAACCTATACTTTGTCTCGGGCGAGTTTCCCATTCAAATGCATGTAACAGTGAGAAACACATTGTCTTGGCGAAATAAAGCGTTTTTGAACAACTTCATATAAATCGCTGTAACTTTTGATAGAAGACTCAGAAACACATGTTTATGGCTTTATCTTATAGAACTCAATATCCCCGTGCTGGGCAAACAGGTTTTGCAGCCGTTTGAGCTAAGATTTTAAAATTATTCACATAATGAAAACCTATACTTTGTCTCGGGCGAGTTTCCCATTCAAATGCATGTAACAGTGAGAAACACACTGTCTTGGCGAAATAAAGCGTTTTTGAACAACTTCATATAAATCGGTGTAACTTTTGATAGAAGACTCAGACAAACATGTTTATGGCTTTATCTTATAGAACTCAATATCCCCGTGCTGGGCAAACAGGTTTTGCAGCCGTTTGAGCTAAGATTTTAAAATTATTCACATAATGAAAACCTATACTTTGTCTCGGGCGAGTTTCCCATTCAAATGCATGTAACAGTGAGAAACACACTGTCTTGGCGAAATAAAGCGTTTTTGAACAACTTCATATAAATCGCTGTAACTTTTGATAGAAGACTCAGACAAACATGTTTATGGCTTTATCTTATAGAACTCAATATCCCCGTGCTGGGCAAACAGGTTTTGCAGCCGTTTGAGCTAAGATTTTAAAATTATTCACATAATGAAAACCTATACTTTGTCTCGGGCGAGTTTCCCATTCAAATGCATGTAACAGTGAGAAACACATTGTCTTGGCGAAATAAAGCGTTTTTGAACAACTTCATATAAATCGCTGTAACTTTTGATAGAAGACTCAGACAAACATGTTTATGGCTTTATCTTATAGAACTCAATATCCCCGTGCTGGGCAAACAGGTTTTGCAGCCGTTTGAGCTAAGATTTTAAAATTATTCACATAATGAAAACCTATACTTTGTCTCGGGCGAGTTTCCCATTCAAATGCATGTAACAGTGAGAAACACACTGTCTTGGCGAAATAAAGCGTTTTTGAACAACTTCATATAAATCGCTGTAACTTTTGATAGAAGACTCAGACAAACATGTTTATGGCTTTATCTTATAGAACTCAATATCCCCGTGCTGGGCAAACAGGTTTTGCAGCCGTTTGAGCTAAGATTTTAAAATTATTCACATAATGAAAACCTATACTTTGTCTCGGGCGAGTTTCCCATTCAAATGCACATAACAGTGAGAAACACACTGTCTTGGCGAAAGAAAGCATTTTCGTACAACTTCATATAAATCGCTGTAACTTTTGATAGAAGACTCAGAAACACATGTTTATGGCTTTATCTTATAGAACTCAATATCCCCGTGCTGGGCAAACAGGTTTTGCAGCCGTTTGAGCTAAGATTTTAAAATTATTCACATAATGAAAACCTATACTTTGTCTCGGGCGAGTTTCCCATTCAAATGCATGTAACAGTGAGAAACACATTGTCTTGGCGAAATAAAGCGTTTTTGCACAACTTTATATAAATCGGTGCAACTTTTGATAGACGACTCAGACACACATGTCTATGGCTTCATCTTAAAGAATTCAATATCCTCGTGCTGGGCAAACAGGTTTTGCAGCCGTTTGAGCTAAGATTTTAAAATTATTCACATAATGAAAACCTATACTTTGTCTCGGGCGAGTTTCCCATTCAAATGCATGTAACAGTGAGAAACACACTGTCTTGGCGAAATAAAGCGTTTTTGAACAACTTCATATAAATCGCTGTAACTTTTGATAGAAGACTCAGACAAACATGTTTATGGCTTTATCTTATAGAACTCAATATCCCCGTGCTGGGCAAACAGGTTTTGCAGCCGTTTGAGCTAAGATTTTAAAATTATTCACATAATGAAAACCTATACTTTGTCTCGGGCGAGTTTCCCATTCAAATGCATGTAACAGTGAGAAACACATTGTCTTGGCGAAATAAAGCGTTTTTGAACAACTTCATATAAATCGCTGTAACTTTTGATAGAAGACTCAGATAAACATGTTTATGGCTTTATCTTATAGAACTCAATATCCCCGTGCTGGGCAAACAGGTTTTGCAGCCGTTTGAGCTAAGATTTTAAAATTATTCACATAATGAAAACCTATACTTTGTCTCGGGCGAGTTTCCCATTCAAATGCACGTAACAGTGAGAAACACACTGTCTTGGCGAAAGAAAGCATTTTCGTACAACTTCATATAAATCGCTGTAACTTTTGATAGAAGACTCAGAAACACATGTTTATGGCTTTATCTTATAGAACTCAATATCCCCGTGCTGGGCAAACAGGTTTTGCAGCCGTTTGAGCTAAGATTTTAAAATTATTCACATAATGAAAACCTATACTTTGTCTCGGGCGAGTTTCCCATTCAAATGCATGTAACAGTGAGAAACACATTGTCTTGGCGAAATAAAGCGTTTTTGAACAACTTCATATAAATCGCTGTAACTTTTGATAGAAGACTCAGACAAACATGTTTATGGCTTTATCTTATAGAACTCAATATCCCCGTGCTGGGCAAACAGGTTTTGCAGCCGTTTGAGCTAAGATTTTAAAATTATTCACATAATGAAAACCTATACTTTGTCTCGGGCGAGTTTCCCATTCAAATGCATGTAACAGTGAGAAACACACTGTCTTGGCGAAATAAAGCGTTTTTGAACAACTTCATATAAATCGCTGTAACTTTTGATAGAAGACTCAGACAAACATGTTTATGGCTTTATCTTATAGAACTCAATATCCCCGTGCTGGGCAAACAGGTTTTGCAGCCGTTTGAGCTAAGATTTTAAAATTATTCACATAATGAAAACCTATACTTTGTCTCGGGCGAGTTTCCCATTCAAATGCATGTAACAGTGAGAAACACACTGTCTTGGCGAAATAAAGCGTTTTTGAACAACTTCATATAAATCGCTGTAACTTTTGATAGAAGACTCAGACAAACATGTTTATGGCTTTATCTTATAGAACTCAATATCCCCGTGCTGGGCAAACAGGTTTTGCAGCCGTTTGAGCTAAGATTTTAAAATTATTCACATAATGAAAACCTATACTTTGTCTCGGGCGAGTTTCCCATTCAAATGCATGTAACAGTGAGAAACACATTGTCTTGGCGAAATAAAGCGTTTTTGAACAACTTCATATAAATCGCTGTAACTTTTGATAGAAGACTCAGACAAACATGTTTATGGCTTTATCTTATAGAACTCAATATCCCCGTGCTGGGCAAACAGAACAGGTCTTTGCAGCCGTTTGAGCTAAGATTTTAAAATTATTCACATAATGAAAACCTATACTTTGTCTCGGGCGAGTTTCCCATTCAAATGCATGTAACAGTGAGAAACACACTGTCTTGGCGAAATAAAGCGTTTTTGAACAACTTTATATAAATCGGTGTAACTTTTGATAGAAGACTCAGAAACACATGTTTATGGCTTTATCTTATAGAACTCAATATCCCCGTGCTGGGCAAACAGGTTTTGCAGCCGTTTGAGCTAAGATTTTAAAATTATTCACATAATGAAAACCTATACTTTGTCTCGGGCGAGTTTCCCATTCAAATGCATGTAACAGTGAGAAACACATTGTCTTGGCGAAATAAAGCGTTTTTGCACAACTTTATATAAATCGGTGCAACTTTTGATAGACGACTCAGACACACATGTCTATGGCTTCATCTTAAAGAATTCAATATCCTCGTGCTGGGCAAACAGGTTTTGCAGCCGTTTGAGCTAAGATTTTAAAATTATTCACATAATGAAAACCTATACTTTGTCTCGGGCGAGTTTCCCATTCAAATGCATGTAACAGTGAGAAACACATTGTCTTGGCGAAATAAAGCGTTTTTGAACAACTTCATATAAATCGCTGTAACTTTTGATAGAAGACTCAGACTAACATGTTTATGGCTTTATCTTATAGAACTCAATATCCCCGTGCTGGGCAAACAGAACAGGTCTTTGCAGCCGTTTGAGCTAAGATTTTAAAATTATTCACATAATGAAAACCTATACTTTGTCTCGGGCGAGTTTCCCATTCAAATGCATGTAACAGTGAGAAACACACTGTCTTGGCGAAATAAAGCGTTTTTGAACAACTTCATATAAATCGCGGTAACTTTTGATAGAAGACTCAGACTAACATGTTTATGGCTTTATCTTATAGAACTCAATATCCCCGTGCTGGGCAAACAGGTTTTGCAGCCGTTTGAGCTAAGATTTTAAAATTATTCACATAATGAAAACCTATACTTTGTCTCGGGCGAGTTTCCCATTCAAATGCATGTAACAGTGAGAAACACATTGTCTTGGCGAAATAAAGCGTTTTTGCACAACTTTATATAAATCGGTTCAACTTTTGATAGACGACTCAGACACACATGTCTATGGCTTCATCTTAAAGAATTCAATATCCTCGTGCTGGGCAAACAGGTTTCGCAGCCGTTTGAGCTAAGATTTTAAAATTATTCACATAATGAAAACCTATACTTTGTCTCGGGCGAGTTTCCCATTCAAATGCATGTAACAGTGAGAAACACACTGTCTTGGCGAAATAAAGCGTTTTTGAACAACTTTATATAAATCGGTGTAACTTTTGATAGAAGACTCAGACAAACATGTTTATGGCTTTATCTTATAGAACTCAATATCCCCGTGCTGGGCAAACAGGTTTTGCAGCCGTTTGAGCTAAGATTTTAAAATTATTCACATAATGAAAACCTATACTTTGTTTCAGGCGAGTTTCCCATTCAAATGCATGTAACAGTGAGAAACACATTGTCTTGGCAAAAGAAAGCATTTTCGTACAACTTCATATAAATCGCTGTAACTTTTGATAGAAGACTCAGAAACACATGTTTATGGCTTTATCTTACAGAACTCAATATCCCCGTGCTGGGCAAACAGAACAGGTCTTTGCAGCCGTTTGAGCTAAGATTTTAAAATTATTCACATAATGAAAACCTATACTTTGTCTCGGGCGAGTTTCCCATTCAAATGCATGTAACAGTGAGAAACACACTGTCTTGGCGAAATAAAGCGTTTTTGAACAACTTTATATAAATCGGTGTAACTTTTGATAGAAGACTCAGACAAACATGTTTATGGCTTTATCTTATAGAACTCAATATCCCCGTGCTGGGCAAACAGGTTTTGCAGCCGTTTGAGCTAAGATTTTAAAATTATTCACATAATGAAAACCTATACTTTGTCTCGGGCGAGTTTCCCATTCAAATGCATGTAACAGTGAGAAACACATTGTCTTGGCGAAATAAAGCGTTTTTGCACAACTTTATATAAATCGGTGCAACTTTTGATAGACGACTCAGACACACATGTCTATGGCTTCATCTTAAAGAATTCAATATCCTCGTGCTGGGCAAACAGGTTTTGCAGCCGTTTGAGCTAAGATTTTAAAATTATTCACATAATGAAAACCTATACTTTGTCTCGGGCGAGTTTCCCATTCAAATGCATGTAACAGTGAGAAACACATTGTCTTGGCGAAATAAAGCGTTTTTGAACAACTTCATATAAATCGCTGTAACTTTTGATAGAAGACTCAGACTAACATGTTTATGGCTTTATCTTATAGAACTCAATATCCCCGTGCTGGGCAAACAGAACAGGTCTTTGCAGCCGTTTGAGCTAAGATTTTAAAATTATTCACATAATGAAAACCTATACTTTGTCTCGGGCGAGTTTCCCATTCAAATGCATGTAACAGTGAGAAACACACTGTCTTGGCGAAATAAAGCGTTTTTGAACAACTTCATATAAATCGCGGTAACTTTTGATAGAAGACTCAGACTAACATGTTTATGGCTTTATCTTATAGAACTCAATATCCCCGTGCTGGGCAAACAGGTTTTGCAGCCGTTTGAGCTAAGATTTTAAAATTATTCACATAATGAAAACCTATACTTTGTCTCGGGCGAGTTTCCCATTCAAATGCATGTAACAGTGAGAAACGCATTGTCTTGGCGACAGAAAGCGTTTTTGAACAACTTCATATAAATCGCTGTAACTTTTGATAGAAGACTCAGACTAACATGTTTATGGCTTTATCTTATAGAACTCAATATCCCCGTGCTGGGCAAACAGGTTTTGCAGCCGTTTGAGCTAAGATTTTAAAATTATTCACATAATGAAAACCTATACTTTGTCTCGGGCGAGTTTCCCATTCAAATGCATGTAACAGTGAGAAACACACTGTCTTGGCGAAAGAAAGCATTTTCGTACAACTTCATATAAATCGCTGTAACTTTTGATAGAAGACTCAGAAACACATGTTTATGGCTTTATCTTATAGAACTCAATATCCCCGTGCTGGGCAAACAGGTTTTGCAGCCGTTTGAGCTAAGATTTTAAAATTATTCACATAATGAAAACCTATACTTTGTCTCGGGCGAGTTTCCCATTCAAATGCATGTAACAGTGAGAAACACACTGTCTTGGCGAAATAAAGCGTTTTTGAACAACTTTATATAAATCGCTGTAACTTTTGATAGAAGACTCAGACAAACATGTTTATGGCTTTATCTTATAGAACTCAATATCCCCGTGCTGGGCAAACAGGTTTTGCAGCCGTTTGAGCTAAGATTTTAAAATTATTCACATAATGAAAACCTATACTTTGTCTCGGGCGAGTTTCCCATTCAAATGCATGTAACAGTGAGAAACACACTGTCTTGGCGAAATAAAGCGTTTTTGAACAACTTCATATAAATCGGTGTAACTTTTGATAGAAGACTCAGACTAACATGTTTATGGCTTTATCTTATAGAACTCAATATCCCCGTGCTGGGCAAACAGAACAGGTCTTTGCAGCCGTTTGAGCTAAGATTTTAAAATTATTCACATAATGAAAACCTATACTTTGTCTCGGGCGAGTTTCCCATTCAAATGCATGTAACAGTGAGAAACACACTGTCTTGGCGAAATAAAGCGTTTTTGAACAACTTCATATAAATCGCTGTAACTTTTGATAGAAGACTCAGACTAACATGTTTATGGCTTTATCTTATAGAACTCAATATCCCCGTGCTGGGCAAACAGAACAGGTTTTTGCAGCCGTTTGAGCTAAGATTTTAAAATTATTCACATAATGAAAACCTATACTTTGTCTCGGGCGAGTTTCCCATTCAAATGCATGTAACAGTGAGAAACACATTGTCTTGGCGAAATAAAGCGTTTTTGCACAACTTTATATAAATCGGTGCAACTTTTGATAGACGACTCAGACACACATGTCTATGGCTTCATCTTAAAGAATTCAATATCCTCGTGCTGGGCAAACAGGTTTTGCAGCCGTTTGAGCTAAGATTTTAAAATTATTCACATAATGAAAACCTATACTTTGTCTCGGGCGAGTTTCCCATTCAAATGCATGTAACAGTGAGAAACACATTGTCTTGGCGAAATAAAGCGTTTTTGCACAACTTTATATAAATCGGTGCAACTTTTGATAGACGACTCAGACACACATGTCTATGGCTTCATCTTAAAGAATTCAATATCCTCGTGCTGGGCAAACAGGTTTTGCAGCCGTTTGAGCTAAGATTTTAAAATTATTCACATAATGAAAACCTATACTTTGTTTCAGGCGAGTTTCCCATTCAAATGCATGTAACAGTGAGAAACACACTGTCTTGGCGAAATAAAGCGTTTTTGAACAACTTCATATAAATCGCTGTAACTTTTGATAGAAGACTCAGACAAACATGTTTATGGCTTTATCTTATAGAACTCAATATCCCCGTGCTGGGCAAACAGGTTTTGCAGCTGTTTGAGCTAAGATTTTAAAATTATTCACATAATGAAAACCTATACTTTGTCTCGGGCGAGTTTCCCATTCAAATGCATGTAACAGTGAGAAACACATTGTCTTGGCGAAATAAAGCGTTTTTGAACAACTTCATATAAATCGCTGTAACTTTTGATAGAAGACTCAGACAAACATGTTTATGGCTTTATCTTATAGAACTCAATATCCCCGTGCTGGGCAAACAGGTTTTGCAGCCGTTTGAGCTAAGATTTTAAAATTATTCACATAATGAAAACCTATACTTTGTCTCGGGCGAGTTTCCCATTCAAATGCATGTAACAGTGAGAAACACACTGTCTTGGCGAAATAAAGCGTTTTTGAACAACTTTATATAAATCGGTGTAACTTTTGATAGAAGACTCAGACAAACATGTTTATGGCTTTATCTTATAGAACTCAATATCCCCGTGCTGGGCAAACAGGTTTTGCAGCCGTTTGAGCTAAGATTTTAAAATTATTCACATAATGAAAACCTATACTTTGTTTCAGGCAAGTTTCCCATTCAAATGCATGTAACAGTGAGAAACACACTGTCTTGGCGAAATAAAGCGTTTTTGAACAACTTTATATAAATCGGTGTAACTTTTGATAGAAGACTCAGACAAACATGTTTATGGCTTTATCTTATAGAACTCAATATCCCCGTGCTGGGCAAACAGGTTTTGCAGCCGTTTGAGCTAAGATTTTAAAATTATTCACATAATGAAAACCTATACTTTGTTTCAGGCAAGTTTCCCATTCAAATGCATGTAACAGTGAGAAACACACTGTCTTGGCGAAATAAAGCGTTTTTGAACAACTTCATATAAATCGGTGTAACTTTTGATAGAAGACTCAGACAAACATGTTTATGGCTTTATCTTATAGAACTCAATATCCCCGTGCTGGGCAAACAGGTTTTGCAGCCGTTTGAGCTAAGATTTTAAAATTATTCACATAATGAAAACCTATACTTTGTCTCGGGCGAGTTTCCCATTCAAATGCATGTAACAGTGAGAAACACACTGTCTTGGCGAAATAAAGCGTTTTTGAACAACTTCATATAAATCGCTGTAACTTTTGATAGAAGACTCAGACAAACATGTTTATGGCTTTATCTTATAGAACTCAATATCCCCGTGCTGGGCAAACAGGTTTTGCAGCCGTTTGAGCTAAGATTTTAAAATTATTCACATAATGAAAACCTATACTTTGTCTCGGGCGAGTTTCCCATTCAAATGCATGTAACAGTGAGAAACACACTGTCTTGGCGAAATAAAGCGTTTTTGAACAACTTCATATAAATCGCTGTAACTTTTGATAGAAGACTCAGACTAACATGTTTATGGCTTTATCTTATAGAACTCAATATCCCCGTGCTGGGCAAACAGAACAGGTCTTTGCAGCCGTTTGAGCTAAGATTTTAAAATTATTCACATAATGAAAACCTATACTTTGTCTCGGGCGAGTTTCCCATTCAAATGCATGTAACAGTGAGAAACACACTGTCTTGGCGAAATAAAGCGTTTTTGAACAACTTCATATAAATCGCTGTAACTTTTGATAGAAGACTCAGACTAACATGTTTATGGCTTTATCTTATAGAACTCAATATCCCCGTGCTGGGCAAACAGGTTTTGCAGCCGTTTGAGCTAAGATTTTAAAATTATTCACATAATGAAAACCTATACTTTGTCTCGGGCGAGTTTCCCATTCAAATGCATGTAACAGTGAGAAACACACTGTCTTGGCGAAAGAAAGCATTTTCGTACAACTTCATATAAATCGCTGTAACTTTTGATAGAAGACTCAGAAACACATGTTTATGGCTTTATCTTATAGAACTCAATATCCCCGTGCTGGGCAAACAGGTTTTGCAGCCGTTTGAGCTAAGATTTTAAAATTATTCACATAATGAAAACCTATACTTTGTCTCGGGCGAGTTTCCCATTCAAATGCATGTAACAGTGAGAAACACACTGTCTTGGCGAAATAAAGCGTTTTTGAACAACTTTATATAAATCGCTGTAACTTTTGATAGAAGACTCAGACAAACATGTTTATGGCTTTATCTTATAGAACTCAATATCCCCGTGCTGGGCAAACAGGTTTTGCAGCCGTTTGAGCTAAGATTTTAAAATTATTCACATAATGAAAACCTATACTTTGTCTCGGGCGAGTTTCCCATTCAAATGCATGTAACAGTGAGAAACACACTGTCTTGGCGAAATAAAGCGTTTTTGAACAACTTCATATAAATCGGTGTAACTTTTGATAGAAGACTCAGACTAACATGTTTATGGCTTTATCTTATAGAACTCAATATCCCCGTGCTGGGCAAACAGAACAGGTCTTTGCAGCCGTTTGAGCTAAGATTTTAAAATTATTCACATAATGAAAACCTATACTTTGTCTCGGGCGAGTTTCCCATTCAAATGCATGTAACAGTGAGAAACACATTGTCTTGGCGAAATAAAGCGTTTTTGCACAACTTTATATAAATCGGTGCAACTTTTGATAGACGACTCAGACACACATGTCTATGGCTTCATCTTAAAGAATTCAATATCCTCGTGCTGGGCAAACAGGTTTTGCAGCCGTTTGAGCTAAGATTTTAAAATTATTCACATAATGAAAACCTATACTTTGTCTCGGGCGAGTTTCCCATTCAAATGCATGTAACAGTGAGAAACACATTGTCTTGGCGAAATAAAGCGTTTTTGCACAACTTTATATAAATCGGTGCAACTTTTGATAGACGACTCAGACACACATGTCTATGGCTTCATCTTAAAGAATTCAATATCCTCGTGCTGGGCAAACAGGTTTTGCAGCCGTTTGAGCTAAGATTTTAAAATTATTCACATAATGAAAACCTATACTTTGTTTCAGGCGAGTTTCCCATTCAAATGCATGTAACAGTGAGAAACACACTGTCTTGGCGAAATAAAGCGTTTTTGAACAACTTCATATAAATCGCTGTAACTTTTGATAGAAGACTCAGACAAACATGTTTATGGCTTTATCTTATAGAACTCAATATCCCCGTGCTGGGCAAACAGGTTTTGCAGCCGTTTGAGCTAAGATTTTAAAATTATTCACATAATGAAAACCTATACTTTGTCTCGGGCGAGTTTCCCATTCAAATGCATGTAACAGTGAGAAACACACTGTCTTGGCGAAATAAAGCGTTTTTGAACAACTTTATATAAATCGGTGTAACTTTTGATAGAAGACTCAGACAAACATGTTTATGGCTTTATCTTATAGAACTCAATATCCCCGTGCTGGGCAAACAGGTTTTGCAGCCGTTTGAGCTAAGATTTTAAAATTATTCACATAATGAAAACCTATACTTTGTTTCAGGCAAGTTTCCCATTCAAATGCATGTAACAGTGAGAAACACACTGTCTTGGCGAAATAAAGCGTTTTTGAACAACTTTATATAAATCGGTGTAACTTTTGATAGAAGACTCAGACAAACATGTTTATGGCTTTATCTTATAGAACTCAATATCCCCGTGCTGGGCAAACAGGTTTTGCAGCCGTTTGAGCTAAGATTTTAAAATTATTCACATAATGAAAACCTATACTTTGTCTCGGGCGAGTTTCCCATTCAAATGCATGTAACAGTGAGAAACACACTGTCTTGGCGAAATAAAGCGTTTTTGAACAACTTCATATAAATCGCTGTAACTTTTGATAGAAGACTCAGACAAACATGTTTATGGCTTTATCTTATAGAACTCAATATCCCCGTGCTGGGCAAACAGGTTTTGCAGCCGTTTGAGCTAAGATTTTAAAATTATTCACATAATGAAAACCTATACTTTGTCTCGGGCGAGTTTCCCATTCAAATGCATGTAACAGTGAGAAACACACTGTCTTGGCGAAATAAAGCGTTTTTGAACAACTTCATATAAATCGCTGAAACTTTTGATAGAAGACTCAGACTAACATGTTTATGGCTTTATCTTATAGAACTCAATATCCCCGTGCTGGGCAAACAGAACAGGTCTTTGCAGCCGTTTGAGCTAAGATTTTAAAATTATTCACATAATGAAAACCTATACTTTGTCTCGGGCGAGTTTCCCATTCAAATGCATGTAACAGTGAGAAACACACTGTCTTGGCGAAATAAAGCGTTTTTGAACAACTTTATATAAATCGGTGTAACTTTTGATAGAAGACTCAGACAAACATGTTTATGGCTTTATCTTATAGAACTCAATATCCCCGTGCTGGGCAAACAGGTTTTGCAGCCGTTTGAGCTAAGATTTTAAAATTATTCACATAATGAAAACCTATACTTTGTTTCAGGCAAGTTTCCCATTCAAATGCATGTAACAGTGAGAAACACACTGTCTTGGCGAAATAAAGCGTTTTTGAACAACTTCATATAAATCGCTGTAACTTTTGATAGAAGACTCAGACAAACATGTTTATGGCTTTATCTTATAGAACTCAATATCCCCGTGCTGGGCAAACAGGTTTTGCAGCCGTTTGAGCTAAGATTTTAAAATTATTCACATAATGAAAACCTATACTTTGTCTCGGGCGAGTTTCCCATTCAAATGCATGTAACAGTGAGAAACACACTGTCTTGGCGAAATAAAGCGTTTTTGAACAACTTCATATAAATCGCGGTAACTTTTGATAGAAGACTCAGACTAACATGTTTATGGCTTTATCTTATAGAACTCAATATCCCCGTGCTGGGCAAACAGGTTTTGCAGCCGTTTGAGCTAAGATTTTAAAATTATTCACATAATGAAAACCTATACTTTGTCTCGGGCGAGTTTCCCATTCAAATGCATGTAACAGTGAGAAACACATTGTCTTGGCGAAATAAAGCGTTTTTGAACAACTTCATATAAATCGCTGTAACTTTTGATAGAAGACTCAGACAAACATGTTTATGGCTTTATCTTATAGAACTCAATATCCCCGTGCTGGGCAAACAGGTTTTGCAGCCGTTTGAGCTAAGATTTTAAAATTATTCACATAATGAAAACCTATACTTTGTCTCGGGCGAGTTTCCCATTCAAATGCATGTAACAGTGAGAAACACACTGTCTTGGCGAAATAAAGCGTTTTTGAACAACTTTATATAAATCGGTGTAACTTTTGATAGAAGACTCAGACAAACATGTTTATGGCTTTATCTTATAGAACTCAATATCCCCGTGCTGGGCAAACAGGTTTTGCAGCCGTTTGAGCTAAGATTTTAAAATTATTCACATAATGAAAACCTATACTTTGTTTCAGGCAAGTTTCCCATTCAAATGCATGTAACAGTGAGAAACACACTGTCTTGGCGAAATAAAGCGTTTTTGAACAACTTCATATAAATCGGTGTAACTTTTGATAGAAGACTCAGACAAACATGTTTATGGCTTTATCTTATAGAACTCAATATCCCCGTGCTGGGCAAACAGGTTTTGCAGCCGTTTGAGCTAAGATTTTAAAATTATTCACATAATGAAAACCTATACTTTGTCTCGGGCGAGTTTCCCATTCAAATGCATGTAACAGTGAGAAACACACTGTCTTGGCGAAATAAAGCGTTTTTGAACAACTTCATATAAATCGCGGTAACTTTTGATAGAAGACTCAGACTAACATGTTTATGGCTTTATCTTATAGAACTCAATATCCCCGTGCTGGGCAAACAGGTTTTGCAGCCGTTTGAGCTAAGATTTTAAAATTATTCACATAATGAAAACCTATACTTTGTTTCAGGCGAGTTTCCCATTCAAATGCATGTAACAGTGAGAAACACATTGTCTTGGCGAAAGAAAACATTTTCGTACAACTTCATATAAATCGCTGTAACTTTTGATAGAAGACTCAGAAACACATGTTTATGGCTTTATCTTATAGAACTCAATATCCCCGTGCTGGGCAAACAGGTTTTGCAGCCGTTTGAGCTAAGATTTTAAAATTATTCACATAATGAAAACCTATACTTTGTCTCGGGCGAGTTTCCCATTCAAATGCATGTAACAGTGAGAAACACACTGTCTTGGCGAAATAAAGCGTTTTTGAACAACTTCATATAAATCGCTGTAACTTTTGATAGAAGACTCAGACTAACATGTTTATGGCTTTATCTTATAGAACTCAATATCCCCGTGCTGGGCAAACAGAACAGGTCTTTGCAGCCGTTTGAGCTAAGATTTTAAAATTATTCACATAATGAAAACCTATACTTTGTCTCGGGCGAGTTTCCCATTCAAATGCATGTAACAGTGAGAAACACATTGTCTTGGCGAAAGAAAGCATTTTCGTACAACTTCATATAAATCGCTGTAACTTTTGATAGAAGACTCAGACTAACATGTTTATGGCTTTATCTTATAGAACTCAATATCCCCGTGCTGGGCAAACAGGTTTTGCAGCCGTTTGAGCTAAGACTTTAAAATTATTCACATAATGAAAACCTATACTTTGTCTCGGGCGAGTTTCCCATTCAAATGCATGTAACAGTGAGAAACACACTGTCTTGGCGAAATAAAGCGTTTTTGAACAACTTTATATAAATCGCTGTAACTTTTGATAGAAGACTCAGACTAACATGTTTATGGCTTTATCTTATAGAACTCAATATCCCCGTGCTGGGCAAACAGGTTTTGCAGCCGTTTGAGCTAAGATTTTAAAATTATTCACATAATGAAAACCTATACTTTGTCTCGGGCGAGTTTCCCATTCAAATGCATGTAACAGTGAGAAACACACTGTCTTGGCGAAATAAAGCGTTTTTGAACAACTTCATATAAATCGCTGTAACTTTTGATAGAAGACTCAGACAAACATGTTTATGGCTTTATCTTATAGAACTCAATATCCCCGTGCTGGGCAAACAGGTTTTGCAGCCGTTTGAGCTAAGATTTTAAAATTATTCACATAATGAAAACCTATACTTTGTCTCGGGCGAGTTTCCCATTCAAATGCATGTAACAGTGAGAAACACACTGTCTTGGCGAAATAAAGCGTTTTTGAACAACTTCATATAAATCGCTGTAACTTTTGATAGAAGACTCAGACTAACATGTTTATGGCTTTATCTTATAGAACTCAATATCCCCGTGCTGGGCAAACAGAACAGGTCTTTGCAGCCGTTTGAGCTAAGATTTTAAAATTATTCACATAATGAAAACCTATACTTTGTCTCGGGCGAGTTTCCCATTCAAATGCATGTAACAGTGAGAAACACACTGTCTTGGCGAAAGAAAGCATTTTAGTACAACTTCATATAAATCGGTGTAACTTTTGATAGAAGACTCAGAAACACATGTTTATGGCTTTATCTTATAGAACTCAATATCCCCGTGCTGGGCAAACAGGTTTTGCAGCCGTTTGAGCTAAGATTTTAAAATTATTCACATAATGAAAACCTATACTTTGTCTCGGGCGAGTTTCCCATTCAAATGCATGTAACAGTGAGAAACACACTGTCTTGGCGAAATAAAGCGTTTTTGAACAACTTCATATAAATCGCTGTAACTTTTGATAGAAGACTCAGACAAACATGTTTATGGCTTTATCTTATAGAACTCAATATCCCCGTGCTGGGCAAACAGGTTTTGCAGCCGTTTGAGCTAAGATTTTAAAATTATTCACATAATGAAAACCTATACTTTGTCTCGGGCGAGTTTCCCATTCAAATGCATGTAACAGTGAGAAACACACTGTCTTGGCGAAATAAAGCGTTTTTGAACAACTTCATATAAATCGCTGTAACTTTTGATAGAAGACTCAGACTAACATGTTTATGGCTTTATCTTATAGAACTCAATATCCCCGTGCTGGGCAAACAGAACAGGTCTTTGCAGCCGTTTGAGCTAAGATTTTAAAATTATTCACATAATGAAAACCTATACTTTGTCTCGGGCGAGTTTCCCATTCAAATGCATGTAACAGTGAGAAACACACTGTCTTGGCGAAATAAAGCGTTTTTGAACAACTTTATATAAATCGGTGTAACTTTTGATAGAAGACTCAGACAAACATGTTTATGGCTTTATCTTATAGAACTCAATATCCCCGTGCTGGGCAAACAGGTTTTGCAGCCGTTTGAGCTAAGATTTTAAAATTATTCACATAATGAAAACCTATACTTTGTTTCAGGCAAGTTTCCCATTCAAATGCATGTAACAGTGAGAAACACACTGTCTTGGCGAAATAAAGCGTTTTTGAACAACTTCATATAAATCGCTGTAACTTTTGATAGAAGACTCAGACAAACATGTTTATGGCTTTATCTTATAGAACTCAATATCCCCGTGCTGGGCAAACAGGTTTTGCAGCCGTTTGAGCTAAGATTTTAAAATTATTCACATAATGAAAACCTATACTTTGTCTCGGGCGAGTTTCCCATTCAAATGCATGTAACAGTGAGAAACACACTGTCTTGGCGAAATAAAGCGTTTTTGAACAACTTCATATAAATCGCGGTAACTTTTGATAGAAGACTCAGACTAACATGTTTATGGCTTTATCTTATAGAACTCAATATCCCCGTGCTGGGCAAACAGGTTTTGCAGCCGTTTGAGCTAAGATTTTAAAATTATTCACATAATGAAAACCTATACTTTGTTTCAGGCGAGTTTCCCATTCAAATGCATGTAACAGTGAGAAACCCACTGTCCTGGCGAAATAAAGCGTTTTTGAACAACTTCATATAAATCGGTGTAACTTTTGATAGAAGACTCAGACAAACATGTTTATGGCTTTATCTTATAGAACTCAATATCCCCGTGCTGGGCAAACAGGTTTTGCAGCTGTTTGAGCTAAGATTTTAAAATTATTCACATAATGAAAACCTATACTTTGTCTCGGGCGAGTTTCCCATTCAAATGCATGTAACAGTGAGAAACACATTGTCTTGGCGAAATAAAGCGTTTTTGAACAACTTCATATAAATCGCTGTAACTTTTGATAGAAGACTCAGACAAACATGTTTATGGCTTTATCTTATAGAACTCAATATCCCCGTGCTGGGCAAACAGGTTTTGCAGCCGTTTGAGCTAAGATTTTAAAATTATTCACATAATGAAAACCTATACTTTGTCTCGGGCGAGTTTCCCATTCAAATGCATGTAACAGTGAGAAACACACTGTCTTGGCGAAATAAAGCGTTTTTGAACAACTTCATATAAATCGCTGTAACTTTTGATAGAAGACTCAGACTAACATGTTTATGGCTTTATCTTATAGAACTCAATATCCCCGTGCTGGGCAAACAGGTTTTGCAGCCGTTTGAGCTAAGACTTTAAAATTATTCACATAATGAAAACCTATACTTTGTCTCGGGCGAGTTTCCCATTCAAATGCATGTAACAGTGAGAAACACACTGTCTTGGCGAAATAAAGCGTTTTTGAACAACTTTATATAAATCGGTGTAACTTTTGATAGAAGACTCAGACAAACATGTTTATGGCTTTATCTTATAGAACTCAATATCCCCGTGCTGGGCAAACAGGTTTTGCAGCCGTTTGAGCTAAGATTTTAAAATTATTCACATAATGAAAACCTATACTTTGTTTCAGGCAAGTTTCCCATTCAAATGCATGTAACAGTGAGAAACACACTGTCTTGGCGAAATAAAGCGTTTTTGAACAACTTCATATAAATCGGTGTAACTTTTGATAGAAGACTCAGACAAACATGTTTATGGCTTTATCTTATAGAACTCAATATCCCCGTGCTGGGCAAACAGGTTTTGCAGCCGTTTGAGCTAAGATTTTAAAATTATTCACATAATGAAAACCTATACTTTGTCTCGGGCGAGTTTCCCATTCAAATGCATGTAACAGTGAGAAACACACTGTCTTGGCGAAATAAAGCGTTTTTGAACAACTTCATATAAATCGCGGTAACTTTTGATAGAAGACTCAGACTAACATGTTTATGGCTTTATCTTATAGAACTCAATATCCCCGTGCTGGGCAAACAGGTTTTGCAGCCGTTTGAGCTAAGATTTTAAAATTATTCACATAATGAAAACCTATACTTTGTTTCAGGCGAGTTTCCCATTCAAATGCATGTAACAGTGAGAAACACATTGTCTTGGCGAAAGAAAACATTTTCGTACAACTTCATATAAATCGCTGTAACTTTTGATAGAAGACTCAGAAACACATGTTTATGGCTTTATCTTATAGAACTCAATATCCCCGTGCTGGGCAAACAGGTTTTGCAGCCGTTTGAGCTAAGATTTTAAAATTATTCACATAATGAAAACCTATACTTTGTCTCGGGCGAGTTTCCCATTCAAATGCATGTAACAGTGAGAAACACATTGTCTTGGCGAAATAAAGCGTTTTTGAACAACTTCATATAAATCGCTGTAACTTTTGATAGAAGACTCAGACAAACATGTTTATGGCTTTATCTTATAGAACTCAATATCCCCGTGCTGGGCAAACAGGTTTTGCAGCCGTTTGAGCTAAGATTTTAAAATTATTCACATAATGAAAACCTATACTTTGTTTCAGGCGAGTTTCCCATTCAAATGCATGTAACAGTGAGAAACACATTGTCTTGGCGAAAGAAAGCATTTTCGTACAACTTCATATAAATCGCTGTAACTTTTGATAGAAGACTCAGAAACACATGTTTATGGCTTTATCTTATAGAACTCAATATCCCCGTGCTGGGCAAACAGGTTTTGCAGCCGTTTGAGCTAAGATTTTAAAATTATTCACATAATGAAAACCTATACTTTGTCTCGGGCGAGTTTCCCATTCAAATGCATGTAACAGTGAGAAACACACTGTCTTGGCGAAATAAAGCGTTTTTGAACAACTTCATATAAATCGCTGTAACTTTTGATAGAAGACTCAGACTAACATGTTTATGGCTTTATCTTATAGAACTCAATATCCCCGTGCTGGGCAAACAGAACAGGTCTTTGCAGCCGTTTGAGCTAAGATTTTAAAATTATTCACATAATGAAAACCTATACTTTGTCTCGGGCGAGTTTCCCATTCAAATGCATGTAACAGTGAGAAACACATTGTCTTGGCGAAAGAAAGCATTTTCGTACAACTTCATATAAATCGCTGTAACTTTTGATAGAAGACTCAGACTAACATGTTTATGGCTTTATCTTATAGAACTCAATATCCCCGTGCTGGGCAAACAGGTTTTGCAGCCGTTTGAGCTAAGACTTTAAAATTATTCACATAATGAAAACCTATACTTTGTCTCGGGCGAGTTTCCCATTCAAATGCATGTAACAGTGAGAAACACACTGTCTTGGCGAAATAAAGCGTTTTTGAACAACTTTATATAAATCGCTGTAACTTTTGATAGAAGACTCAGACAAACATGTTTATGGCTTTATCTTATAGAACTCAATATCCCCGTGCTGGGCAAACAGGTTTTGCAGCCGTTTGAGCTAAGATTTTAAAATTATTCACATAATGAAAACCTATACTTTGTTTCAGGCAAGTTTCCCATTCAAATGCATGTAACAGTGAGAAACACACTGTCTTGGCGAAATAAAGCGTTTTTGAACAACTTCATATAAATCGGTGTAACTTTTGATAGAAGACTCAGACAAACATGTTTATGGCTTTATCTTATAGAACTCAATATCCCCGTGCTGGGCAAACAGGTTTTGCAGCCGTTTGAGCTAAGATTTTAAAATTATTCACATAATGAAAACCTATACTTTGTCTCGGGCGAGTTTCCCATTCAAATGCATGTAACAGTGAGAAACACACTGTCTTGGCGAAATAAAGCGTTTTTGAACAACTTCATATAAATCGCGGTAACTTTTGATAGAAGACTCAGACAAACATGTTTATGGCTTTATCTTATAGAACTCAATATCCCCGTGCTGGGCAAACAGGTTTTGCAGCCGTTTGAGCTAAGATTTTAAAATTATTCACATAATGAAAACCTATACTTTGTTTCAGGCGAGTTTCCCATTCAAATGCATGTAACAGTGAGAAACACACTGTCTTGGCGAAAGAAAACATTTTCGTACAACTTCATATAAATCGCTGTAACTTTTGATAGAAGACTCAGAAACACATGTTTATGGCTTTATCTTATAGAACTCAATATCCCCGTGCTGGGCAAACAGGTTTTGCAGCCGTTTGAGCTAAGATTTTAAAATTATTCACATAATGAAAACCTATACTTTGTCTCGGGCAAGTTTCCCATTCAAATGCATGTAACAGTGAGAAACACATTGTCTTGGCGAAATAAAGCGTTTTTGAACAACTTCATATAAATCGCTGTAACTTTTGATAGAAGACTCAGACAAACATGTTTATGGCTTTATCTTATAGAACTCAATATCCCCGTGCTGGGCAAACAGGTTTTGCAGCCGTTTGAGCTAAGATTTTAAAATTATTCACATAATGAAAACCTATACTTTGTTTCAGGCGAGTTTCCCATTCAAATGCATGTAACAGTGAGAAACACATTGTCTTGGCGAAAGAAAGCATTTTCGTACAACTTCATATAAATCGCTGTAACTTTTGATAGAAGACTCAGAAACACATGTTTATGGCTTTATCTTATAGAACTCAATATCCCCGTGCTGGGCAAACAGGTTTTGCAGCCGTTTGAGCTAAGATTTTAAAATTATTCACATAATGAAAACCTATACTTTGTCTCGGGCGAGTTTCCCATTCAAATGCATGTAACAGTGAGAAACACACTGTCTTGGCGAAATAAAGCGTTTTTGAACAACTTCATATAAATCGCTGTAACTTTTGATAGAAGACTCAGACTAACATGTTTATGGCTTTATCTTATAGAACTCAATATCCCCGTGCTGGGCAAACAGGTTTTGCAGCCGTTTGAGCTAAGATTTTAAAATTATTCACATAATGAAAACCTATACTTTGTTTCAGGCGAGTTTCCCATTCAAATGCATGTAACAGTGAGAAACACATTGTCTTGGCGAAAGAAAACATTTTCGTACAACTTCATATAAATCGCTGTAACTTTTGATAGAAGACTCAGAAACACATGTTTATGGCTTTATCTTATAGAACTCAATATCCCCGTGCTGGGCAAACAGGTTTTGCAGCCGTTTGAGCTAAGATTTTAAAATTATTCACATAATGAAAACCTATACTTTGTCTCGGGCGAGTTTCCCATTCAAATGCATGTAACAGTGAGAAACACATTGTCTTGGCGAAATAAAGCGTTTTTGAACAACTTCATATAAATCGCTGTAACTTTTGATAGAAGACTCAGACAAACATGTTTATGGCTTTATCTTATAGAACTCAATATCCCCGTGCTGGGCAAACAGGTTTTGCAGCCGTTTGAGCTAAGATTTTAAAATTATTCACATAATGAAAACCTATACTTTGTTTCAGGCGAGTTTCCCATTCAAATGCATGTAACAGTGAGAAACACATTGTCTTGGCGAAAGAAAGCATTTTCGTACAACTTCATATAAATCGCTGTAACTTTTGATAGAAGACTCAGAAACACATGTTTATGGCTTTATCTTATAGAACTCAATATCCCCGTGCTGGGCAAACAGGTTTTGCAGCCGTTTGAGCTAAGATTTTAAAATTATTCACATAATGAAAACCTATACTTTGTCTCGGGCGAGTTTCCCATTCAAATGCATGTAACAGTGAGAAACACACTGTCTTGGCGAAATAAAGCGTTTTTGAACAACTTCATATAAATCGCTGTAACTTTTGATAGAAGACTCAGACTAACATGTTTATGGCTTTATCTTATAGAACTCAATATCCCCGTGCTGGGCAAACAGAACAGGTCTTTGCAGCCGTTTGAGCTAAGATTTTAAAATTATTCACATAATGAAAACCTATACTTTGTCTCGGGCGAGTTTCCCATTCAAATGCATGTAACAGTGAGAAACACATTGTCTTGGCGAAAGAAAGCATTTTCGTACAACTTCATATAAATCGCTGTAACTTTTGATAGAAGACTCAGACTAACATGTTTATGGCTTTATCTTATAGAACTCAATATCCCCGTGCTGGGCAAACAGGTTTTGCAGCCGTTTGAGCTAAGACTTTAAAATTATTCACATAATGAAAACCTATACTTTGTCTCGGGCGAGTTTCCCATTCAAATGCATGTAACAGTGAGAAACACACTGTCTTGGCGAAATAAAGCGTTTTTGAACAACTTTATATAAATCGCTGTAACTTTTGATAGAAGACTCAGACAAACATGTTTATGGCTTTATCTTATAGAACTCAATATCCCCGTGCTGGGCAAACAGGTTTTGCAGCCGTTTGAGCTAAGATTTTAAAATTATTCACATAATGAAAACCTATACTTTGTTTCAGGCAAGTTTCCCATTCAAATGCATGTAACAGTGAGAAACACACTGTCTTGGCGAAATAAAGCGTTTTTGAACAACTTCATATAAATCGGTGTAACTTTTGATAGAAGACTCAGACAAACATGTTTATGGCTTTATCTTATAGAACTCAATATCCCCGTGCTGGGCAAACAGGTTTTGCAGCCGTTTGAGCTAAGATTTTAAAATTATTCACATAATGAAAACCTATACTTTGTCTCGGGCGAGTTTCCCATTCAAATGCATGTAACAGTGAGAAACACACTGTCTTGGCGAAATAAAGCGTTTTTGAACAACTTCATATAAATCGCGGTAACTTTTGATAGAAGACTCAGACAAACATGTTTATGGCTTTATCTTATAGAACTCAATATCCCCGTGCTGGGCAAACAGGTTTTGCAGCCGTTTGAGCTAAGATTTTAAAATTATTCACATAATGAAAACCTATACTTTGTTTCAGGCGAGTTTCCCATTCAAATGCATGTAACAGTGAGAAACACACTGTCTTGGCGAAAGAAAACATTTTCGTACAACTTCATATAAATCGCTGTAACTTTTGATAGAAGACTCAGAAACACATGTTTATGGCTTTATCTTATAGAACTCAATATCCCCGTGCTGGGCAAACAGGTTTTGCAGCCGTTTGAGCTAAGATTTTAAAATTATTCACATAATGAAAACCTATACTTTGTCTCGGGCAAGTTTCCCATTCAAATGCATGTAACAGTGAGAAACACATTGTCTTGGCGAAATAAAGCGTTTTTGAACAACTTCATATAAATCGCTGTAACTTTTGATAGAAGACTCAGACAAACATGTTTATGGCTTTATCTTATAGAACTCAATATCCCCGTGCTGGGCAAACAGGTTTTGCAGCCGTTTGAGCTAAGATTTTAAAATTATTCACATAATGAAAACCTATACTTTGTTTCAGGCGAGTTTCCCATTCAAATGCATGTAACAGTGAGAAACACATTGTCTTGGCGAAAGAAAGCATTTTCGTACAACTTCATATAAATCGCTGTAACTTTTGATAGAAGACTCAGAAACACATGTTTATGGCTTTATCTTATAGAACTCAATATCCCCGTGCTGGGCAAACAGGTTTTGCAGCCGTTTGAGCTAAGATTTTAAAATTATTCACATAATGAAAACCTATACTTTGTCTCGGGCGAGTTTCCCATTCAAATGCATGTAACAGTGAGAAACACACTGTCTTGGCGAAATAAAGCGTTTTTGAACAACTTCATATAAATCGCTGTAACTTTTGATAGAAGACTCAGACTAACATGTTTATGGCTTTATCTTATAGAACTCAATATCCCCGTGCTGGGCAAACAGAACAGGTCTTTGCAGCCGTTTGAGCTAAGATTTTAAAATTATTCACATAATGAAAACCTATACTTTGTCTCGGGCGAGTTTCCCATTCAAATGCATGTAACAGTGAGAAACACATTGTCTTGGCGAAAGAAAGCATTTTCGTACAACTTCATATAAATCGCTGTAACTTTTGATAGAAGACTCAGACTAACATGTTTATGGCTTTATCTTATAGAACTCAATATCCCCGTGCTGGGCAAACAGGTTTTGCAGCCGTTTGAGCTAAGACTTTAAAATTATTCACATAATGAAAACCTATACTTTGTCTCGGGCGAGTTTCCCATTCAAATGCATGTAACAGTGAGAAACACACTGTCTTGGCGAAATAAAGCGTTTTTGAACAACTTTATATAAATCGCTGTAACTTTTGATAGAAGACTCAGACAAACATGTTTATGGCTTTATCTTATAGAACTCAATATCCCCGTGCTGGGCAAACAGGTTTTGCAGCCGTTTGAGCTAAGATTTTAAAATTATTCACATAATGAAAACCTATACTTTGTTTCAGGCAAGTTTCCCATTCAAATGCATGTAACAGTGAGAAACACACTGTCTTGGCGAAATAAAGCGTTTTTGAACAACTTCATATAAATCGGTGTAACTTTTGATAGAAGACTCAGACAAACATGTTTATGGCTTTATCTTATAGAACTCAATATCCCCGTGCTGGGCAAACAGGTTTTGCAGCCGTTTGAGCTAAGATTTTAAAATTATTCACATAATGAAAACCTATACTTTGTCTCGGGCGAGTTTCCCATTCAAATGCATGTAACAGTGAGAAACACACTGTCTTGGCGAAATAAAGCGTTTTTGAACAACTTCATATAAATCGCGGTAACTTTTGATAGAAGACTCAGACTAACATGTTTATGGCTTTATCTTATAGAACTCAATATCCCCGTGCTGGGCAAACAGGTTTTGCAGCCGTTTGAGCTAAGATTTTAAAATTATTCACATAATGAAAACCTATACTTTGTTTCAGGCGAGTTTCCCATTCAAATGCATGTAACAGTGAGAAACACATTGTCTTGGCGAAAGAAAACATTTTCGTACAACTTCATATAAATCGCTGTAACTTTTGATAGAAGACTCAGAAACACATGTTTATGGCTTTATCTTATAGAACTCAATATCCCCGTGCTGGGCAAACAGGTTTTGCAGCCGTTTGAGCTAAGATTTTAAAATTATTCACATAATGAAAACCTATACTTTGTCTCGGGCGAGTTTCCCATTCAAATGCATGTAACAGTGAGAAACACATTGTCTTGGCGAAATAAAGCGTTTTTGAACAACTTCATATAAATCGCTGTAACTTTTGATAGAAGACTCAGACAAACATGTTTATGGCTTTATCTTATAGAACTCAATATCCCCGTGCTGGGCAAACAGGTTTTGCAGCCGTTTGAGCTAAGATTTTAAAATTATTCACATAATGAAAACCTATACTTTGTTTCAGGCGAGTTTCCCATTCAAATGCATGTAACAGTGAGAAACACATTGTCTTGGCGAAAGAAAGCATTTTCGTACAACTTCATATAAATCGCTGTAACTTTTGATAGAAGACTCAGAAACACATGTTTATGGCTTTATCTTATAGAACTCAATATCCCCGTGCTGGGCAAACAGGTTTTGCAGCCGTTTGAGCTAAGATTTTAAAATTATTCACATAATGAAAACCTATACTTTGTCTCGGGCGAGTTTCCCATTCAAATGCATGTAACAGTGAGAAACACACTGTCTTGGCGAAATAAAGCGTTTTTGAACAACTTCATATAAATCGCTGTAACTTTTGATAGAAGACTCAGACTAACATGTTTATGGCTTTATCTTATAGAACTCAATATCCCCGTGCTGGGCAAACAGAACAGGTCTTTGCAGCCGTTTGAGCTAAGATTTTAAAATTATTCACATAATGAAAACCTATACTTTGTCTCGGGCGAGTTTCCCATTCAAATGCATGTAACAGTGAGAAACACACTGTCTTGGCGAAATAAAGCGTTTTTGAACAACTTTATATAAATCGGTGTAACTTTTGATAGAAGACTCAGACAAACATGTTTATGGCTTTATCTTATAGAACTCAATATCCCCGTGCTGGGCAAACAGGTTTTGCAGCCGTTTGAGCTAAGATTTTAAAATTATTCACATAATGAAAACCTATACTTTGTCTCGGGCGAGTTTCCCATTCAAATGCATGTAACAGTGAGAAACACACTGTCTTGGCGAAATAAAGCGTTTTTGAACAACTTCATATAAATCGCTGTAACTTTTGATAGAAGACTCAGACTAACATGTTTATGGCTTTATCTTATAGAACTCAATATCCCCGTGCTGGGCAAACAGGTTTTGCAGCCGTTTGAGCTAAGATTTTAAAATTATTCACATAATGAAAACCTATACTTTGTCTCGGGCGAGTTTCCCATTCAAATGCATGTAACAGTGAGAAACACACTGTCTTGGCGAAATAAAGCGTTTTTGCACAACTTTATATAAATCGGTGCAACTTTTGATAGACGACTCAGACACACATGTCTATGGCTTCATCTTAAAGAATTCAATATCCTCGTGCTGGGCAAACAGGTTTTGCAGCCGTTTGAGCTAAGATTTTAAAATTATTCACATAATGAAAACCTATACTTTGTCTCGGGCGAGTTTCCCATTCAAATGCATGTAACAGTGAGAAACACATTGTCTTGGCGAAATAAAGCGTTTTTGCACAACTTTATATAAATCGGTGTAACTTTTGATAGAAGACTCAGACAAACATGTTTATGGCTTTATCTTATAGAACTCAATATCCCCGTGCTGGGCAAACAGAACAGGTCTTTGCAGCCGTTTGAGCTAAGATTTTAAAATTATTCACATAATGAAAACGTATACTTTGTCTCGGGCGAGTTTCCCATTCAAATGCATGTAACAGTGAGAAACACACTGTCTTGGCGAAATAAAGCGTTTTTGAACAACTTTATATAAATCGGTGTAACTTTTGATAGAAGACTCAGACAAACATGTTTATGGCTTTATCTTATAGAACTCAATATCCCCGTGCTGGGCAAACAGGTTTTGCAGCCGTTTGAGCTAAGATTTTAAAATTATTCACATAATGAAAACCTATACTTTGTCTCGGGCGAGTTTCCCATTCAAATGCATGTAACAGTGAGAAACACACTGTCTTGGCGAAATAAAGCGTTTTTGAACAACTTCATATAAATCGCTGTAACTTTTGATAGAAGACTCAGACACACATGTCTATGGCTTCATCTTAAAGAATTCAATATCCTCGTGCTGGGCAAACAGGTTTTGCAGCCGTTTGAGCTAAGATTTTAAAATTATTCACATAATGAAAACCTATACTTTGTCTCGGGCGAGTTTCCCATTCAAATGCATGTAACAGTGAGAAACACATTGTCTTGGCGAAATAAAGCGTTTTTGCACAACTTTATATAAATCCGTGCAACTTTTGATAGACGACTCAGACACACATGTCTATGGCTTCATCTTAAAGAATTCAATATCCTCGTGCTGGGCAAACAGGTTTTGCAGCCGTTTGAGCTAAGATTTTAAAATTATTCACATAATGAAAACCTATACTTTGTTTCAGGCGAGTTTCCCATTCAAATGCATGTAACAG
This sequence comes from Aulonocara sp. 'chitande type north' Nkhata Bay, assembly GCF_057382095.1. Classification (NCBI taxonomy): domain Eukaryota; kingdom Metazoa; phylum Chordata; class Actinopteri; order Cichliformes; family Cichlidae; genus Aulonocara; species Aulonocara sp. 'chitande type north' Nkhata Bay. The sequence goes on along the minus strand of NC_141362.1, from coordinate 484,414 downwards.
TGAGAAACACATTGTCTTGGCGAAATAAAGCGTTTTTGAACAACTTCATATAAATCGCTGTAACTTTTGATAGAAGACTCAGACTAACATGTTTATGGCTTTATCTTATAGAACTCAATATCCCCGTGCTGGGCAAACAGAACAGGTCTTTGCAGCCGTTTGAGCTAAGATTTTAAAATTATTCACATAATGAAAACCTATACTTTGTTTCAGGCGAGTTTCCCATTCAAATGCATGTAACAGTGAGAAACACACTGTCTTGGCGAAATAAAGCGTTTTTGAACAACTTTATATAAATCGCTGTAACTTTTGATAGAAGACTCAGACAAACATGTTTATGGCTTTATCTTATAGAACTCAATATCCCCATGCTGGGCAAACAGGTTTTGCAGCCGTTTGAGCTAAGATTTTAAAATTATTCACATAATGAAAACCTATACTTTGTCTCGGGCGAGTTTCCCATTCAAATGCATGTAACAGTGAGAAACACATTGTCTTGGCGAAATAAAGCGTTTTTGCACAACTTTATATAAATCGGTGTAACTTTTGATAGAAGACTCAGACACACATGTCTATGGCTTCATCTTAAAGAATTCAATATCCTCGTGCTGGGCAAACAGGTTTTGCAGCCGTTTGAGCTAAGATTTTAAAATTATTCACATAATGAAAACCTATACTTTGTCTCGGGCGAGTTTCCCATTCAAATGCATGTAACAGTGAGAAACACATTGTCTTGGCGAAATAAAGCGTTTTTGCACAACTTTATATAAATCGGTGCAACTTTTGATAGACGACTCAGACACACATGTCTATGGCTTCATCTTAAAGAATTCAATATCCTCGTGCTGGGCAAACAGGTTTTGCAGCCGTTTGAGCTAAGATTTTAAAATTATTCACATAATGAAAACCTATACTTTGTCTCGGGCGAGTTTCCCATTCAAATGCATGTAACAGTGAGAAACACATTGTCTTGACGAAATAAAGCGTTTTTGCACAACTTTATATAAATCGGTGCAACTTTTGATAGACGACTCAGACACACATGTCTATGGCTTCATCTTAAAGAATTCAATATCCTCGTGCTGGGCAAACAGGTTTTGCAGCCGTTTGAGCTAAGATTTTAAAATTATTCACATAATGAAAACCTATACTTTGTTTCAGGCGAGTTTCCCATTCAAATGCATGTAACAGTGAGAAACACATTGTCTTGGCGAAATAAAGCGTTTTTGAACAACTTCATATAAATCGCTGTAACTTTTGATAGAAGACTCAGACTAACATGTTTATGGCTTTATCTTATAGAACTCAATATCCCCGTGCTGGGCAAACAGAACAGGTTTTGCAGCCGTTTGAGCTAAGATTTTAAAATTATTCACATAATGAAAACGTATACTTTGTCTCGGGCGAGTTTCCCATTCAAATGCATGTAACAGTGAGAAACACACTGTCTTGGCGAAATAAAGCGTTTTTGAACAACTTTATATAAATCGGTGTAACTTTTGATAGAAGACTCAGACAAACATGTTTATGGCTTTATCTTATAGAACTCAATATCCCCGTGCTGGGCAAACAGGTTTTGCAGCCGTTTGAGCTAAGATTTTAAAATTATTCACATAATGAAAACCTATACTTTGTCTCGGGCGAGTTTCCCATTCAAATGCATGTAACAGTGAGAAACACATTGTCTTGGCGAAATAAAGCGTTTTTGCACAACTTTATATAAATCGGTGCAACTTTTGATAGACGACTCAGACACACATGTCTATGGCTTCATCTTAAAGAATTCAATATCCTCGTGCTGGGCAAACAGGTTTTGCAGCCGTTTGAGCTAAGATTTTAAAATTATTCACATAATGAAAACCTATACTTTGTCTCGGGCGAGTTTCCCATTCAAATGCATGTAACAGTGAGAAACACATTGTCTTGGCGAAATAAAGCGTTTTTGCACAACTTTATATAAATCGGTGCAACTTTTGGTAGACGACTCAGACACACATGTCTATGGCTTCATCTTAAAGAATTCAATATCCTCGTGCTGGGCAAACAGGTTTTGCAGCCGTTTGAGCTAAGATTTTAAAATTATTCACATAATGAAAACCTATACTTTGTTTCAGGCGAGTTTCCCATTCAAATGCATGTAACAGTGAGAAACACATTGTCTTGGCGAAATAAAGCGTTTTTGAACAACTTCATATAAATCGCTGTAACTTTTGATAGAAGACTCAGACTAACATGTTTATGGCTTTATCTTATAGAACTCAATATCCCCGTGCTGGGCAAACAGAACAGGTTTTGCAGCCGTTTGAGCTAAGATTTTAAAATTATTCACATAATGAAAACGTATACTTTGTCTCGGGCAAGTTTCCCATTCAAATGCATGTAACAGTGAGAAACACACTGTCTTGGCGAAATAAAGCGTTTTTGAACAACTTTATATAAATCGGTGTAACTTTTGATAGAAGACTCAGACAAACATGTTTATGGCTTTATCTTATAGAACTCAATATCCCCGTGCTGGGCAAACAGGTTTTGCAGCCGTTTGAGCTAAGATTTTAAAATTATTCACATAATGAAAACCTATACTTTGTCTCGGGCGAGTTTCCCATTCAAATGCATGTAACAGTGAGAAACACATTGTCTTGGCGAAATAAAGCGTTTTTGCACAACTTTATATAAATCGGTGCAACTTTTGATAGACGACTCAGACACACATGTCTATGGCTTCATCTTAAAGAATTCAATATCCTCGTGCTGGGCAAACAGGTTTTGCAGCCGTTTGAGCTAAGATTTTAAAATTATTCACATAATGAAAACCTATACTTTGTCTCGGGCGAGTTTCCCATTCAAATGCATGTAACAGTGAGAAACACATTGTCTTGGCGAAATAAAGCGTTTTTGCACAACTTTATATAAATCGGTGCAACTTTTGATAGATGTCAGTGGTGTGTGACATTTTTAAATACGATGAAGGAATACAAGACAGTCAAAAGGAGTTTTATAGAGCTACGTGCACGGGTGAGTGATCGAGTGATACTCACACCCGAGGCATTGCAGTCAGATTTATTTATACCAAGAGACAGTTGCATAGCATTTCCTGTTTTTCAAGCTTACTTATTAGCATGTGTATGTGTGTGTGTGTGTGTGTGTGTGTGTCAGGATGTAATGGCATGTGATACAAAAATATATGAACATTTTAATACATTTGAAAGCTTTATAACGGAGGTATCTTTTAATAATAGACATCTGCAGTTTAAACTTAAAAGTTACTTCTATCAATAGACGACTCAGACACACATGTCTATGGCTTCATCTTAAAGAATTCAATATCCTCGTGCTGGGCAAACAGGTTTTGCAGCCGTTTGAGCTAAGATTTTAAAATTATTCACATAATGAAAACCTATACTTTGTCTCGGGCGAGTTTCCCATTCAAATGCATGTAACAGTGAGAAACACATTGTCTTGGCGAAATAAAGCGTTTTTGCACAACTTTATATAAATCGGTGCAACTTTTGGTAGACGACTCAGACACACATGTCTATGGCTTCATCTTAAAGAATTCAATATCCTCGTGCTGGGCAAACAGGTTTTGCAGCCGTTTGAGCTAAGATTTTAAAATTATTCACATAATGAAAACCTATACTTTGTCTCGGGCGAGTTTCCCATTCAAATGCATGTAACAGTGAGAAACACATTGTCTTGGCGAAATAAAGCGTTTTTGCACAACTTTATATAAATCGGTGCAACTTTTGATAGAAGACTCAGACTAACATGTTTATGGCTTTATCTTATAGAACTCAATATCCCCGTGCTGGGCAAACAGAACAGGTCTTTGCAGCCGTTTGAGCTAAGATTTTAAAATTATTCACATAATGAAAACGTATACTTTGTCTCGGGCGAGTTTCCCATTCAAATGCATGTAACAGTGAGAAACACATTGTCTTGGCGAAATAAAGCGTTTTTGAACAACTTTATATAAATCGGTGTAACTTTTGATAGAAGACTCAGACAAACATGTTTATGGCTTTATCTTATAGAACTCAATATCCCCGTGCTGGGCAAACAGGTTTTGCAGCCGTTTGAGCTAAGATTTTAAAATTATTCACATAATGAAAACCTATACTTTGTCTCGGGCGAGTTTCCCATTCAAATGCATGTAACAGTGAGAAACACACTGTCTTGGCGAAATAAAGCGTTTTTGAACAACTTCATATAAATCGCTGTAACTTTTGATAGAAGACTCAGACACACATGTCTATGGCTTCATCTTAAAGAATTCAATATCCTCGTGCTGGGCAAACAGGTTTTGCAGCCGTTTGAGCTAAGATTTTAAAATTATTCACATAATGAAAACCTATACTTTGTTTCAGGCGAGGTTCCCATTCAAATGCATGTAACAGTGAGAAACACATTGTCTTGGCGAAATAAAGCGTTTTTGCACAACTTTATATAAATCGGTGCAACTTTTGATAGACGACTCAGACACACATGTCTATGGCTTCATCTTAAAGAATTCAATATCCTCGTGCTGGGCAAACAGGTTTTGCAGCCGTTTGAGCTAAGATTTTAAAATTATTCACATAATGAAAACCTATACTTTGTCTCGGGCGAGTTTCCCATTCAAATGCATGTAACAGTGAGAAACACACTGTCTTGGCGAAATAAAGCGTTTTTGAACAACTTCATATAAATCGCTGTAACTTTTGATAGAAGACTCAGACTAACATGTTTATGGCTTTATCTTATAGAACTCAATATCCCCGTGCTGGGCAAACAGAACAGGTCTTTGCAGCCGTTTGAGCTAAGATTTTAAAATTATTCACATAATGAAAACCTATACTTTGTCTCGGGCGAGTTTCCCATTCAAATGCATGTAACAGTGAGAAACACACTGTCTTGGCGAAATAAAGCGTTTTTGAACAACTTTATATAAATCGGTGTAACTTTTGATAGAAGACTCAGACAAACATGTTTATGGCTTTATCTTATAGAACTCAATATCCCCGTGCTGGGCAAACAGGTTTTGCAGCCGTTTGAGCTAAGATTTTAAAATTATTCACATAATGAAAACCTATACTTTGTCTCGGGCGAGTTTCCCATTCAAATGCATGTAACAGTGAGAAACACATTGTCTTGGCGAAATAAAGCGTTTTTGAACAACTTCATATAAATCGCTGTAACTTTTGATAGAAGACTCAGACTAACATGTTTATGGCTTTATCTTATAGAACTCAATATCCCCGTGCTGGGCAAACAGGTTTTGCAGCCGTTTGAGCTAAGATTTTAAAATTATTCACATAATGAAAACCTATACTTTGTCTCGGGCGAGTTTCCCATTCAAATGCATGTAACAGTGAGAAACACATTGTCTTGGCGAAATAAAGCGTTTTTGCACAACTTTATATAAATCGGTGTAACTTTTGATAGAAGACTCAGACAAACATGTTTATGGCTTTATCTTATAGAACTCAATATCCCCGTGCTGGGCAAACAGGTTTTGCAGCCGTTTGAGCTAAGATTTTAAAATTATTCACATAATGAAAACCTATACTTTGTTTCAGGCGAGTTTCCCATTCAAATGCATGTAACAGTGAGAAACACACTGTCTTGGCGAAATAAAGCGTTTTTGAACAACTTCATATAAATCGCTGTAACTTTTGATAGAAGACTCAGACAAACATGTTTATGGCTTTATCTTATAGAACTCAATATCCCCGTGCTGGGCAAACAGGTTTTGCAGCCGTTTGAGCTAAGATTTAAAAATTATTCACATAATGAAAACCTATACTTTGTTTCAGGCGAGTTTCCCATTCAAATGCATGTAACAGTGAGAAACACACTGTCTTGGCGAAATAAAGCGTTTTTGAACAACTTTATATAAATCGGTGTAACTTTTGATAGAAGACTCAGACAAACATGTTTATGGCTTTATCTTATAGAACTCAATATCCCCGTGCTGGGCAAACAGGTTTTGCAGCCGTTTGAGCTAAGATTTTAAAATTATTCACATAATGAAAACCTATACTTTGTTTCAGGCGAGTTTCCCATTCAAATGCATGTAACAGTGAGAAACACACTGTCTTGGCGAAATAAAGCGTTTTTGAACAACTTTATATAAATCGGTGTAACTTTTGATAGAAGACTCAGACAAACATGTTTATGGCTTTATCTTATAGAACTCAATATCCCCGTGCTGGGCAAACAGGTTTTGCAGCCGTTTGAGCTAAGATTTTAAAATTATTCACATAATGAAAACCTATACTTTGTCTCGGGCGAGTTTCCCATTCAAATGCATGTAACAGTGAGAAACACACTTTTTGAACAACTTCATATAAATCGCTGTAACTTTTGATAGAAGACTCAGAAACACATGTTTATGGCTTTATCTTATAGAACTCAATATCCCCGTGCTGGGCAAACAGGTCTTTGCAGCCGTTTGAGCTAAGATTTAAAAATTATTCACATAATGAAAACCTATACTTTGTTTCAGGCGAGTTTCCCATTCAAATGCATGTAACAGTGAGAAACACACTGTCTTGGCGAAATAAAGCGTTTTTGAACAACTTTATATAAATCGGTGTAACTTTTGATAGAAGACTCAGAAAAACATGTTTATGGCTTTATCTTATAGAACTCAATATCCCCGTGCTGGGCAAACAGGTTTTGCAGCCGTTTGAGCTAAGATTTTAAAATTATTCACATAATGAAAACCTATACTTTGTCTCGGGCGAGTTTCCCATTCAAATGCATGTAACAGTGAGAAACACATTGTCTTGGCGAAATAAAGCGTTTTTGCACAACTTTATATAGGTTTTCATTATGTGAATAATTTTAAAATCTTAGCTCAAACGGCTGCAAAGACCTGTTTACCCAGGACGGGGACCTTGAGTTCTATAGGATAAAGCCATAAACATGTGTATCCGAGTCTTCTATCAAAAGTTACAGCGATTTATATGAAGTTGTTCAAAAACGCTTTCTTTCGCCAAGACAATGCGTTTCTCACTGTTACATGCATTTGAATGGGAAACTCGCCTGAGACAAAGTATAGGCTTTCATTATGTGAATAATTTTAAAATCTTAGCTCAAACGGCTGCAAAACCTGTTTGCCCAGCACGGGGATATTGAGTTCTATAAGATAAAGCCATAAACATGTTTGTCTGAGTCTTCTATCAAAAGTTACAGCGATTTATATGAAGTTGTACGAAAACGCTTTATTTCGCCTACACAATGCGTTTCTCACTGTTACATGCATTTGAATGGGAAACTCGCCCGAGACAAAGTATAGGTTTTCATTATGTGAATAATTTTAAAATTTTAGCTCAAACGGCTGCAAAACCTGTTTACCCAGGACGGGGACCTTGAGTTCTATAGGATAAAGCCATAAACATGTGTATCCGAGTCTTCTATCAAAAGTTACAGCTATTTATATGAAGTTGTACAAAAACGCTTTCTTTCGCCAAGACAGTGCGTTTCTCACTGTTACATGCATTTGAAGGGGGAACTCGACCGAAACAAAGTAGTTTTCATTATGTGAATAATTTTAAAATCTTAGCTCAAACGGCTGCAAAGACCTGTTCTGTTTGCCCAGCACGGGGATATTGAGTTCTATAAGATAAAGCCATAAACATGTTTGTCTGAGTCTTCTATCAAAAGTTACACCGATTTATATGAAGTTGTACGAAAACGCTTTATTTGGCCAACACAATGCGTTTCTCACTGTTACATGCATTTGAATGGGAAACTCGCCCGAGACAAAGTATAGGTTTTCATTATGTGAATAATTTTAAAATCTTAGCTCAAACGGCTGCAAAACCTGTTTGCCCAGCACGAGGATATTGAATTCTTTAAGATGAAGCCATAGACATGTGTGTCTGAGTGTCTATCAAAAGTTGCACCGATTTATATAAAGTTGTGCAAAAACGCTTTATTTCGCCAAGACAATGTGTTTCTCACTGTTACATGCATTTGAATGGGAAACTCGCCCGAGACAAAGTATAGGTTTTCATTATGTGAATAATTTTAAAATCTTAGCTCAAACGGCTGCAAAACCTGTTTGCCCAGCACGAGGATATTGAATTCTTTAAGATGAAGCCATAGACATGTGTGTCTGAGTCGTCTATCAAAAGTTGCACCGATTTATATAAAGTTGTGCAAAAACGCTTTATTTCGCCAAGACAATGCGTTTCTCACTGTTACATGCATTTGAATGGGAAACTCGCCCGAGACAAAGTATAGGTTTTCATTATGTGAATAATTTTAAAATCTTAGCTCAAACGGCTGCAAAACCTGTTTGCCCAGCACGGGGATATTGAGTTCTATAAGATAAAGCCATAAACATGTGTATCCGAGTCTTCTATCAAAAGTTACAGCTATTTATATGAAGTTGTACAAAAACGCTTTCTTTCGCCAAGACAGTGCGTTTCTCACTGTTACATGCATTTGAAGGGGGAACTCGACCGAAACAAAGTAGTTTTCATTATGTGAATAATTTTAAAATCTTAGCTCAAACGGATGCAAAGACCTGTTTTCCCAGCACGGGGATATTGAGTTCTATAAGATAAAGCCATAAACATGTTTGTCTGAGTCTTCTATCAAAAGTTACAGCGATTTATATGAAGTTGTTCAAAAACGCTTTATTTCGCCAAGACAGTGTGTTTCTCACTGTTACATGCATTTGAATGGGAAACTCGCCTGAGACAAAGTATAGGTTTTCATTATGTGAATGATTTTAAAATCTTAGCTCAATCGGCTGCAAAGACCTGTTTGCCCAGCACGGGGATATTGAGTTCTATAAGATAAAGCCATAAACATGTTAGTCTGAGTATTCTATCAAAAGTTACAGCGATTTATATGAAGTTGTTCAAAAACGCTTTCTTTCGCCAAGACAGTGTGTTTCTCACTGTTACATGCATTTGAATGGGAAACTCGCCTGAGACAAAGTATAGGTTTTCATTATGTGAATAATTTTAAAATCTTAGCTCAAACGGCTGCAAAACCTGTTTACCCAGCACGGGGACCTTGAGTTCTATAAGATAAAGCCATAAACATGTGTATCCGAGTCTTCTATCAAAAGTTACAGCTATTTATATGAAGTTGTACAAAAACGCTTTCTTTCGCCAAGACAGTGCGTTTCTCACTGTTACATGCATTTGAATGGGAAACTCGCCTGAGACAAAGTATAGGTTTTCATTATGTGAATAATTTTAAAATCTTAGCTCAAACGGCTGCAAAACCTGTTTACCCAGCACGGGGATATTGAGTTCTATAAGATAAAGCCATAAACATGTTTGTCTGAGTCTTCTATCAAATGTTACAGCGATTTATATGAAGTTGTACAAAAACGCTTTATTTCGCCAACACAATGCGTTTCTCACTGTTACATGCATTTGAATGGGAAACTCGCCTGAGACAAAGTATAGGTTTTCATTATGTGAATAATTTTAAAATCTTAGCTCAAACGGCTGCAAAGACCTGTTCTCTTTGCCCAGCACGGGGATATTGAATTCTATAAGATAAAGCCATAAACATGTTAGTCTGAGTCTTCTATCAAAAGTTACAGCGATTTATATGAAGTTGTTCAAAAACGCTTTATTTCGCCAAGACAGTGTGTTTCACACTGTTACATGCATTTGAATGGGAAACTCGGCTGAGACAAAGTATAGGTTTTCATTATGTGAATAATTTTAAAATCTTAGTTCAATCGGCTGCAAAACCTGTTTACCCAGCACGGGGACCTTGAGTTCTATAGGATAAAGCCATAAACATGTTTGTCTGAGTCTTCTATCAAAAGTTACAGCGATTTATATGAAGTTGTACGAAAACGCTTTATTTCGCCAACACAATGCCTTTCTCACTGTTACATGCATTTGAATGGGAAACTCGCCCGAGACAAAGTATAGGTTTTCATTATGTGAATAATTTTAAAATCTTAGCTCAAACGGCTGCAAAGACCTGTTCTGTTTGCCCAGCACGGGGATATTGAGTTCTATAAGATAAAGCCATAAACATGTTAGTCTGAGTCTTCTATCAAAAGTTACAGCGATTTATATGAAGTTGTTCAAAAACGCTTTATTTCGCCAAGACAGTGTGTTTCACACTGTTACATGCATTTGAATGGGAAACTCGCCTGAGACAAAGTATAGGTTTTCATTATGTGAATAATTTTAAAATCTTAGCTCAATCGGCTGCAAAACCTGTTTACCCAGCACGGGGACCTTGAGTTCTATAGGATAAAGCCATAAACATGTGTATCCGAGTCTTCTATCAAAAGTTACAGCGATTTATATGAAGTTGTACGAAAACGCTTTATTTCGCCAAGACAGTGTGTTTCTCACTGTTACATGCATTTGAATGGGAAACTCGCCTGAGACAAAGTATAGGTTTTCATTATGTGAATAATTTTAAAATCTTAGCTCAATCGGCTGCAAAACCTGTTTGCCCAGCACGGGGATATTGAGTTCTATAAGATAAAGCCATAAACATGTTTGTCTGAGTCTTCTATCAAAAGTTACAGCGATTTATATGAAGTTGTACGAAAACGCTTTATTTCGCCAACACAATGCGTTTCTCACTGTTACATGCATTTGAATGGGAAACTCGCCCGAGACAAAGTATAGGTTTTCATTATGTGAATAATTTTAAAATCTTAGCTCAAACGGCTGCAAAGACCTGTTCTGTTTGCCCAGCACGGGGATATTGAGTTCTATAAGATAAAGCCATAAACATGTTAGTCTGAGTCTTCTATCAAAAGTTACAGCGATTTATATGAAGTTGTTCAAAAACGCTTTCTGTCGCCAACACAGTGTGTTTCTCACTGTTACATACATTTGAATGGGAAACTCGCCTGAGACAAAGTATAGGTTTTCATTATGTGAATAATTTTAAAATCTTAGCTCAATCGGCTGCAAAACCTGTTTACCCAGCACGGGGACCTTGAGTTCTATAGGATAAAGCCATAAACATGTGTATCCGAGTCTTCTATCAAAAGTTACAGCGATTTATATGAAGTTGTACAAAAACGCTTTATTTCGCCAAGACAGTGTGTTTCTCACTGTTACATGCATTTGAATGGGAAACTCGCCCGAGACAAAGTATAGGTTTTCATTATGTGAATAATTTTAAAATCTTAGCTCAAACGGCTGCAAAACCTGTTTGCCCAGCACGGGGACCTTGAGTTCTATAAGATAAAGCCATAAACATGTTTGTCTGAGTCATCTATCAAAAGTTGCACCGATTTATATAAAGTTGTTCAAAAACGCTTTATTTCGCCAAGACAGTGTGTTTCTCACTGTTACATGCATTTGAATGGGAAACTCGCCTGAAACAAAGTATAGGTTTTCATTATGTGAATAATTTTAAAATCTTACCTCAAACGGCTGCAACCTGTGTGCCCAGCACGGGGACATTGAGTTCTATAAGATAAAGCCATAAACATGTGTTTCTGAGTCTTCTATCAAAAGTTACAGCGATTTATATGAAGTTGTACGAAAATGCTTTCTTTCGCCAAGACAGTGTGTTTCTCACTGTTACATGCATTTGAATGGGAAACTCGCCTGAAACAAAGTATAGGTCTTCATTATGTGAATAATTTTAAAATCTTAGCTCAAACGGCTGCAAAACCTGTTTGCCCAGCACGAGGATATTGAATTCTTTAAGATGAAGCCATAGACATGTGTTTCTGAGTCGTCTATCAAAAGTTGCACCGATTTATATGAAGTTGTACGAAAATGCTTTCTTTCGCCAAGACAGTGTGTTTCTCACTGTTACATGCATTTGAATGGGAAACTCGCCTGAAACAAAGTATAGGTTTTCATTATGTGAATAATTTTAAAATATTAGCTCAAACGGCTGCAAAACCTGTTTGCCCAGCACGGGGATATTGAGTTCTATAAGATAAAGCCATAAACATGTTTGTCTGAATCTTCTATCAAAAGTTACAGCGATTTATATGAAGTTGTTCAAAAACGCTTTCTGTCGCCAAGACAATGCGTTTCTCACTGTTACATGCATTTGAATGGGAAACTCGCCTGAGACAAAGTATAGGTTTTCATTATGTGAATAATTTTAAAATCTTAGCTCAATCGGCTGCAAAACCTGTTTACCCAGCACGGGGACCTTGAGTTCTATAGGATAAAGCCATAAACATGTGTATCCGAGTCTTCTATCAAAAGTTACAGCGATTTATATGAAGTTGTACAAAAACGCTTTATTTCGCCAAGACAGTGTGTTTCTCACTGTTACATGCATTTGAATGGGAAACTCGCCCGAGACAAAGTATAGGTTTTCATTATGTGAATAATTTTAAAATCTTAGCTCAAACGGCTGCAAAACCTGTTTGCCCAGCACGGGGACCTTGAGTTCTATAAGATAAAGCCATAAACATGTTTGTCTGAGTCATCTATCAAAAGTTGCACCGATTTATATAAAGTTGTTCAAAAACGCTTTATTTCGCCAAGACAGTGTGTTTCTCACTGTTACATGCATTTGAATGGGAAACTCGCCTGAAACAAAGTATAGGTTTTCATTATGTGAATAATTTTAAAATCTTACCTCAAACGGCTGCAACCTGTGTGCCCAGCACGGGGACATTGAGTTCTATAAGATAAAGCCATAAACATGTGTTTCTGAGTCTTCTATCAAAAGTTACAGCGATTTATATGAAGTTGTACGAAAATGCTTTCTTTCGCCAAGACAGTGTGTTTCTCACTGTTACATGCATTTGAATGGGAAACTCGCCTGAAACAAAGTATAGGTTTTCATTATGTGAATAATTTTAAAATCTTAGCTCAAACGGCTGCAAAACCTGTTTGCCCAGCACGAGGATATTGAATTCTTTAAGATGAAGCCATAGACATGTGTTTCTGAGTCGTCTATCAAAAGTTGCACCGATTTATATGAAGTTGTACGAAAATGCTTTCTTTCGCCAAGACAGTGTGTTTCTCACTGTTACATGCATTTGAATGGGAAACTCGCCTGAAACAAAGTATAGGTTTTCATTATGTGAATAATTTTAAAATATTAGCTCAAACGGCTGCAAAACCTGTTTGCCCAGCACGGGGATATTGAGTTCTATAAGATAAAGCCATAAACATGTTTGTCTGAATCTTCTATCAAAAGTTACAGCGATTTATATGAAGTTGTTCAAAAACGCTTTCTGTCGCCAAGACAATGCGTTTCTCACTGTTACATGCATTTGAATGGGAAACTCGCCTGAAACAAAGTATAGGTTTTCATTATGTGAATAATTTTAAAATCTTAGCTCAAACGGCTGCAAAACCTGTTTGCCCAGCACGAGGATATTGAATTCTTTAAGATGAAGCCATAGACATGTGTTTCTGAGTCATCTATCAAAAGTTGCACCGATTTATATAAAGTTGTACGAAAATGCTTTCTTTCGCCAAGACAGTGTGTTTCTCACTGTTACATGCATTTGAATGGGAAACTCGCCTGAAACAAAGTATAGGTTTTCATTATGTGAATAATTTTAAAATCTTAGCTCAAACGGCTGCAAAACCTGTTTGCCCAGCACGGGGATATTGAGTTCTATAAGATAAAGCCATAAACATGTGTGTCTGAGTCTTCTATCAAAAGTTACAGCGATTTACATGAAGTTGTTCAAAAACACTTTCTGTCGCCAAGACAATGCGTTTCTCACAGTTACATGCATTTGAATGGGAAACCTGCCCGAGACAAAGTATAGGTTTTCATTATGTGAATAATTTTAAAATCTTAGCTCAAACGGCTGCAAAACCTGTTTGCCCAGCACGAGGATATTGAATTCTTTAAGATGAAGCCATAGACATGTGTTTCTGAGTCTTCTATCAAAAGTTACAGCGATTTATATGAAGTTGTACAAAATGCTTTCTTTCGCCAAGACAGTGTGTTTCTCACTGTTACATGCATTTGAATGGGAAACTCGCCTGAAACAAAGTATAGGTTTTCATTATGTGAATAATTTTAAAATCTTAGCTCAAACGGCTGCAAAACCTGTTTGCCCAGCACGAGGATATTGAATTCTTTAAGATGAAGCCATAGACATGTGTTTCTGAGTCGTCTATCAAAAGTTGCACCGATTTATATAAAGTTGTACGAAAATGCTTTCTTTCGCCAAGACAGTGTGTTTCTCACTGTTACATGCATTTGAATGGGAAACCTGCCCGAGACAAAGTATAGGTTTTCATTATGTGAATAATTTTAAAATCTTAGCTCAAACGGCTGCAACCTGTTTGCCCAGCACGGGGATATTGAGTTCTATAAGATAAAGCCATAAACATGTTTGTCTGAGTCTTCTATCAAAAGTTACAGCGATTTATATGAAGTTGTTCAAAAACGCTTTCTGTCGCCAAGACAATGCGTTTCTCACTGTTACATGCATTTGAATGGGAAACTCGCCCGAGACAAAGTATAGGTTTTCATTATGTGAATAATTTTAAAATCTTAGCTCAAACGGCTGCAAAACCTGTTTGCCCAGCACGAGGATATTGAATTCTTTAAGATGAAGCCATAGACATGTGTTTCTGAGTCATCTATCAAAAGTTGCACCGATTTATATGAAGTTGTACGAAAATGCTTTCTTTCGCCAAGACAGTGTGTTTCTCACTGTTACATGCATTTGAATGGGAAACTCGCCTGAAACTAAGTATAGGTTTTCATTATGTGAATAATTTTAAAATCTTAGCTCAAACGGCTGCAAAACCTGTTTGCCCAGCACGAGGATATTGAATTCTTTAAGATGAAGCCATAGACATGTGTTTCTGAGTCATCTATCAAAAGTTGCACCGATTTATATAAAGTTGTACGAAAATGCTTTCTTTCGCCAAGACAGTGTGTTTCTCACTGTTACATGCATTTGAATGGGAAACTCGCCTGAAACAAAGTATAGGTTTTCATTATGTGAATAATTTTAAAATCTTAGCTCAAACGGCTGCAAAACCTGTTTGCCCAGCACGAGGATATTGAATTCTTTAAGATGAAGCCATAGACATGTGTTTCTGAGTCGTCTATCAAAAGTTGCACCGATTTATATGAAGTTGTACGAAAATGCTTTCTTTCGCCAAGACAGTGTGTTTCTCACTGTTACATGCATTTGAATGGGAAACTCGCCTGAAACAAAGTATAGGTTTTCATTATGTGAATAATTTTAAAATCTTAGCTCAAACGGCTGCAAAACCTGTTTGCCCAGCACGAGGATATTGAATTCTTTAAGATGAAGCCATAGACATGTGTTTCTGAGTCATCTATCAAAAGTTGCACCGATTTATATAAAGTTGTACGAAAATGCTTTATTTCGCCAAGACAGTGTGTTTCTCACTGTTACATGCATTTGAATGGGAAACTCGCCTGAAACAAAGTATAGGTTTTCATTATGTGAATAATTTTAAAATCTTAGCTCAAACGGCTGCAAAACCTGTTTGCCCAGCACGAGGATATTGAATTCTTTAAGATGAAGCCATAGACATGTGTTTCTGAGTCGTCTATCAAAAGTTGCACCGATTTATATGAAGTTGTACGAAAATGCTTTCTTTCGCCAAGACAGTGTGTTTCTCACTGTTACATGCATTTGAATGGGAAACTCGCCTGAAACAAAGTATAGGTTTTCATTATGTGAATAATTTTAAAATCTTAGCTCAAACGGCTGCAAAACCTGTTTGCCCAGCACGAGGATATTGAATTCTTTAAGATGAAGCCATAGACATGTGTTTCTGAGTCGTCTATCAAAAGTTGCACCGATTTATATAAAGTTGTACGAAAATGCTTTCTTTCGCCAAGACAGTGTGTTTCTCACTGTTACATGCATTTGAATGGGAAACTCGCCCGAGACAAAGTATAGGTTTTCATTATGTGAATAATTTTAAAATCTTAGCTCAAACGGCTGCAAAACCTGTTTGCCCAGCACGAGGATATTGAATTCTTTAAGATGAAGCCATAGACATGTGTTTCTGAGTCGTCTATCAAAAGTTGCACCGATTTATATAAAGTTGTACGAAAATGCTTTCTTTCGCCAAGACAGTGTGTTTCTCACTGTTACATGCATTTGAATGGGAAACCTGCCCGAGACAAAGTATAGGTTTTCATTATGTGAATAATTTTAAAATCTTAGCTCAAACGGCTGCAACCTGTTTGCCCAGCACGGGGATATTGAGTTCTATAAGATAAAGCCATAAACATGTTTGTCTGAGTCTTCTATCAAAAGTTACAGCGATTTATATGAAGTTGTTCAAAAACGCTTTCTGTCGCCAAGACAATGCGTTTCTCACTGTTACATGCATTTGAATGGGAAACTCGCCCGAGACAAAGTATAGGTTTTCATTATGTGAATAATTTTAAAATCTTAGCTCAAACGGCTGCAAAACCTGTTTGCCCAGCACGGGGATATTGAGTTCTATAAGATAAAGCCATAAACATGTTTGTCTGAGTCTTCTATCAAAAGTTACAGCGATTTATATGAAGTTGTTCAAAAACGCTTTCTGTTGCCAAGACAATGTGTTTCTCACTGTTACATGCATTTGAATGGGAAACTCGCCTGAAACAAAGTATAGGTTTTCATTATGTGAATAATTTTAAAATCTTAGCTCAAACGGCTGCAAAACCTGTTTGCCCAGCACGAGGATATTGAATTCTTTAAGATGAAGCCATAGACATGTGTTTCTGAGTCGTCTATCAAAAGTTGCACCGATTTATATGAAGTTGTACGAAAATGCTTTCTTTCGCCAAGACAGTGTGTTTCTCACTGTTACATGCATTTGAATGGGAAACTCGCCTGAAACAAAGTATAGGTTTTCATTATGTGAATAATTTTAAAATCTTAGCTCAAACGGCTGCAAAACCTGTTTGCCCAGCACGGGGATATTGAGTTCTATAAGATAAAGCCATAAACATGTGTTTCTGAGTCTTCTATCAAAAGTTACAGCGATTTATATGAAGTTGTACGAAAATGCTTTCTTTCGCCAAGACAGTGTGTTTCTCACTGTTACATGCATTTGAATGGGAAACTCGCCCGAGACAAAGTATAGGTTTTCATTATGTGAATAATTTTAAAATCTTAGCTCAATCGACTGCAAAACCTGTTTGCCCAGCACGGGGATATTGAGTTCTATAAGATAAAGCCATAAACATGTTTGTCTGAGTCTTCTATCAAAAGTTACACCGATTTATATAAAGTTGTTCAAAAACGCTTTCTGTCGCCAAGACAATGCGTTTCTCACTGTTACATGCATTTGAATGGGAAACTCGCCCGAGACAAAGTATAGGTTTTCATTATGTGAATAATTTTAAAATCTTAGCTCAAACGGCTGCAAAACCTGTTTGCCCAGCACGAGGATATTGAATTCTTTAAGATGAAGCCATAGACATGTGTTTCTGAGTCGTCTATCAAAAGTTGCACCGATTTATATGAAGTTGTACGAAAATGCTTTCTTTCGCCAAGACAGTGTGTTTCTCACTGTTACATGCATTTGAATGGGAAACTCGCCTGAAACAAAGTATAGGTTTTCATTATGTGAATAATTTTAAAATCTTAGCTCAAACGGCTGCAAAACCTGTTTGCCCAGCACGGGGATATTGAGTTCTATAAGATAAAGCCATAAACATGTGTTTCTGAGTCTTCTATCAAAAGTTACAGCGATTTATATGAAGTTGTACGAAAATGCTTTCTTTCGCCAAGACAGTGTGTTTCTCACTGTTACATGCATTTGAATGGGAAACTCGCCCGAGACAAAGTATAGGTTTTCATTATGTGAATAATTTTAAAATCTTAGCTCAATCGACTGCAAAACCTGTTTGCCCAGCACGAGGATATTGAATTCTTTAAGATGAAGCCATAGACATGTGGTTCTGAGTCATCTATCAAAAGTTGCACCGATTTATATAAAGTTGTACGAAAATGCTTTCTTTCGCCAAGACAGTGTGTTTCTCACTGTTACATGCATTTGAATGGGAAACCTGCCCGAGACAAAGTATAGGTTTTCATTATGTGAATAATTTTAAAATCTTAGCTCAAACGGCTGCAACCTGTTTGCCCAGCACGGGGATATTGAGTTCTATAAGATAAAGCCATAAACATGTTTGTCTGAGTCTTCTATCAAAAGTTACAGCGATTTATATGAAGTTGTTCAAAAACGCTTTCTGTCGCCAAGACAATGCGTTTCTCACTGTTACATGCATTTGAATGGGAAACTCGCCCGAGACAAAGTATAGGTTTTCATTATGTGAATAATTTTAAAATCTTAGCTCAAACGGCTGCAAAACCTGTTTGCCCAGCACGAGGATATTGAATTCTTTAAGATGAAGCCATAGACATGTGTTTCTGAGTCGTCTATCAAAAGTTGCACCGATTTATATAAAGTTGTACGAAAATGCTTTCTTTCGCCAAGACAGTGTGTTTCTCACTGTTACATGCATTTGAATGGGAAACCTGCCCGAGACAAAGTATAGGTTTTCATTATGTGAATAATTTTAAAATCTTAGCTCAAACGGCTGCAACCTGTTTGCCCAGCACGGGGATATTGAGTTCTATAAGATAAAGCCATAAACATGTTTGTCTGAGTCTTCTATCAAAAGTTACAGTGATTTATATGAAGTTGTTCAAAAACGCTTTCTGTCGCCAAGACAATGCGTTTCTCACTGTTACATGCATTTGAATGGGAAACTCGCCCGAGACAAAGTATAGGTTTTCATTATGTGAATAATTTTAAAATCTTAGCTCAAACGGCTGCAAAACCTGTTTGCCCAGCACGGGGATATTGAGTTCTATAAGATAAAGCCATAAACATGTGTTTCTGAGTCTTCTATCAAAAGTTACAGCGATTTATATGAAGTTGTACGAAAATGCTTTCTTTCGCCAAGACAGTGTGTTTCTCACTGTTACATGCATTTGAATGGGAAACTCGCCCGAGACAAAGTATAGGTTTTCATTATGTGAATAATTTTAAAATCTTAGCTCAATCGACTGCAAAACCTGTTTGCCCAGCACGAGGATATTGAATTCTTTAAGATGAAGCCATAGACATGTGGTTCTGAGTCGTCTATCAAAAGTTGCACCGATTTATATAAAGTTGTACGAAAATGCTTTCTTTCGCCAAGACAGTGTGTTTCTCACTGTTACATGCATTTGAATGGGAAACCTGCCCGAGACAAAGTATAGGTTTTCATTATGTGAATAATTTTAAAATCTTAGCTCAAACGGCTGCAACCTGTTTGCCCAGCACGGGGATATTGAGTTCTATAAGATAAAGCCATAAACATGTTTGTCTGAGTCTTCTATCAAAAGTTACAGCGATTTATATGAAGTTGTTCAAAAACGCTTTCTGTCGCCAAGACAATGCGTTTCTCACTGTTACATGCATTTGAATGGGAAACTCGCCCGAGACAAAGTATAGGTTTTCATTATGTGAATAATTTTAAAATCTTAGCTCAAACGGCTGCAAAACCTGTTTGCCCAGCACGAGGATATTGAATTCTTTAAGATGAAGCCATAGACATGTGTTTCTGAGTCGTCTATCAAAAGTTGCACCGATTTATATAAAGTTGTACGAAAATGCTTTCTTTCGCCAAGACAGTGTGTTTCTCACTGTTACATGCATTTGAATGGGAAACCTGCCCGAGACAAAGTATAGGTTTTCAATATGTGAATAATTTTAAAATCTTAGCTCAAACGGCTGCAACCTGTTTGCCCAGCACGGGGATATTGAGTTCTATAAGATAAAGCCATAAACATGTTTGTCTGAGTCTTCTATCAAAAGTTACAGTGATTTATATGAAGTTGTTCAAAAACGCTTTCTGTCGCCAAGACAATGCGTTTCTCACTGTTACATGCATTTGAATGGGAAACTCGCCCGAGACAAAGTATAGGTTTTCATTATGTGAATAATTTTAAAATCTTAGCTCAAACGGCTGCAAAACCTGTTTGCCCAGCACGAGGATATTGAATTCTTTAAGATGAAGCCATAGACATGTGTTTCTGAGTCGTCTATCAAAAGTTGCACCGATTTATATAAAGTTGTGCAAAAACGCTTTATTTCGCCAAGACAATGTGTTTCTCACTGTTACATGCATTTGAATGGGAAACTCGCCTGAAACAAAGTATAGGTTTTCATTATGTGAATAATTTTAAAATCTTAGCTCAAACGGCTGCAAAACCTGTTTGCCCAGCACGAGGATATTGAATTCTTTAAGATGAAGCCATAAACATGTGTTTCTGAGTCATCTATCAAAAGTTGCACCGATTTATATAAAGTTGTACGAAAATGCTTTATTTCGCCAAGACAGTGTGTTTCTCACTGTTACATGCATTTGAATGGGAAACTCGCCTGAAACAAAGTATAGGTTTTCATTATGTGAATAATTTTAAAATCTTAGCTCAAACGGCTGCAAAACCTGTGTGCCCAGCACGGGGATATTGAGTTCTATAAGATAAAGCCATAAACATGTGTTTCTGAGTCTTCTATCAAAAGTTACAGCGATTTATATGAAGTTGTACGAAAATGCTTTCTTTCGCCAAGACAGTGTGTTTCTCACTGTTACATGCATTTGAATGGGAAACTCGCCTGAAACAAAGTATAGGTTTTCATTATGTGAATAATTTTAAAATCTTAGCTCAAACGGCTGCAAAACCTGTTTGCCCAGCACGGGGATATTGAGTTCTATAAGATAAAGCCATAAACATGTGTTTCTGAGTCTTCTATCAAAAGTTACAGCGATTTATATGAAGTTGTACGAAAATGCTTTCTTTCGCCAAGACAGTGTGTTTCTCACTGTTACATGCATTTGAATGGGAAACTCGCCCGAGACAAAATATAGGTTTTCATTATGTGAATAATTTTAAAATCTTAGCTCAAACGGCTGCAAAACCTGTTTGCCCAGCACGAGGATATTGAATTCTTTAAGATGAAGCCATAGACATGTGTTTCTGAGTCGTCTATCAAAAGTTGCACCGATTTATATAAAGTTGTACGAAAATGCTTTATTTCGCCAAGACAGTGTGTTTCTCACTGTTACATGCATTTGAATGGGAAACCTGCCCGAGACAAAGTATAGGTTTTCATTATGTGAATAATTTTAAAATCTTAGCTCAAACGGCTGCAACCTGTTTGCCCAGCACGGGGATATTGAGTTCTATAAGATAAAGCCATAAACATGTGTTTCTGAGTCTTCTATCAAAAGTTACAGCGATTTATATGAAGTTGTACGAAAATGCTTTCTTTCGCCAAGACAGTGTGTTTCTCACTGTTACATGCATTTGAATGGGAAACTCGCCCGAGACAAAGTATAGGTTTTCATTATGTGAATAATTTTAAAATCTTAGCTCAATCGACTGCAAAACCTGTTTGCCCAGCACGGGGATATTGAGTTCTATAAGATAAAGCCATAAACATGTTTGTCTGAGTCTTCTATCAAACGTTACACCGATTTATATAAAGTTGTTCAAAAACGCTTTCTGTCGCCAAGACAATGCGTTTCTCACTGTTACATGCATTTGAATGGGAAACTCGCCTGAAACAAAGTATAGGTTTTCATTATGTGAATAATTTTAAAATCTTAGCTCAAACGGCTGCAAAACCTGTGTGCCCAGCACGGGGATATTGAGTTCTATAAGATAAAGCCATAAACATGTGTTTCTGAGTCTTCTATCAAAAGTTACAGCGATGTATATGAAGTTGTACGAAAATGCTTTCTTTCGCCAAGACAGTGTGTTTCTCACTGTTACATGCATTTGAATGGGAAACTCGCCTGAAACAAAGTATAGGTTTTCATTATGTGAATAATTTTAAAATCTTAGCTCAAACGGCTGCAAAACCTGTTTGCCCAGCACGAGGATATTGAATTCTTAAAATGAAGCCATAGACATGTGTTTCTGAGTTGTCTATCAAAAGTTGCACCGATTTATATGAAGTTGTACGAAAATGCTTTCTTTCGCCAAGACAGTGTGTTTCTCACTGTTACATGCATTTGAATGGGAAACTCGCCTGAAACAAAGTATAGGTTTTCATTATGTGAATAATTTTAAAATCTTAGCTCAAACGGCTGCAAAACCTGTTTGCCCAGCACGAGGATATTGAATTCTTTAAGATGAAGCCATAAACATGTTTGTCTGAGTCTTCTATCAAACGTTACACCGATTTATATAAAGTTGTTCAAAAACGCTTTCTGTCGCCAAGACAATGCGTTTCTCACTGTTACATGCATTTGAATGGGAAACTCGCCCGAGACAAAGTATAGGTTTTCATTATGTGAATAATTTTAAAATCTTAGCTCAAACGGCTGCAAAACCTGTTTGCCCAGCACGAGGATATTGAATTCTTTAAGATGAAGCCATAGACATGTGTTTCTGAGTCGTCTATCAAAAGTTGCACCGATTTATATAAAGTTGTTCAAAAACGCTTTCTGTCGCCAAGACAATGCGTTTCTCACTGTTACATGCATTTGAATGGGAAACTCGCCCGAGACAAAGTATAGGTTTTCATTATGTGAATAATTTTAAAATCTTAGCTCAAACGGCTGCAAAACCTGTTTGCCCAGCACGAGGATATTGAATTCTTTAAGATGAAGCCATAGACATGTGTTTCTGAGTCGTCTATCAAAAGTTGCACCGATTTATATAAAGTTGTACGAAAATGCTTTATTTCGCCAAGACAGTGTGTTTCTCACTGTTACATGCATTTGAATGGGAAACCTGCCCGAGACAAAGTATAGGTTTTCATTATGTGAATAATTTTAAAATCTTAGCTCAAACGGCTGCAACCTGTTTGCCCAGCACGGGGATATTGAGTTCTATAAGATAAAGCCATAAACATGTGTTTCTGAGTCTTCTATCAAAAGTTACAGCGATTTATATGAAGTTGTACGAAAATGCTTTCTTTCGCCAAGACAGTGTGTTTCTCACTGTTACATGCATTTGAATGGGAAACTCGCCTGAAACAAAGTATAGGTTTTCATTATGTGAATAATTTTAAAATCTTAGCTCAAACGGCTGCAAAACCTGTTTGCCCAGCACGAGGATATTGAATTCTTTAAGATGAAGCCATAGACATGTGTTTCTGAGTCATCTATCAAAAGTTGCACCGATTTATATGAAGTTGTACGAAAATGCTTTATTTCGCCAAGACAGTGTGTTTCTCACTGTTACATGCATTTGAATGGGAAACTCGCCTGAAACAAAGTATAGGTTTTCATTATGTGAATAATTTTAAAATCTTAGCTCAAACGGCTGCAAAACCTGTTTGCCCAGCACGAGGATATTGAATTCTTAAAATGAAGCCATAGACATGTGTTTCTGAGTTGTCTATCAAAAGTTGCACCGATTTATATGAAGTTGTACGAAAATGCTTTCTTTCGCCAAGACAGTGTGTTTCTCACTGTTACATGCATTTGAATGGGAAACTCGCCTGAAACAAAGTATAGGTTTTCATTATGTGAATAATTTTAAAATCTTAGCTCAAACGGCTGCAAAACCTGTTTGCCCAGCACGAGGATATTGAATTCTTTAAGATGAAGCCATAGACATGTGTTTCTGAGTCATCTATCAAAAGTTGCACCGATTTATATAAAGTTGTACGAAAATGCTTTATTTCGCCAAGACAGTGTGTTTCTCACTGTTACATGCATTTGAATGGGAAACTCGCCTGAAACAAAGTATAGGTTTTCATTATGTGAATAATTTTAAAATCTTAGCTCAAACGGCTGCAAAACCTGTGTGCCCAGCACGGGGATATTGAGTTCTATAAGATAAAGCCATAAACATGTGTTTCTGAGTCTTCTATCAAAAGTTACAGCGATTTATATGAAGTTGTACGAAAATGCTTTCTTTCGCCAAGACAGTGTGTTTCTCACTGTTACATGCATTTGAATGGGAAACTCGCCTGAAACAAAGTATAGGTTTTCATTATGTGAATAATTTTTAAATCTTAGCTCAAACGGCTGCAAAACCTGTTTGCCCAGCACGAGGATATTGAATTCTTTAAGATGAAGCCATAGACATGTGTTTCTGAGTCGTCTATCAAAAGTTGCACCGATTTATATAAAGTTGTGCAAAAACGCTTTATTTTGCCAAGACAATGTGTTTCTCACTGTTACATGCATTTGAATGGGAAACTCGCCTGAAACAAAGTATAGGTTTTCATTATGTGAATAATTTTAAAATCTTAGCTCAAACGGCTGCAAAACCTGTTTGCCCAGCACGAGGATATTGAATTCTTTAAGATGAAGCCATAGACATGTGTTTCTGAGTCGTCTATCAAAAGTTGCACCGATTTATATAAAGTTGTACGAAAATGCTTTATTTCGCCAAGACAGTGTGTTTCTCACTGTTACATGCATTTGAATGGGAAACCTGCCCGAGACAAAGTATAGGTTTTCATTATGTGAATAATTTTAAAATCTTAGCTCAAACGGCTGCAACCTGTTTGCCCAGCACGGGGATATTGAGTTCTATAAGATAAAGCCATAAACATGTGTTTCTGAGTCTTCTATCAAAAGTTACAGCGATTTATATGAAGTTGTACGAAAACGCTTTCTGTCGCCAAGACAATGTGTTTCTCACTGTTACATGCATTTGAATGGGAAACTCGCCTGAAACAAAGTATAGGTTTTCATTATGTGAATAATTTTAAAATCTTAGCTCAAACGGCTGCAAAACCTGTTTGCCCAGCACGAGGATATTGAATTCTTTAAGATGAAGCCATAGACATGTGTTTCTGAGTCATCTATCAAAAGTTGCACCGATTTATATAAAGTTGTACGAAAATGCTTTATTTCGCCAAGACAGTGTGTTTCTCACTGTTACATGCATTTGAATGGGAAACTCGCCTGAAACAAAGTATAGGTTTTCATTATGTGAATAATTTTAAAATCTTAGCTCAAACGGCTGCAAAACCTGTGTGCCCAGCACGGGGATATTGAGTTCTATAAGATAAAGCCATAAACATGTGTTTCTGAGTCTTCTATCAAAAGTTACAGCGATTTATATGAAGTTGTACGAAAATGCTTTCTTTCGCCAAGACAGTGTGTTTCTCACTGTTACATGCATTTGAATGGGAAACTCGCCTGAAACAAAGTATAGGTTTTCATTATGTGAATAATTTTTAAATCTTAGCTCAAACGGCTGCAAAACCTGTTTGCCCAGCACGAGGATATTGAATTCTTTAAGATGAAGCCATAGACATGTGTTTCTGAGTCGTCTATCAAAAGTTGCACCGATTTATATAAAGTTGTGCAAAAACGCTTTATTTTGCCAAGACAATGTGTTTCTCACTGTTACATGCATTTGAATGGGAAACTCGCCTGAAACAAAGTATAGGTTTTCATTATGTGAATAATTTTAAAATCTTAGCTCAAACGGCTGCAAAACCTGTTTGCCCAGCACGAGGATATTGAATTCTTTAAGATGAAGCCATAGACATGTGTTTCTGAGTCGTCTATCAAAAGTTGCACCGATTTATATAAAGTTGTACGAAAATGCTTTATTTCGCCAAGACAGTGTGTTTCTCACTGTTACATGCATTTGAATGGGAAACCTGCCCGAGACAAAGTATAGGTTTTCATTATGTGAATAATTTTAAAATCTTAGCTCAAACGGCTGCAACCTGTTTGCCCAGCACGGGGATATTGAGTTCTATAAGATAAAGCCATAAACATGTGTTTCTGAGTCTTCTATCAAAAGTTACAGCGATTTATATGAAGTTGTACGAAAACGCTTTCTGTCGCCAAGACAATGTGTTTCTCACTGTTACATGCATTTGAATGGGAAACTCGCCTGAAACAAAGTATAGGTTTTCATTATGTGAATAATTTTAAAATCTTAGCTCAAACGGCTGCAAAACCTGTTTGCCCAGCACGAGGATATTGAATTCTTTAAGATGAAGCCATAGACATGTGTTTCTGAGTCATCTATCAAAAGTTGCACCGATTTATATAAAGTTGTACGAAAATGCTTTATTTCGCCAAGACAGTGTGTTTCTCACTGTTACATGCATTTGAATGGGAAACTCGCCTGAAACAAAGTATAGGTTTTCATTATGTGAATAATTTTAAAATCTTAGCTCAAACGGCTGCAAAACCTGTGTGCCCAGCACGGGGATATTGAGTTCTATAAGATAAAGCCATAAACATGTGTTTCTGAGTCTTCTATCAAAAGTTACAGCGATTTATATGAAGTTGTACGAAAATGCTTTCTTTCGCCAAGACAGTGTGTTTCTCACTGTTACATGCATTTGAATGGGAAACTCGCCTGAAACAAAGTATAGGTTTTCATTATGTGAATAATTTTAAAATCTTAGCTCAAACGGCTGCAAAACCTGTTTGCCCAGCACGAGGATATTGAATTCTTTAAGATGAAGCCATAGACATGTGTTTCTGAGTCATCTATCAAAAGTTGCACCGATTTATATGAAGTTGTACGAAAATGCTTTATTTCGCCAAGACAGTGTGTTTCTCACTGTTACATGCATTTGAATGGGAAACTCGCCTGAAACAAAGTATAGGTTTTCATTATGTGAATAATTTTAAAATCTTAGCTCAAACGGCTGCAAAACCTGTTTGCCCAGCACGAGGATATTGAATTCTTTAAGATGAAGCCATAGACATGTGTTTCTGAGTCATCTATCAAAAGTTGCACCGATTTATATAAAGTTGTACGAAAATGCTTTATTTCGCCAAGACAGTGTGTTTCTCACTGTTACATGCATTTGAATGGGAAACTCGCCTGAAACAAAGTATAGGTTTTCATTATGTGAATAATTTTAAAATCTTAGCTCAAACGGCTGCAAAACCTGTGTGCCCAGCACGGGGATATTGAGTTCTATAAGATAAAGCCATAAACATGTGTTTCTGAGTCTTCTATCAAAAGTTACAGCGATTTATATGAAGTTGTACGAAAATGCTTTCTTTCGCCAAGACAGTGTGTTTCTCACTGTTACATGCATTTGAATGGGAAACTCGCCTGAAACAAAGTATAGGTTTTCATTATGTGAATAATTTTAAAATCTTAGCTCAAACGGCTGCAAAACCTGTTTGCCCAGCACGGGGATATTGAGTTCTATAAGATAAAGCCATAAACATGTGTTTCTGAGTCTTCTATCAAAAGTTACAGCGATTTATATGAAGTTGTACGAAAATGCTTTCTTTCGCCAAGACAGTGTGTTTCTCACTGTTACATGCATTTGAATGGGAAACTCGCCCGAGACAAAATATAGGTTTTCATTATGTGAATAATTTTAAAATCTTAGCTCAAACGGCTGCAAAACCTGTTTGCCCAGCACGAGGATATTGAATTCTTTAAGATGAAGCCATAGACATGTGTTTCTGAGTCGTCTATCAAAAGTTGCACCGATTTATATAAAGTTGTACGAAAATGCTTTATTTCGCCAAGACAGTGTGTTTCTCACTGTTACATGCATTTGAATGGGAAACCTGCCCGAGACAAAGTATAGGTTTTCATTATGTGAATAATTTTAAAATCTTAGCTCAAACGGCTGCAACCTGTTTGCCCAGCACGGGGATATTGAGTTCTATAAGATAAAGCCATAAACATGTGTTTCTGAGTCTTCTATCAAAAGTTACAGCGATTTATATGAAGTTGTACGAAAATGCTTTCTTTCGCCAAGACAGTGTGTTTCTCACTGTTACATGCATTTGAATGGGAAACTCGCCCGAGACAAAGTATAGGTTTTCATTATGTGAATAATTTTAAAATCTTAGCTCAATCGACTGCAAAACCTGTTTGCCCAGCACGGGGATATTGAGTTCTATAAGATAAAGCCATAAACATGTTTGTCTGAGTCTTCTATCAAACGTTACACCGATTTATATAAAGTTGTTCAAAAACGCTTTCTGTCGCCAAGACAATGCGTTTCTCACTGTTACATGCATTTGAATGGGAAACTCGCCTGAAACAAAGTATAGGTTTTCATTATGTGAATAATTTTAAAATCTTAGCTCAAACGGCTGCAAAACCTGTGTGCCCAGCACGGGGATATTGAGTTCTATAAGATAAAGCCATAAACATGTGTTTCTGAGTCTTCTATCAAAAGTTACAGCGATGTATATGAAGTTGTACGAAAATGCTTTCTTTCGCCAAGACAGTGTGTTTCTCACTGTTACATGCATTTGAATGGGAAACTCGCCTGAAACAAAGTATAGGTTTTCATTATGTGAATAATTTTAAAATCTTAGCTCAAACGGCTGCAAAACCTGTTTGCCCAGCACGAGGATATTGAATTCTTAAAATGAAGCCATAGACATGTGTTTCTGAGTTGTCTATCAAAAGTTGCACCGATTTATATGAAGTTGTACGAAAATGCTTTCTTTCGCCAAGACAGTGTGTTTCTCACTGTTACATGCATTTGAATGGGAAACTCGCCTGAAACAAAGTATAGGTTTTCATTATGTGAATAATTTTAAAATCTTAGCTCAAACGGCTGCAAAACCTGTTTGCCCAGCACGAGGATATTGAATTCTTTAAGATGAAGCCATAAACATGTTTGTCTGAGTCTTCTATCAAACGTTACACCGATTTATATAAAGTTGTTCAAAAACGCTTTCTGTCGCCAAGACAATGCGTTTCTCACTGTTACATGCATTTGAATGGGAAACTCGCCCGAGACAAAGTATAGGTTTTCATTATGTGAATAATTTTAAAATCTTAGCTCAAACGGCTGCAAAACCTGTTTGCCCAGCACGAGGATATTGAATTCTTTAAGATGAAGCCATAGACATGTGTTTCTGAGTCGTCTATCAAAAGTTGCACCGATTTATATAAAGTTGTTCAAAAACGCTTTCTGTCGCCAAGACAATGCGTTTCTCACTGTTACATGCATTTGAATGGGAAACTCGCCCGAGACAAAGTATAGGTTTTCATTATGTGAATAATTTTAAAATCTTAGCTCAAACGGCTGCAAAACCTGTTTGCCCAGCACGAGGATATTGAATTCTTTAAGATGAAGCCATAGACATGTGTTTCTGAGTCGTCTATCAAAAGTTGCACCGATTTATATAAAGTTGTACGAAAATGCTTTATTTCGCCAAGACAGTGTGTTTCTCACTGTTACATGCATTTGAATGGGAAACCTGCCCGAGACAAAGTATAGGTTTTCATTATGTGAATAATTTTAAAATCTTAGCTCAAACGGCTGCAACCTGTTTGCCCAGCACGGGGATATTGAGTTCTATAAGATAAAGCCATAAACATGTGTTTCTGAGTCTTCTATCAAAAGTTACAGCGATTTATATGAAGTTGTACGAAAATGCTTTCTTTCGCCAAGACAGTGTGTTTCTCACTGTTACATGCATTTGAATGGGAAACTCGCCTGAAACAAAGTATAGGTTTTCATTATGTGAATAATTTTAAAATCTTAGCTCAAACGGCTGCAAAACCTGTTTGCCCAGCACGAGGATATTGAATTCTTTAAGATGAAGCCATAGACATGTGTTTCTGAGTCATCTATCAAAAGTTGCACCGATTTATATGAAGTTGTACGAAAATGCTTTATTTCGCCAAGACAGTGTGTTTCTCACTGTTACATGCATTTGAATGGGAAACTCGCCTGAAACAAAGTATAGGTTTTCATTATGTGAATAATTTTAAAATCTTAGCTCAAACGGCTGCAAAACCTGTTTGCCCAGCACGAGGATATTGAATTCTTAAAATGAAGCCATAGACATGTGTTTCTGAGTTGTCTATCAAAAGTTGCACCGATTTATATGAAGTTGTACGAAAATGCTTTCTTTCGCCAAGACAGTGTGTTTCTCACTGTTACATGCATTTGAATGGGAAACTCGCCTGAAACAAAGTATAGGTTTTCATTATGTGAATAATTTTAAAATCTTAGCTCAAACGGCTGCAAAACCTGTTTGCCCAGCACGAGGATATTGAATTCTTTAAGATGAAGCCATAGACATGTGTTTCTGAGTCATCTATCAAAAGTTGCACCGATTTATATAAAGTTGTACGAAAATGCTTTATTTCGCCAAGACAGTGTGTTTCTCACTGTTACATGCATTTGAATGGGAAACTCGCCTGAAACAAAGTATAGGTTTTCATTATGTGAATAATTTTAAAATCTTAGCTCAAACGGCTGCAAAACCTGTGTGCCCAGCACGGGGATATTGAGTTCTATAAGATAAAGCCATAAACATGTGTTTCTGAGTCTTCTATCAAAAGTTACAGCGATTTATATGAAGTTGTACGAAAATGCTTTCTTTCGCCAAGACAGTGTGTTTCTCACTGTTACATGCATTTGAATGGGAAACTCGCCTGAAACAAAGTATAGGTTTTCATTATGTGAATAATTTTTAAATCTTAGCTCAAACGGCTGCAAAACCTGTTTGCCCAGCACGAGGATATTGAATTCTTTAAGATGAAGCCATAGACATGTGTTTCTGAGTCGTCTATCAAAAGTTGCACCGATTTATATAAAGTTGTGCAAAAACGCTTTATTTTGCCAAGACAATGTGTTTCTCACTGTTACATGCATTTGAATGGGAAACTCGCCTGAAACAAAGTATAGGTTTTCATTATGTGAATAATTTTAAAATCTTAGCTCAAACGGCTGCAAAACCTGTTTGCCCAGCACGAGGATATTGAATTCTTTAAGATGAAGCCATAGACATGTGTTTCTGAGTCGTCTATCAAAAGTTGCACCGATTTATATAAAGTTGTACGAAAATGCTTTATTTCGCCAAGACAGTGTGTTTCTCACTGTTACATGCATTTGAATGGGAAACCTGCCCGAGACAAAGTATAGGTTTTCATTATGTGAATAATTTTAAAATCTTAGCTCAAACGGCTGCAACCTGTTTGCCCAGCACGGGGATATTGAGTTCTATAAGATAAAGCCATAAACATGTGTTTCTGAGTCTTCTATCAAAAGTTACAGCAATTTATATGAAGTTGTACGAAAATGCTTTCTTTCGCCAAGACAGTGTGTTTCTCACTGTTACATGCATTTGAATGGGAAACTCGCCTGAAACAAAGTATAGGTTTTCATTATGTGAATAATTTTTAAATCTTAGCTCAAACGGCTGCAAAACCTGTTTGCCCAGCACGAGGATATTGAATTCTTTAAGATGAAGCCATAGACATGTGTTTCTGAGTCGTCTATCAAAAGTTGCACCGATTTATATAAAGTTGTGCAAAAACGCTTTATTTTGCCAAGACAATGTGTTTCTCACTGTTACATGCATTTGAATGGGAAACTCGCCTGAAACAAAGTATAGGTTTTCATTATGTGAATAATTTTAAAATCTTAGCTCAAACGGCTGCAAAACCTGTTTGCCCAGCACGAGGATATTGAATTCTTTAAGATGAAGCCATAGACATGTGTTTCTGAGTCGTCTATCAAAAGTTGCACCGATTTATATAAAGTTGTACGAAAATGCTTTATTTCGCCAAGACAGTGTGTTTCTCACTGTTACATGCATTTGAATGGGAAACCTGCCCGAGACAAAGTATAGGTTTTCATTATGTGAATAATTTTAAAATCTTAGCTCAAACGGCTGCAACCTGTTTGCCCAGCACGGGGATATTGAGTTCTATAAGATAAAGCCATAAACATGTGTTTCTGAGTCTTCTATCAAAAGTTACAGCGATTTATATGAAGTTGTACGAAAACGCTTTCTGTCGCCAAGACAATGTGTTTCTCACTGTTACATGCATTTGAATGGGAAACTCGCCTGAAACAAAGTATAGGTTTTCATTATGTGAATAATTTTAAAATCTTAGCTCAAACGGCTGCAAAACCTGTTTGCCCAGCACGAGGATATTGAATTCTTTAAGATGAAGCCATAGACATGTGTTTCTGAGTCATCTATCAAAAGTTGCACCGATTTATATAAAGTTGTACGAAAATGCTTTATTTCGCCAAGACAGTGTGTTTCTCACTGTTACATGCATTTGAATGGGAAACTCGCCTGAAACAAAGTATAGGTTTTCATTATGTGAATAATTTTAAAATCTTAGCTCAAACGGCTGCAAAACCTGTGTGCCCAGCACGGGGATATTGAGTTCTATAAGATAAAGCCATAAACATGTGTTTCTGAGTCTTCTATCAAAAGTTACAGCGATTTATATGAAGTTGTACGAAAATGCTTTCTTTCGCCAAGACAGTGTGTTTCTCACTGTTACATGCATTTGAATGGGAAACTCGCCTGAAACAAAGTATAGGTTTTCATTATGTGAATAATTTTAAAATCTTAGCTCAAACGGCTGCAAAACCTGTTTGCCCAGCACGAGGATATTGAATTCTTTAAGATGAAGCCATAGACATGTGTTTCTGAGTCATCTATCAAAAGTTGCACCGATTTATATGAAGTTGTACGAAAATGCTTTATTTCGCCAAGACAGTGTGTTTCTCACTGTTACATGCATTTGAATGGGAAACTCGCCTGAAACAAAGTATAGGTTTTCATTATGTGAATAATTTTAAAATCTTAGCTCAAACGGCTGCAAAACCTGTTTGCCCAGCACGAGGATATTGAATTCTTAAAATGAAGCCATAGACATGTGTTTCTGAGTTGTCTATCAAAAGTTGCACCGATTTATATGAAGTTGTACGAAAATGCTTTCTTTCGCCAAGACAGTGTGTTTCTCACTGTTACATGCATTTGAATGGGAAACTCGCCTGAAACAAAGTATAGGTTTTCATTATGTGAATAATTTTAAAATCTTAGCTCAAACGGCTGCAAAACCTGTTTGCCCAGCACGAGGATATTGAATTCTTTAAGATGAAGCCATAGACATGTGTTTCTGAGTCATCTATCAAAAGTTGCACCGATTTATATAAAGTTGTACGAAAATGCTTTATTTCGCCAAGACAGTGTGTTTCTCACTGTTACATGCATTTGAATGGGAAACTCGCCTGAAACAAAGTATAGGTTTTCATTATGTGAATAATTTTAAAATCTTAGCTCAAACGGCTGCAAAACCTGTGTGCCCAGCACGGGGATATTGAGTTCTATAAGATAAAGCCATAAACATGTGTTTCTGAGTCTTCTATCAAAAGTTACAGCGATTTATATGAAGTTGTACGAAAATGCTTTATTTCGCCAAGACAGTGTGTTTCTCACTGTTACATGCATTTGAATGGGAAACTCGCCTGAAACAAAGTATAGGTTTTCATTATGTGAATAATTTTAAAATCTTAGCTCAAACGGCTGCAAAACCTGTTTGCCCAGCACGAGGATATTGAATTCTTTAAGATGAAGCCATAGACATGTGTTTCTGAGTCATCTATCAAAAGTTGCACCGATTTATATGAAGTTGTACGAAAATGCTTTATTTCGCCAAGACAGTGTGTTTCTCACTGTTACATGCATTTGAATGGGAAACTCGCCTGAAACAAAGTATAGGTTTTCATTATGTGAATAATTTTTAAATCTTAGCTCAAACGGCTGCAAAACCTGTTTGCCCAGCACGAGGATATTGAATTCTTTAAGATGAAGCCATAGACATGTGTTTCTGAGTCGTCTATCAAAAGTTGCACCGATTTATATAAAGTTGTGCAAAAACGCTTTATTTCGCCAAGACAATGTGTTTCTCACTGTTACATGCATTTGAATGGGAAACTCGCCTGAAACAAAGTATAGGTTTTCATTATGTGAATAATTTTAAAATCTTAGCTCAATCGACTGCAAAACCTGTTTGCCCAGCACGAGGATATTGAATTCTTTAAGATGAAGCCATAAACATGTGTTTCTGTGTCTTCTATCAAAAGTTACAGCGATTTATATGAAGTTGTACGAAAATGCTTTCTTTCGCCAAGACAGTGTGTTTCTCACTGTTACATGCATTTGAATGGGAAACTCGCCTGAAACAAAGTATAGGTTTTCATTATGTGAATAATTTTAAAATCTTAGCTCAAACGGCTGCAAAACCTGTGTGCCCAGCACGGGGATATTGAGTTCTATAAGATAAAGCCATAAACATGTGTTTCTGAGTCTTCTATCAAAAGTTACAGCGATTTATATGAAGTTGTACGAAAATGCTTTATTTCGCCAAGACAGTGTGTTTCTCACTGTTACATGCATTTGAATGGGAAACTCGCCTGAAACAAAGTATAGGTTTTCATTATGTGAATAATTTTAAAATCTTAGCTCAAACGGCTGCAAAACCTGTTTGCCCAGCACGAGGATATTGAATTCTTTAAGATGAAGCCATAGACATGTGTTTCTGAGTCATCTATCAAAAGTTGCACCGATTTATATGAAGTTGTACGAAAATGCTTTATTTCGCCAAGACAGTGTGTTTCTCACTGTTACATGCATTTGAATGGGAAACTCGCCTGAAACAAAGTATAGGTTTTCATTATGTGAATAATTTTAAAATCTTAGCTCAAACGGCTGCAAAACCTGTGTGCCCAGCACGGGGATATTGAGTTCTATAAGATAAAGCCATAAACATGTGTTTCTGAGTCTTCTATCAAAAGTTACAGCGATTTATATGAAGTTGTACGAAAATGCTTTCTTTCGCCAAGACAGTGTGTTTCTCACTGTTACATGCATTTGAATGGGAAACTCGCCTGAAACAAAGTATAGGTCTTCATTATGTGAATAATTTTAAAATCTTAGCTCAAACGGCTGCAAAACCTGTTTGCCCAGCACGAGGATATTGAATTCTTTAAGATGAAGCCATAGACATGTGTTTCTGAGTCGTCTATCAAAAGTTGCACCGATTTATATAAAGTTGTGCAAAAACGCTTTATTTCGCCAAGACAATGTGTTTCTCACTGTTACATGCATTTGAATGGGAAACTCGCCTGAAACAAAGTATAGGTTTTCATTATGTGAATAATTTTAAAATCTTAGCTCAATCGACTGCAAAACCTGTTTGCCCAGCACGAGGATATTGAATTCTTTAAGATGAAGCCATAAACATGTGTTTCTGTGTCTTCTATCAAAAGTTACAGCGATTTATATGAAGTTGTACGAAAATGCTTTATTTCGCCAAGACAGTGTGTTTCTCACTGTTACATGCATTTGAATGGGAAACCTGCCCGAGACAAAGTATAGGTTTTCATTATGTGAATAATTTTAAAATCTTAGCTCAAACGGCTGCAACCTGTTTGCCCAGCACGGGGATATTGAGTTCTATAAGATAAAGCCATAAACATGTGTTTCTGAGTCTTCTATCAAAAGTTACAGCGATTTATATGAAGTTGTACGAAAACGCTTTCTGTCGCCAAGACAATGTGTTTCTCACTGTTACATGCATTTGAATGGGAAACTCGCCTGAAACAAAGTATAGGTTTTCATTATGTGAATAATTTTAAAATCTTAGCTCAAACGGCTGCAAAACCTGTTTGCCCAGCACGAGGATATTGAATTCTTTAAGATGAAGCCATAGACATGTGTTTCTGAGTCATCTATCAAAAGTTGCACCGATTTATATAAAGTTGTACGAAAATGCTTTATTTCGCCAAGACAGTGTGTTTCTCACTGTTACATGCATTTGAATGGGAAACTCGCCTGAAACAAAGTATAGGTTTTCATTATGTGAATAATTTTAAAATCTTAGCTCAAACGGCTGCAAAACCTGTGTGCCCAGCACGGGGATATTGAGTTCTATAAGATAAAGCCATAAACATGTGTTTCTGAGTCTTCTATCAAAAGTTACAGCGATTTATATGAAGTTGTACGAAAATGCTTTCTTTCGCCAAGACAGTGTGTTTCTCACTGTTACATGCATTTGAATGGGAAACTCGCCTGAAACAAAGTATAGGTTTTCATTATGTGAATAATTTTAAAATCTTAGCTCAAACGGCTGCAAAACCTGTTTGCCCAGCACGAGGATATTGAATTCTTTAAGATGAAGCCATAGACATGTGTTTCTGAGTCATCTATCAAAAGTTGCACCGATTTATATGAAGTTGTACGAAAATGCTTTATTTCGCCAAGACAGTGTGTTTCTCACTGTTACATGCATTTGAATGGGAAACTCGCCTGAAACAAAGTATAGGTTTTCATTATGTGAATAATTTTAAAATCTTAGCTCAAACGGCTGCAAAACCTGTTTGCCCAGCACGAGGATATTGAATTCTTTAAGATGAAGCCATAGACATGTGTTTCTGAGTCATCTATCAAAAGTTGCACCGATTTATATAAAGTTGTACGAAAATGCTTTATTTCGCCAAGACAGTGTGTTTCTCACTGTTACATGCATTTGAATGGGAAACTCGCCTGAAACAAAGTATAGGTTTTCATTATGTGAATAATTTTAAAATCTTAGCTCAAACGGCTGCAAAACCTGTGTGCCCAGCACGGGGATATTGAGTTCTATAAGATAAAGCCATAAACATGTGTTTCTGAGTCTTCTATCAAAAGTTACAGCGATTTATATGAAGTTGTACGAAAATGCTTTCTTTCGCCAAGACAGTGTGTTTCTCACTGTTACATGCATTTGAATGGGAAACTCGCCTGAAACAAAGTATAGGTTTTCATTATGTGAATAATTTTAAAATCTTAGCTCAAACGGCTGCAAAACCTGTTTGCCCAGCACGGGGATATTGAGTTCTATAAGATAAAGCCATAAACATGTGTTTCTGAGTCTTCTATCAAAAGTTACAGCGATTTATATGAAGTTGTACGAAAATGCTTTCTTTCGCCAAGACAGTGTGTTTCTCACTGTTACATGCATTTGAATGGGAAACTCGCCCGAGACAAAATATAGGTTTTCATTATGTGAATAATTTTAAAATCTTAGCTCAAACGGCTGCAAAACCTGTTTGCCCAGCACGAGGATATTGAGTTCTTTAAGATGAAGCCATAGACATGTGTTTCTGAGTCATCTATCAAAAGTTGCACCGATTTATATAAAGTTGTACGAAAATGCTTTATTTCGCCAAGACAGTGTGTTTCTCACTGTTACATGCATTTGAATGGGAAACCTGCCCGAGACAAAGTATAGGTTTTCATTATGTGAATAATTTTAAAATCTTAGCTCAAACGGCTGCAACCTGTTTGCCCAGCACGGGGATATTGAGTTCTATAAGATAAAGCCATAAACATGTGTTTCTGAGTCTTCTATCAAAAGTTACAGCGATTTATATGAAGTTGTACGAAAATGCTTTCTTTCGCCAAGACAGTGTGTTTCTCACTGTTACATGCATTTGAATGGGAAACTCGCCCGAGACAAAGTATAGGTTTTCATTATGTGAATAATTTTAAAATCTTAGCTCAATCGACTGCAAAACCTGTTTGCCCAGCACGGGGATATTGAGTTCTATAAGATAAAGCCATAAACATGTTTGTCTGAGTCTTCTATCAAACGTTACACCGATTTATATAAAGTTGTTCAAAAACGCTTTCTGTCGCCAAGACAATGCGTTTCTCACTGTTACATGCATTTGAATGGGAAACTCGCCTGAAACAAAGTATAGGTTTTCATTATGTGAATAATTTTAAAATCTTAGCTCAAACGGCTGCAAAACCTGTGTGCCCAGCACGGGGATATTGAGTTCTATAAGATAAAGCCATAAACATGTGTTTCTGAGTCTTCTATCAAAAGTTACAGCGATGTATATGAAGTTGTACGAAAATGCTTTCTTTCGCCAAGACAGTGTGTTTCTCACTGTTACATGCATTTGAATGGGAAACTCGCCTGAAACAAAGTATAGGTTTTCATTATGTGAATAATTTTAAAATCTTAGCTCAAACGGCTGCAAAACCTGTTTGCCCAGCACGAGGATATTGAATTCTTAAAATGAAGCCATAGACATGTGTTTCTGAGTTGTCTATCAAAAGTTGCACCGATTTATATGAAGTTGTACGAAAATGCTTTCTTTCGCCAAGACAGTGTGTTTCTCACTGTTACATGCATTTGAATGGGAAACTCGCCTGAAACAAAGTATAGGTTTTCATTATGTGAATAATTTTAAAATCTTAGCTCAAACGGCTGCAAAACCTGTTTGCCCAGCACGAGGATATTGAATTCTTTAAGATGAAGCCATAAACATGTTTGTCTGAGTCTTCTATCAAACGTTACACCGATTTATATAAAGTTGTTCAAAAACGCTTTCTGTCGCCAAGACAATGCGTTTCTCACTGTTACATGCATTTGAATGGGAAACTCGCCCGAGACAAAGTATAGGTTTTCATTATGTGAATAATTTTAAAATCTTAGCTCAAACGGCTGCAAAACCTGTTTGCCCAGCACGAGGATATTGAATTCTTTAAGATGAAGCCATAGACATGTGTTTCTGAGTCGTCTATCAAAAGTTGCACCGATTTATATAAAGTTGTTCAAAAACGCTTTCTGTCGCCAAGACAATGCGTTTCTCACTGTTACATGCATTTGAATGGGAAACTCGCCCGAGACAAAGTATAGGTTTTCATTATGTGAATAATTTTAAAATCTTAGCTCAAACGGCTGCAAAACCTGTTTGCCCAGCACGAGGATATTGAATTCTTTAAGATGAAGCCATAGACATGTGTTTCTGAGTCGTCTATCAAAAGTTGCACCGATTTATATAAAGTTGTACGAAAATGCTTTATTTCGCCAAGACAGTGTGTTTCTCACTGTTACATGCATTTGAATGGGAAACCTGCCCGAGACAAAGTATAGGTTTTCATTATGTGAATAATTTTAAAATCTTAGCTCAAACGGCTGCAACCTGTTTGCCCAGCACGGGGATATTGAGTTCTATAAGATAAAGCCATAAACATGTGTTTCTGAGTCTTCTATCAAAAGTTACAGCGATTTATATGAAGTTGTACGAAAATGCTTTCTTTCGCCAAGACAGTGTGTTTCTCACTGTTACATGCATTTGAATGGGAAACTCGCCTGAAACAAAGTATAGGTTTTCATTATGTGAATAATTTTAAAATCTTAGCTCAAACGGCTGCAAAACCTGTTTGCCCAGCACGAGGATATTGAATTCTTTAAGATGAAGCCATAGACATGTGTTTCTGAGTCATCTATCAAAAGTTGCACCGATTTATATGAAGTTGTACGAAAATGCTTTATTTCGCCAAGACAGTGTGTTTCTCACTGTTACATGCATTTGAATGGGAAACTCGCCTGAAACAAAGTATAGGTTTTCATTATGTGAATAATTTTAAAATCTTAGCTCAAACGGCTGCAAAACCTGTTTGCCCAGCACGAGGATATTGAATTCTTAAAATGAAGCCATAGACATGTGTTTCTGAGTTGTCTATCAAAAGTTGCACCGATTTATATGAAGTTGTACGAAAATGCTTTCTTTCGCCAAGACAGTGTGTTTCTCACTGTTACATGCATTTGAATGGGAAACTCGCCTGAAACAAAGTATAGGTTTTCATTATGTGAATAATTTTAAAATCTTAGCTCAAACGGCTGCAAAACCTGTTTGCCCAGCACGAGGATATTGAATTCTTTAAGATGAAGCCATAGACATGTGTTTCTGAGTCATCTATCAAAAGTTGCACCGATTTATATAAAGTTGTACGAAAATGCTTTATTTCGCCAAGACAGTGTGTTTCTCACTGTTACATGCATTTGAATGGGAAACTCGCCTGAAACAAAGTATAGGTTTTCATTATGTGAATAATTTTAAAATCTTAGCTCAAACGGCTGCAAAACCTGTGTGCCCAGCACGGGGATATTGAGTTCTATAAGATAAAGCCATAAACATGTGTTTCTGAGTCTTCTATCAAAAGTTACAGCGATTTATATGAAGTTGTACGAAAATGCTTTCTTTCGCCAAGACAGTGTGTTTCTCACTGTTACATGCATTTGAATGGGAAACTCGCCTGAAACAAAGTATAGGTTTTCATTATGTGAATAATTTTTAAATCTTAGCTCAAACGGCTGCAAAACCTGTTTGCCCAGCACGAGGATATTGAATTCTTTAAGATGAAGCCATAGACATGTGTTTCTGAGTCGTCTATCAAAAGTTGCACCGATTTATATAAAGTTGTGCAAAAACGCTTTATTTTGCCAAGACAATGTGTTTCTCACTGTTACATGCATTTGAATGGGAAACTCGCCTGAAACAAAGTATAGGTTTTCATTATGTGAATAATTTTAAAATCTTAGCTCAAACGGCTGCAAAACCTGTTTGCCCAGCACGAGGATATTGAATTCTTTAAGATGAAGCCATAGACATGTGTTTCTGAGTCGTCTATCAAAAGTTGCACCGATTTATATAAAGTTGTACGAAAATGCTTTATTTCGCCAAGACAGTGTGTTTCTCACTGTTACATGCATTTGAATGGGAAACCTGCCCGAGACAAAGTATAGGTTTTCATTATGTGAATAATTTTAAAATCTTAGCTCAAACGGCTGCAACCTGTTTGCCCAGCACGGGGATATTGAGTTCTATAAGATAAAGCCATAAACATGTGTTTCTGAGTCTTCTATCAAAAGTTACAGCGATTTATATGAAGTTGTACGAAAATGCTTTCTTTCGCCAAGACAGTGTGTTTCTCACTGTTACATGCATTTGAATGGGAAACTCGCCTGAAACAAAGTATAGGTTTTCATTATGTGAATAATTTTTAAATCTTAGCTCAAACGGCTGCAAAACCTGTTTGCCCAGCACGAGGATATTGAATTCTTTAAGATGAAGCCATAGACATGTGTTTCTGAGTCGTCTATCAAAAGTTGCACCGATTTATATAAAGTTGTGCAAAAACGCTTTATTTTGCCAAGACAATGTGTTTCTCACTGTTACATGCATTTGAATGGGAAACTCGCCTGAA
Source organism: Aulonocara sp. 'chitande type north' Nkhata Bay (assembly GCF_057382095.1). NCBI lineage: Eukaryota > Metazoa > Chordata > Actinopteri > Cichliformes > Cichlidae > Aulonocara > Aulonocara sp. 'chitande type north' Nkhata Bay. The sequence goes on along the minus strand of NC_141362.1, from coordinate 443,755 downwards.
ACAAAGTATAGGTTTTCATTATGTGAATAATTTTAAAATCTTAGCTCAAACGGCTGCAAAACCTGTTTGCCCAGCACGAGGATATTGAATTCTTTAAGATGAAGCCATAGACATGTGTTTCTGAGTCGTCTATCAAAAGTTGCACCGATTTATATAAAGTTGTACGAAAATGCTTTATTTCGCCAAGACAGTGTGTTTCTCACTGTTACATGCATTTGAATGGGAAACCTGCCCGAGACAAAGTATAGGTTTTCATTATGTGAATAATTTTAAAATCTTAGCTCAAACGGCTGCAACCTGTTTGCCCAGCACGGGGATATTGAGTTCTATAAGATAAAGCCATAAACATGTGTTTCTGAGTCTTCTATCAAAAGTTACAGCGATTTATATGAAGTTGTACGAAAACGCTTTCTGTCGCCAAGACAATGTGTTTCTCACTGTTACATGCATTTGAATGGGAAACTCGCCTGAAACAAAGTATAGGTTTTCATTATGTGAATAATTTTAAAATCTTAGCTCAAACGGCTGCAAAACCTGTTTGCCCAGCACGAGGATATTGAATTCTTTAAGATGAAGCCATAGACATGTGTTTCTGAGTCATCTATCAAAAGTTGCACCGATTTATATAAAGTTGTACGAAAATGCTTTATTTCGCCAAGACAGTGTGTTTCTCACTGTTACATGCATTTGAATGGGAAACTCGCCTGAAACAAAGTATAGGTTTTCATTATGTGAATAATTTTAAAATCTTAGCTCAAACGGCTGCAAAACCTGTGTGCCCAGCACGGGGATATTGAGTTCTATAAGATAAAGCCATAAACATGTGTTTCTGAGTCTTCTATCAAAAGTTACAGCGATTTATATGAAGTTGTACGAAAATGCTTTATTTCGCCAAGACAGTGTGTTTCTCACTGTTACATGCATTTGAATGGGAAACTCGCCTGAAACAAAGTATAGGTTTTCATTATGTGAATAATTTTAAAATCTTAGCTCAAACGGCTGCAAAACCTGTTTGCCCAGCACGAGGATATTGAATTCTTTAAGATGAAGCCATAGACATGTGTTTCTGAGTCATCTATCAAAAGTTGCACCGATTTATATAAAGTTGTACGAAAATGCTTTATTTCGCCAAGACAGTGTGTTTCTCACTGTTACATGCATTTGAATGGGAAACTCGCCTGAAACAAAGTATAGGTTTTCATTATGTGAATAATTTTTAAATCTTAGCTCAAACGGCTGCAAAACCTGTTTGCCCAGCACGAGGATATTGAATTCTTTAAGATGAAGCCATAGACATGTGTTTCTGAGTCGTCTATCAAAAGTTGCACCGATTTATATAAAGTTGTGCAAAAACGCTTTATTTTGCCAAGACAATGTGTTTCTCACTGTTACATGCATTTGAATGGGAAACTCGCCTGAAACAAAGTATAGGTTTTCATTATGTGAATAATTTTAAAATCTTAGCTCAAACGGCTGCAAAACCTGTTTGCCCAGCACGAGGATATTGAATTCTTTAAGATGAAGCCATAGACATGTGTTTCTGAGTCGTCTATCAAAAGTTGCACCGATTTATATAAAGTTGTACGAAAATGCTTTATTTCGCCAAGACAGTGTGTTTCTCACTGTTACATGCATTTGAATGGGAAACCTGCCCGAGACAAAGTATAGGTTTTCATTATGTGAATAATTTTAAAATCTTAGCTCAAACGGCTGCAACCTGTTTGCCCAGCACGGGGATATTGAGTTCTATAAGATAAAGCCATAAACATGTGTTTCTGAGTCTTCTATCAAAAGTTACAGCGATTTATATGAAGTTGTACGAAAATGCTTTCTTTCGCCAAGACAGTGTGTTTCTCACTGTTACATGCATTTGAATGGGAAACTCGCCTGAAACAAAGTATAGGTTTTCATTATGTGAATAATTTTTAAATCTTAGCTCAAACGGCTGCAAAACCTGTTTGCCCAGCACGAGGATATTGAATTCTTTAAGATGAAGCCATAGACATGTGTTTCTGAGTCGTCTATCAAAAGTTGCACCGATTTATATAAAGTTGTGCAAAAACGCTTTATTTTGCCAAGACAATGTGTTTCTCACTGTTACATGCATTTGAATGGGAAACTCGCCTGAAACAAAGTATAGGTTTTCATTATGTGAATAATTTTAAAATCTTAGCTCAAACGGCTGCAAAACCTGTTTGCCCAGCACGAGGATATTGAATTCTTTAAGATGAAGCCATAGACATGTGTTTCTGAGTCATCTATCAAAAGTTGCACCGATTTATATAAAGTTGTACGAAAATGCTTTATTTCGCCAAGACAGTGTGTTTCTCACTGTTACATGCATTTGAATGGGAAACTCGCCTGAAACAAAGTATAGGTTTTCATTATGTGAATAATTTTAAAATCTTAGCTCAAACGGCTGCAAAACCTGTGTGCCCAGCACGGGGATATTGAGTTCTATAAGATAAAGCCATAAACATGTGTTTCTGAGTCTTCTATCAAAAGTTACAGCGATTTATATGAAGTTGTACGAAAATGCTTTCTTTCGCCAAGACAGTGTGTTTCTCACTGTTACATGCATTTGAATGGGAAACTCGCCTGAAACAAAGTATAGGTTTTCATTATGTGAATAATTTTTAAATCTTAGCTCAAACGGCTGCAAAACCTGTTTGCCCAGCACGAGGATATTGAATTCTTTAAGATGAAGCCATAGACATGTGTTTCTGAGTCGTCTATCAAAAGTTGCACCGATTTATATAAAGTTGTGCAAAAACGCTTTATTTTGCCAAGACAATGTGTTTCTCACTGTTACATGCATTTGAATGGGAAACTCGCCTGAAACAAAGTATAGGTTTTCATTATGTGAATAATTTTAAAATCTTAGCTCAAACGGCTGCAAAACCTGTTTGCCCAGCACGAGGATATTGAATTCTTTAAGATGAAGCCATAGACATGTGTTTCTGAGTCGTCTATCAAAAGTTGCACCGATTTATATAAAGTTGTACGAAAATGCTTTATTTCGCCAAGACAGTGTGTTTCTCACTGTTACATGCATTTGAATGGGAAACCTGCCCGAGACAAAGTATAGGTTTTCATTATGTGAATAATTTTAAAATCTTAGCTCAAACGGCTGCAACCTGTTTGCCCAGCACGGGGATATTGAGTTCTATAAGATAAAGCCATAAACATGTGTTTCTGAGTCTTCTATCAAAAGTTACAGCGATTTATATGAAGTTGTACGAAAATGCTTTCTTTCGCCAAGACAGTGTGTTTCTCACTGTTACATGCATTTGAATGGGAAACTCGCCTGAAACAAAGTATAGGTTTTCATTATGTGAATAATTTTTAAATCTTAGCTCAAACGGCTGCAAAACCTGTTTGCCCAGCACGAGGATATTGAATTCTTTAAGATGAAGCCATAGACATGTGTTTCTGAGTCGTCTATCAAAAGTTGCACCGATTTATATAAAGTTGTGCAAAAACGCTTTATTTTGCCAAGACAATGTGTTTCTCACTGTTACATGCATTTGAATGGGAAACTCGCCTGAAACAAAGTATAGGTTTTCATTATGTGAATAATTTTAAAATCTTAGCTCAAACGGCTGCAAAACCTGTTTGCCCAGCACGAGGATATTGAATTCTTTAAGATGAAGCCATAGACATGTGTTTCTGAGTCGTCTATCAAAAGTTGCACCGATTTATATAAAGTTGTACGAAAATGCTTTATTTCGCCAAGACAGTGTGTTTCTCACTGTTACATGCATTTGAATGGGAAACCTGCCCGAGACAAAGTATAGGTTTTCATTATGTGAATAATTTTAAAATCTTAGCTCAAACGGCTGCAACCTGTTTGCCCAGCACGGGGATATTGAGTTCTATAAGATAAAGCCATAAACATGTGTTTCTGAGTCTTCTATCAAAAGTTACAGCGATTTATATGAAGTTGTACGAAAACGCTTTCTGTCGCCAAGACAATGTGTTTCTCACTGTTACATGCATTTGAATGGGAAACTCGCCTGAAACAAAGTATAGGTTTTCATTATGTGAATAATTTTAAAATCTTAGCTCAAACGGCTGCAAAACCTGTTTGCCCAGCACGAGGATATTGAATTCTTTAAGATGAAGCCATAGACATGTGTTTCTGAGTCATCTATCAAAAGTTGCACCGATTTATATAAAGTTGTACGAAAATGCTTTATTTCGCCAAGACAGTGTGTTTCTCACTGTTACATGCATTTGAATGGGAAACTCGCCTGAAACAAAGTATAGGTTTTCATTATGTGAATAATTTTAAAATCTTAGCTCAAACGGCTGCAAAACCTGTGTGCCCAGCACGGGGATATTGAGTTCTATAAGATAAAGCCATAAACATGTGTTTCTGAGTCTTCTATCAAAAGTTACAGCGATTTATATGAAGTTGTACGAAAATGCTTTCTTTCGCCAAGACAGTGTGTTTCTCACTGTTACATGCATTTGAATGGGAAACTCGCCTGAAACAAAGTATAGGTTTTCATTATGTGAATAATTTTAAAATCTTAGCTCAAACGGCTGCAAAACCTGTTTGCCCAGCACGAGGATATTGAATTCTTTAAGATGAAGCCATAGACATGTGTTTCTGAGTCATCTATCAAAAGTTGCACCGATTTATATGAAGTTGTACGAAAATGCTTTATTTCGCCAAGACAGTGTGTTTCTCACTGTTACATGCATTTGAATGGGAAACTCGCCTGAAACAAAGTATAGGTTTTCATTATGTGAATAATTTTAAAATCTTAGCTCAAACGGCTGCAAAACCTGTTTGCCCAGCACGAGGATATTGAATTCTTAAAATGAAGCCATAGACATGTGTTTCTGAGTTGTCTATCAAAAGTTGCACCGATTTATATGAAGTTGTACGAAAATGCTTTCTTTCGCCAAGACAGTGTGTTTCTCACTGTTACATGCATTTGAATGGGAAACTCGCCTGAAACAAAGTATAGGTTTTCATTATGTGAATAATTTTAAAATCTTAGCTCAAACGGCTGCAAAACCTGTTTGCCCAGCACGAGGATATTGAATTCTTTAAGATGAAGCCATAGACATGTGTTTCTGAGTCATCTATCAAAAGTTGCACCGATTTATATAAAGTTGTACGAAAATGCTTTATTTCGCCAAGACAGTGTGTTTCTCACTGTTACATGCATTTGAATGGGAAACTCGCCTGAAACAAAGTATAGGTTTTCATTATGTGAATAATTTTAAAATCTTAGCTCAAACGGCTGCAAAACCTGTGTGCCCAGCACGGGGATATTGAGTTCTATAAGATAAAGCCATAAACATGTGTTTCTGAGTCTTCTATCAAAAGTTACAGCGATTTATATGAAGTTGTACGAAAATGCTTTATTTCGCCAAGACAGTGTGTTTCTCACTGTTACATGCATTTGAATGGGAAACTCGCCTGAAACAAAGTATAGGTTTTCATTATGTGAATAATTTTAAAATCTTAGCTCAAACGGCTGCAAAACCTGTTTGCCCAGCACGAGGATATTGAATTCTTTAAGATGAAGCCATAGACATGTGTTTCTGAGTCATCTATCAAAAGTTGCACCGATTTATATGAAGTTGTACGAAAATGCTTTATTTCGCCAAGACAGTGTGTTTCTCACTGTTACATGCATTTGAATGGGAAACTCGCCTGAAACAAAGTATAGGTTTTCATTATGTGAATAATTTTTAAATCTTAGCTCAAACGGCTGCAAAACCTGTTTGCCCAGCACGAGGATATTGAATTCTTTAAGATGAAGCCATAAACATGTGTTTCTGTGTCTTCTATCAAAAGTTACAGCGATTTATATGAAGTTGTACGAAAATGCTTTCTTTCGCCAAGACAGTGTGTTTCTCACTGTTACATGCATTTGAATGGGAAACTCGCCTGAAACAAAGTATAGGTTTTCATTATGTGAATAATTTTAAAATCTTAGCTCAAACGGCTGCAAAACCTGTGTGCCCAGCACGGGGATATTGAGTTCTATAAGATAAAGCCATAAACATGTGTTTCTGAGTCTTCTATCAAAAGTTACAGCGATTTATATGAAGTTGTACGAAAATGCTTTATTTCGCCAAGACAGTGTGTTTCTCACTGTTACATGCATTTGAATGGGAAACTCGCCTGAAACAAAGTATAGGTTTTCATTATGTGAATAATTTTAAAATCTTAGCTCAAACGGCTGCAAAACCTGTTTGCCCAGCACGAGGATATTGAATTCTTTAAGATGAAGCCATAGACATGTGTTTCTGAGTCATCTATCAAAAGTTGCACCGATTTATATGAAGTTGTACGAAAATGCTTTATTTCGCCAAGACAGTGTGTTTCTCACTGTTACATGCATTTGAATGGGAAACTCGCCTGAAACAAAGTATAGGTTTTCATTATGTGAATAATTTTAAAATCTTAGCTCAAACGGCTGCAAAACCTGTGTGCCCAGCACGGGGATATTGAGTTCTATAAGATAAAGCCATAAACATGTGTTTCTGAGTCTTCTATCAAAAGTTACAGCGATTTATATGAAGTTGTACGAAAATGCTTTCTTTCGCCAAGACAGTGTGTTTCTCACTGTTACATGCATTTGAATGGGAAACTCGCCTGAAACAAAGTATAGGTCTTCATTATGTGAATAATTTTAAAATCTTAGCTCAAACGGCTGCAAAACCTGTTTGCCCAGCACGAGGATATTGAATTCTTTAAGATGAAGCCATAGACATGTGTTTCTGAGTCGTCTATCAAAAGTTGCACCGATTTATATAAAGTTGTGCAAAAACGCTTTATTTCGCCAAGACAATGTGTTTCTCACTGTTACATGCATTTGAATGGGAAACTCGCCTGAAACAAAGTATAGGTTTTCATTATGTGAATAATTTTAAAATCTTAGCTCAATCGACTGCAAAACCTGTTTGCCCAGCACGAGGATATTGAATTCTTTAAGATGAAGCCATAAACATGTGTTTCTGTGTCTTCTATCAAAAGTTACAGCGATTTATATGAAGTTGTACGAAAATGCTTTCTTTCGCCAAGACAGTGTGTTTCTCACTGTTACATGCATTTGAATGGGAAACTCGCCTGAAACAAAGTATAGGTTTTCATTATGTGAATACTTTTAAAATCTTAGCTCAAACGGCTGCAAAACCTGTTTGCCCAGCACGAGGATATTGAGTTCTATAAGATAAAGCCATAAACATGTGTTTCTGAGTCTTCTATCAAAAGTTACAGCGATTTATATGAAGTTGTACGAAAATGCTTTATTTCGCCAAGACAGTGTGTTTCTCACTGTTACATGCATTTGAATGGGAAACCTGCCCGAGACAAAGTATAGGTTTTCATTATGTGAATAATTTTAAAATCTTAGCTCAAACGGCTGCAACCTGTTTGCCCAGCACGGGGATATTGAGTTCTATAAGATAAAGCCATAAACATGTGTTTCTGAGTCTTCTATCAAAAGTTACAGCGATTTATATGAAGTTGTACGAAAATGCTTTCTTTCGCCAAGACAGTGTGTTTCTCACTGTTACATGCATTTGAATGGGAAACTCGCCTGAAACAAAGTATAGGTTTTCATTATGTGAATAATTTTTAAATCTTAGCTCAAACGGCTGCAAAACCTGTTTGCCCAGCACGAGGATATTGAATTCTTTAAGATGAAGCCATAGACATGTGTTTCTGAGTCGTCTATCAAAAGTTGCACCGATTTATATAAAGTTGTGCAAAAACGCTTTATTTTGCCAAGACAATGTGTTTCTCACTGTTACATGCATTTGAATGGGAAACTCGCCTGAAACAAAGTATAGGTTTTCATTATGTGAATAATTTTAAAATCTTAGCTCAAACGGCTGCAAAACCTGTTTGCCCAGCACGAGGATATTGAATTCTTTAAGATGAAGCCATAGACATGTGTTTCTGAGTCGTCTATCAAAAGTTGCACCGATTTATATAAAGTTGTACGAAAATGCTTTATTTCGCCAAGACAGTGTGTTTCTCACTGTTACATGCATTTGAATGGGAAACCTGCCCGAGACAAAGTATAGGTTTTCATTATGTGAATAATTTTAAAATCTTAGCTCAAACGGCTGCAACCTGTTTGCCCAGCACGGGGATATTGAGTTCTATAAGATAAAGCCATAAACATGTGTTTCTGAGTCTTCTATCAAAAGTTACAGCGATTTATATGAAGTTGTACGAAAATGCTTTCTTTCGCCAAGACAGTGTGTTTCTCACTGTTACATGCATTTGAATGGGAAACTCGCCTGAAACAAAGTATAGGTTTTCATTATGTGAATAATTTTTAAATCTTAGCTCAAACGGCTGCAAAACCTGTTTGCCCAGCACGAGGATATTGAATTCTTTAAGATGAAGCCATAGACATGTGTTTCTGAGTCGTCTATCAAAAGTTGCACCGATTTATATAAAGTTGTGCAAAAACGCTTTATTTTGCCAAGACAATGTGTTTCTCACTGTTACATGCATTTGAATGGGAAACTCGCCTGAAACAAAGTATAGGTTTTCATTATGTGAATAATTTTAAAATCTTAGCTCAAACGGCTGCAAAACCTGTTTGCCCAGCACGAGGATATTGAATTCTTTAAGATGAAGCCATAGACATGTGTTTCTGAGTCGTCTATCAAAAGTTGCACCGATTTATATAAAGTTGTACGAAAATGCTTTATTTCGCCAAGACAGTGTGTTTCTCACTGTTACATGCATTTGAATGGGAAACCTGCCCGAGACAAAGTATAGGTTTTCATTATGTGAATAATTTTAAAATCTTAGCTCAAACGGCTGCAACCTGTTTGCCCAGCACGGGGATATTGAGTTCTATAAGATAAAGCCATAAACATGTGTTTCTGAGTCTTCTATCAAAAGTTACAGCGATTTATATGAAGTTGTACGAAAACGCTTTCTGTCGCCAAGACAATGTGTTTCTCACTGTTACATGCATTTGAATGGGAAACTCGCCTGAAACAAAGTATAGGTTTTCATTATGTGAATAATTTTAAAATCTTAGCTCAAACGGCTGCAAAACCTGTTTGCCCAGCACGAGGATATTGAATTCTTTAAGATGAAGCCATAGACATGTGTTTCTGAGTCATCTATCAAAAGTTGCACCGATTTATATAAAGTTGTACGAAAATGCTTTATTTCGCCAAGACAGTGTGTTTCTCACTGTTACATGCATTTGAATGGGAAACTCGCCTGAAACAAAGTATAGGTTTTCATTATGTGAATAATTTTAAAATCTTAGCTCAAACGGCTGCAAAACCTGTGTGCCCAGCACGGGGATATTGAGTTCTATAAGATAAAGCCATAAACATGTGTTTCTGAGTCTTCTATCAAAAGTTACAGCGATTTATATGAAGTTGTACGAAAATGCTTTATTTCGCCAAGACAGTGTGTTTCTCACTGTTACATGCATTTGAATGGGAAACTCGCCTGAAACAAAGTATAGGTTTTCATTATGTGAATAATTTTAAAATCTTAGCTCAAACGGCTGCAAAACCTGTTTGCCCAGCACGAGGATATTGAATTCTTTAAGATGAAGCCATAGACATGTGTTTCTGAGTCATCTATCAAAAGTTGCACCGATTTATATAAAGTTGTACGAAAATGCTTTATTTCGCCAAGACAGTGTGTTTCTCACTGTTACATGCATTTGAATGGGAAACTCGCCTGAAACAAAGTATAGGTTTTCATTATGTGAATAATTTTAAAATCTTAGCTCAAACGGCTGCAAAACCTGTGTGCCCAGCACGGGGATATTGAGTTCTATAAGATAAAGCCATAAACATGTGTTTCTGAGTCTTCTATCAAAAGTTACAGCGATTTATATGAAGTTGTACGAAAATGCTTTCTTTCGCCAAGACAGTGTGTTTCTCACTGTTACATGCATTTGAATGGGAAACTCGCCTGAAACAAAGTATAGGTTTTCATTATGTGAATAATTTTTAAATCTTAGCTCAAACGGCTGCAAAACCTGTTTGCCCAGCACGAGGATATTGAATTCTTTAAGATGAAGCCATAGACATGTGTTTCTGAGTCGTCTATCAAAAGTTGCACCGATTTATATAAAGTTGTGCAAAAACGCTTTATTTTGCCAAGACAATGTGTTTCTCACTGTTACATGCATTTGAATGGGAAACTCGCCTGAAACAAAGTATAGGTTTTCATTATGTGAATAATTTTAAAATCTTAGCTCAAACGGCTGCAAAACCTGTTTGCCCAGCACGAGGATATTGAATTCTTTAAGATGAAGCCATAGACATGTGTTTCTGAGTCGTCTATCAAAAGTTGCACCGATTTATATAAAGTTGTACGAAAATGCTTTATTTCGCCAAGACAGTGTGTTTCTCACTGTTACATGCATTTGAATGGGAAACCTGCCCGAGACAAAGTATAGGTTTTCATTATGTGAATAATTTTAAAATCTTAGCTCAAACGGCTGCAACCTGTTTGCCCAGCACGGGGATATTGAGTTCTATAAGATAAAGCCATAAACATGTGTTTCTGAGTCTTCTATCAAAAGTTACAGCGATTTATATGAAGTTGTACGAAAATGCTTTCTTTCGCCAAGACAGTGTGTTTCTCACTGTTACATGCATTTGAATGGGAAACTCGCCTGAAACAAAGTATAGGTTTTCATTATGTGAATAATTTTTAAATCTTAGCTCAAACGGCTGCAAAACCTGTTTGCCCAGCACGAGGATATTGAATTCTTTAAGATGAAGCCATAGACATGTGTTTCTGAGTCGTCTATCAAAAGTTGCACCGATTTATATAAAGTTGTGCAAAAACGCTTTATTTTGCCAAGACAATGTGTTTCTCACTGTTACATGCATTTGAATGGGAAACTCGCCTGAAACAAAGTATAGGTTTTCATTATGTGAATAATTTTAAAATCTTAGCTCAAACGGCTGCAAAACCTGTTTGCCCAGCACGAGGATATTGAATTCTTTAAGATGAAGCCATAGACATGTGTTTCTGAGTCGTCTATCAAAAGTTGCACCGATTTATATAAAGTTGTACGAAAATGCTTTATTTCGCCAAGACAGTGTGTTTCTCACTGTTACATGCATTTGAATGGGAAACCTGCCCGAGACAAAGTATAGGTTTTCATTATGTGAATAATTTTAAAATCTTAGCTCAAACGGCTGCAACCTGTTTGCCCAGCACGGGGATATTGAGTTCTATAAGATAAAGCCATAAACATGTGTTTCTGAGTCTTCTATCAAAAGTTACAGCGATTTATATGAAGTTGTACGAAAACGCTTTCTGTCGCCAAGACAATGTGTTTCTCACTGTTACATGCATTTGAATGGGAAACTCGCCTGAAACAAAGTATAGGTTTTCATTATGTGAATAATTTTAAAATCTTAGCTCAAACGGCTGCAAAACCTGTTTGCCCAGCACGAGGATATTGAATTCTTTAAGATGAAGCCATAGACATGTGTTTCTGAGTCATCTATCAAAAGTTGCACCGATTTATATAAAGTTGTACGAAAATGCTTTATTTCGCCAAGACAGTGTGTTTCTCACTGTTACATGCATTTGAATGGGAAACTCGCCTGAAACAAAGTATAGGTTTTCATTATGTGAATAATTTTAAAATCTTAGCTCAAACGGCTGCAAAACCTGTGTGCCCAGCACGGGGATATTGAGTTCTATAAGATAAAGCCATAAACATGTGTTTCTGAGTCTTCTATCAAAAGTTACAGCGATTTATATGAAGTTGTACGAAAATGCTTTCTTTCGCCAAGACAGTGTGTTTCTCACTGTTACATGCATTTGAATGGGAAACTCGCCTGAAACAAAGTATAGGTTTTCATTATGTGAATAATTTTAAAATCTTAGCTCAAACGGCTGCAAAACCTGTTTGCCCAGCACGAGGATATTGAATTCTTTAAGATGAAGCCATAGACATGTGTTTCTGAGTCATCTATCAAAAGTTGCACCGATTTATATGAAGTTGTACGAAAATGCTTTATTTCGCCAAGACAGTGTGTTTCTCACTGTTACATGCATTTGAATGGGAAACTCGCCTGAAACAAAGTATAGGTTTTCATTATGTGAATAATTTTAAAATCTTAGCTCAAACGGCTGCAAAACCTGTTTGCCCAGCACGAGGATATTGAATTCTTAAAATGAAGCCATAGACATGTGTTTCTGAGTTGTCTATCAAAAGTTGCACCGATTTATATGAAGTTGTACGAAAATGCTTTCTTTCGCCAAGACAGTGTGTTTCTCACTGTTACATGCATTTGAATGGGAAACTCGCCTGAAACAAAGTATAGGTTTTCATTATGTGAATAATTTTAAAATCTTAGCTCAAACGGCTGCAAAACCTGTTTGCCCAGCACGAGGATATTGAATTCTTTAAGATGAAGCCATAGACATGTGTTTCTGAGTCATCTATCAAAAGTTGCACCGATTTATATAAAGTTGTACGAAAATGCTTTATTTCGCCAAGACAGTGTGTTTCTCACTGTTACATGCATTTGAATGGGAAACTCGCCTGAAACAAAGTATAGGTTTTCATTATGTGAATAATTTTAAAATCTTAGCTCAAACGGCTGCAAAACCTGTGTGCCCAGCACGGGGATATTGAGTTCTATAAGATAAAGCCATAAACATGTGTTTCTGAGTCTTCTATCAAAAGTTACAGCGATTTATATGAAGTTGTACGAAAATGCTTTATTTCGCCAAGACAGTGTGTTTCTCACTGTTACATGCATTTGAATGGGAAACTCGCCTGAAACAAAGTATAGGTTTTCATTATGTGAATAATTTTAAAATCTTAGCTCAAACGGCTGCAAAACCTGTTTGCCCAGCACGAGGATATTGAATTCTTTAAGATGAAGCCATAGACATGTGTTTCTGAGTCATCTATCAAAAGTTGCACCGATTTATATGAAGTTGTACGAAAATGCTTTATTTCGCCAAGACAGTGTGTTTCTCACTGTTACATGCATTTGAATGGGAAACTCGCCTGAAACAAAGTATAGGTTTTCATTATGTGAATAATTTTTAAATCTTAGCTCAAACGGCTGCAAAACCTGTTTGCCCAGCACGAGGATATTGAATTCTTTAAGATGAAGCCATAAACATGTGTTTCTGTGTCTTCTATCAAAAGTTACAGCGATTTATATGAAGTTGTACGAAAATGCTTTCTTTCGCCAAGACAGTGTGTTTCTCACTGTTACATGCATTTGAATGGGAAACTCGCCTGAAACAAAGTATAGGTTTTCATTATGTGAATAATTTTAAAATCTTAGCTCAAACGGCTGCAAAACCTGTGTGCCCAGCACGGGGATATTGAGTTCTATAAGATAAAGCCATAAACATGTGTTTCTGAGTCTTCTATCAAAAGTTACAGCGATTTATATGAAGTTGTACGAAAATGCTTTATTTCGCCAAGACAGTGTGTTTCTCACTGTTACATGCATTTGAATGGGAAACTCGCCTGAAACAAAGTATAGGTTTTCATTATGTGAATAATTTTAAAATCTTAGCTCAAACGGCTGCAAAACCTGTTTGCCCAGCACGAGGATATTGAATTCTTTAAGATGAAGCCATAGACATGTGTTTCTGAGTCATCTATCAAAAGTTGCACCGATTTATATGAAGTTGTACGAAAATGCTTTATTTCGCCAAGACAGTGTGTTTCTCACTGTTACATGCATTTGAATGGGAAACTCGCCTGAAACAAAGTATAGGTTTTCATTATGTGAATAATTTTAAAATCTTAGCTCAAACGGCTGCAAAACCTGTGTGCCCAGCACGGGGATATTGAGTTCTATAAGATAAAGCCATAAACATGTGTTTCTGAGTCTTCTATCAAAAGTTACAGCGATTTATATGAAGTTGTACGAAAATGCTTTCTTTCGCCAAGACAGTGTGTTTCTCACTGTTACATGCATTTGAATGGGAAACTCGCCTGAAACAAAGTATAGGTCTTCATTATGTGAATAATTTTAAAATCTTAGCTCAAACGGCTGCAAAACCTGTTTGCCCAGCACGAGGATATTGAATTCTTTAAGATGAAGCCATAGACATGTGTTTCTGAGTCGTCTATCAAAAGTTGCACCGATTTATATAAAGTTGTGCAAAAACGCTTTATTTCGCCAAGACAATGTGTTTCTCACTGTTACATGCATTTGAATGGGAAACTCGCCTGAAACAAAGTATAGGTTTTCATTATGTGAATAATTTTAAAATCTTAGCTCAATCGACTGCAAAACCTGTTTGCCCAGCACGAGGATATTGAATTCTTTAAGATGAAGCCATAAACATGTGTTTCTGTGTCTTCTATCAAAAGTTACAGCGATTTATATGAAGTTGTACGAAAATGCTTTCTTTCGCCAAGACAGTGTGTTTCTCACTGTTACATGCATTTGAATGGGAAACTCGCCTGAAACAAAGTATAGGTTTTCATTATGTGAATACTTTTAAAATCTTAGCTCAAACGGCTGCAAAACCTGTTTGCCCAGCACGAGGATATTGAGTTCTATAAGATAAAGCCATAAACATGTGTTTCTGAGTCTTCTATCAAAAGTTACAGCGATTTATATGAAGTTGTACGAAAATGCTTTATTTCGCCAAGACAGTGTGTTTCTCACTGTTACATGCATTTGAATGGGAAACCTGCCCGAGACAAAGTATAGGTTTTCATTATGTGAATAATTTTAAAATCTTAGCTCAAACGGCTGCAACCTGTTTGCCCAGCACGGGGATATTGAGTTCTATAAGATAAAGCCATAAACATGTGTTTCTGAGTCTTCTATCAAAAGTTACAGCGATTTATATGAAGTTGTACGAAAATGCTTTCTTTCGCCAAGACAGTGTGTTTCTCACTGTTACATGCATTTGAATGGGAAACTCGCCTGAAACAAAGTATAGGTTTTCATTATGTGAATAATTTTTAAATCTTAGCTCAAACGGCTGCAAAACCTGTTTGCCCAGCACGAGGATATTGAATTCTTTAAGATGAAGCCATAGACATGTGTTTCTGAGTCGTCTATCAAAAGTTGCACCGATTTATATAAAGTTGTGCAAAAACGCTTTATTTTGCCAAGACAATGTGTTTCTCACTGTTACATGCATTTGAATGGGAAACTCGCCTGAAACAAAGTATAGGTTTTCATTATGTGAATAATTTTAAAATCTTAGCTCAAACGGCTGCAAAACCTGTTTGCCCAGCACGAGGATATTGAATTCTTTAAGATGAAGCCATAGACATGTGTTTCTGAGTCGTCTATCAAAAGTTGCACCGATTTATATAAAGTTGTACGAAAATGCTTTATTTCGCCAAGACAGTGTGTTTCTCACTGTTACATGCATTTGAATGGGAAACCTGCCCGAGACAAAGTATAGGTTTTCATTATGTGAATAATTTTAAAATCTTAGCTCAAACGGCTGCAACCTGTTTGCCCAGCACGGGGATATTGAGTTCTATAAGATAAAGCCATAAACATGTGTTTCTGAGTCTTCTATCAAAAGTTACAGCGATTTATATGAAGTTGTACGAAAAC
Source organism: Aulonocara sp. 'chitande type north' Nkhata Bay (assembly GCF_057382095.1). NCBI lineage: Eukaryota > Metazoa > Chordata > Actinopteri > Cichliformes > Cichlidae > Aulonocara > Aulonocara sp. 'chitande type north' Nkhata Bay. Next base: position 428,203 of record NC_141362.1, on the reverse strand, counting down.
GCTTTCTGTCGCCAAGACAATGTGTTTCTCACTGTTACATGCATTTGAATGGGAAACTCGCCTGAAACAAAGTATAGGTTTTCATTATGTGAATAATTTTAAAATCTTAGCTCAAACGGCTGCAAAACCTGTTTGCCCAGCACGAGGATATTGAATTCTTTAAGATGAAGCCATAGACATGTGTTTCTGAGTCATCTATCAAAAGTTGCACCGATTTATATAAAGTTGTACGAAAATGCTTTATTTCGCCAAGACAGTGTGTTTCTCACTGTTACATGCATTTGAATGGGAAACTCGCCTGAAACAAAGTATAGGTTTTCATTATGTGAATAATTTTAAAATCTTAGCTCAAACGGCTGCAAAACCTGTGTGCCCAGCACGGGGATATTGAGTTCTATAAGATAAAGCCATAAACATGTGTTTCTGAGTCTTCTATCAAAAGTTACAGCGATTTATATGAAGTTGTACGAAAATGCTTTCTTTCGCCAAGACAGTGTGTTTCTCACTGTTACATGCATTTGAATGGGAAACTCGCCTGAAACAAAGTATAGGTTTTCATTATGTGAATAATTTTAAAATCTTAGCTCAAACGGCTGCAAAACCTGTTTGCCCAGCACGAGGATATTGAATTCTTTAAGATGAAGCCATAGACATGTGTTTCTGAGTCATCTATCAAAAGTTGCACCGATTTATATGAAGTTGTACGAAAATGCTTTATTTCGCCAAGACAGTGTGTTTCTCACTGTTACATGCATTTGAATGGGAAACTCGCCTGAAACAAAGTATAGGTTTTCATTATGTGAATAATTTTAAAATCTTAGCTCAAACGGCTGCAAAACCTGTTTGCCCAGCACGAGGATATTGAATTCTTAAAATGAAGCCATAGACATGTGTTTCTGAGTTGTCTATCAAAAGTTGCACCGATTTATATGAAGTTGTACGAAAATGCTTTCTTTCGCCAAGACAGTGTGTTTCTCACTGTTACATGCATTTGAATGGGAAACTCGCCTGAAACAAAGTATAGGTTTTCATTATGTGAATAATTTTAAAATCTTAGCTCAAACGGCTGCAAAACCTGTTTGCCCAGCACGAGGATATTGAATTCTTTAAGATGAAGCCATAGACATGTGTTTCTGAGTCATCTATCAAAAGTTGCACCGATTTATATAAAGTTGTACGAAAATGCTTTATTTCGCCAAGACAGTGTGTTTCTCACTGTTACATGCATTTGAATGGGAAACTCGCCTGAAACAAAGTATAGGTTTTCATTATGTGAATAATTTTAAAATCTTAGCTCAAACGGCTGCAAAACCTGTGTGCCCAGCACGGGGATATTGAGTTCTATAAGATAAAGCCATAAACATGTGTTTCTGAGTCTTCTATCAAAAGTTACAGCGATTTATATGAAGTTGTACGAAAATGCTTTATTTCGCCAAGACAGTGTGTTTCTCACTGTTACATGCATTTGAATGGGAAACTCGCCTGAAACAAAGTATAGGTTTTCATTATGTGAATAATTTTAAAATCTTAGCTCAAACGGCTGCAAAACCTGTTTGCCCAGCACGAGGATATTGAATTCTTTAAGATGAAGCCATAGACATGTGTTTCTGAGTCATCTATCAAAAGTTGCACCGATTTATATGAAGTTGTACGAAAATGCTTTATTTCGCCAAGACAGTGTGTTTCTCACTGTTACATGCATTTGAATGGGAAACTCGCCTGAAACAAAGTATAGGTTTTCATTATGTGAATAATTTTTAAATCTTAGCTCAAACGGCTGCAAAACCTGTTTGCCCAGCACGAGGATATTGAATTCTTTAAGATGAAGCCATAAACATGTGTTTCTGTGTCTTCTATCAAAAGTTACAGCGATTTATATGAAGTTGTACGAAAATGCTTTCTTTCGCCAAGACAGTGTGTTTCTCACTGTTACATGCATTTGAATGGGAAACTCGCCTGAAACAAAGTATAGGTTTTCATTATGTGAATAATTTTAAAATCTTAGCTCAAACGGCTGCAAAACCTGTGTGCCCAGCACGGGGATATTGAGTTCTATAAGATAAAGCCATAAACATGTGTTTCTGAGTCTTCTATCAAAAGTTACAGCGATTTATATGAAGTTGTACGAAAATGCTTTATTTCGCCAAGACAGTGTGTTTCTCACTGTTACATGCATTTGAATGGGAAACTCGCCTGAAACAAAGTATAGGTTTTCATTATGTGAATAATTTTAAAATCTTAGCTCAAACGGCTGCAAAACCTGTTTGCCCAGCACGAGGATATTGAATTCTTTAAGATGAAGCCATAGACATGTGTTTCTGAGTCATCTATCAAAAGTTGCACCGATTTATATGAAGTTGTACGAAAATGCTTTATTTCGCCAAGACAGTGTGTTTCTCACTGTTACATGCATTTGAATGGGAAACTCGCCTGAAACAAAGTATAGGTTTTCATTATGTGAATAATTTTAAAATCTTAGCTCAAACGGCTGCAAAACCTGTGTGCCCAGCACGGGGATATTGAGTTCTATAAGATAAAGCCATAAACATGTGTTTCTGAGTCTTCTATCAAAAGTTACAGCGATTTATATGAAGTTGTACGAAAATGCTTTCTTTCGCCAAGACAGTGTGTTTCTCACTGTTACATGCATTTGAATGGGAAACTCGCCTGAAACAAAGTATAGGTCTTCATTATGTGAATAATTTTAAAATCTTAGCTCAAACGGCTGCAAAACCTGTTTGCCCAGCACGAGGATATTGAATTCTTTAAGATGAAGCCATAGACATGTGTTTCTGAGTCGTCTATCAAAAGTTGCACCGATTTATATAAAGTTGTGCAAAAACGCTTTATTTCGCCAAGACAATGTGTTTCTCACTGTTACATGCATTTGAATGGGAAACTCGCCTGAAACAAAGTATAGGTTTTCATTATGTGAATAATTTTAAAATCTTAGCTCAATCGACTGCAAAACCTGTTTGCCCAGCACGAGGATATTGAATTCTTTAAGATGAAGCCATAAACATGTGTTTCTGTGTCTTCTATCAAAAGTTACAGCGATTTATATGAAGTTGTACGAAAATGCTTTCTTTCGCCAAGACAGTGTGTTTCTCACTGTTACATGCATTTGAATGGGAAACTCGCCTGAAACAAAGTATAGGTTTTCATTATGTGAATACTTTTAAAATCTTAGCTCAAACGGCTGCAAAACCTGTTTGCCCAGCACGAGGATATTGAGTTCTATAAGATAAAGCCATAAACATGTGTTTCTGAGTCTTCTATCAAAAGTTACAGCGATTTATATGAAGTTGTACGAAAATGCTTTCTTTCGCCAAGACAGTGTGTTTCTCACTGTTACATGCATTTGAATGGGAAACTCGCCCGAGACAAAGTATAGGTTTTCATTATGTGAATAATTTTAAAATCTTAGCTCAAACGGCTGCAAAACCTGTTTGCCCAGCACGGGGATATTGAGCTCTATAAGATAAAGCCATAAACATGTGTTTCTGAGTCTTCTATCAAAAGTTACAGCGATTTATATGAAGTTGTACGAAAATGCTTTCTTTTGTCAAGACAGTGTGTTTCTCACTGTTACATGCATTTGAATGGGAAACTCGCCTGAAACAAAGTATAGGTTTTCATTATGTGAATAATTTTAAAATCTTAGCTCAAACGGCTGCAAAACCTGTTTGCCCAGCACGAGGATATTGAATTCTTTAAGATGAAGCCATAGACATGTGTTTCTGAGTCTTCTATCAAAAGTTACAGCGATTTATATGAAGTTGTACGAAAATGCTTTCTTTTGCCGCCAAGACAGTGTGTTTCTCACTGTTACATGCATTTGAATGGGAAACTCGCCCGAGACAAAGTACAGGTTTTCATTATGTGAATAATTTTAAAATCTTAGCTCAAACGGCTGCAAAACCTGTTTGCCCAGCACGAGGATATTGAATTCTTTAAGATGAAGCCATAGACATGTGTTTCTGAGTCGTCTATCAAAAGTTGCACCGATTTATATAAAGTTGTGCAAAAACGCTTTATTTCGCCAAGACAATGTGTTTCTCACTGTTACATGCATTTGAATGGGAAACTCGCCTGAAACAAAGTATAGGTTTTCATTATGTGAATAATTTAAAAATCTTAGCTCAATCGACTGCAAAACCTGTTTGCCCAGCACGAGGATATTGAATTCTTTAAGATGAAGCCATAAACATGTGTTTCTGTGTCTTCTATCAAAAGTTACAGCGATTTATATGAAGTTGTACGAAAATGCTTTCTTTCGCCAAGACAGTGTGTTTCTCACTGTTACATGCATTTGAATGGGAAACTCGCCTGAAACAAAGTATAGGTTTTCATTATGTGAATACTTTTAAAATCTTAGCTCAAACGGCTGCAAAACCTGTTTGCCCAGCACGGGGATATTGAGTTCTATAAGATAAAGCCATAAACATGTGTTTCTGAGTCTTCTATCAAAAGTTACAGCGATTTATATGAAGTTGTTCAAAAACGCTTTATTTCGCCAAGACAGTGTGTTTCTCACTGTTACATGCATTTGAATGGGAAACTCGCCCGAGACAAAGTATAGGTTTTCATTATGTGAATAATTTTAAAATCTTAGCTCAAACGGCTGCAAAATCTGTTTGCCCAGCACGAGGATATTGAATTCTTTAAGATGAAGCCATAGACATGTGTGTCTGAGTCGTCTATCAAAAGTTGCACCGATTTATATAAAGTTGTGCAAAAACGCTTTATTTCGCCAAGACAATGTGTTTCTCACTGTTACATGCATTTGAATGGGAAACTCGCCCGAGACAAAGTATAGGTTTTCATTATGTGAATAATTTTAAAATCTTAGCTCAAACGGCTGCAAAACCTGTTTGCCCAGCACGAGGATATTGAATTCTTTAAGATGAAGCCATAGACATGTGTTTCTGAGTCTTCTATCAAAAGTTACAACGATTTATATGAAGTTGTACGAAAACGCTTTCTGTCGCCAAGACAATGCGTTTCTCACTGTTACATGCATTTGAATGGGAAACTCGCCCGAGACAAAGTATAGGTTTTCATTATGTGAATAATTTTAAAATCTTAGCTCAAACGGCTGCAAAACCTGTTTGCCCAGCACGGGGATATTGAGTTCTATAAGATAAAGCCATAAACATGTGTTTCTGAGTCTTCTATCAAAAGTTACAGCGATTTATATGAAGTTGTACGAAAATGCTTTCTTTTGTCAAGACAGTGTGTTTCTCACTGTTACATGCATTTGAATGGGAAACTCGCCTGAAACAAAGTATAGGTTTTCATTATGTGAATACTTTTAAAATCTTAGCTCAAACGGCTGCAAAACCTGTTTGCCCAGCACGGGGATATTGAGTTCTATAAGATAAAGCCATAAACATGTGTTTCTGAGTCTTCTATCAAAAGTTACAGCGATTTATATGAAGTTGTACGAAAATGCTTTCTTTTGTCAAGACAGTGTGTTTCTCACTGTTACATGCATTTGAATGGGAAACTCGCCTGAAACAAAGTATAGGTTTTCATTATGTGAATAATTTTAAAATCTTAGCTCAAACGGCTGCAAAACCTGTGTGCCCAGCACGGGGATATTGAGTTCTATAAGATAAAGCCATAAACATGTGTTTCTGAGTCTTCTATCAAAAGTTACAGCGATTTATATGAAGTTGTACGAAAATGCTTTATTTCGCCAAGACAGTGTGTTTCTCACTGTTACATGCATTTGAATGGGAAACTCGCCTGAAACAAAGTATAGGTTTTCATTATGTGAATAATTTTAAAATCTTAGCTCAAACGGCTGCAAAACCTGTTTGCCCAGCACGAGGATATTGAATTCTTTAAGATGAAGCCATAGACATGTGTTTCTGAGTCATCTATCAAAAGTTGCACCGATTTATATGAAGTTGTACGAAAATGCTTTATTTCGCCAAGACAGTGTGTTTCTCACTGTTACATGCATTTGAATGGGAAACTCGCCCGAGACAAAGTATAGGTTTTCATTATGTGAATAATTTTAAAATCTTAGCTCAAACGGCTGCAAAACCTGTTTGCCCAGCACGGGGATATTGAGTTCTATAAGATAAAGCCATAAACATGTGTTTCTGAGTCTTCTATCAAAAGTTACAGCGATTTATATGAAGTTGTTCAAAAACGCTTTATTTCGCCAAGACAATGTGTTTCTCACTGTTACATGCATTTGAATGGGAAACTCGCCCGAGACAAAGTATAGGTTTTCATTATGTGAATAATTTTAAAATCTTAGCTCAAACGGCTGCAAAACCTGTTTGCCCAGCACGAGGATATTGAATTCTTTAAGATGAAGCCATAGACATGTGTTTCTGAGTCGTCTATCAAAAGTTGCACCGATTTATATAAAGTTGTACGAAAATGCTTTATTTCGCCAAGACAGTGTGTTTCTCACTGTTACATGCATTTGAATGGGTAACCTGCCCGAGACAAAGTATAGGTTTTCATTATGTGAATAATTTTAAAATCTTAGCTCAAACGGCTGCAACCTGTTTGCCCCGCACGGGGATATTGAGTTCTATAAGATAAAGCCATAAACATGTTTGTCTGAGTCTTCTATCAAAAGTTACAGCGATTTATATGAAGTTGTTCAAAAACGCTTTCTGTCGCCAAGACAATGCGTTTCTCACTGTTACATGCATTTGAATGGGAAACTCGCCCGAGACAAAGTATAGGTTTTCATTATGTGAATAATTTTAAAATCTTAGCTCAAACGGCTGCAAAACCTGTTTGCCCAGCACGGGGATATTGAGTTCTATAAGATAAAGCCATAAACATGTGTTTCTGAGTCTTCTATCAAAAGTTACAGCGATTTATATGAAGTTGTACGAAAATGCTTTCTTTCGCCAAGACAGTGTGTTTCTCACTGTTACATGCATTTGAATGGGAAACTCGCCTGAAACAAAGTATAGGTTTTCATTATGTGAATAATTTTAAAATCTTAGCTCAAACGGCTGCAAAACCTGTGTGCCCAGCACGGGGATATTGAGTTCTATAAGATAAAGCCATAAACATGTGTTTCTGAGTCTTCTATCAAAAGTTACAGCGATTTATATGAAGTTGTACGAAAATGCTTTCTTTCGCCAAGACAGTGTGTTTCTCACTGTTACATGCATTTGAATGGGAAACTCGCCTGAAACAAAGTATAGGTTTTCATTATGTGAATAATTTTAAAATCTTAGCTCAAACGGCTGCAAAACCTGTTTGCCCAGCACGAGGATATTGAATTCTTAAAATGAAGCCATAGACATGTGTTTCTGAGTTGTCTATCAAAAGTTGCACCGATTTATATGAAGTTGTACGAAAATGCTTTCTTTCGCCAAGACAGTGTGTTTCTCACTGTTACATGCATTTGAATGGGAAACTCGCCTGAAACAAAGTATAGGTTTTCATTATGTGAATAATTTTAAAATCTTAGCTCAAACGGCTGCAAAACCTGTTTGCCCAGCACGAGGATATTGAATTCTTTAAGATGAAGCCATAAACATGTTTGTCTGAGTCTTCTATCAAACGTTACACCGATTTATATAAAGTTGTTCAAAAACGCTTTCTGTCGCCAAGACAATGCGTTTCTCACTGTTACATGCATTTGAATGGGAAACTCGCCCGAGACAAAGTATAGGTTTTCATTATGTGAATAATTTTAAAATCTTAGCTCAAACGGCTGCAAAACCTGTTTGCCCAGCACGAGGATATTGAATTCTTTAAGATGAAGCCATAGACATGTGTTTCTGAGTCGTCTATCAAAAGTTGCACCGATTTATATAAAGTTGTACGAAAATGCTTTATTTCGCCAAGACAGTGTGTTTCTCACTGTTACATGCATTTGAATGGGAAACCTGCCCGAGACAAAGTATAGGTTTTCATTATGTGAATAATTTTAAAATCTTAGCTCAAACGGCTGCAACCTGTTTGCCCAGCACGGGGATATTGAGTTCTATAAGATAAAGCCATAAACATTTTTGTCTGAGTCTTCTATCAAAAGTTACAGCGATTTATATGAAGTTGTACGAAAATGCTTTCTTTCGCCAAGACAGTGTGTTTCTCACTGTTACATGCATTTGAATGGGAAACTCGCCTGAAACAAAGTATAGGTTTTCATTATGTGAATAATTTTAAAATCTTAGCTCAAACGGCTGCAAAACCTGTTTGCCCAGCACGAGGATATTGAATTCTTTAAGATGAAGCCATAGACATGTGTTTCTGAGTCGTCTATCAAAAGTTGCACCGATTTATATAAAGTTGTGCAAAAACGCTTTATTTCGCCAAGACAATGTGTTTCTCACTGTTACATGCATTTGAATGGGAAACTCGCCTGAAACAAAGTATAGGTTTTCATTATGTGAATACTTTTAAAATCTTAGCTCAAACGGCTGCAAAACCTGTTTGCCCAGCACGAGGATATTGAGTTCTATAAGATAAAGCCATAAACATGTGTTTCTGAGTCTTCTATCAAAAGTTACAGCGATTTATATGAAGTTGTACGAAAATGCTTTCTTTCGCCAAGACAGTGTGTTTCTCACTGTTACATGCATTTGAATGGGAAACTCGCCCGAGACAAAGTATAGGTTTTCATTATGTGAATAATTTTAAAATCTTAGCTCAAACGGCTGCAAAACCTGTTTGCCCAGCACGGGGATATTGAGTTCTATAAGATAAAGCCATAAACATGTGTTTCTGAGTCTTCTATCAAAAGTTACAGCGATTTATATGAAGTTGTACGAAAATGCTTTCTTTTGTCAAGACAGTGTGTTTCTCACTGTTACATGCATTTGAATGGGAAACTCGCCTGAAACAAAGTATAGGTTTTCATTATGTGAATAATTTTAAAATCTTAGCTCAAACGGCTGCAAAACCTGTTTGCCCAGCACGAGGATATTGAATTCTTAAAATGAAGCCATAGACATGTGTTTCTGAGTTGTCTATCAAAAGTTGCACCGATTTATATGAAGTTGTACGAAAATGCTTTCTTTCGCCAAGACAGTGTGTTTCTCACTGTTACATGCATTTGAATGGGAAACTCGCCTGAAACAAAGTATAGGTTTTCATTATGTGAATAATTTTAAAATCTTAGCTCAAACGGCTGCAAAACCTGTTTGCCCAGCACGGGGATATTGAGTTCTATAAGATAAAGCCATAAACATTTTTGTCTGAGTCTTCTATCAAAAGTTACAGCGATTTATATGAAGTTGTACGAAAATGCTTTCTTTCGCCAAGACAGTGTGTTTCTCACTGTTACATGCATTTGAATGGGAAACTCGCCTGAAACAAAGTATAGGTTTTCATTATGTGAATAATTTTAAAATCTTAGCTCAAACGGCTGCAAAACCTGTTTGCCCAGCACGAGGATATTGAATTCTTTAAGATGAAGCCATAGACATGTGTTTCTGAGTCGTCTATCAAAAGTTGCACCGATTTATATAAAGTTGTGCAAAAACGCTTTATTTCGCCAAGACAATGTGTTTCTCACTGTTACATGCATTTGAATGGGAAACTCGCCTGAAACAAAGTATAGGTTTTCATTATGTGAATAATTTTAAAATCTTAGCTCAATCGACTGCAAAACCTGTTTGCCCAGCACGAGGATATTGAATTCTTTAAGATAAAGCCATAAACATGTGTTTCTGAGTCTTCTATCAAAAGTTACAGCGATTTATATGAAGTTGTACGAAAATGCTTTCTTTCGCCAAGACAGTGTGTTTCTCACTGTTACATGCATTTGAATGGGAAACTCGCCCGAGACAAAGTATAGGTTTTCATTATGTGAATAATTTTAAAATCTTAGCTCAAACGGCTGCAAAACCTGTTTGCCCAGCACGGGGATATTGAGTTCTATAAGATAAAGCCATAAACATTTTTGTCTGAGTCTTCTATCAAAAGTTACAGCGATTTATATGAAGTTGTACGAAAATGCTTTCTTTCGCCAAGACAGTGTGTTTCTCACTGTTACATGCATTTGAATGGGAAACTCGCCTGAAACAAAGTATAGGTTTTCATTATGTGAATAATTTTAAAATCTTAGCTCAAACGGCTGCAAAACCTGTTTGCCCAGCACGAGGATATTGAATTCTTTAAGATGAAGCCATAGACATGTGTTTCTGAGTCGTCTATCAAAAGTTGCACCGATTTATATAAAGTTGTGCAAAAACGCTTTATTTCGCCAAGACAATGTGTTTCTCACTGTTACATGCATTTGAATGGGAAACTCGCCTGAAACAAAGTATAGGTTTTCATTATGTGAATAATTTTAAAATCTTAGCTCAATCGACTGCAAAACCTGTTTGCCCAGCACGAGGATATTGAATTCTTTAAGATAAAGCCATAAACATGTGTTTCTGAGTCTTCTATCAAAAGTTACAGCGATTTATATGAAGTTGTACGAAAATGCTTTCTTTCGCCAAGACAGTGTGTTTCTCACTGTTACATGCATTTGAATGGGAAACTCGCCCGAGACAAAGTATAGGTTTTCATTATGTGAATAATTTTAAAATCTTAGCTCAAACGGCTGCAAAACCTGTTTGCCCAGCACGGGGATATTGAGTTCTATAAGATAAAGCCATAAACATGTGTTTCTGAGTCTTCTATCAAAAGTTACAGCGATTTATATGAAGTTGTACGAAAATGCTTTCTTTTGTCAAGACAGTGTGTTTCTCACTGTTACATGCATTTGAATGGGAAACTCGCCTGAAACAAAGTATAGGTTTTCATTATGTGAATAATTTTAAAATCTTAGCTCAAACGGCTGCAAAACCTGTTTGCCCAGCACGAGGATATTGAATTCTTTAAGATGAAGCCATAAACATGTGTTTCTGAGTCTTCTATCAAAAGTTACAGCGATTTATATGAAGTTGTACGAAAATGCTTTCTTTCGCCAAGACAGTGTGTTTCTCACTGTTACATGCATTTGAATGGGAAACTCGCCTGAAACAAAGTATAGGTTTTCATTATGTGAATAATTTTAAAATCTTAGCTCAAACGGCTGCAAAACCTGTTTGCCCAGCACGAGGATATTGAATTCTTTAAGATGAAGCCATAGACATGTGTTTCTGAGTCGTCTATCAAAAGTTGCACCGATTTATATAAAGTTGTGCAAAAACGCTTTATTTCGCCAAGACAATGTGTTTCTCACTGTTACATGCATTTGAATGGGAAACTCGCCTGAAACAAAGTATAGGTTTTCATTATGTGAATAATTTTAAAATCTTAGCTCAATCGACTGCAAAACCTGTTTGCCCAGCACGAGGATATTGAATTCTTTAAGATGAAGCCATAAACATGTGTTTCTGTGTCTTCTATCAAAAGTTACAAAGATTTATATGAAGTTGTACGAAAATGCTTTCTTTCGCCAAGACAGTGTGTTTCTCACTGTTACATGCATTTGAATGGGAAACTCGCCTGAAACAAAGTATAGGTTTTCATTATGTGAATACTTTTAAAATCTTAGCTCAAACGGCTGCAAAACCTGTTTGCCCAGCACGGGGATATTGAGTTCTATAAGATAAAGCCATAAACATGTGTTTCTGAGTCTTCTATCAAAAGTTACAGCGATTTATATGAAGTTGTACGAAAATGCTTTCTTTTGTCAAGACAGTGTGTTTCTCACTGTTACATGCATTTGAATGGGAAACTCGCCTGAAACAAAGTATAGGTTTTCATTATGTGAATACTTTTAAAATCTTAGCTCAAACGGCTGCAAAACCTGTTTGCCCAGCACGGGGATATTGAGTTCTATAAGATAAAGCCATAAACATGTGTTTCTGAGTCTTCTATCAAAAGTTACAGCGATTTATATGAAGTTGTACGAAAATGCTTTCTTTTGTCAAGACAGTGTGTTTCTCACTGTTACATGCATTTGAATGGGAAACTCGCCTGAAACAAAGTATAGGTTTTCATTATGTGAATAATTTTAAAATCTTAGCTCAAACGGCTGCAAAACCTGTTTGCCCAGCACGAGGATATTGAATTCTTTAAGATGAAGCCATAGACATGTGTTTCTGAGTCTTCTATCAAAAGTTACAGCGATTTATATGAAGTTGTACGAAAATGCTTTCTTTTGTCAAGACAGTGTGTTTCTCACTGTTACATGCATTTGAATGGGAAACTCGCCCGAGACAAAGTATAGGTTTTCATTATGTGAATAATTTTAAAATCTTAGCTCAAACGGCTGCAACCTGTTTGCCCAGCACGGGGATATTGAGTTCTATAAGATAAAGCCATAAACATGTTTGTCTGAGTCTTCTATCAAAAGTTACAGCGATTTATATGAAGTTGTTCAAAAACGCTTTATTTCGCCAAGACAGTGTGTTTCTCACTGTTACATGCATTTGAATGGGAAACTCGCCCGAGACAAAGTATAGGTTTTCATTATGTGAATAATTTTAAAATCTTAGCTCAATCGGCTGCAAAACCTGTTTGCCCAGCACGAGGATATTGAATTCTTTAAGATGAAGCCATAGACATGTGTTTCTGAGTCTTCTATCAAAAGTTACAACGATTTATATGAAGTTGTACGAAAACGCTTTCTGTCGCCAAGACAATGCGTTTCTCACTGTTACATGCATTTGAATGGGAAACTCGCCCGAGACAAAGTATAGGTTTTCATTATGTGAATAATTTTAAAATCTTAGCTCAAACGGCTGCAAAACCTGTTTGCCCAGCACGGGGATATTGAATTCTTTAAGATGAAGCCATAGACATGTGTTTCTGAGTCTTCTATCAAAAGTTACAACGATTTATATGAAGTTGTACGAAAACGCTTTCTGTCGCCAAGACAATGCGTTTCTCACTGTTACATGCATTTGAATGGGAAACTCGCCCGAGACAAAGTATAGGTTTTCATTATGTGAATAATTTTAAAATCTTAGCTCAAACGGCTGCAAAACCTGTTTGCCCAGCACGGGGATATTGAGTTCTATAAGATAAAGCCATAGACATGTGTTTCTGAGTCTTCTATCAAAAGTTACAGCGATTTATATGAAGTTGTACGAAAATGCTTTCTTTCGCCAAGACAGTGTGTTTCTCACTGTTACATGCATTTGAATGGGAAACTCGCCCGAGACAAAGTATAGGTTTTCATTATGTGAATAATTTTAAAATCTTAGCTCAATCGGCTGCAAAACCTGTTTGCCCAGCACGAGGATATTGAATTCTTTAAGATGAAGCCATAGACATGTGTGTCTGAGTCGTCTATCAAAAGTTGCACCGATTTATATAAAGTTGTGCAAAAACGCTTTATTTCGCCAAGACAATGTGTTTCTCACTGTTACATGCATTTGAATGGGAAACTCGCCCGAGACAAAGTATAGGTTTTCATTATGTGAATAATTTTAAAATCTTAGCTCAAACGGCTGCAAAACCTGTTTGCCCAGCACGGGGATATTGAGTTCTATAAGATAAAGCCATAAACATGTGTTTCTGAGTCTTCTATCAAAAGTTACAGCGATTTATATGAAGTTGTACGAAAATGCTTTCTTTTGTCAAGACAGTGTGTTTCTCACTGTTACATGCATTTGAATGGGAAACTCGCCTGAAACAAAGTATAGGTTTTCATTATGTGAATAATTTTAAAATCTTAGCTCAAACGGCTGCAAAACCTGTTTGCCCAGCACGAGGATATTGAATTCTTTAAGATGAAGCCATAGACATGTGTTTCTGAGTCGTCTATCAAAAGTTGCACCGATTTATATAAAGTTGTGCAAAAACGCTTTATTTCGCCAAGACAATGTGTTTGAATGGGAAACTCGCCCGAGACAAAGTATAGGTTTTCATTATTTGAATAATTTTAAAATCTTAGCTCAAACGGCTGCAAAACCTGTTTGCCCAGCACGAGGATATTGAATTCTTTAAGATGAAGCCATAGACATGTTTGTCTTAGTCCTCTATCAAAAGTTACAGCGATTTATATGGAGTTGTTCAAAAGCGCTTTATTTCGCAAAGACAATGCGTTTCTCACTGTAACATGCATTTGAATGGGAAACTCGCCTGAAACAAAGTATAGGTTTTCATTATGTGAATAATTTTAAAATCTTAGCTCAAACGGCTGCAAAACCTGTTCTGTTTGCCCAGCACGGGGATATTGAGTTCTATAAGATAAAGCCATAAACATGTTTGTCTGAGTCTTCTATCAAAAGTTACAGCGATTTATATGAAGTTGTTCAAAAACGCTTTATTTCGCCAAGACAATGCGTTTCTCACTGTTACATGCATTTGAATGGGAAACTCGCCTGAAACAAAGTATAGGTTTTCATTATGTGAATAATTTTAAAATCTTAGCTCAAACGGCTGCAAAACCTGTTTGCCCAGCACGAGGATATTGAGTTCTATAAGATAAAGCCATAGACATGTTTGTCTGAGTCCTCTATCAAAAGTTACAGCGATTTATATGGAGTTGTTCAAAAGCGCTTTATTTCGCCAAGACAATGCGTTTCTCACTGTAACATGCATTTGAATGGGAAACTCGCCTGAAACAAAGTATAGGTTTTCATTATGTGAATAACTTGGAAATCTTAGCTCAAACAGCTGCAAAACCTGTTTGCCCAGCACGGGGACCTTGAGTTGTATAAGATAAAGCCATGAATACGCATATCTGAGTTTCCTATCAAAAGTTACAGCTATTTATATGAAGTTGTGCAAAAACGCTTTCTTTCGCCAAGACAGTGCGTTTCTGACGATTACATGCATTTGAATGGGGAACTCGACCGAAACAAACTATAGGGTTTCATTATGTGAATAACTTGGAAATCTTAGCTCAAGCAGCTGCAAAACCTGTTTTCCCAGCACGGGGACCTTGAGTTCTATAAGATAAAGCCATGAATACGCATATCTGAGTTTCCTATCAAAAGTTACAGCTATTTATATGAAGTTGTGCAAAAACGCTTTATTTCGCCAAGACATTGCGTTTCTGATGATTACATGCATTTGAATGGGGAACTCGACTGAAACAAAGTATAGGGTTTCATTATGTGAATAATTTTAAAATCTTAGCTCAAACGGCTGCAAAACCTGTTTGCCCAGCACGAGGATATTGAATTCTTTAAGATGAAGCCATAGACATGTGTTTCTGAGTCGTCTATCAAAAGTTGCACCGATTTATATAAAGTTGTGCAAAAACGCTTTATTTCGCCAAGACAATGTGTTTGAATGGGAAACTCGCCCGAGACAAAGTATAGGTTTTCATTATTTGAATAATTTTAAAATCTTAGCTCAAACGGCTGCAAAACCTGTTTGCCCAGCACGAGGATATTGAATTCTTTAAGATGAAGCCATAGACATGTTTGTCTTAGTCCTCTATCAAAAGTTACAGCGATTTATATGGAGTTGTTCAAAAGCGCTTTATTTCGCAAAGACAATGCGTTTCTCACTGTAACATGCATTTGAATGGGAAACTCGCCTGAAACAAAGTATAGGTTTTCATTATGTGAATAATTTTAAAATCTTAGCTCAAACGGCTGCAAAACCTGTTCTGTTTGCCCAGCACGGGGATATTGAGTTCTATAAGATAAAGCCATAAACATGTTTGTCTGAGTCTTCTATCAAAAGTTACAGCGATTTATATGAAGTTGTTCAAAAACGCTTTATTTCGCCAAGACAATGCGTTTCTCACTGTTACATGCATTTGAATGGGAAACTCGCCTGAAACAAAGTATAGGTTTTCATTATGTGAATAATTTTAAAATCTTAGCTCAAACGGCTGCAAAACCTGTTTGCCCAGCACGAGGATATTGAGTTCTATAAGATAAAGCCATAGACATGTTTGTCTGAGTCCTCTATCAAAAGTTACAGCGATTTATATGGAGTTGTTCAAAAGCGCTTTATTTCGCCAAGACAATGCGTTTCTCACTGTAACATGCATTTGAATGGGAAACTCGCCTGAAACAAAGTATAGGTTTTCATTATGTGAATAACTTGGAAATCTTAGCTCAAACAGCTGCAAAACCTGTTTGCCCAGCACGGGGACCTTGAGTTGTATAAGATAAAGCCATGAATACGCATATCTGAGTTTCCTATCAAAAGTTACAGCTATTTATATGAAGTTGTGCAAAAACGCTTTATTTCGCCAAGACATTGCGTTTCTGATGATTACATGCATTTGAATGGGGAACTCGACTGAAACAAAGTATAGGGTTTCATTATGTGAATAATTTTAAAATCTTAGCTCAAACGGCTGCAAAACCTGTTCTGTTTGCCCAGCACGGGGATATTGAGTTCTATAAGATAAAGCCATAAACATGTTTGTCTGAGTCTTCTATCAAAAGTTACAGCGATTTATATGAAGTTGTTCAAAAACGCTTTATTTCGCCAAGACAATGCGTTTCTCACTGTTACATGCATTTGAATGGGAAACTCGCCTGAAACAAAGTATAGGTTTTCATTATGTGAATAATTTTAAAATCTTAGCTCAAACGGCTGCAAAACCTGTTTGCCCAGCACGAGGATATTGAGTTCTATAAGATAAAGCCATAGACATGTTTGTCTGAGTCCTCTATCAAAAGTTACAGCGATTTATATGGAGTTGTTCAAAAGCGCTTTATTTCGCCAAGACAATGCGTTTCTCACTGTAACATGCATTTGAATGGGAAACTCGCCTGAAACAAAGTATAGGTTTTCATTATGTGAATAACTTGGAAATCTTAGCTCAAACAGCTGCAAAACCTGTTTTCCCAGCACGGGGACCTTGAGTTCTATAAGATAAAGCCATGAATACGCATATCTGAGTTTCCTATCAAAAGTTACAGCTATTTATATGAAGTTGTGCAAAAACGCTTTCTTTCGCCAAGACAGTGCGTTTCTGACGATTACATGCATTTGAATGGGGAACTCGACCGAAACAAACTATAGGGTTCATTATGTGAATAACTTGGAAATCTTAGCTCAAACAGCTGCAAAACCTGTTTGCCCAGCACGGGGACCTTGAGTTCTATAAGATAAAGCCATGAATACGCATATCTGAGTTTCCTATCAAAAGTTACAGCTATTTATATGAAGTTGTGCAAAAACGCTTTATTTCGCCAAGACAGTGTGTTTCTCACTGTTACATGCATTTGAATGGGAAACTCGCCCGAGACAAAGTATAGGTTTTCATTATGTGAATAATTTTAAAATCTTAGCTCAAACGGCTGCAAAACCTGTTTGCCCAGCACGAGGATATTGAATTCTTTAAGATGAAGCCATAGACATGTTTGTCTTAGTCCTCTATCAAAAGTTACAGC
Source organism: Aulonocara sp. 'chitande type north' Nkhata Bay (assembly GCF_057382095.1). NCBI lineage: Eukaryota > Metazoa > Chordata > Actinopteri > Cichliformes > Cichlidae > Aulonocara > Aulonocara sp. 'chitande type north' Nkhata Bay. The sequence goes on along the minus strand of NC_141362.1, from coordinate 410,957 downwards.
GATTTATATGGAGTTGTTCAAAAGCGCTTTATTTCGCAAAGACAATGCGTTTCTCACTGTAACATGCATTTGAATGGGAAACTCGCCTGAAACAAAGTATAGGTTTTCATTATGTGAATAATTTTAAAATCTTAGCTCAAACGGCTGCAAAACCTGTTCTGTTTGCCCAGCACGGGGATATTGAGTTCTATAAGATAAAGCCATAAACATGTTTGTCTGAGTCTTCTATCAAAAGTTACAGCGATTTATATGAAGTTGTTCAAAAACGCTTTATTTCGCCAAGACAATGCGTTTCTCACTGTTACATGCATTTGAATGGGAAACTCGCCTGAAACAAAGTATAGGTTTTCATTATGTGAATAATTTTAAAATCTTAGCTCAAACGGCTGCAAAGACCTGTTCTGTTTGCCCAGCACGGGGATATTGAGTTCTATAAGATAAAGCCATAAACATGTTTGTCTGAGTCTTCTATCAAAAGTTACAGCGATTTATATGAAGTTGTTCAAAAACGCTTTATTTCGCCAAGACAATGCGTTTCTCACTGTTACATGCATTTGAATGGGAAACTCGCCTGAAACAAAGTATAGGTTTTCATTATGTGAATAATTTTAAAATCTTAGCTCAAACGGCTGCAAAACCTGTTTGCCCAGCACGGGGATATTGAGTTCTATAAGATAAAGCCATAAACATGTTTGTCTGAGTCTTCTATCAAAAGTTACAGCGATTTATATGAAGTTGTTCAAAAACGCTTTATTTCGCCAAGACAATGCGTTTCTCACTGTTACATGCATTTGAATGGGAAACTCGCCTGAAACAAAGTATAGGTTTTCATTATGTGAATAATTTTAAAATCTTAGCTCAAACGGCTGCAAAGACCTGTTCTGTTTGCCCAGCACGGGGATATTGAGTTCTATAAGATAAAGCCATAAACATGTTTGTCTGAGTCTTCTATCAAAAGTTACAGCGATTTATATGAAGTTGTTCAAAAACGCTTTATTTCGCCAAGACAATGCGTTTCTCACTGTTACATGCATTTGAATGGGAAACTCGCCTGAAACAAAGTATAGGTTTTCATTATGTGAATAATTTTAAAATCTTAGCTCAAACGGCTGCAAAACCTGTTTGCCCAGCACGGGGATATTGAGTTCTATAAGATAAAGCCATGAATACGCATATCTGAGTTTCCTATCAAAAGTTACAGCTATTTATATGAAGTTGTGCAAAAACGCTTTCTTTCGCCAAGACAGTGCGTTTCTGACGATTACATGCATTTGAATGGGGAACTCGACCGAAACAAACTATAGGGTTCATTATGTGAATAACTTGGAAATCTTAGCTCAAACGGCTGCAAAACCTGTTTGCCCAGCACGGGGATATTGAGTTCTATAAGATAAAGCCATGAATACGCATATCTGAGTTTCCTATCAAAAGTTACAGCTATTTATATGAAGTTGTGCAAAAACGCTTTATTTCGCCAAGACATTGCGTTTCTGATGATTACATGCATTTGAATGGGGAACTCGACTGAAACAAAGTATAGGGTTTCATTATGTGAATAATTTTAAAATCTTAGCTCAAACGGCTGCAAAACCTGTTCTGTTTGCCCAGCACGGGGATATTGAGTTCTATAAGATAAAGCCATAAACATGTTTGTCTGAGTCTTCTATCAAAAGTTACAGCGATTTATATGAAGTTGTTCAAAAACGCTTTATTTCGCCAAGACAATGCGTTTCTCACTGTTACATGCATTTGAATGGGAAACTCGCCTGAAACAAAGTATAGGTTTTCATTATGTGAATAATTTTAAAATCTTAGCTCAAACGGCTGCAAAACCTGTTTGCCCAGCACGAGGATATTGAGTTCTATAAGATAAAGCCATAGACATGTTTGTCTGAGTCCTCTATCAAAAGTTACAGCGATTTATATGGAGTTGTTCAAAAGCGCTTTATTTCGCCAAGACAATGCGTTTCTCACTGTAACATGCATTTGAATGGAGAACTCGACCGAAACAAACTATAGGGTTCATTATGTGAATAACTTGGAAATCTTAGCTCAAACAGCTGCAAAACCTGTTTGCCCAGCACGGGGACCTTGAGTTCTATAAGATAAAGCCATGAATACGCATATCTGAGTTTCCTATCAAAAGTTACAGCTATTTATATGAAGTTGTGCAAAAACGCTTTATTTCGCCAAGACAGTGTGTTTCTCACTGTTACATGCATTTGAATGGGAAACTCGCCCGAGACAAAGTATAGGTTTTCATTATGTGAATAATTTTAAAATCTTAGCTCAAACGGCTGCAAAACCTGTTTGCCCAGCACGGGGATATTGAGTTCTATAAGATAAAGCCATAAACATGTTTGTCTGAGTCTTCTATCAAAAGTTACAGCGATTTATATGAAGTTGTTCAAAAACGCTTTATTTCGCCAAGACAGTGTGTTTCTCACTGTTACATGCATTTGAATGGGAAACTCGCCCGAGACAAAGTATAGGTTTTCATTATGTGAATAATTTTAAAATCTTAGCTCAAACGGCTGCAAAACCTGTTTGCCCAGCACGGGGATATTGAGTTCTATAAGATCAAGCCATGATCATGTGTTTCTGAGTCTTCTATCAAAAGTTACAGCTATTTATATGAAGTTGTACGAAAACGCTTTCTGTCGCCAAGACAATGCGTTTCTCACTGTTACATGCATTTGAATGGGAAACTCGCCCGAGACAAAGTATAGGTTTTCATTATGTGAATAATTTTAAAATCTTAGCTCAAACGGCTGCAAAACCTGTTTGCCCAGCACGAGGATATTGAATTCTTTAAGATGAAGCCATAGACATGTGTGTCTGAGTCGTCTATCAAAAGTTGCACCGATTTATATAAAGTTGTGCAAAAACGCTTTATTTCGCCAAGACAGTGTGTTTCTCACTGTTACATGCATTTGAATGGGAAACTCGCCCGAGACAAAGTATAGGTTTTCATTATGTGAATAATTTTAAAATCTTAGCTCAAACGGCTGCAAAACCTGTTTGCCCAGCACGAGGATATTGAATTCTTTAAGATGAAGCCATAGACATTTGTGTCTGAGTCTTCTATCAAAAGTTGCACCGATTTATATAAAGTTGTGCAAAAACGCTTTATTTCGCCAAGACAATGTGTTTCTCACTGTTACATGCATTTGAATGGGAAACTCGCCCGAGACAAAGTATAGGTTTTCATTATGTGAATAATTTTAAAATCTTAGCTCAAACGGCTGCAAAACCTGTTCTGTTTGCCCAGCACGGGGATATTGAGTTCTATAAGATAAAGCCATAAACATGTTTGTCTGAGTCTTCTATCAAAAGTTACAGCGATTTATATGAAGTTGTTCAAAAACGCTTTATTTCGCCAAGACAATGCGTTTCTCACTGTTACATGCATTTGAATGGGAAACTCGCCTGAAACAAAGTATAGGTTTTCATTATGTGAATAATTTTAAAATCTTAGCTCAAACGGCTGCAAAACCTGTTTGCCCAGCACGAGGATATTGAGTTCTATAAGATAAAGCCATAGACATGTTTGTCTGAGTCCTCTATCAAAAGTTACAGCGATTTATATGGAGTTGTTCAAAAGCGCTTTATTTCGCCAAGACAATGCGTTTCTCACTGTAACATGCATTTGAATGGGAAACTCGCCTGAAACAAAGTATAGGTTTTCATTATGTGAATAACTTGGAAATCTTAGCTCAAACAGCTGCAAAACCTGTTTTCCCAGCACGGGGACCTTGAGTTCTATAAGATAAAGCCATGAATACGCATATCTGAGTTTCCTATCAAAAGTTACAGCTATTTATATGAAGTTGTGCAAAAACGCTTTCTTTCGCCAAGACAGTGCGTTTCTGACGATTACATGCATTTGAATGGGGAACTCGACCGAAACAAACTATAGGGTTCATTATGTGAATAACTTGGAAATCTTAGCTCAAGCAGCTGCAAAACCTGTTTTCCCAGCACGGGGACCTTGAGTTCTATAAGATAAAGCCATGAATACGCATATCTGAGTTTCCTATCAAAAGTTACAGCTATTTATATGAAGTTGTGCAAAAACGCTTTATTTCGCCAAGACATTGCGTTTCTGATGATTACATGCATTTGAATGGGGAACTCGACTGAAACAAAGTATAGGGTTTCATTATGTGAATAATTTTAAAATCTTAGCTCAAACGGCTGCAAAACCTGTTCTGTTTGCCCAGCACGGGGATATTGAGTTCTATAAGATAAAGCCATAAACATGTTTGTCTGAGTCTTCTATCAAAAGTTACAGCGATTTATATGAAGTTGTTCAAAAACGCTTTATTTCGCCAAGACAATGCGTTTCTCACTGTTACATGCATTTGAATGGGAAACTCGCCTGAAACAAAGTATAGGTTTTCATTATGTGAATAATTTTAAAATCTTAGCTCAAACGGCTGCAAAACCTGTTTGCCCAGCACGAGGATATTGAGTTCTATAAGATAAAGCCATAGACATGTTTGTCTGAGTCCTCTATCAAAAGTTACAGCGATTTATATGGAGTTGTTCAAAAGCGCTTTATTTCGCCAAGACAATGCGTTTCTCACTGTAACATGCATTTGAATGGGAAACTCGCCTGAAACAAAGTATAGGTTTTCATTATGTGAATAACTTGGAAATCTTAGCTCAAACAGCTGCAAAACCTGTTTTCCCAGCACGGGGACCTTGAGTTCTATAAGATAAAGCCATGAATACGCATATCTGAGTTTCCTATCAAAAGTTACAGCTATTTATATGAAGTTGTGCAAAAACGCTTTATTTCGCCAAGACAGTGTGTTTCTCACTGTTACATGCATTTGAATGGGAAACTCGCCCGAGACAAAGTATAGGTTTTCATTATGTGAATAATTTTAAAATCTTAGCTCAAACGGCTGCAAAACCTGTTTGCCCAGCACGAGGATATTGAATTATTTAAGATGAAGCCATAGACATGTGTTTCTGAGTCTTCTATCAAAAGTTACAGCGATTTATATGAAGTTGTACGAAAATGCTTTCTTTTGTCAAGACAGTGTGTTTCTCACTGTTACATGCATTTGAATGGGAAACTCGCCCGAGACAAAGTATAGGTTTTCATTATGTGAATAATTTTAAAATCTTAGCTCAAACGGCTGCAAAACCTGTTTGCCCAGCACGGGGATATTGAGTTCTATAAGATAAAGCCATAAACATGTTTGTCTGAGTCTTCTATCAAAAGTTACAGCGATTTATATGAAGTTGTTCAAAAACGCTTTATTTCGCCAAGACAGTGTGTTTCTCACTGTTACATGCATTTGAATGGGAAACTCGCCCGAGACAAAGTATAGGTTTTCATTATGTGAATAATTTTAAAATCTTAGCTCAAACGGCTGCAAAACCTGTTTGCCCAGCACGGGGATATTGAGTTCTATAAGATCAAGCCATGATCATGTGTTTCTGAGTCTTCTATCAAAAGTTACAGCTATTTATATGAAGTTGTACGAAAACGCTTTCTGTCGCCAAGACAATGCGTTTCTCACTGTTACATGCATTTGAATGGGAAACTCGCCCGAGACAAAGTATAGGTTTTCATTATGTGAATAATTTTAAAATCTTAGCTCAAACGGCTGCAAAACCTGTTTGCCCAGCACGAGGATATTGAATTCTTTAAGATGAAGCCATAGACATGTGTTTCTGAGTCGTCTATCAAAAGTTGCACCGATTTATATAAAGTTGTACGAAAATGCTTTCTTTCGCCAAGACGGTGTGTTTCTCACTGTTACATGCATTTGAATGGGAAACTCGCCTGAAACAAAGTATAGGTTTTCATTATGTGAATAATTTTAAAATCTTAGCTCAAACGGCTGCAAAACCTGTTTGCCCAGCACGAGGATATTGAATTCTTTAAGATGAAGCCATAGACATGTGTTTCTGAGTCGTCTATCAAAAGTTGCACCGATTTATATAAAGTTGTGCAAAAACGCTTTATTTCGCCAAGACAATGTGTTTCTCACTGTTACATGCATTTGAAAGGGAAACTCGCCCGAGACAAAGTACAGGTTTTCATTATGTGAATAATTTTAAAATCTTAGCTCAAACGGCTGCAAAACCTGTTTGCCCAGCACGAGGATATTGAATTCTATAAGATGAAGCCATAGACATTTGTGTCTGAGTCTTCTATCAAAAGTTGCACCGATTTATATAAAGTTGTGCAAAAACGCTTTATTTCGCCAAGACAATGTGTTTCTCACTGTTACATGCATTTGAATGGGAAACTCGCCCGAGACAAAGTATAGGTTTTCATTATGTGAATAATTTTAAAATCTTAGCTCAAACGGCTGCAAAACCTGTTTGCCCAGCACGAGGATATTGAATTCTTTAAGATGAAGCCATAGACATGTGTTTCTGAGTCGTCTATCAAAAGTTGCACCGATTTATATAAAGTTGTGCAAAAACGCTTTATTTCGCCAAGACAATGTGTTTGAATGGGAAACTCGCCCGAGACAAAGTATAGGTTTTCATTATTTGAATAATTTTAAAATCTTAGCTCAAACGGCTGCAAAACCTGTTTGCCCAGCACGAGGATATTGAATTCTTTAAGATGAAGCCATAGACATGTTTGTCTTAGTCCTCTATCAAAAGTTACAGCGATTTATATGGAGTTGTTCAAAAGCGCTTTATTTCGCAAAGACAATGCGTTTCTCACTGTAACATGCATTTGAATGGGAAACTCGCCTGAAACAAAGTATAGGTTTTCATTATGTGAATAATTTTAAAATCTTAGCTCAAACGGCTGCAAAACCTGTTCTGTTTGCCCAGCACGGGGATATTGAGTTCTATAAGATAAAGCCATAAACATGTTTGTCTGAGTCTTCTATCAAAAGTTACAGCGATTTATATGAAGTTGTTCAAAAACGCTTTATTTCGCCAAGACAATGCGTTTCTCACTGTTACATGCATTTGAATGGGAAACTCGCCTGAAACAAAGTATAGGTTTTCATTATGTGAATAATTTTAAAATCTTAGCTCAAACGGCTGCAAAACCTGTTTGCCCAGCACGAGGATATTGAGTTCTATAAGATAAAGCCATAGACATGTTTGTCTGAGTCCTCTATCAAAAGTTACAGCGATTTATATGGAGTTGTTCAAAAGCGCTTTATTTCGCCAAGACAATGCGTTTCTCACTGTAACATGCATTTGAATGGGAAACTCGCCTGAAACAAAGTATAGGTTTTCATTATGTGAATAACTTGGAAATCTTAGCTCAAACAGCTGCAAAACCTGTTTGCCCAGCACGGGGACTTTGAGTTGTATAAGATAAAGCCATGAATACGCATATCTGAGTTTCCTATCAAAAGTTACAGCTATTTATATGAAGTTGTGCAAAAACGCTTTCTTTCGCCAAGACAGTGCGTTTCTGACGATTACATGCATTTGAATGGGGAACTCGACCGAAACAAACTATAGGGTTTCATTATGTGAATAACTTGGAAATCTTAGCTCAAGCAGCTGCAAAACCTGTTTTCCCAGCACGGGGACCTTGAGTTCTATAAGATAAAGCCATGAATACGCATATCTGAGTTTCCTATCAAAAGTTACAGCTATTTATATGAAGTTGTGCAAAAACGCTTTATTTCGCCAAGACATTGCGTTTCTGATGATTACATGCATTTGAATGGGGAACTCGACTGAAACAAAGTATAGGGTTTCATTATGTGAATAATTTTAAAATCTTAGCTCAAACGGCTGCAAAACCTGTTCTGTTTGCCCAGCACGGGGATATTGAGTTCTATAAGATAAAGCCATAAACATGTTTGTCTGAGTCTTCTATCAAAAGTTACAGCGATTTATATGAAGTTGTTCAAAAACGCTTTATTTCGCCAAGACAATGCGTTTCTCACTGTTACATGCATTTGAATGGGAAACTCGCCTGAAACAAAGTATAGGTTTTCATTATGTGAATAATTTTAAAATCTTAGCTCAAACGGCTGCAAAACCTGTTTGCCCAGCACGAGGATATTGAGTTCTATAAGATAAAGCCATAGACATGTTTGTCTGAGTCCTCTATCAAAAGTTACAGCGATTTATATGGAGTTGTTCAAAAGCGCTTTATTTCGCCAAGACAATGCGTTTCTCACTGTAACATGCATTTGAATGGGAAACTCGCCTGAAACAAAGTATAGGTTTTCATTATGTGAATAACTTGGAAATCTTAGCTCAAACAGCTGCAAAACCTGTTTTCCCAGCACGGGGACCTTGAGTTCTATAAGATAAAGCCATGAATACGCATATCTGAGTTTCCTATCAAAAGTTACAGCTATTTATATGAAGTTGTGCAAAAACGCTTTCTTTCGCCAAGACAGTGCGTTTCTGACGATTACATGCATTTGAATGGGGAACTCGACCGAAACAAACTATAGGGTTCATTATGTGAATAACTTGGAAATCTTAGCTCAAACAGCTGCAAAACCTGTTTGCCCAGCACGGGGACCTTGAGTTCTATAAGATAAAGCCATGAATACGCATATCTGAGTTTCCTATCAAAAGTTACAGCTATTTATATGAAGTTGTGCAAAAACGCTTTATTTCGCCAAGACAGTGTGTTTCTCACTGTTACATGCATTTGAATGGGAAACTCGCCCGAGACAAAGTATAGGTTTTCATTATGTGAATAATTTTAAAATCTTAGCTCAAACGGCTGCAAAACCTGTTTGCCCAGCACGGGGATATTGAGTTCTATAAGATAAAGCCATAAACATGTTTGTCTGAGTCTTCTATCAAAAGTTACAGCGATTTATATGAAGTTGTTCAAAAACGCTTTATTTCGCCAAGACAGTGTGTTTCTCACTGTTACATGCATTTGAATGGGAAACTCGCCCGAGACAAAGTATAGGTTTTCATTATGTGAATAATTTTAAAATCTTAGCTCAAACGGCTGCAAAACCTGTTTGCCCAGCACGAGGATATTGAATTCTTTAAGATGAAGCCATAGACATGTTTGTCTTAGTCCTCTATCAAAAGTTACAGCGATTTATATGGAGTTGTTCAAAAGCGCTTTATTTCGCAAAGACAATGCGTTTCTCACTGTAACATGCATTTGAATGGGAAACTCGCCTGAAACAAAGTATAGGTTTTCATTATGTGAATAATTTTAAAATCTTAGCTCAAACGGCTGCAAAACCTGTTCTGTTTGCCCAGCACGGGGATATTGAGTTCTATAAGATAAAGCCATAAACATGTTTGTCTGAGTCTTCTATCAAAAGTTACAGCGATTTATATGAAGTTGTTCAAAAACGCTTTATTTCGCCAAGACAATGCGTTTCTCACTGTTACATGCATTTGAATGGGAAACTCGCCTGAAACAAAGTATAGGTTTTCATTATGTGAATAATTTTAAAATCTTAGCTCAAACGGCTGCAAAGACCTGTTCTGTTTGCCCAGCACGGGGATATTGAGTTCTATAAGATAAAGCCATAAACATGTTTGTCTGAGTCTTCTATCAAAAGTTACAGCGATTTATATGAAGTTGTTCAAAAACGCTTTATTTCGCCAAGACAATGCGTTTCTCACTGTTACATGCATTTGAATGGGAAACTCGCCTGAAACAAAGTATAGGTTTTCATTATGTGAATAATTTTAAAATCTTAGCTCAAACGGCTGCAAAACCTGTTTGCCCAGCACGGGGATATTGAGTTCTATAAGATAAAGCCATAAACATGTTTGTCTGAGTCTTCTATCAAAAGTTACAGCGATTTATATGAAGTTGTTCAAAAACGCTTTATTTCGCCAAGACAATGCGTTTCTCACTGTTACATGCATTTGAATGGGAAACTCGCCTGAAACAAAGTATAGGTTTTCATTATGTGAATAATTTTAAAATCTTAGCTCAAACGGCTGCAAAGACCTGTTCTGTTTGCCCAGCACGGGGATATTGAGTTCTATAAGATAAAGCCATAAACATGTTTGTCTGAGTCTTCTATCAAAAGTTACAGCGATTTATATGAAGTTGTTCAAAAACGCTTTATTTCGCCAAGACAATGCGTTTCTCACTGTTACATGCATTTGAATGGGAAACTCGCCTGAAACAAAGTATAGGTTTTCATTATGTGAATAATTTTAAAATCTTAGCTCAAACGGCTGCAAAACCTGTTTGCCCAGCACGGGGATATTGAGTTCTATAAGATAAAGCCATGAATACGCATATCTGAGTTTCCTATCAAAAGTTACAGCTATTTATATGAAGTTGTGCAAAAACGCTTTCTTTCGCCAAGACAGTGCGTTTCTGACGATTACATGCATTTGAATGGGGAACTCGACCGAAACAAACTATAGGGTTCATTATGTGAATAACTTGGAAATCTTAGCTCAAACGGCTGCAAAACCTGTTTGCCCAGCACGGGGATATTGAGTTCTATAAGATAAAGCCATGAATACGCATATCTGAGTTTCCTATCAAAAGTTACAGCTATTTATATGAAGTTGTGCAAAAACGCTTTATTTCGCCAAGACATTGCGTTTCTGATGATTACATGCATTTGAATGGGGAACTCGACTGAAACAAAGTATAGGGTTTCATTATGTGAATAATTTTAAAATCTTAGCTCAAACGGCTGCAAAACCTGTTCTGTTTGCCCAGCACGGGGATATTGAGTTCTATAAGATAAAGCCATAAACATGTTTGTCTGATTCTTCTATCAAAAGTTACAGCGATTTATATGAAGTTGTTCAAAAACGCTTTATTTCGCCAAGACAATGCGTTTCTCACTGTTACATGCATTTGAATGGGAAACTCGCCTGAAACAAAGTATAGGTTTTCATTATGTGAATAATTTTAAAATCTTAGCTCAAACGGCTGCAAAACCTGTTTGCCCAGCACGAGGATATTGAGTTCTATAAGATAAAGCCATAGACATGTTTGTCTGAGTCCTCTATCAAAAGTTACAGCGATTTATATGGAGTTGTTCAAAAGCGCTTTATTTCGCCAAGACAATGCGTTTCTCACTGTAACATGCATTTGAATGGAGAACTCGACCGAAACAAACTATAGGGTTCATTATGTGAATAACTTGGAAATCTTAGCTCAAACAGCTGCAAAACCTGTTTGCCCAGCACGGGGACCTTGAGTTCTATAAGATAAAGCCATGAATACGCATATCTGAGTTTCCTATCAAAAGTTACAGCTATTTATATGAAGTTGTGCAAAAACGCTTTATTTCGCCAAGACAGTGTGTTTCTCACTGTTACATGCATTTGAATGGGAAACTCGCCCGAGACAAAGTATAGGTTTTCATTATGTGAATAATTTTAAAATCTTAGCTCAAACGGCTGCAAAACCTGTTTGCCCAGCACGGGGATATTGAGTTCTATAAGATAAAGCCATAAACATGTTTGTCTGAGTCTTCTATCAAAAGTTACAGCGATTTATATGAAGTTGTTCAAAAACGCTTTATTTCGCCAAGACAGTGTGTTTCTCACTGTTACATGCATTTGAATGGGAAACTCGCCCGAGACAAAGTATAGGTTTTCATTATGTGAATAATTTTAAAATCTTAGCTCAAACGGCTGCAAAACCTGTTTGCCCAGCACGGGGATATTGAGTTCTATAAGATCAAGCCATGATCATGTGTTTCTGAGTCTTCTATCAAAAGTTACAGCTATTTATATGAAGTTGTACGAAAACGCTTTCTGTCGCCAAGACAATGCGTTTCTCACTGTTACATGCATTTGAATGGGAAACTCGCCCGAGACAAAGTATAGGTTTTCATTATGTGAATAATTTTAAAATCTTAGCTCAAACGGCTGCAAAACCTGTTTGCCCAGCACGAGGATATTGAATTCTTTAAGATGAAGCCATAGACATGTGTGTCTGAGTCGTCTATCAAAAGTTGCACCGATTTATATAAAGTTGTGCAAAAACGCTTTATTTCGCCAAGACAGTGTGTTTCTCACTGTTACATGCATTTGAATGGGAAACTCGCCCGAGACAAAGTATAGGTTTTCATTATGTGAATAATTTTAAAATCTTAGCTCAAACGGCTGCAAAACCTGTTCTGTTTGCCCAGCACGGGGATATTGAGTTCTATAAGATAAAGCCATAAACATGTTTGTCTGAGTCTTCTATCAAAAGTTACAGCGATTTATATGAAGTTGTTCAAAAACGCTTTATTTCGCCAAGACAATGCGTTTCTCACTGTTACATGCATTTGAATGGGAAACTCGCCTGAAACAAAGTATAGGTTTTCATTATGTGAATAATTTTAAAATCTTAGCTCAAACGGCTGCAAAACCTGTTTGCCCAGCACGAGGATATTGAGTTCTATAAGATAAAGCCATAGACATGTTTGTCTGAGTCCTCTATCAAAAGTTACAGCGATTTATATGGAGTTGTTCAAAAGCGCTTTATTTCGCCAAGACAATGCGTTTCTCACTGTAACATGCATTTGAATGGGAAACTCGCCTGAAACAAAGTATAGGTTTTCATTATGTGAATAACTTGGAAATCTTAGCTCAAACAGCTGCAAAACCTGTTTTCCCAGCACGGGGACCTTGAGTTCTATAAGATAAAGCCATGAATACGCATATCTGAGTTTCCTATCAAAAGTTACAGCTATTTATATGAAGTTGTGCAAAAACGCTTTCTTTCGCCAAGACAGTGCGTTTCTGACGATTACATGCATTTGAATGGGGAACTCGACCGAAACAAACTATAGGGTTCATTATGTGAATAACTTGGAAATCTTAGCTCAAGCAGCTGCAAAACCTGTTTTCCCAGCACGGGGACCTTGAGTTCTATAAGATAAAGCCATGAATACGCATATCTGAGTTTCCTATCAAAAGTTACAGCTATTTATATGAAGTTGTGCAAAAACGCTTTATTTCGCCAAGACATTGCGTTTCTGATGATTACATGCATTTGAATGGGGAACTCGACTGAAACAAAGTATAGGGTTTCATTATGTGAATAATTTTAAAATCTTAGCTCAAACGGCTGCAAAACCTGTTCTGTTTGCCCAGCACGGGGATATTGAGTTCTATAAGATAAAGCCATAAACATGTTTGTCTGAGTCTTCTATCAAAAGTTACAGCGATTTATATGAAGTTGTTCAAAAACGCTTTATTTCGCCAAGACAATGCGTTTCTCACTGTTACATGCATTTGAATGGGAAACTCGCCTGAAACAAAGTATAGGTTTTCATTATGTGAATAATTTTAAAATCTTAGCTCAAACGGCTGCAAAACCTGTTTGCCCAGCACGAGGATATTGAGTTCTATAAGATAAAGCCATAGACATGTTTGTCTGAGTCCTCTATCAAAAGTTACAGCGATTTATATGGAGTTGTTCAAAAGCGCTTTATTTCGCCAAGACAATGCGTTTCTCACTGTAACATGCATTTGAATGGGAAACTCGCCTGAAACAAAGTATAGGTTTTCATTATGTGAATAACTTGGAAATCTTAGCTCAAACAGCTGCAAAACCTGTTTTCCCAGCACGGGGACCTTGAGTTCTATAAGATAAAGCCATGAATACGCATATCTGAGTTTCCTATCAAAAGTTACAGCTATTTATATGAAGTTGTGCAAAAACGCTTTCTTTCGCCAAGACAGTGCGTTTCTGACGATTACATGCATTTGAATGGAGAACTCGACCGAAACAAACTATAGGGTTCATTATGTGAATAACTTGGAAATCTTAGCTCAAACAGCTGCAAAACCTGTTTGCCCAGCACGGGGATATTGAGTTCTATAAGATAAAGCCATAAACATGTTTGTCTGAGTCTTCTATCAAAAGTTACAGCGATTTATATGAAGTTGTTCAAAAACGCTTTATTTCGCCAAGACAGTGTGTTTCTCACTGTTACATGCATTTGAATGGGAAACTCGCCCGAGACAAAGTATAGGTTTTCATTATGTGAATAATTTTAAAATCTTAGCTCAAACGGCTGCAAAACCTGTTTGCCCAGCACGGGGATATTGAGTTCTATAAGATCAAGCCATGATCATGTGTTTCTGAGTCTTCTATCAAAAGTTACAGCTATTTATATGAAGTTGTACGAAAACGCTTTCTGTCGCCAAGACAATGCGTTTCTCACTGTTACATGCATTTGAATGGGAAACTCGCCCGAGACAAAGTATAGGTTTTCATTATGTGAATAATTTTAAAATCTTAGCTCAAACGGCTGCAAAACCTGTTTGCCCAGCACGAGGATATTGAATTCTTTAAGATGAAGCCATAGACATGTGTGTCTGAGTCGTCTATCAAAAGTTGCACCGATTTATATAAAGTTGTGCAAAAACGCTTTATTTCGCCAAGACAGTGTGTTTCTCACTGTTACATGCATTTGAATGGGAAACTCGCCCGAGACAAAGTATAGGTTTTCATTATGTGAATAATTTTAAAATCTTAGCTCAAACGGCTGCAAAACCTGTTTGCCCAGCACGAGGATATTGAATTCTTTAAGATGAAGCCATAGACATTTGTGTCTGAGTCTTCTATCAAAAGTTGCACCGATTTATATAAAGTTGTGCAAAAACGCTTTATTTCGCCAAGACAATGCGTTTCTCACTGTAACATGCATTTGAATGGGAAACTCGCCTGAAACAAAGTATAGGTTTTCATTATGTGAATAACTTGGAAATCTTAGCTCAAACAGCTGCAAAACCTGTTTTCCCAGCACGGGGACCTTGAGTTCTATAAGATAAAGCCATGAATACGCATATCTGAGTTTCCTATCAAAAGTTACAGCTATTTATATGAAGTTGTGCAAAAACGCTTTCTTTCGCCAAGACAGTGCGTTTCTGACGATTACATGCATTTGAATGGGGAACTCGACCGAAACAAACTATAGGGTTCATTATGTGAATAACTTGGAAATCTTAGCTCAAGCAGCTGCAAAACCTGTTTTCCCAGCACGGGGACCTTGAGTTCTATAAGATAAAGCCATGAATACGCATATCTGAGTTTCCTATCAAAAGTTACAGCTATTTATATGAAGTTGTGCAAAAACGCTTTATTTCGCCAAGACATTGCGTTTCTGATGATTACATGCATTTGAATGGGGAACTCGACTGAAACAAAGTATAGGGTTTCATTATGTGAATAATTTTAAAATCTTAGCTCAAACGGCTGCAAAACCTGTTCTGTTTGCCCAGCACGGGGATATTGAGTTCTATAAGATAAAGCCATAAACATGTTTGTCTGAGTCTTCTATCAAAAGTTACAGCGATTTATATGAAGTTGTTCAAAAACGCTTTATTTCGCCAAGACAATGCGTTTCTCACTGTTACATGCATTTGAATGGGAAACTCGCCTGAAACAAAGTATAGGTTTTCATTATGTGAATAATTTTAAAATCTTAGCTCAAACGGCTGCAAAACCTGTTTGCCCAGCACGAGGATATTGAGTTCTATAAGATAAAGCCATAGACATGTTTGTCTGAGTCCTCTATCAAAAGTTACAGCGATTTATATGGAGTTGTTCAAAAGCGCTTTATTTCGCCAAGACAATGCGTTTCTCACTGTAACATGAATTTGAATGGGAAACTCGCCTGAAACAAAGTATAGGTTTTCATTATGTGAATAAC
Organism: Aulonocara sp. 'chitande type north' Nkhata Bay; assembly: GCF_057382095.1. Classification (NCBI taxonomy): domain Eukaryota; kingdom Metazoa; phylum Chordata; class Actinopteri; order Cichliformes; family Cichlidae; genus Aulonocara; species Aulonocara sp. 'chitande type north' Nkhata Bay. Next base: position 395,379 of record NC_141362.1, on the reverse strand, counting down.
TTGGAAATCTTAGCTCAAACAGCTGCAAAACCTGTTTTCCCAGCACGGGGACCTTGAGTTCTATAAGATAAAGCCATGAATACGCATATCTGAGTTTCCTATCAAAAGTTACAGCTATTTATATGAAGTTGTGCAAAAACGCTTTCTTTCGCCAAGACAGTGCGTTTCTGACGATTACATGCATTTGAATGGGGAACTCGACCGAAACAAACTATAGGGTTCATTATGTGAATAACTTGGAAATCTTAGCTCAAACAGCTGCAAAACCTGTTTGCCCAGCACGGGGACCTTGAGTTCTATAAGATAAAGCCATGAATACGCATATCTGAGTTTCCTATCAAAAGTTACAGCTATTTATATGAAGTTGTGCAAAAACGCTTTATTTCGCCAAGACAGTGTGTTTCTCACTGTTACATGCATTTGAATGGGAAACTCGCCCGAGACAAAGTATAGGTTTTCATTATGTGAATAATTTTAAAATCTTAGCTCAAACGGCTGCAAAACCTGTTTGCCCAGCACGGGGATATTGAGTTCTATAAGATAAAGCCATAAACATGTTTGTCTGAGTCTTCTATCAAAAGTTACAGCGATTTATATGAAGTTGTTCAAAAACGCTTTATTTCGCCAAGACAGTGTGTTTCTCACTGTTACATGCATTTGAATGGGAAACTCGCCCGAGACAAAGTATAGGTTTTCATTATGTGAATAATTTTAAAATCTTAGCTCAAACGGCTGCAAAACCTGTTTGCCCAGCACGGGGATATTGAGTTCTATAAGATCAAGCCATGATCATGTGTTTCTGAGTCTTCTATCAAAAGTTACAGCTATTTATATGAAGTTGTACGAAAACGCTTTCTGTCGCCAAGACAATGCGTTTCTCACTGTTACATGCATTTGAATGGGAAACTCGCCCGAGACAAAGTATAGGTTTTCATTATGTGAATAATTTTAAAATCTTAGCTCAAACGGCTGCAAAACCTGTTTGCCCAGCACGAGGATATTGAATTCTTTAAGATGAAGCCATAGACATGTGTGTCTGAGTCGTCTATCAAAAGTTGCACCGATTTATATAAAGTTGTGCAAAAACGCTTTATTTCGCCAAGACAGTGTGTTTCTCACTGTTACATGCATTTGAATGGGAAACTCGCCCGAGACAAAGTATAGGTTTTCATTATGTGAATAATTTTAAAATCTTAGCTCAAACGGCTGCAAAACCTGTTTGCCCAGCACGAGGATATTGAATTCTTTAAGATGAAGCCATAGACATTTGTGTCTGAGTCTTCTATCAAAAGTTGCACCGATTTATATAAAGTTGTGCAAAAACGCTTTATTTCGCCAAGACAATGTGTTTCTCACTGTTACATGCATTTGAATGGGAAACTCGCCCGAGACAAAGTATAGGTTTTCATTATGTGAATAATTTTAAAATCTTAGCTCAAACGGCTGCAAAACCTGTTTGCCCAGCACGGGGATATTGAGTTCTATAAGATAAAGCCATGATCATGTGTTTCTGAGTCTTCTATCAAAAGTTACAGCGATTTATATGAAGTTGTACGAAAACGCTTTCTGTCGCCAAGACAATGCGTTTCTCACTGTTACATGCATTTGAATGGGAAACTCGCCCGAGACAAAGTATAGGTTTTCATTATGTGAATAATTTTAAAATCTTAGCTCAAACGGCTGCAAAACCTGTTTGCCCAGCACGGGGATATTGAGTTCTATAAGATAAAGCCATAAACATGTTTGTCTGAGTCTTCTATCAAAATTTACAGCGATTTATATGAAGTTGTACGAAAATGCTTTTTTTCGCCAAGACGGTGTGTTTCTCACTGTTACATGCATTTGAATGGGAAACTCGCCTGAAACAAAGTATAGGTTTTTATTATGTGAATAATTTTAAAATCTTAGCTCAAACGGCTGCAAAACCTGTTTGCCCAGCACGAGGATATTGAATTCTTTAAGATGAAGCCATAGACATGTGTGTCTGAGTCGTCTATCAAAAGTTGCACCGATTTATATAAAGTTGTGCAAAAACGCTTTATTTCGCCAAGACAGTGTGTTTCTCACTGTTACATGCATTTGAATGGGAAACTCGCCCGAGACAAAGTATAGGTTTTCATTATGTGAATAATTTTAAAATCTTAGCTCAAACGGCTGCAAAACCTGTTTGCCCAGCACGAGGATATTGAATTCTTTAAGATGAAGCCATAGACATGTGTTTCTGAGTCGTCTATCAAAAGTTGCACCGATTTATATGAAGTTGTACGAAAATGCTTTCTTTCGCCAAGACGGTGTGTTTCTCACTGTTACATGCATTTGAATGGGAAACTCGCCTGAAACAAAGTATAGGTTTTCATTATGTGAATAATTTTAAAATCTTAGCTCAAACGGCTGCAAAACCTGTTTGCCCAGCACGAGGATATTGAATTCTTTAAGATGAAGCCATAGACATGTGTTTCTGAGTCGTCTATCAAAAGTTGCACCGATTTATATAAAGTTGTGCAAAAACGCTTTATTTCGCCAAGACAATGTGTTTCTCACTGTTACATGCATTTGAATGGGAAACTCGCCCGAGACAAAGTACAGGTTTTCATTATGTGAATAATTTTAAAATCTTAGCTCAAACGGCTGCAAAACCTGTTTGCCCAGCACGGGGATATTGAGTTCTATAAGATAAAGCCATAAACATGTGTTTCTGAGTCTTCTATCAAAAGTTACAGCGATTTATATGAAGTTGTACGAAAATGCTTTCTTTCGCCAAGACAGTGTGTTTCTCACTGTTACATGCATTTGAATGGGAAACTCGCCCGAGACAAAGTATAGGTTTTCATTATGTGAATAATTTTAAAATCTTAGCCCAAACGGCTGCAAAACCTGTTTGCCCAGCACGAGGATATTGAATTCTTTAAGATGAAGCCATAGACATGTGTTTCTGAGTCGTCTATCAAAAGTTGCACCGATTTATATGAAGTTGTACGAAAATGCTTTCTTTCGCCAAGACGGTGTGTTTCTCACTGTTACATGCATTTGAATGGGAAACTCGCCCGAGACAAAGTATAGGTTTTCATTATGTGAATAATTTTAAAATCTTAGCTCAAACGGCTGCAAAACCTGTTTGCCCAGCACGGGGATATTGAGTTCTATAAGATAAAGCCATGATCATGTGTTTCTGAGTCTTCTATCAAAAGTTACAGCGATTTATATGAAGTTGTACGAAAACGCTTTCTGTCGCCAAGACAATGCGTTTCTCACTGTTACATGCATTTGAATGGGAAACTCGCCCGAGACAAAGTATAGGTTTTCATTATGTGAATAATTTTAAAATCTTAGCTCAAACGGCTGCAAAACCTGTTTGCCCAGCACGAGGATATTGAATTCTTTAAGATGAAGCCATAGACATGTGTTTCTGAGTCGTCTATCAAAAGTTGCACCGATTTATATAAAGTTGTACGAAAATGCTTTCTTTCGCCAAGACGGTGTGTTTCTCACTGTTACATGCATTTGAATGGGAAACTCGCCCGAGACAAAGTACAGGTTTTCATTATGTGAATAATTTTAAAATCTTAGCTCAAACGGCTGCAAAACCTGTTTGCCCAGCACGAGGATATTGAATTCTTTAAGATGAAGCCATAGACATTTGTGTCTGAGTCTTCTATCAAAAGTTGCACCGATTTATATAAAGTTGTGCAAAAACGCTTTATTTCGCCAAGACGGTGTGTTTCTCACTGTTACATGCATTTGAATGGGAAACTCGCCCGAGACAAAGTACAGGTTTTCATTATGTGAATAATTTTAAAATCTTAGCTCAAACGGCTGCAAAACCTGTTTGCCCAGCACGAGGATATTGAATTCTTTAAGATGAAGCCATAGACATTTGTGTCTGAGTCTTCTATCAAAAGTTGCACCGATTTATATAAAGTTGTGCAAAAACGCTTTATTTCGCCAAGACGGTGTGTTTCTCACTGTTACATGCATTTGAATGGGAAACTCGCCTGAAACAAAGTATAGGTTTTCATTATGTGAATAATTTTAAAATCTTAGCTCAAACGGCTGCAAAACCTGTTTGCCCAGCACGAGGATATTGAATTCTTTAAGATGAAGCCATAGACATGTGTTTCTGAGTCGTCTATCAAAAGTTGCACCGATTTATATAAAGTTGTGCAAAAACGCTTTATTTCGCCAAGACAATGTGTTTCTCACTGTTACATGCATTTGAATGGGAAACTCGCCCGAGACAAAGTATAGGTTTTCATTATGTGAATAATTTTAAAATCTTAGCTCAAACGGCTGCAAAACCTGTTTGCCCAGCACGAGGATATTGAATTCTTTAAGATGAAGCCATAGACATTTGTGTCTGAGTCTTCTATCAAAAGTTGCACCGATTTATATAAAGTTGTGCAAAAACGCTTTATTTCGCCAAGACAATGTGTTTCTCACTGTTACATGCATTTGAATGGGAAACTCGCCTGAAACAAAGTATAGGTTTTCATTATGTGAATAATTTTAAAATCTTAGCTCAAACGGCTGCAAAACCTGTTTGCCCAGCACGAGGATATTGAATTCTTTAAGATGAAGCCATAGACATGTGTTTCTGAGTCGTCTATCAAAAGTTGCACCGATTTATATAAAGTTGTGCAAAAACGCTTTATTTCGCCAAGACAATGTGTTTCTCACTGTTACATGCATTTGAAAGGGAAACTCGCCCGAGACAAAGTACAGGTTTTCATTATGTGAATAATTTTAAAATCTTAGCTCAAACGGCTGCAAAACCTGTTTGCCCAGCACGAGGATATTGAATTCTTTAAGATGAAGCCATAGACATTTGTGTCTGAGTCTTCTATCAAAAGTTGCACCGATTTATATAAAGTTGTGCAAAAACGCTTTATTTCGCCAAGACAATGTGTTTCTCACTGTTACATGCATTTGAATGGGAAACTCGCCCGAGACAAAGTATAGGTTTTCATTATGTGAATAATTTTAAAATCTTAGCTCAAACGGCTGCAAAACCTGTTTTCCCAGCACGGGGATATTGAGTTCTATAAGATAAAGCCATGATCATGTGTTTCTGAGTCTTCTATCAAAAGTTACAGCGATTTATATGAAGTTGTACGAAAACGCTTTCTGTCGCCAAGACAATGCGTTTCTCACTGTTACATGCATTTGAATGGGAAACTCGCCCGAGACAAAGTATAGGTTTTCATTATGTGAATAATTTTAAAATCTTAGCTCAAACGGCTGCAAAACCTGTTTGCCCAGCACGAGGATATTGAATTCTTTAAGATGAAGCCATAGACATGTGTTTCTGAGTCGTCTATCAAAAGTTGCACCGATTTATATAAAGTTGTGCAAAAACGCTTTATTTCGCCAAGACAATGTGTTTCTCACTGTTACATGCATTTGAAAGGGAAACTCGCCCGAGACAAAGTACAGGTTTTCATTATGTGAATAATTTTAAAATCTTAGCTCAAACGGCTGCAAAACCTGTTTGCCCAGCACGAGGATATTGAATTCTTTAAGATGAAGCCATAGACATTTGTGTCTGAGTCTTCTATCAAAAGTTGCACCGATTTATATAAAGTTGTGCAAAAACGCTTTATTTCGCCAAGACAATGTGTTTCTCACTGTTACATGCATTTGAATGGGAAACTCGCCTGAAACAAAGTATAGGTTTTCATTATGTGAATAATTTTAAAATCTTAGCTCAAACGGCTGCAAAACCTGTTTGCCCAGCACGAGGATATTGAATTCTTTAAGATGAAGCCATAGACATGTGTTTCTGAGTCGTCTATCAAAAGTTGCACCGATTTATATAAAGTTGTGCAAAAACGCTTTATTTCGCCAAGACAATGTGTTTCTCACTGTTACATGCATTTGAAAGGGAAACTCGCCCGAGACAAAGTACAGGTTTTCATTATGTGAATAATTTTAAAATCTTAGCTCAAACGGCTGCAAAACCTGTTTGCCCAGCACGAGGATATTGAATTCTTTAAGATGAAGCCATAGACATTTGTGTCTGAGTCTTCTATCAAAAGTTGCACCGATTTATATAAAGTTGTGCAAAAACGCTTTATTTCGCCAAGACAATGTGTTTCTCACTGTTACATGCATTTGAATGGGAAACTCGCCCGAGACAAAGTATAGGTTTTCATTATGTGAATAATTTTAAAATCTTAGCTCAAACGGCTGCAAAACCTGTTTTCCCAGCACGGGGATATTGAGTTCTATAAGATCAAGCCATAAACATGTGTTTCTGAGTCTTCTATCAAAAGTTACAGCTATTTATATGAAGTTGTACGAAAACGCTTTCTGTCGCCAAGACAATGCGTTTCTCACTGTTACATGCATTTGAATGGGAAACTCGCCCGAGACAAAGTATAGGTTTTCATTATGTGAATAATTTTAAAATCTTAGCTCAAACGGCTGCAAAACCTGTTTGCCCAGCACGAGGATATTGAATTCTTTAAGATGAAGCCATAGACATGTGTGTCTGAGTCGTCTATCAAAAGTTGCACCGATTTATATAAAGTTGTGCAAAAACGCTTTATTTCGCCAAGACAGTGTGTTTCTCACTGTTACATGCATTTGAATGGGAAACTCGCCCGAGACAAAGTACAGGTTTTCATTATGTGAATAATTTTAAAATCTTAGCTCAAACGGCTGCAAAACCTGTTTGCCCAGCACGAGGATATTGAATTCTTTAAGATGAAGCCATAGACATGTGTGTCTGAGTCGTCTATCAAAAGTTGCACCGATTTATATAAAGTTGTGCAAAAACGCTTTATTTCGCCAAGACAGTGTGTTTCTCACTGTTACATGCATTTGAATGGGAAACTCGCCCGAGACAAAGTATAGGTTTTCATTATGTGAATAATTTTAAAATCTTAGCTCAAACGGCTGCAAAACCTGTTTGCCCAGCACGAGGATATTGAATTCTTTAAGATGAAGCCATAGACATGTGTGTCTGAGTCGTCTATCAAAAGTTGCACCGATTTATATAAAGTTGTGCAAAAACGCTTTATTTCGCCAAGACAGTGTGTTTCTCACTGTTACATGCATTTGAATGGGAAACTCGCCCGAGACAAAGTACAGGTTTTCATTATGTGAATAATTTTAAAATCTTAGCTCAAACGGCTGCAAAACCTGTTTGCCCAGCACGAGGATATTGAATTCTTTAAGATGAAGCCATAGACATTTGTGTCTGAGTCTTCTATCAAAAGTTGCACCGATTTATATAAAGTTGTACAAAAACGCTTTATTTCGCCAAGACAATGTGTTTCTCACTGTTACATGCATTTGAATGGGAAACTCGCCCGAGACAAAGTATAGGTTTTCATTATGTGAATAATTTTAAAATCTTAGCTCAAACGGCTGCAAAACCTGTTTGCCCAGCACGGGGATATTGAGTTCTATAAGATAAAGCCATAAACATGTTTGTCTGAGTCTTCTATCAAAAGTTACAGCGATTTATATGAAGTTGTTCAAAAACGCTTTATTTCGCCAAGACAGTGTGTTTCTCACTGTTACATGCATTTGAATGGGAAACTCGCCCGAGACAAAGTATAGGTTTTCATTATGTGAATAATTTTAAAATCTTAGCTCAAACGGCTGCAAAACCTGTTTGCCCAGCACGAGGATATTGAATTCTTTAAGATGAAGCCATAGACATGTGTTTCTGAGTCGTCTATCAAAAGTTGCACCGATTTATATAAAGTTGTACGAAAATGCTTTCTTTCGCCAAGACGGTGTGTTTCTCACTGTTACATGCATTTGAATGGGAAACTCGCCTGAAACAAAGTATAGGTTTTCATTATGTGAATAATTTTAAAATCTTAGCTCAAACGGCTGCAAAACCTGTTTGCCCAGCACGAGGATATTGAATTCTTTAAGATGAAGCCATAGACATGTGTTTCTGAGTCGTCTATCAAAAGTTGCACCGATTTATATAAAGTTGTGCAAAAACGCTTTATTTCGCCAAGACAATGTGTTTCTCACTGTTACATGCATTTGAAAGGGAAACTCGCCCGAGACAAAGTACAGGTTTTCATTATGTGAATAATTTTAAAATCTTAGCTCAAACGGCTGCAAAACCTGTTTGCCCAGCACGAGGATATTGAATTCTATAAGATGAAGCCATAGACATTTGTGTCTGAGTCTTCTATCAAAAGTTGCACCGATTTATATAAAGTTGTGCAAAAACGCTTTATTTCGCCAAGACAATGTGTTTCTCACTGTTACATGCATTTGAATGGGAAACTCGCCCGAGACAAAGTATAGGTTTTCATTATGTGAATAATTTTAAAATCTTAGCTCAAACGGCTGCAAAACCTGTTTGCCCAGCACGAGGATATTGAATTCTTTAAGATGAAGCCATAGACATGTGTTTCTGAGTCGTCTATCAAAAGTTGCACCGATTTATATAAAGTTGTGCAAAAACGCTTTATTTCGCCAAGACAATGTGTTTGAATGGGAAACTCGCCCGAGACAAAGTATAGGTTTTCATTATGTGAATAATTTTAAAATCTTAGCTCAAACGGCTGCAAAACCTGTTTGCCCAGCACGAGGATATTGAATTCTTTAAGATGAAGCCATAGACATGTTTGTCTTAGTCCTCTATCAAAAGTTACAGCGATTTATATGGAGTTGTTCAAAAGCGCTTTATTTCGCAAAGACAATGCGTTTCTCACTGTAACATGCATTTGAATGGGAAACTCGCCTGAAACAAAGTATAGGTTTTCATTATGTGAATAATTTTAAAATCTTAGCTCAAACGGCTGCAAAACCTGTTCTGTTTGCCCAGCACGGGGATATTGAGTTCTATAAGATAAAGCCATAAACATGTTTGTCTGAGTCTTCTATCAAAAGTTACAGCGATTTATATGAAGTTGTTCAAAAACGCTTTATTTCGCCAAGACAATGCGTTTCTCACTGTTACATGCATTTGAATGGGAAACTCGCCTGAAACAAAGTATAGGTTTTCATTATGTGAATAATTTTAAAATCTTAGCTCAAACGGCTGCAAAACCTGTTTGCCCAGCACGAGGATATTGAGTTCTATAAGATAAAGCCATAGACATGTTTGTCTGAGTCCTCTATCAAAAGTTACAGCGATTTATATGGAGTTGTTCAAAAGCGCTTTATTTCGCCAAGACAATGCGTTTCTCACTGTAACATGCATTTGAATGGGAAACTCGCCTGAAACAAAGTATAGGTTTTCATTATGTGAATAACTTGGAAATCTTAGCTCAAACAGCTGCAAAACCTGTTTTCCCAGCACGGGGACCTTGAGTTCTATAAGATAAAGCCATGAATACGCATATCTGAGTTTCCTATCAAAAGTTACAGCTATTTATATGAAGTTGTGCAAAAACGCTTTCTTTCGCCAAGACAGTGCGTTTCTGACGATTACATGCATTTGAATGGGGAACTCGACCGAAACAAACTATAGGGTTCATTATGTGAATAACTTGGAAATCTTAGCTCAAACAGCTGCAAAACCTGTTTGCCCAGCACGGGGACCTTGAGTTGTATAAGATAAAGCCATGAATACGCATATCTGAGTTTCCTATCAAAAGTTACAGCTATTTATATGAAGTTGTGCAAAAACGCTTTCTTTCGCCAAGACAGTGCGTTTCTGACGATTACATGCATTTGAATGGGGAACTCGACCGAAACAAACTATAGGGTTTCATTATGTGAATAACTTGGAAATCTTAGCTCAAGCAGCTGCAAAACCTGTTTTCCCAGCACGGGGACCTTGAGTTCTATAAGATAAAGCCATGAATACGCATATCTGAGTTTCCTATCAAAAGTTACAGCTATTTATATGAAGTTGTGCAAAAACGCTTTATTTCGCCAAGACATTGCGTTTCTGATGATTACATGCATTTGAATGGGGAACTCGACTGAAACAAAGTATAGGGTTTCATTATGTGAATAATTTTAAAATCTTAGCTCAAACGGCTGCAAAACCTGTTCTGTTTGCCCAGCACGGGGATATTGAGTTCTATAAGATAAAGCCATAAACATGTTTGTCTGAGTCTTCTATCAAAAGTTACAGCGATTTATATGAAGTTGTTCAAAAACGCTTTATTTCGCCAAGACAATGCGTTTCTCACTGTTACATGCATTTGAATGGGAAACTCGCCTGAAACAAAGTATAGGTTTTCATTATGTGAATAATTTTAAAATCTTAGCTCAAACGGCTGCAAAACCTGTTTGCCCAGCACGAGGATATTGAGTTCTATAAGATAAAGCCATAGACATGTTTGTCTGAGTCCTCTATCAAAAGTTACAGCGATTTATATGGAGTTGTTCAAAAGCGCTTTATTTCGCCAAGACAATGCGTTTCTCACTGTAACATGCATTTGAATGGGAAACTCGCCTGAAACAAAGTATAGGTTTTCATTATGTGAATAACTTGGAAATCTTAGCTCAAACAGCTGCAAAACCTGTTTTCCCAGCACGGGGACCTTGAGTTCTATAAGATAAAGCCATGAATACGCATATCTGAGTTTCCTATCAAAAGTTACAGCTATTTATATGAAGTTGTGCAAAAACGCTTTATTTCGCCAAGACAGTGTGTTTCTCACTGTTACATGCATTTGAATGGGAAACTCGCCCGAGACAAAGTATAGGTTTTCATTATGTGAATAATTTTAAAATCTTAGCTCAAACGGCTGCAAAACCTGTTTGCCCAGCACGGGGATATTGAGTTCTATAAGATAAAGCCATAAACATGTTTGTCTGAGTCTTCTATCAAAAGTTACAGCGATTTATATGAAGTTGTTCAAAAACGCTTTATTTCGCCAAGACAGTGTGTTTCTCACTGTTACATGCATTTGAATGGGAAACTCGCCCGAGACAAAGTATAGGTTTTCATTATGTGAATAATTTTAAAATCTTAGCTCAAACGGCTGCAAAACCTGTTTGCCCAGCACGGGGATATTGAGTTCTATAAGATCAAGCCATGATCATGTGTTTCTGAGTCTTCTATCAAAAGTTACAGCTATTTATATGAAGTTGTACGAAAACGCTTTCTGTCGCCAAGACAATGCGTTTCTCACTGTTACATGCATTTGAATGGGAAACTCGCCCGAGACAAAGTATAGGTTTTCATTATGTGAATAATTTTAAAATCTTAGCTCAAACGGCTGCAAAACCTGTTTGCCCAGCACGAGGATATTGAATTCTTTAAGATGAAGCCATAGACATGTGTGTCTGAGTCGTCTATCAAAAGTTGCACCGATTTATATAAAGTTGTGCAAAAACGCTTTATTTCGCCAAGACAGTGTGTTTCTCACTGTTACATGCATTTGAATGGGAAACTCGCCCGAGACAAAGTATAGGTTTTCATTATGTGAATAATTTTAAAATCTTAGCTCAAACGGCTGCAAAACCTGTTTGCCCAGCACGAGGATATTGAATTCTTTAAGATGAAGCCATAGACATTTGTGTCTGAGTCTTCTATCAAAAGTTGCACCGATTTATATAAAGTTGTGCAAAAACGCTTTATTTCGCCAAGACAATGTGTTTCTCACTGTTACATGCATTTGAATGGGAAACTCGCCCGAGACAAAGTATAGGTTTTCATTATGTGAATAATTTTAAAATCTTAGCTCAAACGGCTGCAAAACCTGTTTGCCCAGCACGGGGATATTGAGTTCTATAAGATAAAGCCATAAACATGTTTGTCTGAGTCTTCTATCAAAATTTACAGCGATTTATATGAAGTTGTACGAAAACGCTTTCTGTCGCCAAGACAATGCGTTTCTCACTGTTACATGCATTTGAATGGGAAACTCGCCCGAGACAAAGTATAGGTTTTCATTATGTGAATAATTTTAAAATCTTAGCTCAAACGGCTGCAAAACCTGTTTGCCCAGCACGGGGATATTGAGTTCTATAAGATAAAGCCATAAACATGTTTGTCTGAGTCTTCTATCAAAATTTACAGCGATTTATATGAAGTTGTACGAAAACGCTTTCTGTCGCCAAGACAATGCGTTTCTCACTGTTACATGCATTTGAATGGGAAACTCGCCCGAGACAAAGTATAGGTTTTCATTATGTGAATAATTTTAAAATCTTAGCTCAAACGGCTGCAAAACCTGTTTGCCCAGCACGGGGATATTGAGTTCTATAAGATAAAGCCATAAACATGTGTTTCTGAGTCTTCTATCAAAAGTTACAGCGATTTATATGAAGTTGTTCAAAAACGCTTTATTTCGCCAAGACAGTGTGTTTCTCACTGTTACATGCATTTGAATGGGAAACTCGCCCGAGACAAAGTATAGGTTTTCATTATGTGAATAATTTTAAAATCTTAGCTCAAACGGCTGCAAAACCTGTTTGCCCAGCACGAGGATATTGAATTCTTTAAGATGAAGCCATAGACATGTGTGTCTGAGTCGTCTATCAAAAGTTGCACCGATTTATATAAAGTTGTGCAAAAACGCTTTATTTCGCCAAGACAGTGTGTTTCTCACTGTTACATGCATTTGAATGGGAAACTCGCCCGAGACAAAGTATAGGTTTTCATTATGTGAATAATTTTAAAATCTTAGCTCAAACGGCTGCAAAACCTGTTTGCCCAGCACGAGGATATTGAATTCTTTAAGATGAAGCCATAGACATGTGTTTCTGAGTCGTCTATCAAAAGTTGCACCGATTTATATGAAGTTGTACGAAAATGCTTTCTTTCGCCAAGACGGTGTGTTTCTCACTGTTACATGCATTTGAATGGGAAACTCGCCTGAAACAAAGTATAGGTTTTCATTATGTGAATAATTTTAAAATCTTAGCTCAAACGGCTGCAAAACCTGTTTGCCCAGCACGGGGATATTGAGTTCTATAAGATAAAGCCATAAACATGTGTTTCTGAGTCTTCTATCAAAAGTTACAGCGATTTATATGAAGTTGTACGAAAATGCTTTCTTTCGCCAAGACAGTGTGTTTCTCACTGTTACATGCATTTGAATGGGAAACTCGCCCGAGACAAAGTATAGGTTTTCATTATGTGAATAATTTTAAAATCTTAGCTCAAACGGCTGCAAAACCTGTTTGCCAAGCACGGGGATATTGAGTTCTATAAGATAAAGCCATAAACATGTTTGTCTGAGTCTTCTATCAAAAGTTACAGCGATTTATATGAAGTTGTTCAAAAACGCTTTATTTCGCCAAGACAGTGTGTTTCTCACTGTTACATGCATTTGAATGGGAAACTCGCCCGAGACAAAGTATAGGTTTTCATTATGTGAATAATTTTAAAATCTTAGCTCAAACGGCTGCAAAACCTGTTTGCCCAGCACGAGGATATTGAATTCTTTAAGATGAAGCCATAGACATGTGTTTCTGAGTCGTCTATCAAAAGTTGCACCGATTTATATAAAGTTGTACGAAAATGCTTTCTTTCGCCAAGACGGTGTGTTTCTCACTGTTACATGCATTTGAATGGGAAACTCGCCTGAAACAAAGTATAGGTTTTCATTATGTGAATAATTTTAAAATCTTAGCTCAAACGGCTGCAAAACCTGTTTGCCCAGCACGAGGATATTGAATTCTTTAAGATGAAGCCATAGACATGTGTTTCTGAGTCGTCTATCAAAAGTTGCACCGATTTATATAAAGTTGTGCAAAAACGCTTTATTTCGCCAAGACAATGTGTTTCTCACTGTTACATGCATTTGAATGGGAAACTCGCCTGAAACAAAGTATAGGTTTTCATTATGTGAATAATTTTAAAATCTTAGCTCAAACGGCTGCAAAACCTGTTTGCCCAGCACGAGGATATTGAATTCTTTAAGATAAAGCCATAAACATGTGTTTCTGAGTCTTCTATCAAAAGTTACAGCGATTTATATGAAGTTGTTCAAAAACGCTTTATTTCGCCAAGACAGTGTGTTTCTCACTGTTACATGCATTTGAATGGGAAACTCGCCCGAGACAAAGTATAGGTTTTCATTATGTGAATAATTTTAAAATCTTAGCTCAAACGGCTGCAAAACCTGTTTGCCCAGCACGAGGATATTGAATTCTTTAAGATGAAGCCATAGACATGTGTTTCTGAGTCGTCTATCAAAAGTTGCACCGATTTATATGAAGTTGTACGAAAATGCTTTCTTTCGCCAAGACGGTGTGTTTCTCACTGTTACATGCATTTGAATGGGAAACTCGCCTGAAACAAAGTATAGGTTTTCATTATGTGAATAATTTTAAAATCTTAGCTCAAACGGCTGCAAAACCTGTTTGCCCAGCACGAGGATATTGAATTCTTTAAGATGAAGCCATAGACATGTGTTTCTGAGTCGTCTATCAAAAGTTGCACCGATTTATATAAAGTTGTGCAAAAACGCTTTATTTCGCCAAGACAATGTGTTTCTCACTGTTACATGCATTTGAATGGGAAACTCGCCCGAGACAAAGTACAGGTTTTCATTATGTGAATAATTTTAAAATCTTAGCTCAAACGGCTGCAAAACCTGTTTGCCCAGCACGGGGATATTGAGTTCTATAAGATAAAGCCATAAACATGTGTTTCTGAGTCTTCTATCAAAAGTTACAGCGATTTATATGAAGTTGTACGAAAATGCTTTCTTTCGCCAAGACAGTGTGTTTCTCACTGTTACATGCATTTGAATGGGAAACTCGCCCGAGACAAAGTATAGGTTTTCATTATGTGAATAATTTTAAAATCTTAGCTCAAACGGCTGCAAAACCTGTTTGCCCAGCACGAGGATATTGAATTCTTTAAGATGAAGCCATAAACATGTTTGTCTGAGTCTTCTATCAAAAGTTACAGCGATTTATATGAAGTTGTTCAAAAACGCTTTATTTCGCCAAGACAGTGTGTTTCTCACTGTTACATGCATTTGAATGGGAAACTCGCCCGAGACAAAGTATAGGTTTTCATTATGTGAATAATTTTAAAATCTTAGCTCAAACGGCTGCAAAACCTGTTTGCCCAGCACGAGGATATTGAATTCTTTAAGATGAAGCCATAGACATGTGTTTCTGAGTCGTCTATCAAAAGTTGCACCGATTTATATAAAGTTGTGCAAAAACGCTTTATTTCGCCAAGACAATGTGTTTGAATGGGAAACTCGCCCGAGACAAAGTATAGGTTTTCATTATGTGAATAATTTTAAAATCTTAGCTCAAACGGCTGCAAAACCTGTTTGCCCAGCACGAGGATATTGAATTCTTTAAGATGAAGCCATAGACATGTTTGTCTTAGTCCTCTATCAAAAGTTACAGCGATTTATATGGAGTTGTTCAAAAGCGCTTTATTTCGCAAAGACAATGCGTTTCTCACTGTAACATGCATTTGAATGGGAAACTCGCCTGAAACAAAGTATAGGTTTTCATTATGTGAATAATTTTAAAATCTTAGCTCAAACGGCTGCAAAACCTGTTCTGTTTGCCCAGCACGGGGATATTGAGTTCTATAAGATAAAGCCATAAACATGTTTGTCTGAGTCTTCTATCAAAAGTTACAGCGATTTATATGAAGTTGTTCAAAAACGCTTTATTTCGCCAAGACAATGCGTTTCTCACTGTTACATGCATTTGAATGGGAAACTCGCCTGAAACAAAGTATAGGTTTTCATTATGTGAATAATTTTAAAATCTTAGCTCAAACGGCTGCAAAACCTGTTTGCCCAGCACGAGGATATTGAGTTCTATAAGATAAAGCCATAGACATGTTTGTCTGAGTCCTCTATCAAAAGTTACAGCGATTTATATGGAGTTGTTCAAAAGCGCTTTATTTCGCCAAGACAATGCGTTTCTCACTGTAACATGCATTTGAATGGGAAACTCGCCTGAAACAAAGTATAGGTTTTCATTATGTGAATAACTTGGAAATCTTAGCTCAAACAGCTGCAAAACCTGTTTTCCCAGCACGGGGACCTTGAGTTCTATAAGATAAAGCCATGAATACGCATATCTGAGTTTCCTATCAAAAGTTACAGCTATTTATATGAAGTTGTGCAAAAACGCTTTCTTTCGCCAAGACAGTGCGTTTCTGACGATTACATGCATTTGAATGGGGAACTCGACCGAAACAAACTATAGGGTTCATTATGTGAATAACTTGGAAATCTTAGCTCAAACAGCTGCAAAACCTGTTTGCCCAGCACGGGGACCTTGAGTTCTATAAGATAAAGCCATGAATACGCATATCTGAGTTTCCTATCAAAAGTTACAGCTATTTATATGAAGTTGTGCAAAAACGCTTTATTTCGCCAAGACAGTGTGTTTCTCACTGTTACATGCATTTGAATGGGAAACTCGCCCGAGACAAAGTATAGGTTTTCATTATGTGAATAATTTTAAAATCTTAGCTCAAACGGCTGCAAAACCTGTTTGCCCAGCACGGGGATATTGAGTTCTATAAGATAAAGCCATAAACATGTTTGTCTGAGTCTTCTATCAAAAGTTACAGCGATTTATATGAAGTTGTTCAAAAACGCTTTATTTCGCCAAGACAGTGTGTTTCTCACTGTTACATGCATTTGAATGGGAAACTCGCCCGAGACAAAGTATAGGTTTTCATTATGTGAATAATTTTAAAATCTTAGCTCAAACGGCTGCAAAACCTGTTTGCCCAGCACGGGGATATTGAGTTCTATAAGATCAAGCCATGATCATGTGTTTCTGAGTCTTCTATCAAAAGTTACAGCTATTTATATGAAGTTGTACGAAAACGCTTTCTGTCGCCAAGACAATGCGTTTCTCACTGTTACATGCATTTGAATGGGAAACTCGCCCGAGACAAAGTATAGGTTTTCATTATGTGAATAATTTTAAAATCTTAGCTCAAACGGCTGCAAAACCTGTTTGCCCAGCACGAGGATATTGAATTCTTTAAGATGAAGCCATAGACATTTGTGTCTGAGTCTTCTATCAAAAGTTGCACCGATTTATATAAAGTTGTGCAAAAACGCTTTATTTCGCCAAGACAATGTGTTTCTCACTGTTACATGCATTTGAATGGGAAACTCGCCCGAGACAAAGTATAGGTTTTCATTATGTGAATAATTTTAAAATCTTAGCTCAAACGGCTGCAAAACCTGTTTGCCCAGCACGGGGATATTGAGTTCTATAAGATAAAGCCATAAACATGTTTGTCTGAGTCTTCTATCAAAATTTACAGCGATTTATATGAAGTTGTACGAAAACGCTTTCTGTCGCCAAGACAATGCGTTTCTCACTGTTACATGCATTTGAATGGGAAACTCGCCCGAGACAAAGTATAGGTTTTCATTATGTGAATAATTTTAAAATCTTAGCTCAAACGGCTGCAAAACCTGTTTGCCCAGCACGAGGATATTGAATTCTTTAAGATGAAGCCATAGACATGTGTGTCTGAGTCGTCTATCAAAAGTTGCACCGATTTATATAAAGTTGTGCAAAAACGCTTTATTTCGCCAAGACAGTGTGTTTCTCACTGTTACATGCATTTGAATGGGAAACTCGCCCGAGACAAAGTATAGGTTTTCATTATGTGAATAATTTTAAAATCTTAGCTCAAACGGCTGCAAAACCTGTTTGCCCAGCACGAGGATATTGAATTCTTTAAGATGAAGCCATAGACATGTGTTTCTGAGTCGTCTATCAAAAGTTGCACCGATTTATATGAAGTTGTACGAAAATGCTTTCTTTCGCCAAGACGGTGTGTTTCTCACTGTTACATGCATTTGAATGGGTAACTCGCCTGAAACAAAGTATAGGTTTTCATTATGTGAATAATTTTAAAATCTTAGCTCAAACGGCTGCAAAACCTGTTTGCCCAGCACGAGGATATTGAATTCTTTAAGATGAAGCCATAGACATGTGTTTCTGAGTCGTCTATCAAAAGTTGCACCGATTTATATAAAGTTGTGCAAAAACGCTTTATTTCGCCAAGACAATGTGTTTCTCACTGTTACATGCATTTGAATGGGAAACTCGCCCGAGACAAAGTACAGGTTTTCATTATGTGAATAATTTTAAAATCTTAGCTCAAACGGCTGCAAAACCTGTTTGCCCAGCACGGGGATATTGAGTTCTATAAGATAAAGCCATAAACATGTGTTTCTGAGTCTTCTATCAAAAGTTACAGCGATTTATATGAAGTTGTACGAAAATGCTTTCTTTCGCCAAGACAGTGTGTTTCTCACTGTTACATGCATTTGAATGGGAAACTCGCCCGAGACAAAGTATAGGTTTTCATTATGTGAATAATTTTAAAATCTTAGCTCAAACGGCTGCGAAACCTGTTTGCCCAGCACGAGGATATTGAATTCTTTAAGATGAAGCCATAGACATGTGTTTCTGAGTCGTCTATCAAAAGTTGCACCGATTTATATAAAGTTGTGCAAAAACGCTTTATTTCGCCAAGACAATGTGTTTCTCACTGTTACATGCATTTGAAAGGGAAACTCGCCCGAGACAAAGTACAGGTTTTCATTATGTGAATAATTTTAAAATCTTAGCTCAAACGGCTGCAAAACCTGTTTGCCCAGCACGAGGATATTGAATTCTTTAAGATGAAGCCATAGACATTTGTGTCTGAGTCTTCTATCAAAAGTTGCACCGATTTATATAAAGTTGTGCAAAAACGCTTTATTTCGCCAAGACAATGTGTTTCTCACTGTTACATGCATTTGAATGGGAAACTCGCCTGAAACAAAGTATAGGTTTTCATTATGTGAATAATTTTAAAATCTTAGCTCAAACGGCTGCAAAACCTGTTTGCCCAGCACGAGGATATTGAATTCTTTAAGATGAAGCCATAGACATGTGTTTCTGAGTCGTCTATCAAAAGTTGCACCGATTTATATAAAGTTGTGCAAAAACGCTTTATTTCGCCAAGACAATGTGTTTCTCACTGTTACATGCATTTGAAAGGGAAACTCGCCCGAGACAAAGTACAGGTTTTCATTATGTGAATAATTTTAAAATCTTAGCTCAAACGGCTGCAAAACCTGTTTGCCCAGCACGAGGATATTGAATTCTTTAAGATGAAGCCATAGACATTTGTGTCTGAGTCTTCTATCAAAAGTTGCACCGATTTATATAAAGTTGTGCAAAAACGCTTTATTTCGCCAAGACAATGTGTTTCTCACTGTTACATGCATTTGAATGGGAAACTCGCCCGAGACAAAGTATAGGTTTTCATTATGTGAATAATTTTAAAATCTTAGCTCAAACGGCTGCAAAACCTGTTTGCCCAGCACGAGGATATTGAATTCTTTAAGATGAAGCCATAGACATGTGTTTCTGAGTCGTCTATCAAAAGTTGCACCGATTTATATGAAGTTGTACGAAAATGCTTTCTTTCGCCAAGACGGTGTGTTTCTCACTGTTACATGCATTTGAATGGGAAACTCGCCTGAAACAAAGTATAGGTTTTCATTATGTGAATAATTTTAAAATCTTAGCTCAAACGGCTGCAAAACCTGTTTGCCCAGCACGAGGATATTGAATTCTTTAAGATGAAGCCATAGACATGTGTTTCTGAGTCGTCTATCAAAAGTTGCACCGATTTATATAAAGTTGTGCAAAAACGCTTTATTTCGCCAAGACAATGTGTTTCTCACTGTTACATGCATTTGAATGGGAAACTCGCCCGAGACAAAGTACAGGTTTTCATTATGTGAATAATTTTAAAATCTTAGCTCAAACGGCTGCAAAACCTGTTTGCCCAGCACGGGGATATTGAGTTCTATAAGATAAAGCCATAAACATGTGTTTCTGAGTCTTCTATCAAAAGTTACAGCGATTTATATGAAGTTGTTCAAAAACGCTTTATTTCGCCAAGACAGTGTGTTTCTCACTGTTACATGCATTTGAATGGGAAACTCGCCCGAGACAAAGTATAGTTTTTCATTATGTGAATAATTTTAAAATCTTAGCTCAAACGGCTGCAAAACCTGTTTGCCCAGCACGGGGATATTGAGTTCTATAAGATAAAGCCATAAACATGTGTTTCTGAGTCTTCTATCAAAAGTTACAGCGATTTATATGAAGTTGTTCAAAAACGCTTTATTTCGCCAAGACAGTGTGTTTCTCACTGTTACATGCATTTGAATGGGAAACTCGCCCGAGACAAAGTATAGGTTTTCATTATGTGAATAATTTTAAAATCTTAGCTCAAACGGCTGCAAAACCTGTTTGCCCAGCACGAGGATATTGAATTCTTTAAGATGAAGCCATAGACATGTGTTTCTGAGTCGTCTATCAAAAGTTGCACCGATTTATATAAAGTTGTACGAAAATGCTTTCTTTCGCCAAGACGGTGTGTTTCTCACTGTTACATGCATTTGAATGGGAAACTCGCCTGAAACAAAGTATAGGTTTTCATTATGTGAATAATTTTAAAATCTTA
Source organism: Aulonocara sp. 'chitande type north' Nkhata Bay (assembly GCF_057382095.1). NCBI lineage: Eukaryota > Metazoa > Chordata > Actinopteri > Cichliformes > Cichlidae > Aulonocara > Aulonocara sp. 'chitande type north' Nkhata Bay. Next base: position 375,011 of record NC_141362.1, on the reverse strand, counting down.
GCTCAAACGGCTGCAAAACCTGTTTGCCCAGCACGAGGATATTGAATTCTTTAAGATGAAGCCATAGACATGTGTTTCTGAGTCGTCTATCAAAAGTTGCACCGATTTATATAAAGTTGTGCAAAAACGCTTTATTTCGCCAAGACAATGTGTTTCTCACTGTTACATGCATTTGAAAGGGAAACTCGCCCGAGACAAAGTACAGGTTTTCATTATGTGAATAATTTTAAAATCTTAGCTCAAACGGCTGCAAAACCTGTTTTCCCAGCACGGGGATATTGAGTTCTATAAGATAAAGCCATGATCATGTGTTTCTGAGTCTTCTATCAAAAGTTACAGCGATTTATATGAAGTTGTACGAAAACGCTTTCTGTCGCCAAGACAATGCGTTTCTCACTGTTACATGCATTTGAATGGGAAACTCGCCCGAGACAAAGTATAGGTTTTCATTATGTGAATAATTTTAAAATCTTAGCTCAAACGGCTGCAAAACCTGTTTGCCCAGCACGAGGATATTGAATTCTTTAAGATGAAGCCATAGACATGTGTTTCTGAGTCGTCTATCAAAAGTTGCACCGATTTATATAAAGTTGTGCAAAAACGCTTTATTTCGCCAAGACAATGTGTTTCTCACTGTTACATGCATTTGAATGGGAAACTCGCCCGAGACAAAGTATAGGTTTTCATTATGTGAATAATTTTAAAATCTTAGCTCAAACGGCTGCAAAACCTGTTTGCCCAGCACGAGGATATTGAATTCTTTAAGATGAAGCCATAGACATTTGTGTCTGAGTCTTCTATCAAAAGTTGCACCGATTTATATAAAGTTGTGCAAAAACGCTTTATTTCGCCAAGACAATGTGTTTCTCACTGTTACATGCATTTGAATGGGAAACTCGCCCGAGACAAAGTATAGGTTTTCATTATGTGAATAATTTTAAAATCTTAGCTCAAACGGCTGCAAAACCTGTTTGCCCAGCACGGGGATATTGAGTTCTATAAGATAAAGCCATAAACATGTTTGTCTGAGTCTTCTATCAAAATTTACAGCGATTTATATGAAGTTGTACGAAAACGCTTTCTGTCGCCAAGACAATGCGTTTCTCACTGTTACATGCATTTGAATGGGAAACTCGCCCGAGACAAAGTATAGGTTTTCATTATGTGAATAATTTTAAAATCTTAGCTCAAACGGCTGCAAAACCTGTTTGCCCAGCACGAGGATATTGAATTCTTTAAGATGAAGCCATAGACATGTGTGTCTGAGTCGTCTATCAAAAGTTGCACCGATTTATATAAAGTTGTGCAAAAACGCTTTATTTCGCCAAGACAGTGTGTTTCTCACTGTTACATGCATTTGAATGGGAAACTCGCCCGAGACAAAGTATAGGTTTTCATTATGTGAATAATTTTAAAATCTTAGCTCAAACGGCTGCAAAACCTGTTTGCCCAGCACGAGGATATTGAATTCTTTAAGATGAAGCCATAGACATGTGTTTCTGAGTCGTCTATCAAAAGTTGCACCGATTTATATGAAGTTGTACGAAAATGCTTTCTTTCGCCAAGACGGTGTGTTTCTCACTGTTACATGCATTTGAATGGGTAACTCGCCTGAAACAAAGTATAGGTTTTCATTATGTGAATAATTTTAAAATCTTAGCTCAAACGGCTGCAAAACCTGTTTGCCCAGCACGAGGATATTGAATTCTTTAAGATGAAGCCATAGACATGTGTTTCTGAGTCGTCTATCAAAAGTTGCACCGATTTATATAAAGTTGTGCAAAAACGCTTTATTTCGCCAAGACAATGTGTTTCTCACTGTTACATGCATTTGAATGGGAAACTCGCCCGAGACAAAGTACAGGTTTTCATTATGTGAATAATTTTAAAATCTTAGCTCAAACGGCTGCAAAACCTGTTTGCCCAGCACGGGGATATTGAGTTCTATAAGATAAAGCCATAAACATGTGTTTCTGAGTCTTCTATCAAAAGTTACAGCGATTTATATGAAGTTGTACGAAAATGCTTTCTTTCGCCAAGACAGTGTGTTTCTCACTGTTACATGCATTTGAATGGGAAACTCGCCCGAGACAAAGTATAGGTTTTCATTATGTGAATAATTTTAAAATCTTAGCTCAAACGGCTGCAAAACCTGTTTGCCCAGCACGAGGATATTGAATTCTTTAAGATGAAGCCATAGACATGTGTTTCTGAGTCGTCTATCAAAAGTTGCACCGATTTATATAAAGTTGTACGAAAATGCTTTCTTTCGCCAAGACGGTGTGTTTCTCACTGTTACATGCATTTGAATGGGAAACTCGCCTGAAACAAAGTATAGGTTTTCATTATGTGAATAATTTTAAAATCTTAGCTCAAACGGCTGCGAAACCTGTTTGCCCAGCACGAGGATATTGAATTCTTTAAGATGAAGCCATAGACATGTGTTTCTGAGTCGTCTATCAAAAGTTGCACCGATTTATATAAAGTTGTGCAAAAACGCTTTATTTCGCCAAGACAATGTGTTTCTCACTGTTACATGCATTTGAAAGGGAAACTCGCCCGAGACAAAGTACAGGTTTTCATTATGTGAATAATTTTAAAATCTTAGCTCAAACGGCTGCAAAACCTGTTTGCCCAGCACGAGGATATTGAATTCTTTAAGATGAAGCCATAGACATTTGTGTCTGAGTCTTCTATCAAAAGTTGCACCGATTTATATAAAGTTGTGCAAAAACGCTTTATTTCGCCAAGACAATGTGTTTCTCACTGTTACATGCATTTGAATGGGAAACTCGCCTGAAACAAAGTATAGGTTTTCATTATGTGAATAATTTTAAAATCTTAGCTCAAACGGCTGCAAAACCTGTTTGCCCAGCACGAGGATATTGAATTCTTTAAGATGAAGCCATAGACATGTGTTTCTGAGTCGTCTATCAAAAGTTGCACCGATTTATATAAAGTTGTGCAAAAACGCTTTATTTCGCCAAGACAATGTGTTTCTCACTGTTACATGCATTTGAAAGGGAAACTCGCCCGAGACAAAGTACAGGTTTTCATTATGTGAATAATTTTAAAATCTTAGCTCAAACGGCTGCAAAACCTGTTTGCCCAGCACGAGGATATTGAATTCTTTAAGATGAAGCCATAGACATTTGTGTCTGAGTCTTCTATCAAAAGTTGCACCGATTTATATAAAGTTGTGCAAAAACGCTTTATTTCGCCAAGACAATGTGTTTCTCACTGTTACATGCATTTGAATGGGAAACTCGCCCGAGACAAAGTATAGGTTTTCATTATGTGAATAATTTTAAAATCTTAGCTCAAACGGCTGCAAAACCTGTTTGCCCAGCACGAGGATATTGAATTCTTTAAGATGAAGCCATAGACATGTGTTTCTGAGTCGTCTATCAAAAGTTGCACCGATTTATATGAAGTTGTACGAAAATGCTTTCTTTCGCCAAGACGGTGTGTTTCTCACTGTTACATGCATTTGAATGGGAAACTCGCCTGAAACAAAGTATAGGTTTTCATTATGTGAATAATTTTAAAATCTTAGCTCAAACGGCTGCAAAACCTGTTTGCCCAGCACGAGGATATTGAATTCTTTAAGATGAAGCCATAGACATGTGTTTCTGAGTCGTCTATCAAAAGTTGCACCGATTTATATAAAGTTGTGCAAAAACGCTTTATTTCGCCAAGACAATGTGTTTCTCACTGTTACATGCATTTGAATGGGAAACTCGCCCGAGACAAAGTACAGGTTTTCATTATGTGAATAATTTTAAAATCTTAGCTCAAACGGCTGCAAAACCTGTTTGCCCAGCACGGGGATATTGAGTTCTATAAGATAAAGCCATAAACATGTGTTTCTGAGTCTTCTATCAAAAGTTACAGCGATTTATATGAAGTTGTTCAAAAACGCTTTATTTCGCCAAGACAGTGTGTTTCTCACTGTTACATGCATTTGAATGGGAAACTCGCCCGAGACAAAGTATAGTTTTTCATTATGTGAATAATTTTAAAATCTTAGCTCAAACGGCTGCAAAACCTGTTTGCCCAGCACGGGGATATTGAGTTCTATAAGATAAAGCCATAAACATGTGTTTCTGAGTCTTCTATCAAAAGTTACAGCGATTTATATGAAGTTGTTCAAAAACGCTTTATTTCGCCAAGACAGTGTGTTTCTCACTGTTACATGCATTTGAATGGGAAACTCGCCCGAGACAAAGTATAGGTTTTCATTATGTGAATAATTTTAAAATCTTAGCTCAAACGGCTGCAAAACCTGTTTGCCCAGCACGAGGATATTGAATTCTTTAAGATGAAGCCATAGACATGTGTTTCTGAGTCGTCTATCAAAAGTTGCACCGATTTATATAAAGTTGTACGAAAATGCTTTCTTTCGCCAAGACGGTGTGTTTCTCACTGTTACATGCATTTGAATGGGAAACTCGCCTGAAACAAAGTATAGGTTTTCATTATGTGAATAATTTTAAAATCTTAGCTCAAACGGCTGCAAAACCTGTTTGCCCAGCACGAGGATATTGAATTCTTTAAGATGAAGCCATAGACATGTGTTTCTGAGTCGTCTATCAAAAGTTGCACCGATTTATATAAAGTTGTGCAAAAACGCTTTATTTCGCCAAGACAATGTGTTTCTCACTGTTACATGCATTTGAAAGGGAAACTCGCCCGAGACAAAGTACAGGTTTTCATTATGTGAATAATTTTAAAATCTTAGCTCAAACGGCTGCAAAACCTGTTTTCCCAGCACGGGGATATTGAGTTCTATAAGATAAAGCCATGATCATGTGTTTCTGAGTCTTCTATCAAAAGTTACAGCGATTTATATGAAGTTGTACGAAAACGCTTTCTGTCGCCAAGACAATGCGTTTCTCACTGTTACATGCATTTGAATGGGAAACTCGCCCGAGACAAAGTATAGGTTTTCATTATGTGAATAATTTTAAAATCTTAGCTCAAACGGCTGCAAAACCTGTTTGCCCAGCACGAGGATATTGAATTCTTTAAGATGAAGCCATAGACATTTGTGTCTGAGTCTTCTATCAAAAGTTGCACCGATTTATATAAAGTTGTGCAAAAACGCTTTATTTCGCCAAGACAATGTGTTTCTCACTGTTACATGCATTTGAATGGGAAACTCGCCTGAAACAAAGTATAGGTTTTCATTATGTGAATAATTTTAAAATCTTAGCTCAAACGGCTGCAAAACCTGTTTGCCCAGCACGAGGATATTGAATTCTTTAAGATGAAGCCATAGACATGTGTTTCTGAGTCGTCTATCAAAAGTTGCACCGATTTATATAAAGTTGTGCAAAAACGCTTTATTTCGCCAAGACAATGTGTTTCTCACTGTTACATGCATTTGAATGGGAAACTCGCCCGAGACAAAGTATAGGTTTTCATTATGTGAATAATTTTAAAATCTTAGCTCAAACGGCTGCAAAACCTGTTTGCCCAGCACGGGGATATTGAGTTCTATAAGATAAAGCCATAAACATGTTTGTCTGAGTCTTCTATCAAAAGTTACAGCGATTTATATGAAGTTGTTCAAAAACGCTTTATTTCGCCAAGACAGTGTGTTTCTCACTGTTACATGCATTTGAATGGGAAACTCGCCCGAGACAAAGTATAGGTTTTCATTATGTGAATAATTTTAAAATCTTAGCTCAAACGGCTGCAAAACCTGTTTGCCCAGCACGGGGATATTGAGTTCTATAAGATCAAGCCATGATCATGTGTTTCTGAGTCTTCTATCAAAAGTTACAGCTATTTATATGAAGTTGTACGAAAACGCTTTCTGTCGCCAAGACAATGCGTTTCTCACTGTTACATGCATTTGAATGGGAAACTCGCCCGAGACAAAGTATAGGTTTTCATTATGTGAATAATTTTAAAATCTTAGCTCAAACGGCTGCAAAACCTGTTTGCCCAGCACGAGGATATTGAATTCTTTAAGATGAAGCCATAGACATGTGTGTCTGAGTCGTCTATCAAAAGTTGCACCGATTTATATAAAGTTGTGCAAAAACGCTTTATTTCGCCAAGACAGTGTGTTTCTCACTGTTACATGCATTTGAATGGGAAACTCGCCCGAGACAAAGTATAGGTTTTCATTATGTGAATAATTTTAAAATCTTAGCTCAAACGGCTGCAAAACCTGTTTGCCCAGCACGAGGATATTGAATTCTTTAAGATGAAGCCATAGACATTTGTGTCTGAGTCTTCTATCAAAAGTTGCACCGATTTATATAAAGTTGTGCAAAAACGCTTTATTTCGCCAAGACAATGTGTTTCTCACTGTTACATGCATTTGAATGGGAAACTCGCCCGAGACAAAGTACAGGTTTTCATTATGTGAATAATTTTAAAATCTTAGCTCAATCGGCTGCAAAACCTGTTTGCCCAGCACGAGGATATTGAATTCTTTAAGATAAAGCCATGATCATGTGTTTCTGAGTCTTCTATCAAAAGTTACAGCGATTTATATGAAGTTGTACGAAAACGCTTTCTGTCGCCAAGACAATGCGTTTCTCACTGTTACATGCATTTGAATGGGAAACTCGCCCGAGACAAAGTATAGGTTTTCATTATGTGAATAATTTTAAAATCTTAGCTCAAACGGCTGCAAAACCTGTTTGCCCAGCACGGGGATATTGAGTTCTATAAGATAAAGCCATAAACATGTGTTTCTGAGTCTTCTATCAAAAGTTACAGCGATTTATATGAAGTTGTTCAAAAACGCTTTATTTTGCCAAGACAGTGTGTTTCTCACTGTTACATGCATTTGAATGGGAAACTCGCCCGAGACAAAGTATAGGTTTTCATTATGTGAATAATTTTAAAATCTTAGCTCAAACGGCTGCAAAACCTGTTTGCCCAGCACGAGGATATTGAATTCTTTAAGATGAAGCCATAGACATGTGTGTCTGAGTCGTCTATCAAAAGTTGCACCGATTTATATAAAGTTGTGCAAAAACGCTTTATTTCGCCAAGACAGTGTGTTTCTCACTGTTACATGCATTTGAATGGGAAACTCGCCCGAGACAAAGTATAGGTTTTCATTATGTGAATAATTTTAAAATCTTAGCTCAAACGGCTGCAAAACCTGTTTGCCCAGCACGAGGATATTGAATTCTTTAAGATGAAGCCATAGACATGTGTTTCTGAGTCGTCTATCAAAAGTTGCACCGATTTATATGAAGTTGTACGAAAATGCTTTCTTTCGCCAAGACAGTGTGTTTCTCACTGTTACATGCATTTGAATGGGAAACTCGCCTGAAACAAAGTATAGGTTTTCATTATGTGAATAATTTTAAAATCTTAGCTCAAACGGCTGCAAAACCTGTTTGCCCAGCACGAGGATATTGAATTCTTTAAGATGAAGCCATAGACATGTGTTTCTGAGTCGTCTATCAAAAGTTGCACCGATTTATATAAAGTTGTGCAAAAACGCTTTATTTCGCCAAGACAATGTGTTTCTCACTGTTACATGCATTTGAATGGGAAACTCGCCCGAGACAAAGTACAGGTTTTCATTATGTGAATAATTTTAAAATCTTAGCTCAAACGGCTGCAAAACCTGTTTGCCCAGCACGGGGATATTGAGTTCTATAAGATAAAGCCATAAACATGTTTGTCTGAGTCTTCTATCAAAAGTTACAGCGATTTATATGAAGTTGTTCAAAAACGCTTTATTTCGCCAAGACAGTGTGTTTCTCACTGTTACATGCATTTGAATGGGAAACTCGCCCGAGACAAAGTATAGGTTTTCATTATGTGAATAATTTTAAAATCTTAGCTCAAACGGCTGCAAAACCTGTTTGCCCAGCACGGGGATATTGAGTTCTATAAGATAAAGCCATAAACATGTTTGTCTGAGTCTTCTATCAAAAGTTACAGCGATTTATATGAAGTTGTTCAAAAACGCTTTATTTCGCCAAGACAGTGTGTTTCTCACTGTTACATGCATTTGAATGGGAAACTCACCCGAGACAAAGTATAGGTTTTCATTATGTGAATAATTTTAAAATCTTAGCTCAAACGGCTGCAAAACCTGTTTGCCCAGCACGAGGATATTGAATTCTTTAAGATGAAGCCATAGACATGTGTTTCTGAGTCGTCTATCAAAAGTTGCACCGATTTATATAAAGTTGTACGAAAATGCTTTCTTTCGCCAAGACAGTGTGTTTCTCACTGTTACATGCATTTGAATGGGAAACTCGCCTGAAACAAAGTATAGGTTTTCATTATGTGAATAATTTTAAAATCTTAGCTCAAACGGCTGCAAAACCTGTTTGCCCAGCACGAGGATATTGAATTCTTTAAGATGAAGCCATAGACATGTGTTTCTGAGTCGTCTATCAAAAGTTGCACCGATTTATATGAAGTTGTACGAAAATGCTTTCTTTCGCCAAGACGGTGTGTTTCTCACTGTTACATGCATTTGAATGGGAAACTCGCCTGAAACAAAGTATAGGTTTTCATTATGTGAATAATTTTAAAATCTTAGCTCAAACGGCTGCAAAACCTGTTTGCCCAGCACGAGGATATTGAATTCTTTAAGATGAAGCCATAGACATGTGTTTCTGAGTCGTCTATCAAAAGTTGCACCGATTTATATAAAGTTGTGCAAAAACGCTTTATTTCGCCAAGACAATGTGTTTCTCACTGTTACATGCATTTGAATGGGAAACTCGCCCGAGACAAAGTACAGGTTTTCATTATGTGAATAATTTTAAAATCTTAGCTCAAACGGCTGCAAAACCTGTTTGCCAAGCACGGGGATATTGAGTTCTATAAGATAAAGCCATAAACATGTTTGTCTGAGTCTTCTATCAAAAGTTACAGCGATTTATATGAAGTTGTTCAAAAACGCTTTATTTCGCCAAGACAGTGTGTTTCTCACTGTTACATGCATTTGAATGGGAAACTCACCCGAGACAAAGTATAGGTTTTCATTATGTGAATAATTTTAAAATCTTAGCTCAAACGGCTGCAAAACCTGTTTGCCAAGCACGGGGATATTGAGTTCTATAAGATAAAGCCATAAACATGTTTGTCTGAGTCTTCTATCAAAAGTTACAGCGATTTATATGAAGTTGTTCAAAAACGCTTTATTTCGCCAAGACAGTGTGTTTCTCACTGTTACATGCATTTGAATGGGAAACTCACCCGAGACAAAGTATAGGTTTTCATTATGTGAATAATTTTAAAATCTTAGCTCAAACGGCTGCAAAACCTGTTTGCCCAGCACGAGGATATTGAATTCTTTAAGATGAAGCCATAGACATGTGTTTCTGAGTCGTCTATCAAAAGTTGCACCGATTTATATAAAGTTGTACGAAAATGCTTTCTTTCGCCAAGACGGTGTGTTTCTCACTGTTACATGCATTTGAATGGGAAACTCGCCTGAAACAAAGTATAGGTTTTCATTATGTGAATAATTTTAAAATCTTAGCTCAAACGGCTGCAAAACCTGTTTGCCCAGCACGAGGATATTGAATTCTTTAAGATGAAGCCATAGACATGTGTTTCTGAGTCGTCTATCAAAAGTTGCACCGATTTATATAAAGTTGTACGAAAATGCTTTCTTTCGCCAAGACGGTGTTTCTCACTGTTACATGCATTTGAATGGGAAACTCGCCTGAAACAAAGTATAGGTCTTCATTATGTGAATAATTTTAAAATCTTAGCTCAAACGGCTGCAAAACCTGTTTGCCCAGCACGAGGATATTGAATTCTTTAAGATGAAGCCATAGACATGTGTTTCTGAGTCGTCTATCAAAAGTTGCACCGATTTATATAAAGTTGTGCAAAAACGCTTTATTTCGCCAAGACAATGTGTTTCTCACTGTTACATGCATTTGAAAGGGAAACTCGCCCGAGACAAAGTACAGGTTTTCATTATGTGAATAATTTTAAAATCTTAGCTCAAACGGCTGCAAAACCTGTTTGCCCAGCACGAGGATATTGAATTCTTTAAGATGAAGCCATAGACATTTGTGTCTGAGTCTTCTATCAAAAGTTGCACCGATTTATATAAAGTTGTGCAAAAACGCTTTATTTCGCCAAGACAATGTGTTTCTCACTGTTACATGCATTTGAATGGGAAACTCGCCTGAAACAAAGTATAGGTTTTCATTATGTGAATAATTTTAAAATCTTAGCTCAAACGGCTGCAAAACCTGTTTGCCCAGCACGAGGATATTGAATTCTTTAAGATGAAGCCATAGACATGTGTTTCTGAGTCGTCTATCAAAAGTTGCACCGATTTATATAAAGTTGTGCAAAAACGCTTTATTTCGCCAAGACAATGCGTTTCTCACTGTTACATGCATTTGAAAGGGAAACTCGCCCGAGACAAAGTACAGGTTTTCATTATGTGAATAATTTTAAAATCTTAGCTCAAACGGCTGCAAAACCTGTTTGCCCAGCACGAGGATATTGAATTCTTTAAGATGAAGCCATAGACATTTGTGTCTGAGTCTTCTATCAAAAGTTGCACCGATTTATATAAAGTTGTGCAAAAACGCTTTATTTCGCCAAGACAATGTGTTTCTCACTGTTACATGCATTTGAATGGGAAACTCGCCCGAGACAAAGTATAGGTTTTCATTATGTGAATAATTTTAAAATCTTAGCTCAAACGGCTGCAAAACCTGTTTTCCCAGCACGGGGATATTGAGTTCTATAAGATAAAGCCATGATCATGTGTTTCTGAGTCTTCTATCAAAAGTTACAGCGATTTATATGAAGTTGTACGAAAACGCTTTCTGTCGCCAAGACAATGCGTTTCTCACTGTTACATGCATTTGAATGGGAAACTCGCCCGAGACAAAGTATAGGTTTTCATTATGTGAATAATTTTAAAATCTTAGCTCAAACGGCTGCAAAACCTGTTTGCCCAGCACGAGGATATTGAATTCTTTAAGATGAAGCCATAGACATGTGTTTCTGAGTCGTCTATCAAAAGTTGCACCGATTTATATAAAGTTGTGCAAAAACGCTTTATTTCGCCAAGACAATGTGTTTCTCACTGTTACATGCATTTGAAAGGGAAACTCGCCCGAGACAAAGTACAGGTTTTCATTATGTGAATAATTTTAAAATCTTAGCTCAAACGGCTGCAAAACCTGTTTGCCCAGCACGAGGATATTGAATTCTTTAAGATGAAGCCATAGACATTTGTGTCTGAGTCTTCTATCAAAAGTTGCACCGATTTATATAAAGTTGTGCAAAAACGCTTTATTTCGCCAAGACAATGTGTTTCTCACTGTTACATGCATTTGAATGGGAAACTCGCCTGAAACAAAGTATAGGTTTTCATTATGTGAATAATTTTAAAATCTTAGCTCAAACGGCTGCAAAACCTGTTTGCCCAGCACGAGGATATTGAATTCTTTAAGATGAAGCCATAGACATGTGTTTCTGAGTCGTCTATCAAAAGTTGCACCGATTTATATAAAGTTGTGCAAAAACGCTTTATTTCGCCAAGACAATGTGTTTCTCACTGTTACATGCATTTGAAAGGGAAACTCGCCCGAGACAAAGTACAGGTTTTCATTATGTGAATAATTTTAAAATCTTAGCTCAAACGGCTGCAAAACCTGTTTGCCCAGCACGAGGATATTGAATTCTTTAAGATGAAGCCATAGACATTTGTGTCTGAGTCTTCTATCAAAAGTTGCACCGATTTATATAAAGTTGTGCAAAAACGCTTTATTTCGCCAAGACAATGTGTTTCTCACTGTTACATGCATTTGAATGGGAAACTCGCCCGAGACAAAGTACAGGTTTTCATTATGTGAATAATTTTAAAATCTTAGCTCAATCGGCTGCAAAACCTGTTTGCCCAGCACGGGGATATTGAGTTCTATAAGATAAAGCCATGATCATGTGTTTCTGAGTCTTCTATCAAAAGTTACAGCGATTTATATGAAGTTGTACGAAAACGCTTTCTGTCGCCAAGACAATGCGTTTCTCACTGTTACATGCATTTGAATGGGAAACTCGCCCGAGACAAAGTATAGGTTTTCATTATGTGAATAATTTTAAAATCTTAGCTCAAACGGCTGCAAAACCTGTTTGCCCAGCACGGGGATATTGAGTTCTATAAGATAAAGCCATAAACATGTGTTTCTGAGTCTTCTATCAAAAGTTACAGCGATTTATATGAAGTTGTTCAAAAACGCTTTATTTTGCCAAGACAGTGTGTTTCTCACTGTTACATGCATTTGAATGGGAAACTCGCCCGAGACAAAGTATAGGTTTTCATTATGTGAATAATTTTAAAATCTTAGCTCAAACGGCTGCAAAACCTGTTTGCCCCGCACGAGGATATTGAATTCTTTAAGATGAAGCCATAGACATGTGTGTCTGAGTCGTCTATCAAAAGTTGCACCGATTTATATAAAGTTGTGCAAAAACGCTTTATTTCGCCAAGACAGTGTGTTTCTCACTGTTACATGCATTTGAATGGGAAACTCGCCCGAGACAAAGTATAGGTTTTCATTATGTGAATAATTTTAAAATCTTAGCTCAAACGGCTGCAAAACCTGTTTGCCCAGCACGAGGATATTGAATTCTTTAAGATGAAGCCATAGACATGTGTTTCTGAGTCGTCTATCAAAAGTTGCACCGATTTATATGAAGTTGTACGAAAATGCTTTCTTTCGCCAAGACGGTGTGTTTCTCACTGTTACATGCATTTGAATGGGAAACTCGCCTGAAACAAAGTATAGGTTTTCATTATGTGAATAATTTTAAAATCTTAGCTCAAACGGCTGCAAAACCTGTTTGCCCAGCACGAGGATATTGAATTCTTTAAGATGAAGCCATAGACATGTGTTTCTGAGTCGTCTATCAAAAGTTGCACCGATTTATATAAAGTTGTGCAAAAACGCTTTATTTCGCCAAGACAATGTGTTTCTCACTGTTACATGCATTTGAATGGGAAACTCGCCCGAGACAAAGTACAGGTTTTCATTATGTGAATAATTTTAAAATCTTAGCTCAAACGGCTGCAAAACCTGTTTGCCAAGCACGGGGATATTGAGTTCTATAAGATAAAGCCATAAACATGTTTGTCTGAGTCTTCTATCAAAAGTTACAGCGATTTATATGAAGTTGTTCAAAAACGCTTTATTTCGCCAAGACAGTGTGTTTCTCACTGTTACATGCATTTGAATGGGAAACTCACCCGAGACAAAGTATAGGTTTTCATTATGTGAATAATTTTAAAATCTTAGCTCAAACGGCTGCAAAACCTGTTTGCCAAGCACGGGGATATTGAGTTCTATAAGATAAAGCCATAAACATGTTTGTCTGAGTCTTCTATCAAAAGTTACAGCGATTTATATGAAGTTGTTCAAAAACGCTTTATTTCGCCAAGACAGTGTGTTTCTCACTGTTACATGCATTTGAATGGGAAACTCACCCGAGACAAAGTATAGGTTTTCATTATGTGAATAATTTTAAAATCTTAGCTCAAACGGCTGCAAAACCTGTTTGCCCAGCACGAGGATATTGAATTCTTTAAGATGAAGCCATAGACATGTGTTTCTGAGTCGTCTATCAAAAGTTGCACCGATTTATATAAAGTTGTACGAAAATGCTTTCTTTCGCCAAGACGGTGTGTTTCTCACTGTTACATGCATTTGAATGGGAAACTCGCCTGAAACAAAGTATAGGTTTTCATTATGTGAATAATTTTAAAATCTTAGCTCAAACGGCTGCAAAACCTGTTTGCCCAGCACGAGGATATTGAATTCTTTAAGATGAAGCCATAGACATGTGTTTCTGAGTCGTCTATCAAAAGTTGCACCGATTTATATAAAGTTGTACGAAAATGCTTTCTTTCGCCAAGACGGTGTTTCTCACTGTTACATGCATTTGAATGGGAAACTCGCCTGAAACAAAGTATAGGTCTTCATTATGTGAATAATTTTAAAATCTTAGCTCAAACGGCTGCAAAACCTGTTTGCCCAGCACGAGGATATTGAATTCTTTAAGATGAAGCCATAGACATGTGTTTCTGAGTCGTCTATCAAAAGTTGCACCGATTTATATAAAGTTGTGCAAAAACGCTTTATTTCGCCAAGACAATGTGTTTCTCACTGTTACATGCATTTGAAAGGGAAACTCGCCCGAGACAAAGTACAGGTTTTCATTATGTGAATAATTTTAAAATCTTAGCTCAAACGGCTGCAAAACCTGTTTGCCCAGCACGAGGATATTGAATTCTTTAAGATGAAGCCATAGACATTTGTGTCTGAGTCTTCTATCAAAAGTTGCACCGATTTATATAAAGTTGTGCAAAAACGCTTTATTTCGCCAAGACAATGTGTTTCTCACTGTTACATGCATTTGAATGGGAAACTCGCCTGAAACAAAGTATAGGTTTTCATTATGTGAATAATTTTAAAATCTTAGCTCAAACGGCTGCAAAACCTGTTTGCCCAGCACGAGGATATTGAATTCTTTAAGATGAAGCCATAGACATGTGTTTCTGAGTCGTCTATCAAAAGTTGCACCGATTTATATAAAGTTGTGCAAAAACGCTTTATTTCGCCAAGACAATGCGTTTCTCACTGTTACATGCATTTGAAAGGGAAACTCGCCCGAGACAAAGTACAGGTTTTCATTATGTGAATAATTTTAAAATCTTAGCTCAAACGGCTGCAAAACCTGTTTGCCCAGCACGAGGATATTGAATTCTTTAAGATGAAGCCATAGACATGTGTTTCTGAGTCGTCTATCAAAAGTTGCACCGATTTATATAAAGTTGTACGAAAATGCTTTCTTTCGCCAAGACGGTGTTTCTCACTGTTACATGCATTTGAATGGGAAACTCGCCTGAAACAAAGTATAGGTCTTCATTATGTGAATAATTTTAAAATCTTAGCTCAAACGGCTGCAAAACCTGTTTGCCCAGCACGAGGATATTGAATTCTTTAAGATGAAGCCATAGACATGTGTTTCTGAGTCGTCTATCAAAAGTTGCACCGATTTATATAAAGTTGTGCAAAAACGCTTTATTTCGCCAAGACAATGTGTTTCTCACTGTTACATGCATTTGAAAGGGAAACTCGCCCGAGACAAAGTACAGGTTTTCATTATGTGAATAATTTTAAAATCTTAGCTCAAACGGCTGCAAAACCTGTTTGCCCAGCACGAGGATATTGAATTCTTTAAGATGAAGCCATAGACATTTGTGTCTGAGTCTTCTATCAAAAGTTGCACCGATTTATATAAAGTTGTGCAAAAACGCTTTATTTCGCCAAGACAATGTGTTTCTCACTGTTACATGCATTTGAATGGGAAACTCGCCTGAAACAAAGTATAGGTTTTCATTATGTGAATAATTTTAAAATCTTAGCTCAAACGGCTGCAAAACCTGTTTGCCCAGCACGAGGATATTGAATTCTTTAAGATGAAGCCATAGACATGTGTTTCTGAGTCGTCTATCAAAAGTTGCACCGATTTATATAAAGTTGTGCAAAAACGCTTTATTTCGCCAAGACAATGCGTTTCTCACTGTTACATGCATTTGAAAGGGAAACTCGCCCGAGACAAAGTACAGGTTTTCATTATGTGAATAATTTTAAAATCTTAGCTCAAACGGCTGCAAAACCTGTTTGCCCAGCACGAGGATATTGAATTCTTTAAGATGAAGCCATAGACATTTGTGTCTGAGTCTTCTATCAAAAGTTGCACCGATTTATATAAAGTTGTGCAAAAACGCTTTATTTCGCCAAGACAATGTGTTTCTCACTGTTACATGCATTTGAATGGGAAACTCGCCCGAGACAAAGTATAGGTTTTCATTATGTGAATAATTTTAAAATCTTAGCTCAAACGGCTGCAAAACCTGTTTTCCCAGCACGGGGATATTGAGTTCTATAAGATAAAGCCATGATCATGTGTTTCTGAGTCTTCTATCAAAAGTTACAGCGATTTATATGAAGTTGTACGAAAACGCTTTCTGTCGCCAAGACAATGCGTTTCTCACTGTTACATGCATTTGAATGGGAAACTCGCCCGAGACAAAGTATAGGTTTTCATTATGTGAATAATTTTAAAATCTTAGCTCAAACGGCTGCAAAACCTGTTTGCCCAGCACGAGGATATTGAATTCTTTAAGATGAAGCCATAGACATGTGTTTCTGAGTCGTCTATCAAAAGTTGCACCGATTTATATAAAGTTGTGCAAAAACGCTTTATTTCGCCAAGACAATGTGTTTCTCACTGTTACATGCATTTGAAAGGGAAACTCGCCCGAGACAAAGTACAGGTTTTCATTATGTGAATAATTTTAAAATCTTAGCTCAAACGGCTGCAAAACCTGTTTGCCCAGCACGAGGATATTGAATTCTTTAAGATGAAGCCATAGACATTTGTGTCTGAGTCTTCTATCAAAAGTTGCACCGATTTATATAAAGTTGTGCAAAAACGCTTTATTTCGCCAAGACAATGTGTTTCTCACTGTTACATGCATTTGAATGGGAAACTCGCCTGAAACAAAGTATAGGTTTTCATTATGTGAATAATTTTAAAATCTTAGCTCAAACGGCTGCAAAACCTGTTTGCCCAGCACGAGGATATTGAATTCTTTAAGATGAAGCCATAGACATGTGTTTCTGAGTCGTCTATCAAAAGTTGCACCGATTTATATAAAGTTGTGCAAAAACGCTTTATTTCGCCAAGACAATGTGTTTCTCACTGTTACATGCATTTGAAAGGGAAACTCGCCCGAGACAAAGTACAGGTTTTCATTATGTGAATAATTTTAAAATCTTAGCTCAAACGGCTGCAAAACCTGTTTGCCCAGCACGAGGATATTGAATTCTTTAAGATGAAGCCATAGACATTTGTGTCTGAGTCTTCTATCAAAAGTTGCACCGATTTATATAAAGTTGTGCAAAAACGCTTTATTTCGCCAAGACAATGTGTTTCTCACTGTTACATGCATTTGAAAGGGAAACTCGCCCGAGACAAAGTACAGGTTTTCATTATGTGAATAATTTTAAAATCTTAGCTCAAACGGCTGCAAAACCTGTTTGCCCAGCACGAGGATATTGAATTCTTTAAGATGAAGCCATAGACATTTGTGTCTGAGTCTTCTATCAAAAGTTGCACCGATTTATATAAAGTTGTGCAAAAACGCTTTATTTCGCCAAGACAATGTGTTTCTCACTGTTACATGCATTTGAATGGGAAACTCGCCTGAAACAAAGTATAGGTTTTCATTATGTGAATAATTTTAAAATCTTAGCTCAAACGGCTGCAAAACCTGTTTGCCCAGCACGAGGATATTGAATTCTTTAAGATGAAGCCATAAACATGTTTGTCTGAGTCGTCTATCAAAAGTTGCACCGATTTATATAAAGTTGTGCAAAAACGCTTTATTTCGCCAAGACAATGTGTTTCTCACTGTTACATGCATTTGAATGGGAAACTCGCCCGAGACAAAGTATAGGTTTTCATTATGTGAATAATTTTAAAATCTTAGCTCAAACGGCTGCAAAACCTGTTTTCCCAGCACGGGGATATTGAGTTCTATAAGATAAAGCCATGATCATGTGTTTCTGAGTCTTCTATCAAAAGTTACAGCGATTTATATGAAGTTGTACGAAAACGCTTTCTGTCGCCAAGACAATGCGTTTCTCACTGTTACATGCATTTGAATGGGAAACTCGCCCGAGACAAAGTATAGGTTTTCATTATGTGAATAATTTTAAAATCTTAGCTCAAACGGCTGCAAAACCTGTTTGCCCAGCACGAGGATATTGAATTCTTTAAGATGAAGCCATAGACATGTGTTTCTGAGTCGTCTATCAAAAGTTGCACCGATTTATATAAAGTTGTGCAAAAACGCTTTATTTCGCCAAGACAATGTGTTTCTCACTGTTACATGCATTTGAAAGGGAAACTCGCCCGAGACAAAGTACAGGTTTTCATTATGTGAATAATTTTAAAATCTTAGCTCAAACGGCTGCAAAACCTGTTTGCCCAGCACGAGGATATTGAGTTCTATAAGATAAAGCCATGATCATGTGTTTCTGAGTCTTCTATCAAAAGTTACAGCGATTTATATGAAGTTGTACGAAAACGCTTTCTGTCGCCAAGACAATGCGTTTCTCACTGTTACATGCATTTGAATGGGAAACTCGCCCGAGACAAAGTATAGGTTTTCATTATGTGAATAATTTTAAAATCTTAGCTCAAACGGCTGCAAAACCTGTTTGCCCAGCACGAGGATATTGAATTCTTTAAGATGAAGCCATAGACATGTGTTTCTGAGTCGTCTATCAAAAGTTGCACCGATTTATATAAAGTTGTGCAAAAACGCTTTATTTCGCCAAGACAATGTGTTTCTCACTGTTACATGCATTTGAAAGGGAAACTCGCCCGAGACAAAGTACAGGTTTTCATTATGTGAATAATTTTAAAATCTTAGCTCAAACGGCTGCAAAACCTGTTTGCCCAGCACGAGGATATTGAATTCTTTAAGATGAAGCCATAGACATTTGTGTCTGAGTCTTCTATCAAAAGTTGCACCGATTTATATAAAGTTGTGCAAAAACGCTTTATTTCGCCAAGACAATGTGTTTCTCACTGTTACATGCATTTGAATGGGAAACTCGCCTGAAACAAAGTATAGGTTTTCATTATGTGAATAATTTTAAAATCTTAGCTCAAACGGCTGCAAAACCTGTTTGCCCAGCACGAGGATATTGAATTCTTTAAGATGAAGCCATAGACATGTGTTTCTGAGTCGTCTATCAAAAGTTGCACCGATTTATATAAAGTTGTGCAAAAACGCTTTATTTCGCCAAGACAATGTGTTTCTCACTGTTACATGCATTTGAAAGGGAAACTCGCCCGAGACAAAGTACAGGTTTTCATTATGTGAATAATTTTAAAATCTTAGCTCAAACGGCTGCAAAACCTGTTTGCCCAGCACGAGGATATTGAATTCTTTAAGATGAAGCCATAGACATTTGTGTCTGAGTCTTCTATCAAAAGTTGCACCGATTTATATAAAGTTGTGCAAAAACGCTTTATTTCGCCAAGACAATGTGTTTCTCACTGTTACATGCATTTGAAAGGGAAACTCGCCCGAGACAAAGTACAGGTTTTCATTATGTGAATAATTTTAAAATCTTAGCTCAAACGGCTGCAAAACCTGTTTGCCCAGCACGAGGATATTGAATTCTTTAAGATGAAGCCATAGACATGTGTTTCTGAGTCGTCTATCAAAAGTTGCACCGATTTATATAAAGTTGTGCAAAAACGCTTTATTTCGCCAAGACAATGTGTTTCTCACTGTTACATGCATTTGAAAGGGAAACTCGCCCGAGACAAAGTACAGGTTTTCATTATGTGAATAATTTTAAAATCTTAGCTCAAACGGCTGCAAAACCTGTTTGCCCAGCACGAGGATATTGAATTCTTTAAGATGAAGCCATAGACATTTGTGTCTGAGTCTTCTATCAAAAGTTGCACCGATTTATATAAAGTTGTGCAAAAACGCTTTATTTCGCCAAGACAATGTGTTTCTCACTGTTACATGCATTTGAATGGGAAACTCGCCCGAGACAAAGTATAGGTTTTCATTATGTGAATAATTTTAAAATCTTAGCTCAAACGGCTGCAAAACCTGTTTTCCCAGCACGGGGATATTGAGTTCTATAAGATCAAGCCATGATCATGTGTTTCTGAGTCTTCTATCAAAAGTTACAGCGATTTATATGAAGTTGTACGAAAACGCTTTCTGTCGCCAAGACAATGCGTTTCTCACTGTTACATGCATTTGAATGGGAAACTCGCCCGAGACAAAGTATAGGTTTTCATTATGTGAATAATTTTAAAATCTTAGCTCAAACGGCTGCAAAACCTGTTTGCCCAGCACGAGGATATTGAATTCTTTAAGATGAAGCCATAGACATGTGTTTCTGAGTCGTCTATCAAAAGTTGCACCGATTTATATGAAGTTGTACGAAAATGCTTTTTTTCGCCAAGACGGTGTGTTTCTCACTGTTACATGCATTTGAATGGGAAACTCGCCTGAAACAAAGTATAGGTTTTTATTATGTGAATAATTTTAAAATCTTAGCTCAAACGGCTGCAAAACCTGTTTGCCCAGCACGAGGATATTGAATTCTTTAAGATGAAGCCATAGACATGTGTTTCTGAGTCGTCTATCAAAAGTTGCACCGATTTATATGAAGTTGTACGAAAATGCTTTCTTTCGCCAAGACGGTGTGTTTCTCACTGTTACATGCATTTGAATGGGAAACTCGCCTGAAACAAAGTATAGGTTTTCATTATGTGAATAATTTTAAAATCTTAGCTCAAACGGCTGCAAAACCTGTTTGCCCAGCACGAGGATATTGAATTCTTTAAGATGAAGCCATAGACATGTGTTTCTGAGTCGTCTATCAAAAGTTGCACCGATTTATATAAAGTTGTGCAAAAACGCTTTATTTCGCCAAGACAATGTGTTTCTCACTGTTACATGCATTTGAATGGGAAACTCGCCCGAGACAAAGTACAGGTTTTCATTATGTGAATAATTTTAAAATCTTAGCTCAAACGGCTGCAAAACCTGTTTGCCCAGCACGAGGATATTGAATTCTTTAAGATGAAGCCATAGACATTTGTGTCTGAGTCTTCTATCAAAAGTTGCACCGATTTATATAAAGTTGTGCAAAAACGCTTTATTTCGCCAAGACAATGTGTTTCTCACTGTTACATGCATTTGAATGGGAAACTCGCCTGAAACAAAGTATAGGTTTTCATTATGTGAATAATTTTAAAATCTTAGCTCAAACGGCTGCAAAACCTGTTTGCCCAGCACGAGGATATTGAATTCTTTAAGATGAAGCCATAGACATGTGTTTCTGAGTCGTCTATCAAAAGTTGCACCGATTTATATAAAGTTGTGCAAAAACGCTTTATTTCGCCAAGACAATGTGTTTCTCACTGTTACATGCATTTGAATGGGAAACTCGCCCGAGACAAAGTATAGGTTTTCATTATGTGAATAATTTTAAAATCTTAGCTCAAACGGCTGCAAAACCTGTTTGCCCAGCACGAGGATATTGAATTCTTTAAGATGAAGCCATAGACATGTGTTTCTGAGTCGTCTATCAAAAGTTGCACCGATTTATATGAAGTTGTACGAAAATGCTTTTTTTCGCCAAGACGGTGTGTTTCTCACTGTTACATGCATTTGAATGGGAAACTCGCCTGAAACAAAGTATAGGTTTTTATTATGTGAATAATTTTAAAATCTTAGCTCAAACGGCTGCAAAACCTGTTTGCCCAGCACGAGGATATTGAATTCTTTAAGATGAAGCCATAGACATGTGTTTCTGAGTCGTCTATCAAAAGTTGCACCGATTTATATGAAGTTGTACGAAAATGCTTTCTTTCGCCAAGACGGTGTGTTTCTCACTGTTACATGCATTTGAATGGGAAACTCGCCTTAAACAAAGTATAGGTTTTCATTATGTGAATAATTTTAAAATCTTAGCTCAAACGGCTGCAAAACCTGTTTGCCCAGCACGAGGATATTGAATTCTTTAAGATGAAGCCATAGACATGTGTTTCTGAGTCGTCTATCAAAAGTTGCACCGATTTATATAAAGTTGTGCAAAAACGCTTTATTTCGCCAAGACAATGTGTTTCTCACTGTTACATGCATTTGAATGGGAAACTCGCCCGAGACAAAGTACAGGTTTTCATTATGTGAATAATTTTAAAATCTTAGCTCAAACGGCTGCAAAACCTGTTTGCCCAGCACGGGGATATTGACTTCTATAAGATAAAGCCATAAACATGTGTTTCTGAGTCTTCTATCAAAAGTTACAGCGATTTATATGAAGTTGTTCAAAAACGCTTTATTTCGCCAAGACAGTGTGTTTCTCACTGTTACATGCATTTGAAAGGGAAACTCGCCCGAGACAAAGTACAGGTTTTCATTATGTGAATAATTTTAAAATCTTAGCTCAAACGGCTGCAAAACCTGTTTGCCCAGCACGAGGATATTGAATTCTTTAAGATGAAGCCATAGACATTTGTGTCTGAGTCTTCTATCAAAAGTTGCACCGATTTATATAAAGTTGTGCAAAAACGCTTTATTTCGCCAAGACAATGTGTTTCTCACTGTTACATGCATTTGAATGGGAAACTCGCCTGAAACAAAGTATAGGTTTTCATTATGTGAATAATTTTAAAATCTTAGCTCAAACGGCTGCAAAACCTGTTTGCCCAGCACGAGGATATTGAATTCTTTAAGATGAAGCCATAGACATGTGTTTCTGAGTCGTCTATCAAAAGTTGCACCGATTTATATAAAGTTGTGCAAAAACGCTTTATTTCGCCAAGACAATGTGTTTCTCACTGTTACATGCATTTGAAAGGGAAACTCGCCCGAGACAAAGTACAGGTTTTCATTATGTGAATAATTTTAAAATCTTAGCTCAAACGGCTGCAAAACCTGTTTGCCCAGCACGAGGATATTGAATTCTTTAAGATGAAGCCATAGACATTTGTGTCTGAGTCTTCTATCAAAAGTTGCACCGATTTATATAAAGTTGTGCAAAAACGCTTTATTTCGCCAAGACAATGTGTTTCTCACTGTTACATGCATTTGAATGGGAAACTCGCCCGAGACAAAGTACAGGTTTTCATTATGTGAATAATTTTAAAATCTTAGCTCAAACGGCTGCAAAACCTGTTTGCCCAGCACGGGGATATTGAGTTCTATAAGATAAAGCCATGATCATGTGTTTCTGAGTCTTCTATCAAAAGTTACAGCGATTTATATGAAGTTGTACGAAAACGCTTTCTGTCGCCAAGACAATGCGTTTCTCACTGTTACATGCATTTGAATGGGAAACTCGCCCGAGACAAAGTATAGGTTTTCATTATGTGAATAATTTTAAAATCTTAGCTCAAACGGCTGCAAAACCTGTTTGCCCAGCACGAGGATATTGAATTCTTTAAGATGAAGCCATAGACATGTGTTTCTGAGTCGTCTATCAAAAGTTGCACCGATTTATATGAAGTTGTACGAAAATGCTTTTTTTCGCCAAGACGGTGTGTTTCTCACTGTTACATGCATTTGAATGGGAAACTCGCCTGAAACAAAGTATAGGTTTTTATTATGTGAATAATTTTAAAATCTTAGCTCAAACGGCTGCAAAACCTGTTTGCCCAGCACGAGGATATTGAATTCTTTAAGATGAAGCCATAGACATGTGTTTCTGAGTCGTCTATCAAAAGTTGCACCGATTTATATGAAGTTGTACGAAAATGCTTTCTTTCGCCAAGACGGTGTGTTTCTCACTGTTACATGCATTTGAATGGGAAACTCGCCTGAAACAAAGTATAGGTTTTCATTATGTGAATAATTTTAAAATCTTAGCTCAAACGGCTGCAAAACCTGTTTGTCCAGCACGAGGATATTGAATTCTTTAAGATGAAGCCATAGACATGTGTTTCTGAGTCGTCTATCAAAAGTTGCACCGATTTATATAAAGTTGTGCAAAAACGCTTTATTTCGCCAAGACAATGTGTTTCTCACTGTTACATGCATTTGAAAGGGAAACTCGCCCGAGACAAAGTACAGGTTTTCATTATGTGAATAATTTTAAAATCTTAGCTCAAACGGCTGCAAAACCTGTTTGCCCAGCACGAGGATATTGAATTCTTTAAGATGAAGCCATAGACATTTGTGTCTGAGTCTTCTATCAAAAGTTGCACCGATTTATATAAAGTTGTGCAAAAACGCTTTATTTCGCCAAGACAATGTGTTTCTCACTGTTACATGCATTTGAATGGGAAACTCGCCCGAGACAAAGTATAGGTTTTCATTATGTGAATAATTTTAAAATCTTAGCTCAAACGGCTGCAAAACCTGTTTTCCCAGCACGGGGATATTGAGTTCTATAAGATAAAGCCATGATCATGTGTTTCTGAGTCTTCTATCAAAAGTTACAGCGATTTATATGAAGTTGTACGAAAACGCTTTCTGTCGCCAAGACAATGCGTTTCTCACTGTTACATGCATTTGAATGGGAAACTCGCCCGAGACAAAGTATAGGTTTTCATTATGTGAATAATTTTAAAATCTTAGCTCAAACGGCTGCAAAACCTGTTTGCCCAGCACGAGGATATTGAATTCTTTAAGATGAAGCCATAGACATGTGTTTCTGAGTCGTCTATCAAAAGTTGCACCGATTTATATGAAGTTGTACGAAAATGCTTTTTTTCGCCAAGACGGTGTGTTTCTCACTGTTACATGCATTTGAATGGGAAACTCGCCTGAAACAAAGTATAGGTTTTTATTATGTGAATAATTTTAAAATCTTAGCTCAAACGGCTGCAAAACCTGTTTGCCCAGCACGAGGATATTGAATTCTTTAAGATGAAGCCATAGACATGTGTTTCTGAGTCGTCTATCAAAAGTTGCACCGATTTATATGAAGTTGTACGAAAATGCTTTTTTTCGCCAAGACGGTGTGTTTCTCACTGTTACATGCATTTGAATGGGAAACTCGCCTGAAACAAAGTATAGGTTTTTATTATGTGAATAATTTTAAAATCTTAGCTCAAACGGCTGCAAAACCTGTTTGCCCAGCACGAGGATATTGAATTCTTTAAGATGAAGCCATAGACATGTGTTTCTGAGTCGTCTATCAAAAGTTGCACCGATTTATATAAAGTTGTGCAAAAACGCTTTATTTCGCCAAGACAATGTGTTTCTCACTGTTACATGCATTTGAATGGGAAACTCGCCCGAGACAAAGTACAGGTTTTCATTATGTGAATAATTTTAAAATCTTAGCTCAAACGGCTGCAAAACCTGTTTGCCCAGCACGGGGATATTGAGTTCTATAAGATAAAGCCATAAACATGTGTTTCTGAGTCTTCTATCAAAAGTTACAGCGATTTATATGAAGTTGTTCAAAAACGCTTTATTTCGCCAAGACAGTGTGTTTCTCACTGTTACATGCATTTGAAAGGGAAACTCGCCCGAGACAAAGTACAGGTTTTCATTATGTGAATAATTTTAAAATCTTAGCTCAAACGGCTGCAAAACCTGTTTGCCCAGCACGAGGATATTGAATTCTTTAAGATGAAGCCATAGACATTTGTGTCTGAGTCTTCTATCAAAAGTTGCACCGATTTATATAAAGTTGTGCAAAAACGCTTTATTTCGCCAAGACAATGTGTTTCTCACTGTTACATGCATTTGAAAGGGAAACTCGCCCGAGACAAAGTACAGGTTTTCATTATGTGAATAATTTTAAAATCTTAGCTCAAACGGCTGCAAAACCTGTTTGCCCAGCACGAGGATATTGAATTCTTTAAGATGAAGCCATAGACATTTGTGTCTGAGTCTTCTATCAAAAGTTGCACCGATTTATATAAAGTTGTGCAAAAACGCTTTATTTCGCCAAGACAATGTGTTTCTCACTGTTACATGCATTTGAATGGGAAACTCGCCCGAGACAAAGTATAGGTTTTCATTATGTGAATAATTTTAAAATCTTAGCTCAAACGGCTGCAAAACCTGTTTTCCCAGCACGGGGATATTGAGTTCTATAAGATAAAGCCATGATCATGTGTTTCTGAGTCTTCTATCAAAAGTTACAGCGATTTATATGAAGTTGTACGAAAACGCTTTCTGTCGCCAAGACAATGCGTTTCTCACTGTTACATGCATTTGAATGGGAAACTCGCCCGAGACAAAGTATAGGTTTTCATTATGTGAATAATTTTAAAATCTTAGCTCAAACGGCTGCAAAACCTGTTTGCCCAGCACGAGGATATTGAATTCTTTAAGATGAAGCCATAGACATGTGTTTCTGAGTCGTCTATCAAAAGTTGCACCGATTTATATGAAGTTGTACGAAAATGCTTTTTTTCGCCAAGACGGTGTGTTTCTCACTGTTACATGCATTTGAATGGGAAACTCGCCTGAAACAAAGTATAGGTTTTTATTATGTGAATAATTTTAAAATCTTAGCTCAAACGGCTGCAAAACCTGTTTGCCCAGCACGAGGATATTGAATTCTTTAAGATGAAGCCATAGACATGTGTTTCTGAGTCGTCTATCAAAAGTTGCACCGATTTATATGAAGTTGTACGAAAATGCTTTCTTTCGCCAAGACGGTGTGTTTCTCACTGTTACATGCATTTGAATGGGAAACTCGCCTTAAACAAAGTATAGGTTTTCATTATGTGAATAATTTTAAAATCTTAGCTCAAACGGCTGCAAAACCTGTTTGCCCAGCACGAGGATATTGAATTCTTTAAGATGAAGCCATAGACATGTGTTTCTGAGTCGTCTATCAAAAGTTGCACCGATTTATATAAAGTTGTGCAAAAACGCTTTATTTCGCCAAGACAATGTGTTTCTCACTGTTACATGCATTTGAAAGGGAAACTCGCCCGAGACAAAGTACAGGTTTTCATTATGTGAATAATTTTAAAATCTTAGCTCAAACGGCTGCAAAACCTGTTTGCCCAGCACGAGGATATTGAATTCTTTAAGATGAAGCCATAGACATTTGTGTCTGAGTCTTCTATCAAAAGTTGCACCGATTTATATAAAGTTGTGCAAAAACGCTTTATTTCGCCAAGACAATGTGTTTCTCACTGTTACATGCATTTGAAAGGGAAACTCGCCCGAGACAAAGTACAGGTTTTCATTATGTGAATAATTTTAAAATCTTAGCTCAAACGGCTGCAAAACCTGTTTGCCCAGCACGAGGATATTGAATTCTTTAAGATGAAGCCATAGACATTTGTGTCTGAGTCTTCTATCAAAAGTTGCACCGATTTATATAAAGTTGTGCAAAAACGCTTTATTTCGCCAAGACAATGTGTTTCTCACTGTTACATGCATTTGAATGGGAAACTCGCCCGAGACAAAGTACAGGTTTTCATTATGTGAATAATTTTAAAATCTTAGCTCAAACGGCTGCAAAACCTGTTTGCCCAGCACGGGGATATTGAGTTCTATAAGATAAAGCCATGATCATGTGTTTCTGAGTCTTCTATCAAAAGTTACAGCGATTTATATGAAGTTGTACGAAAACGCTTTCTGTCGCCAAGACAATGCGTTTCTCACTGTTACATGCATTTGAATGGGAAACTCGCCCGAGACAAAGTATAGGTTTTCATTATGTGAATAATTTTAAAATCTTAGCTCAAACGGCTGCAAAACCTGTTTGCCCAGCACGAGGATATTGAATTCTTTAAGATGAAGCCATAGACATGTGTTTCTGAGTCGTCTATCAAAAGTTGCACCGATTTATATGAAGTTGTACGAAAATGCTTTTTTTCGCCAAGACGGTGTGTTTCTCACTGTTACATGCATTTGAATGGGAAACTCGCCTGAAACAAAGTATAGGTTTTTATTATGTGAATAATTTTAAAATCTTAGCTCAAACGGCTGCAAAACCTGTTTGCCCAGCACGAGGATATTGAATTCTTTAAGATGAAGCCATAGACATGTGTTTCTGAGTCGTCTATCAAAAGTTGCACCGATTTATATGAAGTTGTACGAAAATGCTTTCTTTCGCCAAGACGGTGTGTTTCTCACTGTTACATGCATTTGAATGGGAAACTCGCCTGAAACAAAGTATAGGTTTTCATTATGTGAATAATTTTAAAATCTTAGCTCAAACGGCTGCAAAACCTGTTTGCCCAGCACGAGGATATTGAATTCTTTAAGATGAAGCCATAGACATGTGTTTCTGAGTCGTCTATCAAAAGTTGCACCGATTTATATAAAGTTGTGCAAAAACGCTTTATTTCGCCAAGACAATGTGTTTCTCACTGTTACATGCATTTGAATGGGAAACTCGCCCGAGACAAAGTACAGGTTTTCATTATGTGAATAATTTTAAAATCTTAGCTCAAACGGCTGCAAAACCTGTTTGCCCAGCACGAGGATATTGAATTCTTTAAGATGAAGCCATAGACATTTGTGTCTGAGTCTTCTATCAAAAGTTGCACCGATTTATATAAAGTTGTGCAAAAACGCTTTATTTCGCCAAGACAATGTGTTTCTCACTGTTACATGCATTTGAATGGGAAACTCGCCTGAAACAAAGTATAGGTTTTCATTATGTGAATAATTTTAAAATCTTAGCTCAAACGGCTGCAAAACCTGTTTGCCCAGCACGAGGATATTGAATTCTTTAAGATGAAGCCATAGACATTTGTGTCTGAGTCTTCTATCAAAAGTTGCACCGATTTATATAAAGTTGTGCAAAAACGCTTTATTTCGCCAAGACAATGTGTTTCTCACTGTTACATGCATTTGAATGGGAAACTCGCCCGAGACAAAGTATAGGTTTTCATTATGTGAATAATTTTAAAATCTTAGCTCAAACGGCTGCAAAACCTGTTTTCCCAGCACGGGGATATTGAGTTCTATAAGATAAAGCCATGATCATGTGTTTCTGAGTCTTCTATCAAAAGTTACAGCGATTTATATGAAGTTGTACGAAAACGCTTTCTGTCGCCAAGACAATGCGTTTCTCACTGTTACATGCATTTGAATGGGAAACTCGCCCGAGACAAAGTATAGGTTTTCATTATGTGAATAATTTTAAAATCTTAGCTCAAACGGCTGCAAAACCTGTTTGCCCAGCACGAGGATATTGAATTCTTTAAGATGAAGCCATAGACATGTGTTTCTGAGTCGTCTATCAAAAGTTGCACCGATTTATATGAAGTTGTACGAAAATGCTTTTTTTCGCCAAGACGGTGTGTTTCTCACTGTTACATGCATTTGAATGGGAAACTCGCCTGAAACAAAGTATAGGTTTTTATTATGTGAATAATTTTAAAATCTTAGCTCAAACGGCTGCAAAACCTGTTTGCCCAGCACGAGGATATTGAATTCTTTAAGATGAAGCCATAGACATGTGTTTCTGAGTCGTCTATCAAAAGTTGCACCGATTTATATGAAGTTGTACGAAAATGCTTTCTTTCGCCAAGACGGTGTGTTTCTCACTGTTACATGCATTTGAATGGGAAACTCGCCTTAAACAAAGTATAGGTTTTCATTATGTGAATAATTTTAAAATCTTAGCTCAAACGGCTGCAAAACCTGTTTGCCCAGCACGGGGATATTGAGTTCTATAAGATAAAGCCATGATCATGTGTTTCTGAGTCTTCTATCAAAAGTTACAGCGATTTATATGAAGTTGTACGAAAACGCTTTCTGTCGCCAAGACAATGCGTTTCTCACTGTTACATGCATTTGAATGGGAAACTCGCCCGAGACAAAGTATAGGTTTTCATTATGTGAATAATTTTAAAATCTTAGCTCAAACGGCTGCAAAACCTGTTTGCCCAGCACGAGGATATTGAATTCTTTAAGATGAAGCCATAGACATGTGTTTCTGAGTCGTCTATCAAAAGTTGCACCGATTTATATGAAGTTGTACGAAAATGCTTTTTTTCGCCAAGACGGTGTGTTTCTCACTGTTACATGCATTTGAATGGGAAACTCGCCTGAAACAAAGTATAGGTTTTTATTATGTGAATAATTTTAAAATCTTAGCTCAAACGGCTGCAAAACCTGTTTGCCCAGCACGAGGATATTGAATTCTTTAAGATGAAGCCATAGACATGTGTTTCTGAGTCGTCTATCAAAAGTTGCACCGATTTATATGAAGTTGTACGAAAATGCTTTC
This sequence comes from Aulonocara sp. 'chitande type north' Nkhata Bay, assembly GCF_057382095.1. Classification (NCBI taxonomy): domain Eukaryota; kingdom Metazoa; phylum Chordata; class Actinopteri; order Cichliformes; family Cichlidae; genus Aulonocara; species Aulonocara sp. 'chitande type north' Nkhata Bay. Next base: position 345,258 of record NC_141362.1, on the reverse strand, counting down.
TTTCGCCAAGACGGTGTGTTTCTCACTGTTACATGCATTTGAATGGGAAACTCGCCTGAAACAAAGTATAGGTTTTCATTATGTGAATAATTTTAAAATCTTAGCTCAAACGGCTGCAAAACCTGTTTGCCCAGCACGAGGATATTGAATTCTTTAAGATGAAGCCATAGACATGTGTTTCTGAGTCGTCTATCAAAAGTTGCACCGATTTATATAAAGTTGTGCAAAAACGCTTTATTTCGCCAAGACAATGTGTTTCTCACTGTTACATGCATTTGAATGGGAAACTCGCCCGAGACAAAGTACAGGTTTTCATTATGTGAATAATTTTAAAATCTTAGCTCAAACGGCTGCAAAACCTGTTTGCCCAGCACGAGGATATTGAATTCTTTAAGATGAAGCCATAGACATTTGTGTCTGAGTCTTCTATCAAAAGTTGCACCGATTTATATAAAGTTGTGCAAAAACGCTTTATTTCGCCAAGACAATGTGTTTCTCACTGTTACATGCATTTGAATGGGAAACTCGCCTGAAACAAAGTATAGGTTTTCATTATGTGAATAATTTTAAAATCTTAGCTCAAACGGCTGCAAAACCTGTTTGCCCAGCACGAGGATATTGAATTCTTTAAGATGAAGCCATAGACATTTGTGTCTGAGTCTTCTATCAAAAGTTGCACCGATTTATATAAAGTTGTGCAAAAACGCTTTATTTCGCCAAGACAATGTGTTTCTCACTGTTACATGCATTTGAATGGGAAACTCGCCCGAGACAAAGTATAGGTTTTCATTATGTGAATAATTTTAAAATCTTAGCTCAAACGGCTGCAAAACCTGTTTTCCCAGCACGGGGATATTGAGTTCTATAAGATAAAGCCATGATCATGTGTTTCTGAGTCTTCTATCAAAAGTTACAGCGATTTATATGAAGTTGTACGAAAACGCTTTCTGTCGCCAAGACAATGCGTTTCTCACTGTTACATGCATTTGAATGGGAAACTCGCCCGAGACAAAGTATAGGTTTTCATTATGTGAATAATTTTAAAATCTTAGCTCAAACGGCTGCAAAACCTGTTTGCCCAGCACGAGGATATTGAATTCTTTAAGATGAAGCCATAGACATGTGTTTCTGAGTCGTCTATCAAAAGTTGCACCGATTTATATGAAGTTGTACGAAAATGCTTTTTTTCGCCAAGACGGTGTGTTTCTCACTGTTACATGCATTTGAATGGGAAACTCGCCTGAAACAAAGTATAGGTTTTTATTATGTGAATAATTTTAAAATCTTAGCTCAAACGGCTGCAAAACCTGTTTGCCCAGCACGAGGATATTGAATTCTTTAAGATGAAGCCATAGACATGTGTTTCTGAGTCGTCTATCAAAAGTTGCACCGATTTATATGAAGTTGTACGAAAATGCTTTCTTTCGCCAAGACGGTGTGTTTCTCACTGTTACATGCATTTGAATGGGAAACTCGCCTTAAACAAAGTATAGGTTTTCATTATGTGAATAATTTTAAAATCTTAGCTCAAACGGCTGCAAAACCTGTTTGCCCAGCACGAGGATATTGAATTCTTTAAGATGAAGCCATAGACATGTGTTTCTGAGTCGTCTATCAAAAGTTGCACCGATTTATATAAAGTTGTGCAAAAACGCTTTATTTCGCCAAGACAATGTGTTTCTCACTGTTACATGCATTTGAATGGGAAACTCGCCCGAGACAAAGTACAGGTTTTCATTATGTGAATAATTTTAAAATCTTAGCTCAAACGGCTGCAAAACCTGTTTGCCCAGCACGGGGATATTGAGTTCTATAAGATAAAGCCATAAACATGTGTTTCTGAGTCTTCTATCAAAAGTTACAGCGATTTATATGAAGTTGTTCAAAAACGCTTTATTTCGCCAAGACAGTGTGTTTCTCACTGTTACATGCATTTGAAAGGGAAACTCGCCCGAGACAAAGTATAGGTTTTCATTATGTGAATAATTTTAAAATCTTAGCTCAAACGGCTGCAAAACCTGTTTGCCCAGCACGAGGATATTGAATTCTTTAAGATGAAGCCATAGACATTTGTGTCTGAGTCTTCTATCAAAAGTTGCACCGATTTATATAAAGTTGTGCAAAAACGCTTTATTTCGCCAAGACAATGTGTTTCTCACTGTTACATGCATTTGAATGGGAAACTCGCCTGAAACAAAGTATAGGTTTTCATTATGTGAATAATTTTAAAATCTTAGCTCAAACGGCTGCAAAACCTGTTTGCCCAGCACGAGGATATTGAATTCTTTAAGATGAAGCCATAGACATGTGTTTCTGAGTCGTCTATCAAAAGTTGCACCGATTTATATAAAGTTGTGCAAAAACGCTTTATTTCGCCAAGACAATGTGTTTCTCACTGTTACATGCATTTGAAAGGGAAACTCGCCCGAGACAAAGTACAGGTTTTCATTATGTGAATAATTTTAAAATCTTAGCTCAAACGGCTGCAAAACCTGTTTGCCCAGCACGAGGATATTGAATTCTTTAAGATGAAGCCATAGACATTTGTGTCTGAGTCTTCTATCAAAAGTTGCACCGATTTATATAAAGTTGTGCAAAAACGCTTTATTTCGCCAAGACAATGTGTTTCTCACTGTTACATGCATTTGAATGGGAAACTCGCCCGAGACAAAGTACAGGTTTTCATTATGTGAATAATTTTAAAATCTTAGCTCAAACGGCTGCAAAACCTGTTTGCCCAGCACGGGGATATTGAGTTCTATAAGATAAAGCCATGATCATGTGTTTCTGAGTCTTCTATCAAAAGTTACAGCGATTTATATGAAGTTGTACGAAAACGCTTTCTGTCGCCAAGACAATGCGTTTCTCACTGTTACATGCATTTGAATGGGAAACTCGCCCGAGACAAAGTATAGGTTTTCATTATGTGAATAATTTTAAAATCTTAGCTCAAACGGCTGCAAAACCTGTTTGCCCAGCACGAGGATATTGAATTCTTTAAGATGAAGCCATAGACATGTGTTTCTGAGTCGTCTATCAAAAGTTGCACCGATTTATATGAAGTTGTACGAAAATGCTTTTTTTCGCCAAGACGGTGTGTTTCTCACTGTTACATGCATTTGAATGGGAAACTCGCCTGAAACAAAGTATAGGTTTTTATTATGTGAATAATTTTAAAATCTTAGCTCAAACGGCTGCAAAACCTGTTTGCCCAGCACGAGGATATTGAATTCTTTAAGATGAAGCCATAGACATGTGTTTCTGAGTCGTCTATCAAAAGTTGCACCGATTTATATGAAGTTGTACGAAAATGCTTTCTTTCGCCAAGACGGTGTGTTTCTCACTGTTACATGCATTTGAATGGGAAACTCGCCTGAAACAAAGTATAGGTTTTCATTATGTGAATAATTTTAAAATCTTAGCTCAAACGGCTGCAAAACCTGTTTGCCCAGCACGAGGATATTGAATTCTTTAAGATGAAGCCATAGACATGTGTTTCTGAGTCGTCTATCAAAAGTTGCACCGATTTATATAAAGTTGTGCAAAAACGCTTTATTTCGCCAAGATAATGTGTTTCTCACTGTTACATGCATTTGAATGGGAAACTCGCCCGAGACAAAGTACAGGTTTTCATTATGTGAATAATTTTAAAATCTTAGCTCAAACGGCTGCAAAACCTGTTTGCCCAGCACGGGGATATTGAGTTCTATAAGATAAAGCCATAAACATGTGTTTCTGAGTCTTCTATCAAAAGTTACAGCGATTTATATGAAGTTGTTCAAAAACGCTTTATTTCGCCAAGACAGTGTGTTTCTCACTGTTACATGCATTTGAATGGGAAACTCGCCCGAGACAAAGTATAGTTTTTCATTATGTGAATAATTTTAAAATCTTAGCTCAAACGGCTGCAAAACCTGTTTGCCCAGCACGGGGATATTGAGTTCTATAAGATAAAGCCATAAACATGTGTTTCTGAGTCTTCTATCAAAAGTTACAGCGATTTATATGAAGTTGTTCAAAAACGCTTTATTTCGCCAAGACAGTGTGTTTCTCACTGTTACATGCATTTGAATGGGAAACTCGCCCGAGACAAAGTATAGGTTTTCATTATGTGAATAATTTTAAAATCTTAGCTCAAACGGCTGCAAAACCTGTTTGCCCAGCACGAGGATATTGAATTCTTTAAGATGAAGCCATAGACATTTGTGTCTGAGTCTTCTATCAAAAGTTGCACCGATTTATATAAAGTTGTGCAAAAACGCTTTATTTCGCCAAGATAATGTGTTTCTCACTGTTACATGCATTTGAATGGGAAACTCGCCCGAGACAAAGTATAGGTTTTCATTATGTGAATAATTTTAAAATCTTAGCTCAAACGGCTGCAAAACCTGTTTGCCCAGCACGGGGATATTGAGTTCTATAAGATAAAGCCATAAACATGTGTTTCTGAGTCTTCTATCAAAAGTTACAGCGATTTATATGAAGTTGTACGAAAACGCTTTCTGTCGCCAAGACAATGCGTTTCTCACTGTTACATGCATTTGAATGGGAAACTCGCCCGAGACAAAGTATAGGTTTTCATTATGTGAATAATTTTAAAATCTTAGCTCAAACGGCTGCAAAACCTGTTTGCCCAGCACGAGGATATTGAATTCTTTAAGATGAAGCCATAGACATGTGTTTCTGAGTCGTCTATCAAAAGTTGCACCGATTTATATGAAGTTGTACAAAAATGCTTTTTTTCGCCAAGACGGTGTGTTTCTCACTGTTACATGCATTTGAATGGGAAACTCGCCTGAAACAAAGTATAGGTTTTTATTATGTGAATAATTTTAAAATCTTAGCTCAAACGGCTGCAAAACCTGTTTGCCCAGCATGAGGATATTGAATTCTTTAAGATGAAGCCATAGACATGTGTTTCTGAGTCGTCTATCAAAAGTTGCACCGATTTATATGAAGTTGTACGAAAATGCTTTCTTTCGCCAAGACGGTGTGTTTCTCACTGTTACATGCATTTGAATGGGAAACTCGCCTGAAACAAAGTATAGGTTTTCATTATGTGAATAATTTTAAAATCTTACGGTGTGTTCACACCGAACGCGATGGACGCGAATAGAGCGTCAGGTTTACATGTAAAGTCAATGGAAAGGCGCGATGACGCGCGATTGCGGGTCCCGCGAAAATTCGGAAGCAGATTTGCGTCGCGAAAACGCGAAAACGCGTGAAACGCGCGTCAGTGTAGCGCGTCTGGCGCGTTTGACTCGCGAATAAAACCACGCGCGTGAGTTTTTGTGTTGCATTTTGTGCATACGCGCGTTTCGCGTCTACCGCTCGAGTTGGAAAAATCTGAACTCCAGCGTCAAATCGCGCCGCGACAACCAATCAGGAGCCTGGTGACGTGGCTGTTACCTAGGTCAAAGGGGCAGATCCAGCCAAAGCCTTTCATACTTCAATGGAGGGGAAGGCTAATCAATGCGGTAGCAAACAACTCGGAGCTGTACAACACCAGCTGCTTTCAGTACCGAGACAGGAATAAAAAGGACCGAGCTTGGAGGAAGATATGTGAAGAGATCGGGCAACCTGGTAAGTTCATTCATTTCTCTTTTGAAAGTTTTCACTGACCCGGGAAGCCGCACAAAAGCTAGCAAGCCACCGCTATTTTCCCACTGACGTACAAATACCGTTCTGCTTTTATGCATGTTATCATTTAGGAATATATTTTATTGTTTATTAATAAACAGCACACAGTGGTCCCGCTGTTCATCCGTCACTGCTTTGCTTTTTCGCTGATTTTTTATTGCACAGTACAGCATTGCATTCTGCAGCCTGATTGACAAATCTCCTGCGCTTGCCAAATTTATCACGTTTGGTTTTGATAACCATCGCGTCCAATAGAAAAAACAGCACAAAAACACCCATAACTATGAGCCTCATTTGGAAATAGACACCTGCACCGTGAGGGAAAAAGGCGCACGAAAGTGGCGGGCAGATGAAGACAAACCGCGGCATAATAATACTTTTACGTTTTGCAATCTACAAAGGTTTGCACTTTGAGAATCAATTGTGAGAACTGTGACCAGGGGCTAGTTATTCTGAGAACCCCTGCAATAAATGAGGGACCACTGTCTACTCTACTCGACGGCTGCAGACAGGAAGATACTGCCAGCACCGGAAACGTGCTCGTCATCTCCGAGCATGAAGTAAGGAGAGCCTTCAAAAGAGTGAACACCAGGAAAGCAGCAGGACCAGACGGCATCCCAGGTCGTATCCTAAGAGACTGCGCATACCAGCTAGCTCCTGTGTTCACTGAGATATTCAACATCTCTTTATCTCAGTCGGTGATCCCCACATGCTTCAAAGAGTCCATCATTGTTCCTGTCCCGAAGAAACCCCACCCTGCTTCTCTCAATGACTATCGCCCTGTAGCCCTCACCTCAGTAGTGATGAAGTGCTTTGAACGCCTGGTCAGAGACTTCATCATTTCTTCACTACCAGACACACTGGACCCACTACAGTTCGCTTACCGTCCAAATCGTTCCACAGACGATGCCATCTCTCATCTCCTCCACACATCACTCACTCACTTGGACACTAGAAGGGGGAATTATGTTAAAATGCTCTTCATAGACTACAGCTCTGCATTTAACACCATAATTCCCTCCACACTCACCACCAAGCTGGAGCATCTGGGACTCAGCTCATCTATGTGTCAGTGGATCTCCAACTTCCTAACTGGCAGACCAGCCTCCACCACTCTCAGCACTGGAGCCCCCCAGGGGTGTGTTCTGAGCCCCCTGCTGTACTCTTTGTACACATATGACTGTGTGGCCACTACCAGCTCCACCACCATCATCAAGTTTGCTGACGACACCGTCGTGGTGGGCCTGATCTCTGATAACAACGAGACGGCCTACGTGAAGGAGATTAGGAATCTGGAGAACTGGTGCCAGAGGAACAACCTCCTTCTAAACGTCAGTAAGACAAAGGAGCTGATAGTGGACTTCAGCACTAAGCAGGAGAGGAACTACCAGACCCCCGTCATCAACGAGTGCCCAGTGGAGAGAGTGGACAGCTTCAAATACCTCGGAGTTCACATCACGCAGGACCTGTCATGGTCCTGTCACATCAACACCGTGGTGAAAAAGGCCCGACAGCGTCTCTACCACCTCAGACGCTTGAGAGACTTCCAACTGCCCTCCAAGGTGCTCAGGAACTTTTACTCCTGCACCATAGAGAGCATCCTGGCGGGAAACATCTTAACCTGGTTCGGGAACAGCACCATGCAGGACAGACGAGCTCTACAGAGGGTTGTGCGGTCAGCTGAGCGCACCATCCGCTCCGAGCTCCCTGACCTGCACTCAATCTACAGCAGGCGGTGCTGGACCAAGGCCAGGAAGATGGTGAAGGACCTCAGCCATCCCAACAACAGACTGTTCTCTCTGTTGAGGTCAGGAAAGCGATTCCGCTCCCTGAAGACCAACACAGAGAGACTGAGGAGGAGCTTCTTCCCGCAGGCGATACGGTCTCTCAATCACACCACCACACAGTACTGACCCACACATATGGTTCTTACACACACACTGGACTTTCTGGACATTGTTTTTTTGCACAACACTGGTCACTATATTCTTCATTTCCGGTTAATACTTGTACAGCTGCTGTTATTGTGTATATATTTATTTATATTTCTTCATACATTCTTATATAGTTCTATATTGTGTATTGTGTATTTTGTTGTACAGTTATTTTATTTTCAACTTTAATTTATATATTTTATCTTATTCTCCCAGTTAAATTTACCCTTCATTCTAATTTGTGTTGTACAGTTATTTCATTTTTAACCTTAATTTATATTTTATTCCTTCCTAGTTAAATTTACCCTTTTTAATTTTTCATATTTATTTCCTATCTTATTCATAGCCTTTTCCTTTTTTGTTTTCTTTAGGTCACGAGCAGTTGTCCAAGCATTTCACTACATATCGTACTGTGTATGACTGTGTACGTGACAAATAAAATTTGAATTTGAATTTGATTATTATATCGAACCTGTTAACATTTAATACTGTATTGATAGAACCAACTGATTCTGCAGCAGAGCATCCCCAGTCCCTGAGCTCCTGCTGCTGCACCCACAGATATGTACAGCAAGCACTGATACCTTTTTAGTCGGTGGGATTCCCTTGTGATCACCTTTACTAAATATCTACAACCAATCTGATTATATCCTGTTATTGTTTTTTTTTTTTTCAATGTTGAAATTAAAATCTAGTAGCAGCCTTCTCATTTCTTTGTGTTTTGTGCTGTTTTACAGGCCCACAGAGGAGGACGGCTCCGAGGCAGATGAGGGACGGGTCCCAGGACGGTCCATCGGCGGTGGAGCTGGCCATCCTGGAGTCCCTGAAGAGGCCACACCAGTCTCCAATGGAGCATTTCCTCCTCAGCCTTGTTCCTGCTCTGGAGAGCAGCTGGTCCTTTTTATTCCTGTCTCTCTGTAAATACTTATATTTTATATATTTATGTTTAATGTTTTTCTGTTTGAGACTTTTAATATTATTTCAAATAAATGTTTATAATGACTAATGTCTCAGTTCTACTACACAGCAAATGTTGGCACACGACTTGACACATGTAGAATTTATTTCATATTATACTAATGACAAAATATACTGATACAGTGGGATGCAGAAGTTTGGGCAACCTTGTTAATAGACATTATTTTCCTGTATAAATCGTTGGTTGTTACAATAAAAAATGTCAGTTAAATATCATACAGGAGACACACACAGTGATATTTGAGAAGTGAAAAGAAGTTTACTGGATTTACAGAAAGTGTGCAATAATTGTTTAAACAAAATCAAGCAGGTGCATCAATTTGGGCACCACAAAAAAGAAATGAAATGAATATTTAGTGTATATCAATGTGTGTGTCTCCTATATGATATATGGGGTGCCTTTGTCTGGATGTGCTTCCCATCCAGAGCTGCACAGCACAGAGGAAAGTTCCAGCGCTCCTGGAATCCCTCTGTGATGGACCGCCAGTCTCCAGGTGAAGGCACAGCCATGAAGTCGTCCACTAGACAGTCCCAGATGGACGTCGCTGCCTTGGGGGTGATCTGGCTCACCGTGGACACACCGACTCTGAAACTGAACGCGATGGTCCTGAAGGAGTCCCCGGTGACAAGGAACCTGGACAAAATTGTTCAAAATCAGTATTATGTGTACTGCAGTTACAAAATACATTATTCAAATTCCAAAATACTTTTGTGATGTCAGATTTAAATCACAAAACTTAAATCTTACATAAAACATTTTGTAATTATAAGGATAATTACAAAATGTATATTAGATAATATCTAAAACAGTTGTGTTTTGTTTTAACTTTAACATATCATAATTTGATTGGTAGCAACTTTTGCCACTACAGTGAGCCAATCACTCACAATTCCTAAACATGTCAATCAGGTAGGAATGAAGTGAGACATTAATAGAAATAAAGAGTTGTGTGTTGACATGTAGCCCTTTCCTTGCTTAAATCATTAATATTTTTGAAAAATTAATCTGTGATAAGACAGCTTATCAAGATAGAACCATGTAACTAGAGATGAACCAAACTGTTCACAGTTTTATCTAACTCTGTTTTAATAAAGGCTGTGACCCCTGCTATAGAGTCTGACAGCTGCAGGGATTATATACAAATATTCAACTATCCCAGAATTAAACCAGGTCTAAATAAAAAGGAGTGAGTATCACTACAAAGGTTAACTCAGTGGTCCTAATGCTACAGTTTGATATCAGCAAACACCGAGCGCATACATTGATGTGACACCACAGCCATGCTATCATGCAAACACTGATAACAGCATAAATCGAATTAAATCGGGACTTGATGAGACCTTCTGAGTATCACTAGAAATATTATAAAGAGTCGTCTCTGTACCACAGTTTGCTTTCAGTAAACACCGACAGCATTCACTGTTAGCATAGCACATCCATGTTAGCAGTGTATAACTGGATGGATTAGCATATTAGCACAGATATCAATAAAGGACTACCGTATTAAATAGTTTTACTAACCTCAGGCAGACGGACAGGCGCTCTGCAGGTGGGATTGAGCGTCTGTAGTTGGTGTCTAGGCGGGCAATGCTGGGACCGACGAGGGAAAGCAGGTCCTCAAACTGGCCGACGGTGATAGCGCTGGAATCGGCCGTCACCCAGGCGCAGCTCCTGGAGCAAGTGGTGAAACTCACCAAACTGCTCATGCCTCTGGAGGACCTGATGGACCCAGGTACGGCGAGGACGTCTTTTACGCTGCTGCTCTGCTCTCCACAGTACATAGAGAAGGGAGACTCTCTCTTCAAGCGCTAGCTCGATAGCTGCCATCTTGCAAAGATACCGGTCTGGCACAACTCCCTCCCACATTCCTCCCACATTTCCGGTTCACGCGCGATGGATTTTTCTTGGACACGCGTTGAGACGCGAATGTACACGCGTCAAATTAGGGGCGTTTGGGGCGTTTTATTCGCGTCCATCGCGTTCGGTGTGAACACACCGTTAGCTCAAACGGCTGCAAAACCTGTTTGCCCAGCACGAGGATATTGAATTCTTTAAGATGAAGCCATAGACATGTGTTTCTGAGTCGTCTATCAAAAGTTGCACCGATTTATATAAAGTTGTGCAAAAACGCTTTATTTCGCCAAGACAATGTGTTTCTCACTGTTACATGCATTTGAATGGGAAACTCGCCCGAGACAAAGTACAGGTTTTCATTATGTGAATAATTTTAAAATCTTAGCTCAAACGGCTGCAAAACCTGTTTGCCCAGCACGGGGATATTGAGTTCTATAAGATAAAGCCATAAACATGTGTTTCTGAGTCTTCTATCAAAAGTTACAGCGATTTATATGAAGTTGTTCAAAAACGCTTTATTTCGCCAAGACAGTGTGTTTCTCACTGTTACATGCATTTGAAAGGGAAACTCGCCCGAGACAAAGTACAGGTTTTCATTATGTGAATAATTTTAAAATCTTAGCTCAAACGGCTGCAAAACCTGTTTGCCCAGCACGAGGATATTGAATTCTTTAAGATGAAGCCATAGACATTTGTGTCTGAGTCTTCTATCAAAAGTTGCACCGATTTATATAAAGTTGTGCAAAAACGCTTTATTTCGCCAAGACAATGTGTTTCTCACTGTTACATGCATTTGAATGGGAAACTCGCCTGAAACAAAGTATAGGTTTTCATTATGTGAATAATTTTAAAATCTTAGCTCAAACGGCTGCAAAACCTGTTTGCCCAGCACGAGGATATTGAATTCTTTAAGATGAAGCCATAGACATGTGTTTCTGAGTCGTCTATCAAAAGTTGCACCGATTTATATAAAGTTGTGCAAAAACGCTTTATTTCGCCAAGACAATGTGTTTCTCACTGTTACATGCATTTGAAAGGGAAACTCGCCCGAGACAAAGTACAGGTTTTCATTATGTGAATAATTTTAAAATCTTAGCTCAAACGGCTGCAAAACCTGTTTGCCCAGCACGAGGATATTGAATTCTTTAAGATGAAGCCATAGACATTTGTGTCTGAGTCTTCTATCAAAAGTTGCACCGATTTATATAAAGTTGTGCAAAAACGCTTTATTTCGCTAAGACAATGTGTTTCTCACTGTTACATGCATTTGAATGGGAAACTCGCCCGAGACAAAGTATAGGTTTTCATTATGTGAATAATTTTAAAATCTTAGCTCAAACGGCTGCAAAACCTGTTTGCCCAGCACGAGGATATTGAATTCTTTAAGATGAAGCCATAGACATGTGTTTCTGAGTCGTCTATCAAAAGTTGCACCGATTTATATGAAGTTGTACGAAAATGCTTTCTTTCGCCAAGACGGTGTGTTTCTCACTGTTACATGCATTTGAATGGGAAACTCGCCTGAAACAAAGTATAGGTTTTCATTATGTGAATAATTTTAAAATCTTAGCTCAAACGGCTGCAAAACCTGTTTGCCCAGCACGAGGATATTGAATTCTTTAAGATGAAGCCATAGACATGTGTTTCTGAGTCGTCTATCAAAAGTTGCACCGATTTATATAAAGTTGTGCAAAAACGCTTTATTTCGCCAAGACAATGTGTTTCTCACTGTTACATGCATTTGAATGGGAAACTCGCCCGAGACAAAGTACAGGTTTTCATTATGTGAATAATTTTAAAATCTTAGCTCAAACGGCTGCAAAACCTGTTTGCCCAGCACGGGGATATTGAGTTCTATAAGATAAAGCCATAAACATGTGTTTCTGAGTCTTCTATCAAAAGTTACAGCGATTTATATGAAGTTGTTCAAAAACGCTTTATTTCGCCAAGACAGTGTGTTTCTCACTGTTACATGCATTTGAAAGGGAAACTCGCCCGAGACAAAGTACAGGTTTTCATTATGTGAATAATTTTAAAATCTTAGCTCAAACGGCTGCAAAACCTGTTTGCCCAGCACGAGGATATTGAATTCTTTAAGATGAAGCCATAGACATTTGTGTCTGAGTCTTCTATCAAAAGTTGCACCGATTTATATAAAGTTGTGCAAAAACGCTTTATTTCGCCAAGACAATGTGTTTCTCACTGTTACATGCATTTGAATGGGAAACTCGCCTGAAACAAAGTATAGGTTTTCATTATGTGAATAATTTTAAAATCTTAGCTCAAACGGCTGCAAAACCTGTTTGCCCAGCACGAGGATATTGAATTCTTTAAGATGAAGCCATAGACATGTGTTTCTGAGTCGTCTATCAAAAGTTGCACCGATTTATATAAAGTTGTGCAAAAACGCTTTATTTCGCCAAGACAATGTGTTTCTCACTGTTACATGCATTTGAAAGGGAAACTCGCCCGAGACAAAGTACAGGTTTTCATTATGTGAATAATTTTAAAATCTTAGCTCAAACGGCTGCAAAACCTGTTTGCCCAGCACGAGGATATTGAATTCTTTAAGATGAAGCCATAGACATTTGTGTCTGAGTCTTCTATCAAAAGTTGCACCGATTTATATAAAGTTGTGCAAAAACGCTTTATTTCGCTAAGACAATGTGTTTCTCACTGTTACATGCATTTGAATGGGAAACTCGCCCGAGACAAAGTATAGGTTTTCATTATGTGAATAATTTTAAAATCTTAGCTCAAACGGCTGCAAAACCTGTTTTCCCAGCACGGGGATATTGAGTTCTATAAGATAAAGCCATGATCATGTGTTTCTGAGTCTTCTATCAAAAGTTACAGCGATTTATATGAAGTTGTACGAAAACGCTTTCTGTCGCCAAGACAATGCGTTTCTCACTGTTACATGCATTTGAATGGGAAACTCGCCCGAGACAAAGTATAGGTTTTCATTATGTGAATAATTTTAAAATCTTAGCTCAAACGGCTGCAAAACCTGTTTGCCCAGCACGAGGATATTGAATTCTTTAAGATGAAGCCATAGACATGTGTTTCTGAGTCGTCTATCAAAAGTTGCACCGATTTATATGAAGTTGTACGAAAATGCTTTTTTTCGCCAAGACGGTGTGTTTCTCACTGTTACATGCATTTGAATGGGAAACTCGCCTGAAACAAAGTATAGGTTTTTATTATGTGAATAATTTTAAAATCTTAGCTCAAACGGCTGCAAAACCTGTTTGCCCAGCACGAGGATATTGAATTCTTTAAGATGAAGCCATAGACATGTGTTTCTGAGTCGTCTATCAAAAGTTGCACCGATTTATATGAAGTTGTACGAAAATGCTTTCTTTCGCCAAGACGGTGTGTTTCTCACTGTTACATGCATTTGAATGGGAAACTCGCCTGAAACAAAGTATAGGTTTTCATTATGTGAATAATTTTAAAATCTTAGCTCAAACGGCTGCAAAACCTGTTTGCCCAGCACGAGGATATTGAATTCTTTAAGATGAAGCCATAGACATGTGTTTCTGGGTCGTCTATCAAAAGTTGCACCGATTTATATAAAGTTGTGCAAAAACGCTTTATTTCGCCAAGACAATGTGTTTCTCACTGTTACATGCATTTGAATGGGAAACTCGCCCGAGACAAAGTACAGGTTTTCATTATGTGAATAATTTTAAAATCTTAGCTCAAACGGCTGCAAAACCTGTTTGCCCAGCACGGGGATATTGAGTTCTATAAGATAAAGCCATAAACATGTGTTTCTGAGTCTTCTATCAAAAGTTACAGCGATTTATATGAAGTTGTTCAAAAACGCTTTATTTCGCCAAGACAGTGTGTTTCTCACTGTTACATGCATTTGAATGGGAAACTCACCCGAGACAAAGTATAGTTTTTCATTATGTGAATAATTTTAAAATCTTAGCTCAAACGGCTGCAAAACCTGTTTGCCCAGCACGGGGATATTGAGTTCTATAAGATAAAGCCATAAACATGTGTTTCTGAGTCTTCTATCAAAAGTTACCGCGATTTATATGAAGTTGTTCAAAAACGCTTTATTTCGCCAAGACAGTGTGTTTCTCACTGTTACATGCATTTGAATGGGAAACTCGCCCGAGACAAAGTATAGGTTTTCATTATGTGAATAATTTTAAAATCTTAGCTCAAACGGCTGCAAAACCTGTTTTCCCAGCACGGGGACCTTGAGTTCTATAAGATAAAGCCATGAATACGCATATCTGAGTTTCCTATCAAAAGTTACAGCTATTTATATGAAGTTGTGCAAAAACGCTTTCTTTCGCCAAGACAGTGCGTTTCTGACGATTACATGCATTTGAATGGGGAACTCGACCGAAACAAACTATAGGGTTCATTATGTGAATAACTTGGAAATCTTAGCTCAAGCAGCTGCAAAACCTGTTTTCCCAGCACGGGGACCTTGAGTTCTATAAGATAAAGCCATGAATACGCATATCTGAGTTTCCTATCAAAAGTTACAGCTATTTATATGAAGTTGTGCAAAAACGCTTTATTTCGCCAAGACATTGCGTTTCTGATGATTACATGCATTTGAATGGGGAACTCGACTGAAACAAAGTATAGGGTTTCATTATGTGAATAATTTTAAAATCTTAGCTCAAACGGCTGCAAAACCTGTTCTGTTTGCCCAGCACGGGGATATTGAGTTCTATAAGATAAAGCCATAAACATGTTTGTCTGAGTCTTCTATCAAAAGTTACAGCGATTTATATGAAGTTGTTCAAAAACGCTTTATTTCGCCAAGACAATGCGTTTCTCACTGTTACATGCATTTGAATGGGAAACTCGCCTGAAACAAAGTATAGGTTTTCATTATGTGAATAATTTTAAAATCTTAGCTCAAACGGCTGCAAAACCTGTTTGCCCAGCACGAGGATATTGAGTTCTATAAGATAAAGCCATAGACATGTTTGTCTGAGTCCTCTATCAAAAGTTACAGCGATTTATATGGAGTTGTTCAAAAGCGCTTTATTTCGCCAAGACAATGCGTTTCTCACTGTAACATGCATTTGAATGGGAAACTCGCCTGAAACAAAGTATAGGTTTTCATTATGTGAATAACTTGGAAATCTTAGCTCAAACAGCTGCAAAACCTGTTTTCCCAGCACGGGGACCTTGAGTTCTATAAGATAAAGCCATGAATACGCATATCTGAGTTTCCTATCAAAAGTTACAGCTATTTATATGAAGTTGTGCAAAAACGCTTTCTTTCGCCAAGACAGTGCGTTTCTGACGATTACATGCATTTGAATGGGGAACTCGACCGAAACAAACTATAGGGTTCATTATGTGAATAACTTGGAAATCTTAGCTCAAACAGCTGCAAAACCTGTTTGCCCAGCACGGGGACCTTGAGTTCTATAAGATAAAGCCATGAATACGCATATCTGAGTTTCCTATCAAAAGTTACAGCTATTTATATGAAGTTGTGCAAAAACGCTTTATTTCGCCAAGACATTGCGTTTCTGATGATTACATGCATTTGAATGGGGAACTCGACTGAAACAAAGTATAGGGTTTCATTATGTGAATAACTTGGAAATCTTAGCTCAAACAGCTGCAAAACCTGTTTTCCCAGCACGGGGACCTTGAGTTCTATAAGATAAAGCCATGAATACGCATATCTGAGTTTCCTATCAAAAGTTACAGCTATTTATATGAAGTTGTGCAAAAACGCTTTCTTTCGCCAAGACAGTGCGTTTCTGACAATTACATGCATTTGAATGGGGAACTCGACCGAAACAAAGTATAGGGTTTCATTATGTGAATAACTTGGAAATCTTAGCTCAAACAGCTGCAAAACCTGTTTTCCCAGCACGGGGACCTTGAGTTCTATAAGATAAAGCCATGAATACGCATATCTGAGTTTCCTATCAAAAGTTACAGCTATTTATATGAAGTTGCGCAAAAACGCTTTATTTCGCAAAGACATTGCGTTTCTGATGATTACATGCATTTGAATGGGGAACTCTACTGAAACAAAGTATAGGTTTTCATTATGTGAATAACTTGGAAATCTTAGCTCAAACAGCTGCAAAACCTGTTTTCCCAGCACGGGGACCTTGAGTTCTATAAGATAAAGCCATGAATACGCATATCTGAGTTTCCTATCAAAAGTTACAGCTATTTATATGAAGTTGCGCAAAAACGCTTTATTTCGCAAAGACATTGCGTTTCTGATGATTACATGCATTTGAATGGGGAACTCTACTGAAACAAAGTATAGGTTTTCATTATGTGAATAACTTGGAAATCTTAGCTCAAACAGCTGCAAAACCTGTTTTCCCAGCACGGGGACCTTGAGTTCTATAAGATAAAGCCATGAATACGCATATCTGAGTTTCCTATCAAAAGTTACAGCTATTTATATGAAGTTGTGCAAAAACGCTTTCTTTCGCCAAGACAGTGCGTTTCTGACGATTACATGCATTTGAATGGGGAACTCGACCGAAACAAAGTATAGGGTTTCATTATGTGAATAACTTGGAAATCTTAGCTCAAACAGCTGCAAAACCTGTTTTCCCAGCACGGGGACCTTGAGTTCTATAAGATAAAGCCATGAATACGCATATCTGAGTTTCCTATCAAAAGTTACAGCTATTTATATGAAGTTGTGCAAAAACGCTTTCTTTCGCCAAGACAGTGCGTTTCTCACTGTTACATGCATTTGAATGGGAAACTCGCCCGAGACAAAGTATAGGTTTTCATTATGTGAATAATTTTAAAATCTTAGCTCAAACGGCTGCAAAACCTGTTTGCCCAGCACGAGGATATTGAATTCTTTAAGATGAAGCCATAGACATTTGTGTCTGAGTCTTCTATCAAAAGTTGCACCGATTTATATAAAGTTGTGCAAAAACGCTTTATTTCGCCAAGATAATGTGTTTCTCACTGTTACATGCATTTGAATGGGAAACTCGCCCGAGACAAAGTATAGGTTTTCATTATGTGAATAATTTTAAAATCTTAGCTCAAACGGCTGCAAAACCTGTTTGCCCAGCACGGGGATATTGAGTTCTATAAGATAAAGCCATAAACATGTGTTTCTGAGTCTTCTATCAAAAGTTACAGCGATTTATATGAAGTTGTACGAAAACGCTTTCTGTCGCCAAGACAATGCGTTTCTCACTGTTACATGCATTTGAATGGGAAACTCGCCCGAGACAAAGTATAGGTTTTCATTATGTGAATAATTTTAAAATCTTAGCTCAAACGGCTGCAAAACCTGTTTGCCCAGCACGAGGATATTGAATTCTTTAAGATGAAGCCATAGACATGTGTTTCTGAGTCGTCTATCAAAAGTTGCACCGATTTATATGAAGTTGTACAAAAATGCTTTTTTTCGCCAAGACGGTGTGTTTCTCACTGTTACATGCATTTGAATGGGAAACTCGCCTGAAACAAAGTATAGGTTTTTATTATGTGAATAATTTTAAAATCTTAGCTCAAACGGCTGCAAAACCTGTTTGCCCAGCATGAGGATATTGAATTCTTTAAGATGAAGCCATAGACATGTGTTTCTGAGTCGTCTATCAAAAGTTGCACCGATTTATATGAAGTTGTACGAAAATGCTTTCTTTCGCCAAGACGGTGTGTTTCTCACTGTTACATGCATTTGAATGGGAAACTCGCCTGAAACAAAGTATAGGTTTTCATTATGTGAATAATTTTAAAATCTTAGCTCAAACGGCTGCAAAACCTGTTTGCCCAGCACGAGGATATTGAATTCTTTAAGATGAAGCCATAGACATGTGTTTCTGAGTCGTCTATCAAAAGTTGCACCGATTTATATAAAGTTGTGCAAAAACGCTTTATTTCGCCAAGACAATGTGTTTCTCACTGTTACATGCATTTGAATGGGAAACTCGCCCGAGACAAAGTACAGGTTTTCATTATGTGAATAATTTTAAAATCTTAGCTCAAACGGCTGCAAAACCTGTTTGCCCAGCACGGGGATATTGAGTTCTATAAGATAAAGCCATAAACATGTGTTTCTGAGTCTTCTATCAAAAGTTACAGCGATTTATATGAAGTTGTTCAAAAACGCTTTATTTCGCCAAGACAGTGTGTTTCTCACTGTTACATGCATTTGAAAGGGAAACTCGCCCGAGACAAAGTACAGGTTTTCATTATGTGAATAATTTTAAAATCTTAGCTCAAACGGCTGCAAAACCTGTTTGCCCAGCACGAGGATATTGAATTCTTTAAGATGAAGCCATAGACATTTGTGTCTGAGTCTTCTATCAAAAGTTGCACCGATTTATATAAAGTTGTGCAAAAACGCTTTATTTCGCCAAGACAATGTGTTTCTCACTGTTACATGCATTTGAATGGGAAACTCGCCTGAAACAAAGTATAGGTTTTCATTATGTGAATAATTTTAAAATCTTAGCTCAAACGGCTGCAAAACCTGTTTGCCCAGCACGAGGATATTGAATTCTTTAAGATGAAGCCATAGACATGTGTTTCTGAGTCGTCTATCAAAAGTTGCACCGATTTATATAAAGTTGTGCAAAAACGCTTTATTTCGCCAAGACAATGTGTTTCTCACTGTTACATGCATTTGAAAGGGAAACTCGCCCGAGACAAAGTACAGGTTTTCATTATGTGAATAATTTTAAAATCTTAGCTCAAACGGCTGCAAAACCTGTTTGCCCAGCACGAGGATATTGAATTCTTTAAGATGAAGCCATAGACATTTGTGTCTGAGTCTTCTATCAAAAGTTGCACCGATTTATATAAAGTTGTGCAAAAACGCTTTATTTCGCTAAGACAATGTGTTTCTCACTGTTACATGCATTTGAATGGGAAACTCGCCCGAGACAAAGTATAGGTTTTCATTATGTGAATAATTTTAAAATCTTAGCTCAAACGGCTGCAAAACCTGTTTGCCCAGCACGAGGATATTGAATTCTTTAAGATGAAGCCATAGACATGTGTTTCTGAGTCGTCTATCAAAAGTTGCACCGATTTATATGAAGTTGTACGAAAATGCTTTCTTTCGCCAAGACGGTGTGTTTCTCACTGTTACATGCATTTGAATGGGAAACTCGCCTGAAACAAAGTATAGGTTTTCATTATGTGAATAATTTTAAAATCTTAGCTCAAACGGCTGCAAAACCTGTTTGCCCAGCACGAGGATATTGAATTCTTTAAGATGAAGCCATAGACATGTGTTTCTGAGTCGTCTATCAAAAGTTGCACCGATTTATATAAAGTTGTGCAAAAACGCTTTATTTCGCCAAGACAATGTGTTTCTCACTGTTACATGCATTTGAATGGGAAACTCGCCCGAGACAAAGTACAGGTTTTCATTATGTGAATAATTTTAAAATCTTAGCTCAAACGGCTGCAAAACCTGTTTGCCCAGCACGGGGATATTGAGTTCTATAAGATAAAGCCATAAACATGTGTTTCTGAGTCTTCTATCAAAAGTTACAGCGATTTATATGAAGTTGTTCAAAAACGCTTTATTTCGCCAAGACAGTGTGTTTCTCACTGTTACATGCATTTGAAAGGGAAACTCGCCCGAGACAAAGTACAGGTTTTCATTATGTGAATAATTTTAAAATCTTAGCTCAAACGGCTGCAAAACCTGTTTGCCCAGCACGAGGATATTGAATTCTTTAAGATGAAGCCATAGACATTTGTGTCTGAGTCTTCTATCAAAAGTTGCACCGATTTATATAAAGTTGTGCAAAAACGCTTTATTTCGCCAAGACAATGTGTTTCTCACTGTTACATGCATTTGAATGGGAAACTCGCCTGAAACAAAGTATAGGTTTTCATTATGTGAATAATTTTAAAATCTTAGCTCAAACGGCTGCAAAACCTGTTTGCCCAGCACGAGGATATTGAATTCTTTAAGATGAAGCCATAGACATGTGTTTCTGAGTCGTCTATCAAAAGTTGCACCGATTTATATAAAGTTGTGCAAAAACGCTTTATTTCGCCAAGACAATGTGTTTCTCACTGTTACATGCATTTGAAAGGGAAACTCGCCCGAGACAAAGTACAGGTTTTCATTATGTGAATAATTTTAAAATCTTAGCTCAAACGGCTGCAAAACCTGTTTGCCCAGCACGAGGATATTGAATTCTTTAAGATGAAGCCATAGACATTTGTGTCTGAGTCTTCTATCAAAAGTTGCACCGATTTATATAAAGTTGTGCAAAAACGCTTTATTTCGCTAAGACAATGTGTTTCTCACTGTTACATGCATTTGAATGGGAAACTCGCCCGAGACAAAGTATAGGTTTTCATTATGTGAATAATTTTAAAATCTTAGCTCAAACGGCTGCAAAACCTGTTTTCCCAGCACGGGGATATTGAGTTCTATAAGATAAAGCCATGATCATGTGTTTCTGAGTCTTCTATCAAAAGTTACAGCGATTTATATGAAGTTGTACGAAAACGCTTTCTGTCGCCAAGACAATGCGTTTCTCACTGTTACATGCATTTGAATGGGAAACTCGCCCGAGACAAAGTATAGGTTTTCATTATGTGAATAATTTTAAAATCTTAGCTCAAACGGCTGCAAAACCTGTTTGCCCAGCACGAGGATATTGAATTCTTTAAGATGAAGCCATAGACATGTGTTTCTGAGTCGTCTATCAAAAGTTGCACCGATTTATATGAAGTTGTACGAAAATGCTTTTTTTCGCCAAGACGGTGTGTTTCTCACTGTTACATGCATTTGAATGGGAAACTCGCCTGAAACAAAGTATAGGTTTTTATTATGTGAATAATTTTAAAATCTTAGCTCAAACGGCTGCAAAACCTGTTTGCCCAGCACGAGGATATTGAATTCTTTAAGATGAAGCCATAGACATGTGTTTCTGAGTCGTCTATCAAAAGTTGCACCGATTTATATGAAGTTGTACGAAAATGCTTTCTTTCGCCAAGACGGTGTGTTTCTCACTGTTACATGCATTTGAATGGGAAACTCGCCTGAAACAAAGTATAGGTTTTCATTATGTGAATAATTTTAAAATCTTAGCTCAAACGGCTGCAAAACCTGTTTGCCCAGCACGAGGATATTGAATTCTTTAAGATGAAGCCATAGACATGTGTTTCTGAGTCGTCTATCAAAAGTTGCACCGATTTATATAAAGTTGTGCAAAAACGCTTTATTTCGCCAAGACAATGTGTTTCTCACTGTTACATGCATTTGAATGGGAAACTCGCCCGAGACAAAGTACAGGTTTTCATTATGTGAATAATTTTAAAATCTTAGCTCAAACGGCTGCAAAACCTGTTTGCCCAGCACGGGGATATTGAGTTCTATAAGATAAAGCCATAAACATGTGTTTCTGAGTCTTCTATCAAAAGTTACAGCGATTTATATGAAGTTGTTCAAAAACGCTTTATTTCGCCAAGACAGTGTGTTTCTCACTGTTACATGCATTTGAATGGGAAACTCGCCCGAGACAAAGTATAGTTTTTCATTATGTGAATAATTTTAAAATCTTAGCTCAAACGGCTGCAAAACCTGTTTGCCCAGCACGGGGATATTGAGTTCTATAAGATAAAGCCATAAACATGTGTTTCTGAGTCTTCTATCAAAAGTTACCGCGATTTATATGAAGTTGTTCAAAAACGCTTTATTTCGCCAAGACAGTGTGTTTCTCACTGTTACATGCATTTGAATGGGAAACTCGCCCGAGACAAAGTATAGGTTTTCATTATGTGAATAATTTTAAAATCTTAGCTCAAACGGCTGCAAAACCTGTTTTCCCAGCACGGGGACCTTGAGTTCTATAAGATAAAGCCATGAATACGCATATCTGAGTTTCCTATCAAAAGTTACAGCTATTTATATGAAGTTGTGCAAAAACGCTTTCTTTCGCCAAGACAGTGCGTTTCTGACGATTACATGCATTTGAATGGGGAACTCGACCGAAACAAACTATAGGGTTCATTATGTGAATAACTTGGAAATCTTAGCTCAAACAGCTGCAAAACCTGTTTGCCCAGCACGGGGACCTTGAGTTCTATAAGATAAAGCCATGAATACGCATATCTGAGTTTCCTATCAAAAGTTACAGCTATTTATATGAAGTTGTGCAAAAACGCTTTATTTCGCCAAGACATTGCGTTTCTGATGATTACATGCATTTGAATGGGGAACTCGACCGAAACAAACTATAGGGTTTCATTATGTGAATAACTTGGAAATCTTAGCTCAAGCAGCTGCAAAACCTGTTTTCCCAGCACGGGGACCTTGAGTTCTATAAGATAAAGCCATGAATACGCATATCTGAGTTTCCTATCAAAAGTTACAGCTATTTATATGAAGTTGTGCAAAAACGCTTTATTTCGCCAAGACATTGCGTTTCTGATGATTACATGCATTTGAATGGGGAACTCGACTGAAACAAAGTATAGGGTTTCATTATGTGAATAATTTTAAAATCTTAGCTCAAACGGCTGCAAAACCTGTTCTGTTTGCCCAGCACGGGGATATTGAGTTCTATAAGATAAAGCCATAAACATGTTTGTCTGAGTCTTCTATCAAAAGTTACAGCGATTTATATGAAGTTGTTCAAAAACGCTTTATTTCGCCAAGACAATGCGTTTCTCACTGTTACATGCATTTGAATGGGAAACTCGCCTGAAACAAAGTATAGGTTTTCATTATGTGAATAATTTTAAAATCTTAGCTCAAACGGCTGCAAAACCTGTTTGCCCAGCACGAGGATATTGAGTTCTATAAGATAAAGCCATAGACATGTTTGTCTGAGTCCTCTATCAAAAGTTACAGCGATTTATATGGAGTTGTTCAAAAGCGCTTTATTTCGCCAAGACAATGCGTTTCTCACTGTAACATGCATTTGAATGGGAAACTCGCCTGAAACAAAGTATAGGTTTTCATTATGTGAATAACTTGGAAATCTTAGCTCAAACAGCTGCAAAACCTGTTTTCCCAGCACGGGGACCTTGAGTTCTATAAGATAAAGCCATGAATACGCATATCTGAGTTTCCTATCAAAAGTTACAGCTATTTATATGAAGTTGTGCAAAAACGCTTTCTTTCGCCAAGACAGTGCGTTTCTGACGATTACATGCATTTGAATGGGGAACTCGACCGAAACAAACTATAGGGTTCATTATGTGAATAACTTGGAAATCTTAGCTCAAACAGCTGCAAAACCTGTTTGCCCAGCACGGGGACCTTGAGTTCTATAAGATAAAGCCATGAATACGCATATCTGAGTTTCCTATCAAAAGTTACAGCTATTTATATGAAGTTGTGCAAAAACGCTTTATTTCGCCAAGACATTGCGTTTCTGATGATTACATGCATTTGAATGGGGAACTCGACCGAAACAAACTATAGGGTTTCATTATGTGAATAACTTGGAAATCTTAGCTCAAGCAGCTGCAAAACCTGTTTTCCCAGCACGGGGACCTTGAGTTCTATAAGATAAAGCCATGAATACGCATATCTGAGTTTCCTATCAAAAGTTACAGCTATTTATATGAAGTTGTGCAAAAACGCTTTATTTCGCCAAGACATTGCGTTTCTGATGATTACATGCATTTGAATGGGGAACTCGACCGAAACAAAGTATAGGGTTTCATTATGTGAATAACTTGGAAATCTTAGCTCAAACAGCTGCAAAACCTGTTTTCCCAGCACGGGGACCTTGAGTTCTATAAGATAAAGCCATGAATACGCATATCTGAGTTTCCTATCAAAAGTTACAGCTATTTATATGAAGTTGTGCAAAAACGCTTTATTTCGCAAAGACATTGCGTTTCTGATGATTACATGCATTTGAATGGGGAACTCGACTGAAACAAAGTATAGGTTTTCATTATGTGAATAACTTGGAAATCTTAGCTCAAACAGCTGCAAAACCTGTTTTCCCAGCACGGGGACCTTGAGTTCTATAAGATAAAGCCATGAATACGCATATCTGAGTTTCCTATCAAAAGTTACAGCTATTTATATGAAGTTGTGCAAAAACGCTTTATTTCGCAAAGACATTGCGTTTCTGATGATTACATGCATTTGAATGGGGAACTCGACTGAAACAAAGTATAGGTTTTCATTATGTGAATAACTTGGAAATCTTAGCTCAAACAGCTGCAAAACCTGTTTTCCCAGCACGGGGACCTTGAGTTCTATAAGATAAAGCCATGAATACGCATATCTGAGTTTCCTATCAAAAGTTACAGCTATTTATATGAAGTTGTGCAAAAACGCTTTCTTTCGCCAAGACAGTGCGTTTCTGACGATTACATGCATTTGAATGGGGAACTCGACCGAAACAAACTATAGGGTTTCATTATGTGAATAACTTGGAAATCTTAGCTCAAACAGCTGCAAAACCTGTTTTCCCAGCACGGGGACCTTGAGTTCTATAAGATAAAGCCATGAATACGCATATCTGAGTTTCCTATCAAAAGTTACAGCTATTTATATGAAGTTGTGCAAAAACGCTTTATTTCGCCAAGACATTGCGTTTCTGATGATTACATGCATTTGAATGGGGAACTCGACCGAAACAAAGTATAGGTTTTCATTATGTGAATAACTTGGAAATCTTAGCTCAAACAGCTGCAAAACCTGTTTTCCCAGCACGGGGACCTTGAGTTCTATAAGATAAAGCCATGAATACGCATATCTGAGTTTCCTATCAAAAGTTACAGCTATTTATATGAAGTTGTGCAAAAACGCTTTATTTCGCCAAGACATTGCGTTTCTGATGATTACATGCATTTGAATGGGGAACTCGACTGAAACAAAGTATAGGTTTTCATTATGTGAATAACTTGGAAATCTTAGCTCAAACAGCTGCAAAACCTGTTTTCCCAGCACGGGGACCTTGAGTTCTATAAGATAAAGCCATGAATACGCATATCTGAGTTTCCTATCAAAAGTTACAGCTATTTATATGAAGTTGTGCAAAAACGCTTTCTTTCGCCAAGACAGTGCGTTTCTGACTATTACATGCATTTGAATGGGGAACTCGACCGAAACAAAGTATAGGGTTTCATTATGTGAATAACTTGGAAATCCTAGCTCAAACAGCTGCAAAACCTGTTTTCCCAGCACGGGGACCTTGAGTTCTATAAGATAAAGCCATGAATACGCATATCTGAGTTTCCTATCAAAAGTTACAGCTATTTATATGAAGTTGTGCAAAAACGCTTTCTTTCGCCAAGACAGTGCGTTTCTGACGATTACATGCATTTGAATGGGGAACTCGACCGAAACAAAGTATAGGGTTTCATTATGTGAATAACTTGGAAATCTTAGCTCAAACAGCTGCAAAACCTGTTTTCCCAGCACGGGGACCTTGAGTTCTATAAGATAAAGCCATGAATACGCATATCTGAGTTTCCTATCAAAAGTTACAGCTATTTATATGAAGTTGTGCAAAAACGCTTTCTTTCGCCAAGACAGTGCGTTTCTGACGATTACATGCATTTGAATGGGGAACTCGACCGAAACAAACTATAGGGTTCATTATGTGAATAACTTGGAAATCTTAGCTCAAACAGCTGCAAAACCTGTTTTCCCAGCACGGGGACCTTGAGTTCTATAAGATAAAGCCATGAATACGCATATCTGAGTTTCCTATCAAAAGTTACAGCTATTTATATGAAGTTGTGCAAAAATGCTTTCTTTCGCCAAGACAGTGCGTTTCTGACGATTACATGCATTTGAATGGGGAACTCGACCGAAAGAAAGTATAGGGTTTCATTATGTGAATAACTTGGAAATCTTAGCTCAAACAGCTGCAAAACCTGTTTTCCCAGCACGGGGACCTTGAGTTCTATAAGATAAAGCCATGAATACGCATATCTGAGTTTCCTATCAAAAGTTACAGCTATTTATATGAAGTTGTGCAAAAACGCGTTCTTTCGCCAAGACAGTGCGTTTCTGACGATTACATGCATTTGAATGGGGAACTCGACCGAAACAAACTATAGGGTTCATTATGTGAATAACTTGGAAATCTTAGCTCAAACAGCTGCAAAACCTGTTTTCCCAGCACGGGGACCTTGAGTTCTATAAGATAAAGCCATGAATACGCATATCTGAGTTTCCTATCAAAAGTTACAGCTATTTATATGAAGTTGTGCAAAAACGCTTTCTTTCGCCAAGACAGTGCGTTTTTGACGATTACATGCATTTGAATGGGGAACTCGACCGAAAGAAAGTATAGGGTTTCATTATGTGAATAACTTGGAAATCTTAGCTCAAACAGCTGCAAAACCTGTTTTCCCAGCACGGGGACCTTGAGTTCTATAAGATAAAGCCATGAATACGCATATCTGAGTTTCCTATCAAAAGTTACAGCTATTTATATGAAGTTGTGCAAAAACGCGTTCTTTCGCCAAGACAGTGCGTTTCTGACGATTACATGCATTTGAATGGGGAACTCGACCGAAACAAACTATAGGGTTCATTATGTGAATAACTTGGAAATCTTAGCTCAAACAGCTGCAAAACCTGTTTGCCCAGCATGGGGACCTTGAGTTCTATAAGATAAAGCCATGAATACGCATATCTGAGTTTCCTATCAAAAGTTACAGCTATTTATATGAAGTTGTGCAAAAACGCTTTCTTTCGCCAAGACAGTGCGTTTCTGACGATTACATGCATTTGAATGGGGAACTCGACCGAAACAAACTATAGGGTTTCATTATGTGAATAACTTGGAAATCTTAGCTCAAACAGCTGCAAAACCTGTTTTCCCAGCACGGGGACCTTGAGTTCTATAAGATAAAGCCATGAATACGCATATCTGAGTTTCCTATCAAAAGTTACAGCTATTTATATGAAGTTGTGCAAAAACGCTTTATTTCGCCAAGACATTGCGTTTCTGATGATTACATGCATTTGAATGGGGAACTCGACTGAAACAAAGTATAGGGTTTCATTATGTGAATAACTTGGAAATCTTAGCTCAAACAGCTGCAAAACCTGTTTTCCCAGCACGGGGACCTTGAGTTCTATAAGATAAAGCCATGAATACGCATATCTGAGTTTCCTATCAAAAGTTACAGCTATTTATATGAAGTTGTGCAAAAACGCTTTCTTTCGCCAAGACAGTGCGTTTCTGACGATTACATGCATTTGAATGGGGAACTCGACCGAAACAAAGTATAGGGTTTCATTATGTGAATAACTTGGAAATCTTAGCTCAAACAGCTGCAAAACCTGTTTTCCCAGCACGGGGACCTTGAGTTCTATAAGATAAAGCCATGAATACGCATATCTGAGTTTCCTATCAAAAGTTACAGCTATTTATATGAAGTTGTGCAAAAACGCGTTCTTTCGCCAAGACAGTGCGTTTCTGACGATTACATGCATTTGAATGGGGAACTCGACCGAAACAAACTATAGGGTTCATTATGTGAATAACTTGGAAATCTTAGCTCAAGCAGCTGCAAAACCTGTTTTCCCAGCACGGGGACCTTGAGTTCTATAAGATAAAGCCATGAATACGCATATCTGAGTTTCCTATCAAAAGTTACAGCTATTTATATGAAGTTGTGCAAAAACGCTTTATTTCGCCAAGACATTGCGTTTCTGATGATTACATGCATTTGAATGGGGAACTCGACTGAAACAAAGTATAGGGTTTCATTATGTGAATAACTTGGAAATCTTAGCTCAAACAGCTGCAAAACCTGTTTTCCCAGCACGGGGACCTTGAGTTCTATAAGATAAAGCCATGAATACGCATATCTGAGTTTCCTATCAAAAGTTACAGCTATTTATATGAAGTTGTGCAAAAACGCTTTATTTCGCCAAGACATTGCGTTTCTGATGATTACATGCATTTGAATGGGGAACTCGACTGAAACAAAGTATAGGGTTTCATTATGTGAATAACTTGGAAATCTTAGCTCAAACAGCTGCAAAATCTGTTTTCCCAGCACGGGGACCTTGAGTTCTATAAGATAAAGCCATGAATACGCATATCTGAGTTTCCTATCAAAAGTTACAGCTATTTATATGAAGTTGTGCAAAAACGCTTTCTTTCGCCAAGACAGTGCGTTTCTGACGATTACATGCATTTGAATGGGGAACTCGACCGAAACAAAGTATAGGGTTTCATTATGTGAAT
Organism: Aulonocara sp. 'chitande type north' Nkhata Bay; assembly: GCF_057382095.1. NCBI lineage: Eukaryota > Metazoa > Chordata > Actinopteri > Cichliformes > Cichlidae > Aulonocara > Aulonocara sp. 'chitande type north' Nkhata Bay. Next base: position 316,705 of record NC_141362.1, on the reverse strand, counting down.
AACTTGGAAATCTTAGCTCAAACAGCTGCAAAACCTGTTTTCCCAGCACGGGGACCTTGAGTTCTATAAGATAAAGCCATGAATACGCATATCTGAGTTTCCTATCAAAAGTTACAGCTATTTATATGAAGTTGTGCAAAAACGCGTTCTTTCGCCAAGACAGTGCGTTTCTGACGATTACATGCATTTGAATGGGGAACTCGACCGAAACAAACTATAGGGTTCATTATGTGAATAACTTGGAAATCTTAGCTCAAACAGCTGCAAAACCTGTTTTCCCAGCACGGGGACCTTGAGTTCTATAAGATAAAGCCATGAATACGCATATCTGAGTTTCCTATCAAAAGTTACAGCTATTTATATGAAGTTGTGCAAAAACGCTTTCTTTCGCCAAGACAGTGCGTTTCTGACTATTACATGCATTTGAATGGGGAACTCGACCGAAACAAAGTATAGGGTTTCATTATGTGAATAACTTGGAAATCCTAGCTCAAACAGCTGCAAAACCTGTTTTCCCAGCACGGGGACCTTGAGTTCTATAAGATAAAGCCATGAATACGCATATCTGAGTTTCCTATCAAAAGTTACAGCTATTTATATGAAGTTGTGCAAAAACGCTTTCTTTCGCCAAGACAGTGCGTTTTTGACGATTACATGCATTTGAATGGGGAACTCGACCGAAAGAAAGTATAGGGTTTCATTATGTGAATAACTTGGAAATCTTAGCTCAAACAGCTGCAAAACCTGTTTTCCCAGCACGGGGACCTTGAGTTCTATAAGATAAAGCCATGAATACGCATATCTGAGTTTCCTATCAAAAGTTACAGCTATTTATATGAAGTTGTGCAAAAACGCGTTCTTTCGTCAAGACAGTGCGTTTCTGACGATTACATGCATTTGAATGGGGAACTCGACCGAAACAAACTATAGGGTTTCATTATGTGAATAACTTGGAAATCTTAGCTCAAACAGCTGCAAAACCTGTTTTCCCAGCACGGGGACCTTGAGTTCTATAAGATAAAGCCATGAATACGCATATCTGAGTTTCCTATCAAAAGTTACAGCTATTTATATGAAGTTGTGCAAAAACGCTTTCTTTCGCCAAGACAGTGCGTTTCTGACTATTACATGCATTTGAATGGGGAACTCGACCGAAACAAAGTATAGGGTTTCATTATGTGAATAACTTGGAAATCTTAGCTCAAACAGCTGCAAAACCTTTTTGCCCAGCACGGGGACATTGAGTTCTATAAGATAAAGCCATATACATGTGTATCTGAGTCTTCTATCAAAAGTTACAGCTATTTATATGAAGTTGTACAAAAACGCTTTATTTCGCCAAGACAGTGCGTTTCTCACTGTTACATGCATTTGAATGGGGAACTCGACCGAAACAAAGTATAAGTTTTCATTATGTGAATAATTTGGAAATCTTAGCTCAAACAGCTGCAAAACCTGTTTTCCCAGCACGGGGACCTTGAGTTCTATAACATAAAGCCATAAACATGTGTATCTGAGTCTTCTATCAAAAGTAACAGCTATTTATATGAAGTTGTACAAAAACGCTTTCTTTCGCCAATACAGTGCGTTTCTCACTGTTACATGCATTTGAATGGGGAACTCGACCGAAACAAAGTATAGGTTTTCATTATGTGAATAACTTGGAAATCTTAGCTCAAACAGCTGCAAAACCTGTTCTCCCAGCACCGGGACCTTGAGTTCTATAAGATAAAGCCATAAACATGTGTATCTGAGTCTTCTATCAAAAGTAACAGCTATTTATATGAAGTTGTACAAAAACGCTTTCTTTCGCCAAGACAGTGCGTTTCTCACTGTTACATGCATTTGAATGGGGAACTCGACCGAAACAAAGTATAGGTTTTCATTATGTGAATAACTTGGAAATCTTAGCTCAAACAGCTGCAAAACCTGTTTTCTCAGCACGGGGACCTTGAGTTCTATAAGATAAAGCCCTAAGCATGTGTATCCGAGTCTTCTATCAAAAGTAACAGCTATTTATATGAAGTTGTACAAAAACGCTTTCTTTCGCCAAGACAGTGCGTTTCTCACTGTTACATGCATTTGAATGGGGAACTCGACCGAAACAAACTATAGGGTTCATTATGTGAATAACTTGGAAATCTTAGCTCAAGCAGCTGCAAAACCTGTTTTCCCAGCACGGGGACCTTGAGTTCTATAAGATAAAGCCATGAATACGCATATCTGAGTTTCCTATCAAAAGTTACAGCTATTTATATGAAGTTGTGCAAAAACGCTTTATTTCGCCAAGACATTGCGTTTCTGATGATTACATGCATTTGAATGGGGAACTCGACTGAAACAAAGTATAGGGTTTCATTATGTGAATAACTTGGAAATCTTAGTTCAAACAGCTGCAAAACCTGTTTTCCCAGCACGGGGACCTTGAGTTCTATAAGATAAAGCCATGAATACGCATATCTGAGTTTCCTATCAAAAGTTACAGCTATTTATATGAAGTTGTGCAAAAACGCTTTATTTCGCCAAGACATTGCGTTTCTGATGATTACATGCATTTGAATGGGGAACTCGACTGAAACAAAGTATAGGGTTTCATTATGTGAATAACTTGGAAATCTTAGCTCAAACAGCTGCAAAACCTGTTTTCCCAGCACGGGGACCTTGAGTTCTATAAGATAAAGCCATGAATACGCATATCTGAGTTTCCTATCAAAAGTTACAGCTATTTATATGAAGTTGTGCAAAAACGCGTTCTTTCGCCAAGACAGTGCGTTTCTGACGATTACATGCATTTGAATGGGGAACTCGACCGAAACAAACTATAGGGTTCATTATGTGAATAACTTGGAAATCTTAGCTCAAACAGCTGCAAAACCTGTTTTCCCAGCACGGGGACCTTGAGTTCTATAAGATAAAGCCATGAATACGCATATCTGAGTTTCCTATCAAAAGTTACAGCTATTGATATGAAGTTGTGCAAAAACGCTTTCTTTCGCCAAGACAGTGCGTTTCTGACTGTTACATGCATTTGAATGGGGAACTCGACCGAAACAAAGTATAGGGTTTCATTATGTGAATAACTTGGAAATCCTAGCTCAAACAGCTGCAAAACCTGTTTTCCCAGCACGGGGACCTTGAGTTCTATAAGATAAAGCCATGAATACGCATATCTGAGTTTCCTATCAAAAGTTACAGCTATTTATATGAAGTTGTGCAAAAACGCTTTCTTTCGCCAAGACAGTGCGTTTTTGACGATTACATGCATTTGAATGGGGAACTCGACCGAAAGAAAGTATAGGGTTTCATTATGTGAATAACTTGGAAATCTTAGCTCAAACAGCTGCAAAACCTGTTTTCCCAGCACCGGGACCTTGAGTTCTATAAGATAAAGCCATAAACATGTGTATCTGAGTCTTCTATCAAAAGTAACAGCTATTTATATGAAGTTGTACAAAAACGCTTTCTTTCGTCAAGACAGTGCGTTTCTGACGATTACATGCATTTGAATGGGGAACTCGACCGAAACAAACTATAGGGTTTCATTATGTGAATAACTTGGAAATCTTAGCTCAAACAGCTGCAAAACCTGTTTTCCCAGCACGGGGACCTTGAGTTCTATAAGATAAAGCCATGAATACGCATATCTGAGTTTCCTATCAAAAGTTACAGCTATTTATATGAAGTTGTGCAAAAACGCTTTCTTTCGCCAAGACAGTGCGTTTCTGACTATTACATGCATTTGAATGGGGAACTCGACCGAAACAAAGTATAGGTTTTCATTATGTGAATAACTTGGAAATCTTAGCTCAAACAGCTGCAAAACCTTTTTGCCCAGCACGGGGACATTGAGTTCTATAAGATAAAGCCATATACATGTGTATCTGAGTCTTCTATCAAAAGTTACAGCTATTTATATGAAGTTGTACAAAAACGCTTTATTTCGCCAAGACAGTGCGTTTCTCACTGTTACATGCATTTGAATGGGGAACTCGACCGAAACAAAGTATAAGTTTTCATTATGTGAATAATTTGGAAATCTTAGCTCAAACAGCTGCAAAACCTGTTTTCCCAGCACGGGGACCTTGAGTTCTATAACATAAAGCCATAAACATGTGTATCTGAGTCTTCTATCAAAAGTAACAGCTATTTATATGAAGTTGTACAAAAACGCTTTCTTTCGCCAATACAGTGCGTTTCTCACTGTTACATGCATTTGAATGGGGAACTCGACCGAAACAAAGTATAGGTTTTCATTATGTGAATAACTTGGAAATCTTAGCTCAAACAGCTGCAAAACCTGTTTTCCCAGCACCGGGACCTTGAGTTCTATAAGATAAAGCCATAAACATGTGTATCTGAGTCTTCTATCAAAAGTAACAGCTATTTATATGAAGTTGTACAAAAACGCTTTCTTTCGCCAAGACAGTGCGTTTCTCACTGTTACATGCATTTGAATGGGGAACTCGACCGAAACAAAGTATAGGTTTTCATTATGTGAATAACTTGGAAATCTTAGCTCAAACAGCTGCAAAACCTGTTTTCTCAGCATGGGGACCTTGAGTTCTATAAGATAAAGCCCTAAGCATGTGTATCCGAGTCTTCTATCAAAAGTAACAGCTATTTATATGAAGTTGTACAAAAACGCTTTCTTTCGCCAAGACAATGCGTTTCTCACTGTTACATGCATTTGAATGGGAAACTCGCCCGAGACAAAGTATAGGTTTTCATTATGTGAATAATTTTAAAATCTTAGCTCAAACGGCTGCAAAACCTGTTTGCCCAGCACGGGGATATTGAGTTCTATAAGATAAAGCCATGAACATGTGTATCTGAGTCTTCTATCAAAAGTAACAGCTATTTATATGAAGTTGTACAAAAACGCTTTCTTTCGCCAAGACAGTGCGTTTCTCACTGTAACATGCATTTGAATGGGGAACTCGACCGAAACAAAGTATAGGTTTTCATTATGTGAATAACTTGGAAATCTTAGCTCAAACAGCTGCAAAACCTGTTTTCTCAGCACGGGGACCTTGAGTTCTATAAGATAAAGCCCTAAGCATGTTTATCTGAGTCTTCTATCAAAAGTAACAGCTATTTATATGAAGTTGTACAAAAACGCTTTATTTCGCCAAGACAGTGCGTTTCTCACTGTTACATGCATTTGAATGGGGAACTCGACCGAAACAAAGTATAAGTTTTCATTATGTGAATAACTTGGAAATCTTAGCTCAAACAGCTGCAAAACCCGTTTTCCCAGCACGGGGACCTTGAGTTCTATAAGATAAAGCCATGAATACGCATATCTGAGTTTCCTATCAAAAGTTACAGCTATTTATATGAAGTTGTGCAAAAACGCGTTCTTTCGTCAAGACAGTGCGTTTCTGACGATTACATGCATTTGAATGGGGAACTCGACCGAAACAAACTATAGGGTTTCATTATGTGAATAACTTGGAAATCTTAGCTCAAACAGCTGCAAAACCTGTTTTCCCAGCACGGGGACCTTGAGTTCTATAAGATAAAGCCATGAATACGCATATCTGAGTTTCCTATCAAAAGTTACAGCTATTTATATGAAGTTGTGCAAAAACGCTTTCTTTCGCCAAGACAGTGCGTTTCTGACGATTACATGCATTTGAATGGGGAACTCGACCGAAACAAACTATAGGGTTCATTATGTGAATAACTTGGAAATCTTAGCTCAAACAGCTGCAAAACCTGTTTTCCCAGCACGGGGACCTTGAGTTCTATAAGATAAAGCCATGAATACGCATATCTGAGTTTCCTATCAAAAGTTACAGCTATTTATATGAAGTTGTGCAAAAACGCGTTCTTTCGTCAAGACAGTGCGTTTCTGACGATTACATGCATTTGAATGGGGAACTCGACCGAAACAAACTATAGGGTTTCATTATGTGAATAACTTGGAAATCTTAGCTCAAACAGCTGCAAAACCTGTTTTCCCAGCACGGGGACCTTGAGTTCTATAAGATAAAGCCATGAATACGCATATCTGAGTTTCCTATCAAAAGTTACAGCTATTTATATGAAGTTGTGCAAAAACGCTTTCTTTCGCCAAGACAGTGCGTTTCTGACTATTACATGCATTTGAATGGGGAACTCGACCGAAACAAAGTATAGGGTTTCATTATGTGAATAACTTGGAAATCTTAGCTCAAACAGCTGCAAAACCTTTTTGCCCAGCACGGGGACATTGAGTTCTATAAGATAAAGCCATATACATGTGTATCTGAGTCTTCTATCAAAAGTTACAGCTATTTATATGAAGTTGTACAAAAACGCTTTATTTCGCCAAGACAGTGCGTTTCTCACTGTTACATGCATTTGAATGGGGAACTCGACCGAAACAAAGTATAAGTTTTCATTATGTGAATAATTTGGAAATCTTAGCTCAAACAGCTGCAAAACCTGTTTTCCCAGCACGGGGACCTTGAGTTCTATAACATAAAGCCATAAACATGTGTATCTGAGTCTTCTATCAAAAGTAACAGCTATTTATATGAAGTTGTACAAAAACGCTTTCTTTCGCCAATACAGTGCGTTTCTCACTGTTACATGCATTTGAATGGGGAACTCGACCGAAACAAAGTATAGGTTTTCATTATGTGAATAACTTGGAAATCTTAGCTCAAACAGCTGCAAAACCTGTTTTCCCAGCACCGGGACCTTGAGTTCTATAAGATAAAGCCATAAACATGTGTATCTGAGTCTTCTATCAAAAGTAACAGCTATTTATATGAAGTTGTACAAAAACGCTTTCTTTCGCCAAGACAGTGCGTTTCTCACTGTTACATGCATTTGAATGGGGAACTCGACCGAAACAAAGTATAGGTTTTCATTATGTGAATAACTTGGAAATCTTAGCTCAAACAGCTGCAAAACCTGTTTTCTCAGCACGGGGACCTTGAGTTCTATAAGATAAAGCCCTAAGCATGTGTATCCGAGTCTTCTATCAAAAGTAACAGCTATTTATATGAAGTTGTACAAAAACGCTTTCTGTCGCCAAGACAATGCGTTTCTCACTGTTACATGCATTTGAATGGGAAACTCGCCCGAGACAAAGTATAGGTTTTCATTATGTGAATAATTTTAAAATCTTAGCTCAATCGGCTGCAAAACCTGTTTGCCCAGCACGGGGATATTGAGTTCTATAAGATAAAGCCATGATCATGTGTATCTGAGTCTTCTATCAAAAGTTACAGCTATTTATATGAAGTTGTGCAAAAACGCTTTCTTTCGCCAAGACAGTGCGTTTCTGACGATTACATGCATTTGAATGGGGAACTCGACCGAAACAAACTATAGGGTTCATTATGTGAATAACTTGGAAATCTTAGCTCAAACAGCTGCAAAACCTGTTTTCCCAGCACGGGGACCTTGAGTTCTATAAGATAAAGCCATGAATACGCATATCTGAGTTTCCTATCAAAAGTTACAGCTATTTATATGAAGTTGTGCAAAAATGCTTTCTTTCGCCAAGACAGTGCGTTTCTGACGATTACATGCATTTGAATGGGGAACTCGACCGAAAGAAAGTATAGGGTTTCATTATGTGAATAACTTGGAAATCTTAGCTCAAACAGCTGCAAAACCTGTTTTCCCAGCACGGGGACCTTGAGTTCTATAAGATAAAGCCATGAATACGCATATCTGAGTTTCCTATCAAAAGTTACAGCTATTTATATGAAGTTGTGCAAAAACGCGTTCTTTCGCCAAGACAGTGCGTTTCTGACGATTACATGCATTTGAATGGGGAACTCGACCGAAACAAACTATAGGGTTCATTATGTGAATAACTTGGAAATCTTAGCTCAAACAGCTGCAAAACCTGTTTTCCCAGCACGGGGACCTTGAGTTCTATAAGATAAAGCCATGAATACGCATATCTGAGTTTCCTATCAAAAGTTACAGCTATTTATATGAAGTTGTGCAAAAACGCTTTCTTTCGCCAAGACAGTGCGTTTTTGACGATTACATGCATTTGAATGGGGAACTCGACCGAAAGAAAGTATAGGGTTTCATTATGTGAATAACTTGGAAATCTTAGCTCAAACAGCTGCAAAACCTGTTTTCCCAGCACGGGGACCTTGAGTTCTATAAGATAAAGCCATGAATACGCATATCTGAGTTTCCTATCAAAAGTTACAGCTATTTATATGAAGTTGTGCAAAAACGCGTTCTTTCGCCAAGACAGTGCGTTTCTGACGATTACATGCATTTGAATGGGGAACTCGACCGAAACAAACTATAGGGTTCATTATGTGAATAACTTGGAAATCTTAGCTCAAACAGCTGCAAAACCTGTTTGCCCAGCATGGGGACCTTGAGTTCTATAAGATAAAGCCATGAATACGCATATCTGAGTTTCCTATCAAAAGTTACAGCTATTTATATGAAGTTGTGCAAAAACGCTTTCTTTCGCCAAGACAGTGCGTTTCTGACGATTACATGCATTTGAATGGGGAACTCGACCGAAACAAACTATAGGGTTTCATTATGTGAATAACTTGGAAATCTTAGCTCAAACAGCTGCAAAACCTGTTTTCCCAGCACGGGGACCTTGAGTTCTATAAGATAAAGCCATGAATACGCATATCTGAGTTTCCTATCAAAAGTTACAGCTATTTATATGAAGTTGTGCAAAAACGCTTTATTTCGCCAAGACATTGCGTTTCTGATGATTACATGCATTTGAATGGGGAACTCGACTGAAACAAAGTATAGGGTTTCATTATGTGAATAACTTGGAAATCTTAGCTCAAACAGCTGCAAAACCTGTTTTCCCAGCACGGGGACCTTGAGTTCTATAAGATAAAGCCATGAATACGCATATCTGAGTTTCCTATCAAAAGTTACAGCTATTTATATGAAGTTGTGCAAAAACGCTTTCTTTCGCCAAGACAGTGCGTTTCTGACGATTACATGCATTTGAATGGGGAACTCGACCGAAACAAAGTATAGGGTTTCATTATGTGAATAACTTGGAAATCTTAGCTCAAACAGCTGCAAAACCTGTTTTCCCAGCACGGGGACCTTGAGTTCTATAAGATAAAGCCATGAATACGCATATCTGAGTTTCCTATCAAAAGTTACAGCTATTTATATGAAGTTGTGCAAAAACGCGTTCTTTCGCCAAGACAGTGCGTTTCTGACGATTACATGCATTTGAATGGGGAACTCGACCGAAACAAACTATAGGGTTCATTATGTGAATAACTTGGAAATCTTAGCTCAAGCAGCTGCAAAACCTGTTTTCCCAGCACGGGGACCTTGAGTTCTATAAGATAAAGCCATGAATACGCATATCTGAGTTTCCTATCAAAAGTTACAGCTATTTATATGAAGTTGTGCAAAAACGCTTTATTTCGCCAAGACAGTGCGTTTCTGATGATTACATGCATTTGAATGGGGAACTCGACCGAAACAAAGTATAGGGTTTCATTATGTGAATAACTTGGAAATCTTAGCTCAAACAGCTGCAAAACCTGTTTTCCCAGCACGGGGACCTTGAGTTCTATAAGATAAAGCCATGAATACGCATATCTGAGTTTCCTATCAAAAGTTACAGCTATTTATATGAAGTTGTGCAAAAACGCTTTATTTCGCCAAGACATTGCGTTTCTGATGATTACATGCATTTGAATGGGGAACTCGACTGAAACAAAGTATAGGGTTTCATTATGTGAATAACTTGGAAATCTTAGCTCAAACAGCTGCAAAACCTGTTTTCCCAGCACGGGGACCTTGAGTTCTATAAGATAAAGCCATGAATACGCATATCTGAGTTTCCTATCAAAAGTTACAGCTATTTATATGAAGTTGTGCAAAAACGCTTTCTTTCGCCAAGACAGTGCGTTTCTGACGATTACATGCATTTGAATGGGGAACTCGACCGAAACAAAGTATAGGGTTTCATTATGTGAATAACTTGGAAATCTTAGCTCAAACAGCTGCAAAACCTGTTTTCCCAGCACGGGGACCTTGAGTTCTATAAGATAAAGCCATGAATACGCATATCTGAGTTTCCTATCAAAAGTTACAGCTATTTATATGAAGTTGTGCAAAAACGCGTTCTTTCGCCAAGACAGTGCGTTTCTGACGATTACATGCATTTGAATGGGGAACTCGACCGAAACAAACTATAGGGTTCATTATGTGAATAACTTGGAAATCTTAGCTCAAACAGCTGCAAAACCTGTTTTCCCAGCACGGGGACCTTGAGTTCTATAAGATAAAGCCATGAATACGCATATCTGAGTTTCCTATCAAAAGTTACAGCTATTTATATGAAGTTGTGCAAAAACGCTTTCTTTCGCCAAGACAGTGCGTTTCTGACTATTACATGCATTTGAATGGGGAACTCGACCGAAACAAAGTATAGGGTTTCATTATGTGAATAACTTGGAAATCCTAGCTCAAACAGCTGCAAAACCTGTTTTCCCAGCACGGGGACCTTGAGTTCTATAAGATAAAGCCATGAATACGCATATCTGAGTTTCCTATCAAAAGTTACAGCTATTTATATGAAGTTGTGCAAAAACGCTTTCTTTCGCCAAGACAGTGCGTTTCTGACGATTACATGCATTTGAATGGGGAACTCGACCGAAACAAAGTATAGGGTTTCATTATGTGAATAACTTGGAAATCTTAGCTCAAACAGCTGCAAAACCTGTTTTCCCAGCACGGGGACCTTGAGTTCTATAAGATAAAGCCATGAATACGCATATCTGAGTTTCCTATCAAAAGTTACAGCTATTTATATGAAGTTGTGCAAAAACGCTTTCTTTCGCCAAGACAGTGCGTTTCTGACGATTACATGCATTTGAATGGGGAACTCGACCGAAACAAACTATAGGGTTTCATTATGTGAATAACTTGGAAATCTTAGCTCAAACAGCTGCAAAACCTGTTTTCCCAGCACGGGGACCTTGAGTTCTATAAGATAAAGCCATGAATACGCATATCTGAGTTTCCTATCAAAAGTTACAGCTATTTATATGAAGTTGTGCAAAAACGCTTTCTTTCGCCAAGACAGTGCGTTTCTGACTATTACATGCATTTGAATGGGGAACTCGACCGAAACAAAGTATAGGGTTTCATTATGTGAATAACTTGGAAATCTTAGCTCAAACAGCTGCAAAACCTGTTTGCCCAGCACGGGGACATTGAGTTCTATAAGATAAAGCCATATACATGTGTATCTGAGTCTTCTATCAAAAGTTACAGCTATTTATATGAAGTTGTACAAAAACGCTTTCTTTCGCCAAGACAGTGCGTTTCTCACTGTTACATGCATTTGAATGGGGAACTCGACCGAAACAAAGTATAGGTTTTCATTATGTGAATAATTTGGAAATCTTAGCTCAAACAGCTGCAAAACCTGTTTTCCCAGCACGGGGACCTTGAGTTCTATAAGATAAAGCCATAAACATGTGTATCTGAGTCTTCTATCAAAAGTAACAGCTATTTATATGAAGTTGTACAAAAACGCTTTCTTTCGCCAAGACAGTGCGTTTCTCACTGTTACATGCATTTGAATGGGGAACTCGACCGAAACAAAGTATAGGTTTTCATTATGTGAATAACTTGGAAATCTTAGCTCAAACAGCTGCAAAACCTGTTTTCCCAGCACGGGGACCTTGAGTTCTATAAGATAAAGCCATAAACATGTGTATCTGAGTCTTCTATCAAAAGTAACAGCTATTTATATGAAGTTGTACAAAAACGCTTTCTTTCGCCAAGACAGTGCGTTTCTCACTGTTACATGCATTTGAATGGGGAACTCGACCGAAACAAAGTATAGGTTTTCATTATGTGAATAACTTGGAAATCTTAGCTCAAACAGCTGCAAAACCTGTTTTCTCAGCACGGGGACCTTGAGTTCTATAAGATAAAGCCCTAAGCATGTGTATCCGAGTCTTCTATCAAAAGTAACAGCTATTTATATGAAGTTGTACAAAAACGCTTTCTTTCGCCAAGACAGTGCGTTTCTCACTGTTACATGCATTTGAATGGGGAACTCGACCGAAACAAACTATAGGGTTCATTATGTGAATAACTTGGAAATCTTAGCTCAAGCAGCTGCAAAACCTGTTTTCCCAGCACGGGGACCTTGAGTTCTATAAGATAAAGCCATGAATACGCATATCTGAGTTTCCTATCAAAAGTTACAGCTATTTATATGAAGTTGTGCAAAAACGCTTTATTTCGCCAAGACATTGCGTTTCTGATGATTACATGCATTTGAATGGGGAACTCGACTGAAACAAAGTATAGGGTTTCATTATGTGAATAACTTGGAAATCTTAGCTCAAACAGCTGCAAAACCTGTTTTCCCAGCACGGGGACCTTGAGTTCTATAAGATAAAGCCATGAATACGCATATCTGAGTTTCCTATCAAAAGTTACAGCTATTTATATGAAGTTGTGCAAAAACGCTTTATTTCGCCAAGACATTGCGTTTCTGATGATTACATGCATTTGAATGGGGAACTCGACTGAAACAAAGTATAGGGTTTCATTATGTGAATAACTTGGAAATCTTAGCTCAAACAGCTGCAAAACCTGTTTTCCCAGCACGGGGACCTTGAGTTCTATAAGATAAAGCCATGAATACGCATATCTGAGTTTCCTATCAAAAGTTACAGCTATTTATATGAAGTTGTGCAAAAACGCGTTCTTTCGCCAAGACAGTGCGTTTCTGACGATTACATGCATTTGAATGGGGAACTCGACCGAAACAAACTATAGGGTTCATTATGTGAATAACTTGGAAATCTTAGCTCAAACAGCTGCAAAACCTGTTTTCCCAGCACGGGGACCTTGAGTTCTATAAGATAAAGCCATGAATACGCATATCTGAGTTTCCTATCAAAAGTTACAGCTATTTATATGAAGTTGTGCAAAAACGCTTTCTTTCGCCAAGACAGTGCGTTTCTGACTGTTACATGCATTTGAATGGGGAACTCGACCGAAACAAAGTATAGGGTTTCATTATGTGAATAACTTGGAAATCTTAGCTCAAACAGCTGCAAAACCTGTTTTCCCAGCACGGGGACCTTGAGTTCTATAAGATAAAGCCATGAATACGCATATCTGAGTTTCCTATCAAAAGTTACAGCTATTTATATGAAGTTGTGCAAAAACGCTTTCTTTCGCCAAGACAGTGCGTTTCTGACGATTACATGCATTTGAATGGGGAACTCGACCGAAACAAACTATAGGGTTTCATTATGTGAATAACTTGGAAATCTTAGCTCAAACAGCTGCAAAACCTGTTTTCCCAGCACGGGGACCTTGAGTTCTATAAGATAAAGCCATGAATACGCATATCTGAGTTTCCTATCAAAAGTTACAGCTATTTATATGAAGTTGTGCAAAAACGCTTTCTTTCGCCAAGACAGTGCGTTTCTGACTATTACATGCATTTGAATGGGGAACTCGACCGAAACAAAGTATAGGTTTTCATTATGTGAATAACTTGGAAATCTTAGCTCAAACAGCTGCAAAACCTTTTTGCCCAGCACGGGGACATTGAGTTCTATAAGATAAAGCCATATACATGTGTATCTGAGTCTTCTATCAAAAGTTACAGCTATTTATATGAAGTTGTACAAAAACGCTTTATTTCGCCAAGACAGTGCGTTTCTCACTGTTACATGCATTTGAATGGGGAACTCGACCGAAACAAAGTATAAGTTTTCATTATGTGAATAATTTGGAAATCTTAGCTCAAACAGCTGCAAAACCTGTTTTCCCAGCACGGGGACCTTGAGTTCTATAAGATAAAGCCATAAACATGTGTATCTGAGTCTTCTATCAAAAGTAACAGCTATTTATATGAAGTTGTACAAAAACGCTTTCTTTCGCCAAGACAGTGCGTTTCTCACTGTTACATGCATTTGAATGGGGAACTCGACCGAAACAAAGTATAGGTTTTCATTATGTGAATAACTTGGAAATCTTAGCTCAAACAGCTGCAAAACCTGTTTTCCCAGCACGGGGACCTTGAGTTCTATAAGATAAAGCCATAAACATGTGTATCTGAGTCTTCTATCAAAAGTTACAGCTATTTATATGAAGTTGTACAAAAACGCTTTCTTTCGCCAAGACAGTGCGTTTCTCACTGTTACATGCATTTGAATGGGGAACTCGACCGAAACAAAGTATAGGTTTTCATTATGTGAATAACTTGGAAATCTTAGCTCAAACAGCTGCAAAACCTGTTTTCTCAGCACGGGGACCTTGAGTTCTATAAGATAAAGCCCTAAGCATGTGTATCCGAGTCTTCTATCAAAAGTAACAGCTATTTATATGAAGTTGTACAAAAACGCTTTCTGTCGCCAAGACAATGCGTTTCTCACTGTTACATGCATTTGAATGGGAAACTCGCCCGAGACAAAGTATAGGTTTTCATTATGTGAATAATTTTAAAATCTTAGCTCAATCGGCTGCAAAACCTGTTTGCCCAGCACGGGGATATTGAGTTCTATAAGATAAAGCCATGATCATGTGTATCTGAGTCTTCTATCAAAAGTAACAGCTATTTATATGAAGTTGTACAAAAACGCTTTCTTTCGCCAAGACAGTGCGTTTCTCACTGTAACATGCATTTGAATGGGGAACTCGACCGAAACAAAGTATAGGTTTTCATTATGTGAATAACTTGGAAATCTTAGCTCAAACAGCTGCAAAACCTGTTTTCTCAGCACGGGGACCTTGAGTTCTATAAGATAAAGCCCTAAGCATGTTTATCTGAGTCTTCTATCAAAAGTAACAGCTATTTATATGAAGTTGTACAAAAACGCTTTATTTCGCCAAGACAGTGCGTTTCTCACTGTTACATGCATTTGAATGGGGAACTCGACCGAAACAAAGTATAAGTTTTCATTATGTGAATAACTTGGAAATCTTAGCTCAAACAGCTGCAAAACCCGTTTTCCCAGCACGGGGACCTTGAGTTCTATAAGATAAAGCCATGAATACGCATATCTGAGTTTCCTATCAAAAGTTACAGCTATTTATATGAAGTTGTGCAAAAACGCGTTCTTTCGCCAAGACAGTGCGTTTCTGACGATTACATGCATTTGAATGGGGAACTCGACCGAAACAAACTATAGGGTTTCATTATGTGAATAACTTGGAAATCTTAGCTCAAACAGCTGCAAAACCTGTTTTCCCAGCACGGGGACCTTGAGTTCTATAAGATAAAGCCATGAATACGCATATCTGAGTTTCCTATCAAAAGTTACAGCTATTTATATGAAGTTGTGCAAAAACGCTTTCTTTCGCCAAGACAGTGCGTTTCTGACGATTACATGCATTTGAATGGGGAACTCGACCGAAACAAACTATAGGGTTCATTATGTGAATAACTTGGAAATCTTAGCTCAAACAGCTGCAAAACCTGTTTTCCCAGCACGGGGACCTTGAGTTCTATAAGATAAAGCCATGAATACGCATATCTGAGTTTCCTATCAAAAGTTACAGCTATTTATATGAAGTTGTGCAAAAACGCTTTCTTTCGCCAAGACAGTGCGTTTCTGACGATTACATGCATTTGAATGGGGAACTCGACCGAAACAAACTATAGGGTTTCATTATGTGAATAACTTGGAAATCTTAGCTCAAACAGCTGCAAAACCTGTTTTCCCAGCACGGGGACCTTGAGTTCTATAAGATAAAGCCATGAATACGCATATCTGAGTTTCCTATCAAAAGTTACAGCTATTTATATGAAGTTGTGCAAAAACGCTTTCTTTCGCCAAGACAGTGCGTTTCTGACTATTACATGCATTTGAATGGGGAACTCGACCGAAACAAAGTATAGGGTTTCATTATGTGAATAACTTGGAAATCTTAGCTCAAACAGCTGCAAAACCTTTTTGCCCAGCACGGGGACATTGAGTTCTATAAGATAAAGCCATATACATGTGTATCTGAGTCTTCTATCAAAAGTTACAGCTATTTATATGAAGTTGTACAAAAACGCTTTATTTCGCCAAGACAGTGCGTTTCTCACTGTTACATGCATTTGAATGGGGAACTCGACCGAAACAAAGTATAAGTTTTCATTATGTGAATAATTTGGAAATCTTAGCTCAAACAGCTGCAAAACCTGTTTTCCCAGCACGGGGACCTTGAGTTCTATAACATAAAGCCATAAACATGTGTATCTGAGTCTTCTATCAAAAGTAACAGCTATTTATATGAAGTTGTACAAAAACGCTTTCTTTCGCCAAGACAGTGCGTTTCTCACTGTTACATGCATTTGAATGGGGAACTCGACCGAAACAAAGTATAGGTTTTCATTATGTGAATAACTTGGAAATCTTAGCTCAAACAGCTGCAAAACCTGTTTTCTCAGCACGGGGACCTTGAGTTCTATAAGATAAAGCCCTAAGCATGTGTATCCGAGTCTTCTATCAAAAGTAACAGCTATTTATATGAAGTTGTACAAAAACGCTTTCTGTCGCCAAGACAATGCGTTTCTCACTGTTACATGCATTTGAATGGGAAACTCGCCCGAGACAAAGTATAGGTTTTCATTATGTGAATAATTTTAAAATCTTAGCTCAATCGGCTGCAAAACCTGTTTGCCCAGCACGGGGATATTGAGTTCTATAAGATAAAGCCATGATCATGTGTATCTGAGTCTTCTATCAAAAGTAACAGCTATTTATATGAAGTTGTACAAAAACGCTTTCTTTCGCCAAGACAGTGCGTTTCTCACTGTAACATGCATTTGAATGGGGAACTCGACCGAAACAAAGTATAGGTTTTCATTATGTGAATAACTTGGAAATCTTAGCTCAAACAGCTGCAAAACCTGTTTTCTCAGCACGGGGACCTTGAGTTCTATAAGATAAAGCCCTAAGCATGTTTATCTGAGTCTTCTATCAAAAGTAACAGCTATTTATATGAAGTTGTACAAAAACGCTTTATTTCGCCAAGACAGTGCGTTTCTCACTGTTACATGCATTTGAATGGGGAACTCGACCGAAACAAAGTATAAGTTTTCATTATGTGAATAACTTGGAAATCTTAGCTCAAACAGCTGCAAAACCCGTTTTCCCAGCACGGGGACCTTGAGTTCTATAAGATAAAGCCATGAATACGCATATCTGAGTCTTCTATCAAAAGTTACAGCTATTTATATGAAGTTGTACAAAAACGCTTTATTTCGCCAAGACAGTGCGTTTCTCACTGTTACATGCATTTGAATGGGGAACTCGACCGAAACAAAGTATAGGTTTTCATTATGTGAATAACTTGGAAATCTTAGCTCAAACAGCTGCAAAACCTGTTTTCTCAGCACGGGGACCTTGAGTTCTATAAGATAAAGCCCTAAGCATGTGTATCCGAGTCTTCTATCAAAAGTAACAGCTATTTATATGAAGTTGTACAAAAACGCTTTCTGTCGCCAAGACAATGCGTTTCTCACTGTTACATGCATTTGAATGGGAAACTCGCCCGAGACAAAGTATAGGTTTTCATTATGTGAATAATTTTAAAATCTTAGCTCAATCGGCTGCAAAACCTGTTTGCCCAGCACGGGGATATTGAGTTCTATAAGATAAAGCCATGATCATGTGTATCTGAGTCTTCTATCAAAAGTAACAGCTATTTATATGAAGTTGTACAAAAACGCTTTCTTTCGCCAAGACAGTGCGTTTCTCACTGTAACATGCATTTGAATGGGGAACTCGACCGAAACAAAGTATAGGTTTTCATTATGTGAATAACTTGGAAATCTTAGCTCAAACAGCTGCAAAACCTGTTTTCTCAGCACGGGGACCTTGAGTTCTATAAGATAAAGCCCTAAGCATGTTTATCTGAGTCTTCTATCAAAAGTAACAGCTATTTATATGAAGTTGTACAAAAACGCTTTATTTCGCCAAGACAGTGCGTTTCTCACTGTTACATGCATTTGAATGGGGAACTCGACCGAAACAAAGTATAAGTTTTCATTATGTGAATAACTTGGAAATCTTAGCTCAAACAGCTGCAAAACCCGTTTTCCCAGCACGGGGACCTTGAGTTCTATAAGATAAAGCCATGAATACGCATATCTGATTTTCCTATCAAAAGTTACAGCTATTTATATGAAGTTGTACAAAAACGCTTTCTTTCGCCAAGACAGTGCGTTTCTCACTGTTACATGCATTTGAAAGGGGAACTCGACCGAAACAAAGTATAGGTTTTCATTATGTGAATAACTTGGAAATCTTAGCTCAAACAGCTGCAAAACCTGTTTGCCCAGCACGGGGACCTTGAGTTCTATAAGATAAACCCCTAAGCATGTGTATCTGAGTCTTCTATCAAAAGTTACAGCTATTTATATGAAGTTGTACAAAAACGCTTTCTTTCGCCAAGACAGTGCGTTTCTGACGATTACATGCATTTGAATGGGGAACTCGACTGAAACAAAGTATAGGTTTTCATTATGTGAATAACTTGGAAATCTTAGCTCAAACAGCTGCAAAGACCTGTTTGCCCAGCACGGGGATATTGAGTTCTATAAGATAAAGCCATAAACATGTTTGTCTGAGTCTTCTATCAAAAGTTACAGCTGTCTTTATGAAGACCATTAAAAACGCTTTATTTACATGCATTTGAATGGGGAACTCGCACGAAACAAAGTATAGGTTTTCATTATGTGAATAACTTGGAAATCTTAGCTCAAACAGCTGCAAAACCTGTTTTCCCAGCACCGGGACCTTGAGTTCTATAAGATAAAGCCATAAACATGTGTATCTGAGTCTTCTATCAAAAGTTACAGCTATTTATATGAAGTTGTACAAAAACGCTTTCTTTCGCCAAGACAGTGCGTTTCTCACTGTTACATGCATTTGAATGGGGAACTCGACCGAAACAAAGTATAGGTTTTCATTATGTGAATAACTTGGAAATCTTAGCTCAAACAGCTGCAAAACCTTTTTGCCCAGCACGGGGACATTGAGTTCTATAAGATAAAGCCATATACATGTGTATCTGAGTCTTCTATCAAAAGTTACAGCTATTTATATGAAGTTGTACAAAAACGCTTTATTTCGCCAAGACAGTGCGTTTCTCACTGTTACATGCATTTGAATGGGGAACTCGACCGAAACAAACTATAGGGTTTCATTATGTGAATAACTTGGAAATCTTAGCTCAAGCAGCTGCAAAACCTGTTTTCCCAGCACGGGGACCTTGAGTTCTATAAGATAAAGCCATGAATACGCATATCTGAGTTTCCTATCAAAAGTTACAGCTATTTATATGAAGTTGTGCAAAAACGCTTTCTTTCGCCAAGACAGTGCGTTTCTGACTATTACATGCATTAGAATGGGGAACTCGACCGAAACAAAGTATAGGTTTTCATTATGTGAATAACTTGGAAATCTTAGCTCAAACAGCTGCAAAACCTTTTTGCCCAGCACGGGGACATTGAGTTCTATAAGATAAAGCCATATACATGTGTATCTGAGTCTTCTATCAAAAGTTACAGCTATTTATATGAAGTTGTACAAAAACGCTTTCTTTCGCCAAGACAGTGCGTTTCTCACTGTTACATGCATTTGAATGGGGAACTCGACCGAAACAAAGTATAGGTTTTCATTATGTGAATAATTTGGAAATCTTAGCTCAAGCAGCTGCAAAACCTGTTTTCCCAGCACGGGGATATTGAGTTCTATAAGATAAATCCATGAATACGCATATCTGAGTTTCCTATCAAAAGTTACAGCTATTTATATGAAGTTGTACAAAAACGCTTTCTTTCGCCAATACAGTGCGTTTCTCACTGTTACATGCATTTGAATGGGGAACTCGACCGAAACAAAGTATAGGGTTTCATTATGTGAATAACTTGGAAATCTTAGCTCAAACAGCTGCAAAACCTGTTTTCCCAGCACGGGGACCTTGAGTTCTATAAGATAAAGCCATGAACATGTGTGTCTGAGTCTTCTATCAAAAGTTACAGCGATGGAGTTGTTCAAAAACGCTTTATTTCGCCAAGACAGTGTGTTTCTCACTGTTACATGCATTTGAATGGGAAACTCGCCTGAGACAAAGTATAGGTTTTCATTATATGAATAATTTTAAAATCTTAGCTCAAACGGCTGCAAAACATATTTGCCCAGCACGGGGATATTGAGTTCTATAAGATAAAGCCATAAACATGTTTGTCTGAGTCTTCTATCAAAAGTTACAGCGATTTATATGGAGTTGTTCAAAAACGCTTTATTTCGCCAAGACAATGCGTTCCTCACTGTAACATGCATTTGAATGGGAAACTCACCCGAGACAAAGTATAGGTTTTCATTATGTGAATAATTTTAAAATCTTAGCTCAAACGGCTGCAAAGACCTGTTTGCCCAGCAGGGGATATTGAGTTCTATAAGATAAAGCCATAAACATGTTTGTCTGAGTCTTCTATCAAAAGTTACAGCTGTCTTTATGAAGACCATTAAAAACGCTTTATTTACATGCATTTGAATGGGGAACTCGCACGAAACAAAGTATAGGTTCTCATTATGTGAATAATTTTAAAATCTTAGCTCAAACAGCTGCAAAACCTGTTTGCCCAGCACGGGGATATTGAATTCTATAAGATAAAGCCATAAATACGTATATCTGAATCTTCTATCAAAAGTTACAGCTATTTATATGAAGATGTAGGTAAAGCCATAAATATGTAGGATCAGTTTGTAACTTCCTCCCTCTTCCTTAGAATGCATAAAGAAGTAGGAGCACCACCTCTGTGGCAGCACTGACATGACTGAACTGCAATGTGTGTCGTGTGCTGGCGCAGTAAAAAATAGCTTGATCAGAGCTCTTTCTGTGTTGCAGACTTTATCTAAAAAATTCCATGACCCCCCCCCCCCCTGCAATCTTTCTTACTGAATCTCTACTATGAGTCATGTTACCTGAGATTAATTCTATGTTTACCTGTCAGCCTGGACGAATGTGCTGTGTGAAGGAAATCTTTGTGGAAATCCTCTTTGGCTTTTTGTTATTTTAATTCTCTTTTCTGTTTTCCAGAACAGTTCTCCACAGTCACTGTCCATATGGGTCAGTGGGACCAAGAAGCACTCTGCTAATGTGTGGACTCTGACCAGCAACATCCAGCAAGACCCAGACAGCGTTTTCTATCTCCCAGCTGGAGTTTTTTGTTTGTCTGTGACTGGAGAGTCAGATTTTTGTTGAGCTTCATACTTGCAGAGGTAAGTCAGTTTGCAGAGATCCCTCCCACCCTGGCTTTTATGTGCTAGATTTCTTATCTGAAACAGTAATATTTCAGTGACTGCTGCTTATACCACAGGTTAATACTGTTACTGATCCCTGATAGGAGAATCATCAATTTTGCCAGCAAAGAAGCCTGGTGGATGTTTGTTTACAGTCTGATGGTGGGACGTCATGCTCTGCATCTTTAAAGTTTGTCTCTTGATTATTATTCATACCCAGTAATGTGAAGTATGCTCATATCTACTATAACTGAACCAACCTGGTGCTCTTCATTTATGGAGGCTGTTGAGTCTGAATGTTGGATGTTGTGTATCTCGTGTTCTCTGGGCTTTGTTGTCCTCAGTCTTTTTGCAGGATCAGAAAACAAAACCAGGAGGCGCGTAAATGTTTCTTCTCCATGATGTTTCTTCAAATGTTTCTTCTGGATGATGATATGACCGTGACACGGGATGCCACCTTTGGTCTTGTGATGAAGCAAAGCTCAGGAAGAAGTGTGATTAAATGGTACCCACATGTGTGCTGCTGAGAAGGATGTACAGGGGCACCTGCAGCCAAATCCAAGCTTCAGGTTAGTTGTAGTTGCAGAACGCTATAGGACTGAGACAGCTGAGGCATCAAATGTTTGATTAAACGGATGAAAAAGAGAAGTTTTTTCCCTATAATTATCACTTCTTAAAATCTGTAGCAACTTCAAGTCTTTCAGCATGCTGAGCATGCTCAGAATGTGACAATATATTTTTGTTCAATATTTAATTTCTTTCAGTTGCAATTGTTAAATGAAAAAAAATATATTCTTATAATTTAGCAAACTAATTTATCAAAAAAAATATATATACATATATCTGTAGTAGTTTTAATGAATTAATTTGACACCTGTATTGAAAATACCATATTGTATTCATACAGAATCAGTATGGTATCATTGTTTGTCTGTTCACTGATTGTTGAAGCTAAGAGCTACTTTGATCTGTTTAGATCTAAAGTATCCAAAGTTGAGC
Organism: Aulonocara sp. 'chitande type north' Nkhata Bay; assembly: GCF_057382095.1. Classification (NCBI taxonomy): domain Eukaryota; kingdom Metazoa; phylum Chordata; class Actinopteri; order Cichliformes; family Cichlidae; genus Aulonocara; species Aulonocara sp. 'chitande type north' Nkhata Bay. Next base: position 294,455 of record NC_141362.1, on the reverse strand, counting down.
TCTGATGTTTCTTCACCCCTGTGTGTGTGATATGTGATTCCTACATGCTGGCAGAGCGGCAGTTTGTGCTCACAGATGGTGACGGTGTGGAGAGACGGTGGTGTTTCCTCAGAAGAACCAGCAGAGTCACAAAGGACACCAGTCCATCTCACCACCTTGACTTGCTGACTGATGCTCATCTGCACTGCACAGAGGAAATCAACTGACCGAGGTTTGTCCAGTGACGTGTTATGAAATGTATATTTGTTTTATGCTTACAGATATGTTTTTCTTGACAGAGGCTCTGCAGAGGTTAGACAAAGCAGAGAAAACATGTGCTTTACATTTTACTGTGATTTATTGAGATATTTGTTGCCTGATGTTCAGCAGGAATGGAGAAATAGAATCAAAGGGAGATGTTTTTGATGTTTTTGTAATGATGTAAGTAAATCTTCAATATTATTTATTTGCTTGGTTATATTAGGAGTGTTTCTGAGTGAGGGGGAGAGGAGTCGTCATCCAGGTAAAGTGACGTAGATCAGTGGATACACTTGTCTCCCCTTTAAAGGAGACGATCCAAGTCATCCTTAAATGTTAGTGCTTTCAAATACACAAACATTTTTAAAGGACAAAAATGAACATCCAACTTTGACTGTAATACAAAATAAATCTTTGCATGTGTGTTTTCAAACTCTCAGATGGGCAGCATATCAGTCTTGGACTGTCTAACCTGCCGGAGCAGCACTGAATGACCACCGGACGAGCATGTTCCTGCAACATTCAGCATCTGATCTGTCATCTGTGTGCTTCTGCTTTTGGTAAGTAGAGTTACCCAACTCCAGTAACTCTAAACACATGCCATCCATTTCTAACGGCCTGGTTACTTCCTGTCAGTTACTTTAGAAACCATGTGGTCACCTGACCTAACACTGTTTCTTCTTCTTCCCCTTAATGTTGAAGTGTCAAATGTCACACAGCTGGAGAGGAAACTACACCAGTGTACTGGGATGTTTCAGCAACACGTGCCAGATGCTGTTCCTTCATGGTGACATCACCAGAGACAGTCCCGCCCACCTCAGGACCCATTGATTATGATGATCTGATCCATCAAATCCCCAGCAGGTGAACCTTATTCATGACATAACACCGCAACAATGTAAAAAATTAAACAGCAACAGTCTAAATGTAAAGTGCATTCTAAAGTCCTCTTCAATAAATTGTATGCAAAGAGTCATTCAGGTCACTACAGAACCCAGAGTCTTCATCATTAAATCTCTGGTTGCTTCATTTTTATATCCTATATCAGATATTTTAAAGGTTAGCTTAGGTAAAGTTCCATTCTCATGGTGAGGCAAAATGCTTTATGTGTGTGTGTGTGTCATGAACGGCTATAAAAGGCCTATAATTAAAGAACAAAGCGGGGTTTGAGTTCGAGTTGCGGCAGACTGTCACTACTTGTAAATGGAACGCAGCCTTCCTACGGCAGACAGCTAATAACAGGAATCGGACGCGGTCCAGCCAAGTCCACAGCAACCACCATAGCAACCGCCTAGCATGACCTTAAAAACATATTCTGTCTTCATAACTATCAAAATCGTGAAATGATTTGCAAAGTGTGAAAGTGTTACAGCTGCAGAGAGCTATGGCGGTATCTATGGAAGCTGTTTACATAGATAATAATATACGATGTAACCATGGAGACAGTCAGTCACGTGAGCTAGCGGTGCACGTTTACTACAGTGAATAAGGTGATTGAGTGCACAGCGTCCACACTCTGCAGGGGGTAAAGACATTACTTCAATATTGTTTTATATTGATATATATTTGCCTTCTGTTGACCATCACCTCAGGTTCACCATTACAGTTTCAGCATACAAATGCACACTGTCTAAACACATTCAAAAACTCATGTCTCAGAAATAAGCACAGCTGTTCATGTTTGTCATTAGAGTTTTATTTGTAAGAAAATTATGAACTTCATATTGTGCATTAAATAAAAGAACATTTCACAACTCTTGAGTCAACAGAAACAGGTAACAGAAATGTCTCTAATGTGTACAGTGTAGTGTAAGCATTAAAAGATCATAAAGGAAACACTAACATTTATGTGAAACTAATTGTAATAAAAAATGAGCAGGTGCTTTATAGATTTAAAAGAAAGAATCTGAAAACAACACTTTTTTGGTCTAAGTGATCAAAGTAGAAAACAGAACTGATGTTCAAGAACAAACCGTAGCTGCACTAATATTACACATCTCGATCGTTGTACTGAACAGACATGTTGCTTTTAAAACCACATGCAGTGTGTGACCATGACTGTTCACTGAGACCATGAACGCCACTTCGCTGAAGCATTCTTATTCTTCTTCTTGCCATTAAATTGGAAGCAGAAGCAGCACGAGCTGATTTGATCTACTGAAAGGAAAAAGCAGAACATCTGAGTTGAAACCAGTCAGCTGAAATCATTAAGACAGGAACAAATTCAATGCAGTGTCTCAAGTGGCTTAGCCTGTTACAACTGTTGATACAAGCTAAATACGGTTAACACACAGTGTCAGGGAGCTCCAGTGTGGGAACTAGTGGCTTTAGGTTTGTAGTCATTTAACTTTCATCCATTCATTCATTTAATTCAGGAGGAAGAAATGCCAGGTTGGTGCAGGCTGGTTACATGCATTTGGTCCCATGCTGTCTTTAATTAAATGACTTGGTTCATTTTATGGCTGGGCTGTATGTGGGGTTATATCATGTTATTTGGGCAGGAGTACCTGTCCCCTGTTAGACTTAGAAAGTTTCTCCATAAGAAGAGTTTCTAACTCTTCTAGCACATCTGTGGCTGACAGCTTTTTGGTGGCTCTTTTTACCCCACACTGGTTGTGAGTGTGTAAATAGCCCCACTAGTTCTTTTGGGTTGCAGTTAACTTGGGAGGAAGGGGTGGGTATGCCATGATTAGGTGAATAACAATTATATGGGATACATAAATTTCACAATGCATGCATATATCTCTATCAATTAAACCTGGCCTGAGGGCTGCCATTTTTTACATTCAGTTATTTCTCTTAGAAATGTTGGAACTAAATAATGAATGTGTTACAGTTAAAGTGAAACACTGGTCAGTGTAAATGGCTCATTGGGACACAGAAACCTTTAAATTAAACCTGATATCTAGTGTCAAACAATATCAAAGCTGTAAAAGATGTTTACAGTCAGAATTTATAAAACTTTGATTGTAAATAAATTCAAACAAGTGAGCTTTTCTCTTTGTGCTGAATATCAACACTGTGGTTTCTTAGACTGTAAGCTTTACTTTAGTGCAACCAGTTGCAGAAGCTGCCACTCCAAATGTCTTTTGATAACAAGAAAAAAATACCTTTTCAGTCCACGGCCTGAAGTTCTTCTCCGACATCTTCTGCAATCGGCTTTGTCTGCTGGTTTGAAGACAATAAACCACAAAAAAGATGATTTAGTCACTTTGTCTGTGTCATGCAGCTCGAATGTGTCGTGTAAAGATGTTGAATAGCCGTCGTTATCCCTCTGCTGCGTCAGTAGGATTTTACTGTTCAGCATCTCATTGATATGTGAGGAATGCTAATGTAACACGATAACAGACTTACATCATTAAAACATAAAGGGCAGGAGATATTTAGATATTTTTATATTTATATTACATTTTATAGCTGACGGATATTACTAAATAGATAGAATTTACTAAATAGCTGGATGAACATGAAAAATATGTCTATAATAACAAATGACCATGAGAGCCAGTAGAATTAATTCAGCTGGACACTCGAAAGATGTCCTTAAATGCTCTTTAAGTGGCAGAACAGATGAACAAACAGTTAATCGCTTACTTGAGATGAAATCTGCTCAGCTACTTTGAAAACAGCTTCTAACTGGTTCCTCCTTTAACAGGATGACTGCTCAGGGGTAATGCCATCATGCAATCCAGCAACCTTTATGGTTCTGCTTTGATTCACCAGGAACTATTAGGGAAACCTTCCAGCGCCTCCTGTGAAAGACGCAGGCATAAACACACAAACATTTATTAACATGTTCCACAGTGTTCCAGTTTGATTTTCTCATCCTGTGGACAACAACGTACATGGATGCAGGTTTATTGTTAACTTTTGTAAGGTTTATTTAGTGAACATATCCAGCTGCAGCTCCACTGTGATCCTGAACTGGATAAGCACTTAAGAAAATGTGTCAATAAATGGACAAACATCAACTTACTATATTTATCCAAACAGATGGGACCAATAATGCTTCACTGAGTTAGAGACTTTAACGTCTCTTCTATGTAAGAATGTCTCGTGCTGATATACCTGCAAACTTGACAACAAAGGTTTTTCAGACTACATGTAGCTGTCCTCTATGTCAGCTAACACGGTTACATTCATGTCACACTTATTTCTGCTTTCCCATTTTATAATTATTACTTACATTTTGATTAGATACCTTGATTTTGTAAATAATCAGATTACATAATTGGAATACAATGTATCCAATTCAGGATTGCGGGAGGATGAAGCCTATCCCAGCTGATACAGGACAAAGACAGGCTGCCAGTTTATTGCAGGGCTAACACAATATGTGTAACAGAAAATCCACTTAAATGTTTGATATTTCTTATAATAATCATAATTATGACTATTATTTAAAGGTTTCTTCATAAATACATTTAGATTTTTTATAACCCCTAAAATATAAACCTGAGCTGTTTCAGATTCTGACCTCTGACCTCAGTGACCTGGCTGTGTCCTCACTGCAGCTCCCTCTTGGAAGTACGTCTGCTTCTTGTCTTCCCCCAGTGTTGACCGCCTGACATCAAGATATCACGTACTGTAACTGAGGAACAAAAAAGGACAAACACTTGCCTTCATTTAAAAGTACATTCATACAGAGATAATCTATGGAAAGACACTAGTTCACAGTTTGGGAGGAATCAGTTCCTGTGAAACATTTCTGTAAATGAACATCATGTGGAGAATGAATGAAATGAGTTCTTCAGGTGACTCAGCAGTCCCACACTGACAAATGAAATCTAGTTAAACTATTAAGCATATTTGCTCTTCTGAAATCTGTGTTAAATAACAACAAACATAAATTAGTAACAAAAACTACAGCTGAGTATAGGCTTTACAAACCACCAGAAGCTATAATGCTAAATTTTAATCTTCAAATGTTTCTGAGCCGTCTTCAACCTGCTTTTAACACATTAAAGTCTCAATAAATAAAGTCAATGCAGACTCAATCCTAAATGTTCAGCACACAGAGACACAGAGGTACTGTTTAAAGTTTAGTGTTAACTTGAGTCACTGATCATTCACAGTATTACAGAGTCTGGAAGTCTTTGCATGATGTCCACGTCACTGTAAGTTTCTAGCTGACTCTCAGGTGTGCCAGCAGGAACGAGTAATAATAACCTGCATCCTGAGGTTTGTCATGCAGGATTAAAGGAGCCAAGCTTTGTTCACACAGCTAGGATTGTATTTTACACTAACCCTGGGTCAGTATCAACTTCAAGAAGACAGCTGTAACTGTTGATACACACATATTTATGGCTTTGCCTTATAGAATTCAGCATCTCAGTGCTGAGGAAATAGGTTTTAAAGCTGTGTGAGCTAAGATTTTCAAGTTATTCACATAATGAAAACCTATACTTTGTTTCGGGCGAGTTCCCCATTCAAATGCATGTAATCGTCAGAAACGCACTGTGTTGACAAAATAAAGCGTTTTTGTACAACTTCATATAAATAGCTGTAACTTTTGATAGAAGACTCAGACAAACATATTTATCTATTTATCTATAGTCTATAAGGCAAAGCCATAAATATGTGTGTGTGAGTCTTCTCTCAAAATTTACAGCTGTCTTTATGAAGTTTATGGAAAAACGCTTTATATCACCACGTTAGTGCGTTTCTCGCTATTACATGCATTTTGAATGGAGTTCTCGCCCGACACAAAGTATAGGTTTTAATTTGTGAATAACTTGAAAATTTTAGCTCAAACAGCTGCAAAACCTATTTCCTCAGCACGGAGATGCTGAATTCTATAAGGCAAAGCCATAAATATGTGTGTGTGTGTGAGTCCTCTATCAAAAGTTACAGCTGTCTTCATGAAGTTGATACTGACCCAGGGTCAGTGTAAAATACAAGTTATTCACATAATGAAAACTTATACTTTGTTTCGTGCAAGAACTCCATTCAAATGCATGTAATAGTCAGAAACGCACTGTCTCGGCGAAATGAAGCCTTTTTGTACAACTTCATGAAGTTAGCTGTAACTTTTGATAAAAGGCTCAAAGCAGAGGGATAACGACGGCTATTCAACATCGTTACACGACACATTCGAGCTGCATGACACAGACAAAGTGACTAAATCATCTTTTTTGTGGTTTATTGTCTTCAAACCAGCAGACAAAGCCGATTGCAGAAGATGTCGGAGAAGAACTTCAGGCCGTGTACTGAAAAGGTATTTTTTTCTTGTTATCAAAAGACATTTGGAGTGGCAGCTTCTGCAACTGGTTGCACTAAAGTAAAGCTTACAGTCTAAGAAACCACAGTGTTGATATTCAGCACAAAGAGAAAAGCTCACTTGTTTGAATTTATTTACAATCATAGTTTTATAAATTCTGACTGTAAACATCTTTTACAGCTTTGATATTGTTTGACACTAGATATCAGGTTTAATTTAAAGGTTTCTGTGTCCCAATGAGCCATTTACACTGACCAGTGTTTCACTTTAACTGTAACACATTCATTATTTAGTTCCAACATTTCTAAGAGAAATAACTGAATGTAAAAAATGGCAGCCCTCAGGCCAGGTTTAATTGATAGAGATATATGCATGCATTGTGAAATTTATGTATCCCATATAATTGTTATTCACCTAATCATGGCATACCCACCCCTTCCTCCCAAGTTAACTGCAACCCAAAAGAACTAGTGGGGCTATTTACACACTCACAACCAGTGTGGGGTAAAAAGAGCCACCAAAAAGCTGTCAGCCACAGATGTGCTAGAAGAGTTAGAAACTCTACTTATGGAGAAACTTTCTAAGTCTAACAGGGGACAGGTACTCCTGCCCAAATAACATGATATAACCCCACATACAGCCCAGCCATAAAATGAACCAAGTCATTTAATTAAAGACAGCATGGGACCAAATGCATGTAACCAGCCTGCACCAACCTGGCATTTCTTCCTCCTGAATTAAATGAATGAATGGATGAAAGTTAAATGACTACAAACCTAAAGCCACTAGTTCCCACACTGGAGCTCCCTGACACTGTGTGTTAACTGTATTTAGCTTGTATCAACAGTTGTAACAGGCTAAGCCACTTGAGACACTGCATTGAATTTGTTCCTGTCTTAATGATTTCAGCTGACTGGTTTCAACTCAGATGTTCTGCTTTTTCCTTTCAGTAGATCAAATCAGCTCGTGCTGCTTCTGCTTCCAATTTAATGGCAAGAAGAAGAATAAGAATGCTTCAGCGAAGTGGCGTTCATGGTCTCAGTGAACAGTCATGGTCACACACTGCATGTGGTTTTAAAAGCAACATGTCTGTTCAGTACAACGATCGAGATGTGTAATATTAGTGCAGCTACGGTTTGTTCTTGAACATCAGTTCTGTTTTCTACTTTGATCACTTAGACCAAAAAAGTGTTGTTTTCAGATTCTTTCTTTTAAATCTATAAAGCACCTGCTCATTTTTTATTACAATTAGTTTCACATAAATGTTAGTGTTTCCTTTATGATCTTTTAATGCTTACACTACACTGTACACATTAGAGACATTTCTGTTACCTGTTTCTGTTGACTCAAGAGTTGTGAAATGTTCTTTTATTTAATGCACAATATGAAGTTCATAATTTTCTTACAAATAAAACTCTAATGACAAACATGAACAGCTGTGCTTATTTCTGAGACATGAGTTTTTGAATGTGTTTAGACAGTGTGCATTTGTATGCTGAAACTGTAATGGTGAACCTGAGGTGATGGTCAACAGAAGGCAAATATATATCAATATAAAACAATATTGAAGTAATGTCTTTACCCCCTGCAGAGTGTGGACGCTGTGCACTCAATCACCTTATTCACTGTAGTAAACGTGCACCGCTAGCTCACGTGACTGACTGTCTCCATGGTTACATCGTATATTATTATCTATGTAAACAGCTTCCATAGATACCGCCATAGCTCTCTGCAGCTGTAACACTTTCACACTTTGCAAATCATTTCACGATTTTGATAGTTATGAAGACAGAATATGTTTTTAAGGTCATGCTAGGCGGTTGCTATGGTGGTTGCTGTGGACTTGGCTGGACCGCGTCCGATTCCTGTTATTAGCTGTCTGCCGTAGGAAGGCTGCGTTCCATTTACAAGTAGTGACAGTCTGCCGCAACTCGAACTCAAACCCCGCTTTGTTCTTTAATTATAGGCCTTTTATAGCCGTTCATGACACACACACACACATAAAGCATTTTGCCTCACCATGAGAATGGAACTTTACCTAAGCTAACCTTTAAAATATCTGATATAGGATATAAAAATGAAGCAACCAGAGATTTAATGATGAAGACTCTGGGTTCTGTAGTGACCTGAATGACTCTTTGCATACAATTTATTGAAGAGGACTTTAGAATGCACTTTACATTTAGACTGTTGCTGTTTAATTTTTTACATTGTTGCGGTGTTATGTCATGAATAAGGTTCACCTGCTGGGGATTTGATGGATCAGATCATCATAATCAATGGGTCCTGAGGTGGGCGGGACTGTCTCTGGTGATGTCACCATGAAGGAACAGCATCTGGCACGTGTTGCTGAAACATCCCAGTACACTGGTGTAGTTTCCTCTCCAGCTGTGTGACATTTGACACTTCAACATTAAGGGGAAGAAGAAGAAACAGTGTTAGGTCAGGTGACCACATGGTTTCTAAAGTAACTGACAGGAAGTAACCAGGCCGTTAGAAATGGATGGCATGTGTTTAGAGTTACTGGAGTTGGGTAACTCTACTTACCAAAAGCAGAAGCACACAGATGAAGGATCAGATGCTGAATGTTGCAGGAACATGCTCGTGCGGTGGTCATTCAGTGCTGCTCCGGCAGGTTAGACAGTCCAAGACTGATATGCTGCCCATCTGAGAGTTTGAAAACACACATGCAAAGATTTATTTTGTATTACAGTCAAAGTTGGATGTTCATATTTGTCCTTTAAAAATGTTTGTGTATTTGAAAGCACTAACATTTAAGGATGACTTGGATCGTCTCCTTTAAAGGGGAGACAAGTGTATCCACTGATCTACGTCACTTTACCTGGATGATGACTCCTCTCCCCCTCACTCAGAAACACTCCTAATATAACCAAGCAAATAAATAATATTGAAGATTTACTTACATCATTACAAAAACATCAAAAACATCTCCCTTTGATTCTATTTCTCCATTCCTGCTGAACATCAGGCAACAAATATCTCAATAAATCACAGTAAAATGTAAAGCACATGTTTTCTCTGCTTTGTCTAACCTCTGCAGAGCCTCTGTCAAGAAAAACATATCTGTAAGCATAAAACAAATATACATTTCATAACACGTCACTGGACAAACCTCGGTTAGTTGATTTCCTCTGTGCAGTGCAGACGAACATCAGTCAGCAAGTCAAGGTGGTGAGATGGACTGGTGTCCTTTGTGACTCTGCTGGTTCTTCTGAGGAAACACCACCGTCTCTCCACACCGTCACCATTTGTGAGCACAAACTGCCGCTCTGCCAGCATGTAGGAAATCACATATCACACACACAGGGGTGAAGAAACATTAGAGCTCAACTTTGGATACTTTAGATCTAAACAGATCAAAGTAGCTCTTAGCTTCAACAATCAGTGAACAGACAAACAATGATACCATACTGATTCTGTATGAATACAATATGGTATTTTCAATACAGGTGTCAAATTAATTCATTAAAACTACTACAGATATATGTATATATATTTTTTTTGATAAATTAGTTTGCTAAATTATAAGAATATATTTTTTTTCATTTAACAATTGCAACTGAAAGAAATTAAATATTGAACAAAAATATATTGTCACATTCTGAGCATGCTCAGCATGCTGAAAGACTTGAAGTTGCTACAGATTTTAAGAAGTGATAATTATAGGGAAAAAACTTCTCTTTTTCATCCGTTTAATCAAACATTTGATGCCTCAGCTGTCTCAGTCCTATAGCGTTCTGCAACTACAACTAACCTGAAGCTTGGATTTGGCTGCAGGTGCCCCTGTACATCCTTCTCAGCAGCACACATGTGGGTACCATTTAATCACACTTCTTCCTGAGCTTTGCTTCATCACAAGACCAAAGGTGGCATCCCGTGTCACGGTCATATCATCATCCAGAAGAAACATTTGAAGAAACATCATGGAGAAGAAACATTTACGCGCCTCCTGGTTTTGTTTTCTGATCCTGCAAAAAGACTGAGGACAACAAAGCCCAGAGAACACGAGATACACAACATCCAACATTCAGACTCAACAGCCTCCATAAATGAAGAGCACCAGGTTGGTTCAGTTATAGTAGATATGAGCATACTTCACATTACTGGGTATGAATAATAATCAAGAGACAAACTTTAAAGATGCAGAGCATGATGTCCCACCATCAGACTGTAAACAAACATCCACCAGGCTTCTTTGCTGGCAAAATTGATGATTCTCCTATCAGGGATCAGTAACAGTATTAACCTGTGGTATAAGCAGCAGTCACTGAAATATTACTGTTTCAGATAAGAAATCTAGCACATAAAAGCCAGGGTGGGAGGGATCTCTGCAAACTGACTTACCTCTGCAAGTATGAAGCTCAACAAAAATCTGACTCTCCAGTCACAGACAAACAAAAAACTCCAGCTGGGAGATAGAAAACGCTGTCTGGGTCTTGCTGGATGTTGCTGGTCAGAGTCCACACATTAGCAGAGTGCTTCTTGGTCCCACTGACCCATATGGACAGTGACTGTGGAGAACTGTTCTGGAAAACAGAAAAGAGAATTAAAATAACAAAAAGCCAAAGAGGATTTCCACAAAGACTCTCTTGGAATCAGCAATCAAAAAATCACTGGTTCATATTTCAATTAAATATGAACAGGTTCCTTAAATGTACGCATTTCAGATCTGATTTAATTTAATTTCCTTCACACAGCACATTCGTCCAGGCTGACAGGTAAACATAGAATTAATCTCAGGTAACATGACTCATAGTAGAGATTCAGTAAGAAAGATTGCAGGCTCTAATATTATTACCACACAATCCAAGGACACACCAACAGCTCAGATTTCTAGAACTATTTAAACAAATGTCTTCTGAATATTCAATTCATGTTCACAGTGGGAGGGTGGGGGGTGTCGTGGAATTTTTTAAATAAAGTCTGCAACACAGAAAGAGCTGTGATCAAGCTATTTATTACTGCGCACAGGAGAGCAAACACACATCAAACATCACAGTTCAGTCATGTCAGCTCTGCTACTTCAGCGTTATCAGCACCTGTAAAGGGAGTTGTTTTCTCAAACTGCTGAAGTAAGTTCATCTAGTTTTAGAAACTTTCATTGAACAGTCTATAACAGTGTCACAACTAAGCATATGCATAAGCACTTAAATGCTTTAAATGAGAATAACATAAAATTTCTATTACAGGAGCTAGAGCCTGTCCCAGTAGTCATAGGTAGAGCACACCTGGACAGGTCACCAGTCTGTCAGAGGACTAACACAGATGCAGCCTGACTCAATCCTAAATGTTCAGCACACAGAGAGTTTAGTGTTAACTTGAGTCACTGATCATTTGCAGTATTACAGACTCTGGCAGTCTTTGCATGATGTCCACGTCACTGTACGTTTCTAGCTGACTCTCAGGTGTGACAGGTGTGCCAGCAGGAAAGAGTAATAATAGCCTGCATCCTGAGGTTTTTCATGCAGGATTAAAGGAGCCAGGCTTTGTTCACACAGCTAGGATTGTATTTTACACTGACCCTGGGTCAGTATAAGTATCATACAGTTTAAACGAAGCACTGAAACTTGCACATATTTATTACAGATGCACTGAAGCTAATCGAGATATTTGCTGTCAGTCTGTGGCTGCGATTAAACACTTTACTGGAAACTTTATTAACTAGTACTTCGTCAGTCATGACAGAAGCTAATATTTCTGTGCTAACATCGTTTAAACAGTAACAACTTTACTCCAATATAAGCTAACGTTTACACCGTAACTTTAAGCTAGCACCAATAAAGACGGTAAAACACGTAATAACATCTACAAATGCATCTTAAAGCTGTTATATTAGCACTCGGTGTATTACTAAGATAACCACATTAACATTATTGACACTCGCTGACTTTTTCTATAAATGCTGTCCGTTTAAATGGTATTACCTGTAAACACTGCTGTATCCACCGGATTGCAGCCAGAGTGGATTCTGGAGTCTTCCCACGCTCCTGTTAGTGATCCTCCATCTGGATGGATGATAACAACCTTCTGAACAATCTAGCAGGAGATGTTCCATATCTATGGGACTGATTTGTGCTAATAACGCCCATTGTATGGACTGATAACAGCCGAAGCGGGTGAATAAAGTCACCCAGTCGCTAGCTGTGCCATTACCCAGCATACACCAGCACAATATTAGGCACAGCACCACCATAGACATTTTCAGTGGTTTTGAATGCAGGACATGGTTATCTTACCTTGTAAAATGCATGACAATAAAACAGCTAACCACCATAAAATGGTATTGTGTGTGTATGTATGTGCGTGTGTGTGTGAGAGAGAGAGAGAAAGAGAGGGGGGGGGGGGGGGGGGGGGGAGAGATCAAAGGCGTGCGTTTATGTTTTTTCTTGATCAAGAGTGTGCCTCCTCTCTCTTATTGGATGTATGGTATAGCATGTTTATTCAGGTGCACCTTTGAAGTCTATGAGAATACTTTGCAGCCTGGTCTGAGTGGTCATTTCTGCACAGACACAATGAAGCGTGCACTCAGTTTAGAGGAGGCTGTTGCTGCAGTTTTGCACTCTCCACAAGCAGTGGAGATACTTCTGACAGCGAAGAAGAATTTTTGCCAGGCACCGAGGAGCTTTGCAGCTCATGTGCGGAGGAGGAGAAGGAGAAGAAGGAAGAAGAGCAGGAGGAAGAGACAAGACTGGAGGATGGCCAGTGGAGATCTAAAAATGGAGAAATCATGTGGCAACCCACACACGAAGAGGTCCTGCCATTTTTTCCTCCCCCCATTTTAACCCCAGGACCAACCCATTATGCAATTCGTATAGGATCAGCAGCCCTGTGAGCACTTTCCATCTTTTTTTTGCAGAGGACATTATGCAGCTAATCCTGCATTTCACCAACCTGCAGGGGCAACAGGTCAGTAAAAGACTGGAAGGACATAGATGAGGAGTTGCAGGCTTACATGGGGCTTGTGATGCTGGCTGGCCTGTACAGGTCTCAACATGAAACGACAACAAGCCTGTGAAATGGGGAGACAGGGCTCTTCTGTTTCCTGCTACCAAGTCCAGGACTCTGGGAAGAGAAAGCCCCACATCATCCTGGATTATAACAAATGCAAAGGGGCTGTGGATCATCTGGACCAGGTAAGCACAATTATAAGTCATTTATTTGCCAAATTGTTTACCGTTTCTCATTGTTATAACTGATAAAGTCAGATAATGTGATTATAATAGTTTTGATATGAGATGATAGTTTTAGACTATGATAGTTTTGATAGTTACAGTAAGGAGGGGGGGGTTCAGTTTGACGCCCACAGGCAGGAAGAATCTCTTGCTTATGGCTGTATAAATCTGTTCATGTCACCTGATCATTTCTTTTTGTTTTGCAGGTTTGTGGCAACTACTCCTGCCGTAGGAGGACACGTAGGTGGCCCATGTGTCTGTTCTACCGCATGATCGAGGTAAGCTGCTATAATGCTTTCATTCAGACAGCTGTAACTTTTGATAGAAGACGCATATACACATATTTATGGCTTTATCTTATAAAGTTCGATATCCCCGTGTTGAGCAAACAGGTTTTGCAGCTGTTTGATCTAAGATTTTCAAGTTATTCACAAAATGAATACCTATACTTTGTTTCGTGCGACAACTCCATTCAAATGCATGTAATAGTCAGAAACGCACTGAAATAAAGCATTCACAACTTCATGAAGACAGCTCTAACTTTTGATAGGAGACTCAGATATGCGTATTTATGGCTTTATCTTATCGAATTCAATATCCCCGTGTTGAGCAAACAGTTTTAAAGCTATTTGAGCTAAGATTTTTAAGTTATTCACAAGATGAAAACCTATACTTTGTTTCGTGCGAGAACTCCATTCAAATGCATGTAATAGTCAGAAACGCACTGTCTTGGCGAAATAAAGTGTTTTTGTACAGCTTCATGAAGTTACCTGTAACTTTTGATAGAAGGCTCAGACACACATCAATATGGCTTTGCCTTATACAATTCAGCATCTCCGTGCTGGGGAAACAGGTTTTGCAGCTGTTTGAGCCAAGATCTTCCAGTTATTGAAAAAATGAAAACCTATACTTTGTTTCGTGCGAGAACTCCATTCAAATGCATGTAACAGTCAGAAACGCACTGTCTTGGCGAAATAAAGCGTTCACTACTTCATGAAGACAGCTCTAACTTTTGATAGGAAACTCAGATATACGTATTTATGGCTTTATCTTATAGAATTCAATATCCCCGTGTTGAGCAAACAGTTTTAAAGCTATGTGAGCTAAGATTTTTAAGTTATTCACAACATAAAAAGCTATACTTTGTTTCGTGTGAGAACTCCTTTCAAATGCATGTAATAGTCAGAAACGCACTGTCTCAGCGAAATAAAGCCTTTTTGTACAACTTCATGAAGTTAGCTGTAACTTTTGATAGAAGGCTCAGATTTACGTATTTATGGCTTTATCTTATAATATTCAATATACCCGTGTTGAGCAAACAGGTTTGAGCTAAGATTTTCAAGATATTCACAAGATGAAAACCTATACTTTGTTTCGTGCGAGAACTGCATTCAAATGCATGTAATAGTCAGAAACGCACTGTCTTGGCGAAATAAAGTGTTTTTGTGCAACTTCATGAAGACAGCTGTAACTTTTGATAGAAGGCTCAGATATATGTATTCATGGCTTTATCTTATAGAATTCAATATCCCCGTGCTGGGAAAACAGCTTTTTCAGCTGTCTGAGCTAAGATTTTCAAGTTATTCACTTAATGAAAACCTATACTTTGTTTCGTGCGAGTTCCCCATTCAAATGCATGTAATAGTCAGAAAGGCACTGTCTTGGCGAAAGAAAGCGTTTTTGTACAACTTCATATAAATAGCTGTAACTTTTGATAGAAAATTCAGATATACGTATTCATGGCTTTATCTTATAGAATTCAATATCCCCGTGCTGGGCAGACAGGTTTTGCAGCTGTGTGAGCTAAGATTTCCAAGTTATTCACATAATGAAAACCTATACTTTGTTTCGGTCAACTTCGCCATTCAAAATGTATGTAACAGTGATAAACGCACTGTCTTAGCGAAAGAAAGCGTTTTTGTACAACTTCATATAAATAGCTGTAACTTTTGATAGAAGACTCAGATACATATGTTTATGGCTGTATCTTATAGAACTCAAGGTCCCCGTGCTGGGAAAACAGGTTTTGCAGCTGTTTGAGCTAAGATTTCCAAGTTATTCACATATTGAAAACCTATACTTTGTTTCGGTCGAGTTCTCCATTCAAATGCATGTAACAGTGAGAAACGCACTGTCTTGGCGAGAGAAAGCGTTTTTGTACAACTTCATATAAATAGCTGTAACTTTTGATAGAAGACTCGGACAAACATGTTTATGGCTTGATCTTTTAGAACTCAAGGTCCCCGTGCTGGGAAAACAGGTTTCACAGTTGTTTGAGCTAAGATTTCCTTTTTTTTTTTTTTTTTTTTTTTTCTTTAAATGACATCAGAAACAGCAGTATGCGACATTACGTGATGGCAGAGCTTCAGTTCATCCTTTGTCATTTTTTTTTTTTTTTTTTTTTAATAAATAGGACAGGGGGAATGAATGAGAGAGAGAGAGGGGGAGAGAAAGAAAGAAAACCCAAGGGGAGAAGAGACGGTGAGAAGGGGGGGGAAGAGAGACAAAAAAAAAAAACTCCTGGGTCACCTGTATGGAGAAAAAACAAACAAACAAACAGAGGAGACAGCAAACAACAAAGAGCAACATAATAATAGAGAAAACAAAGCACCATCACAATAAACTAGCTAGTCATAGATATCAGTATTTACTAAGTAATAAACGATATTGTGCAGCACGCAAGATAGACAGCGCACAGTGTGCTTTGAGGCAGCAGCCAAGAAAGCTTTAGTCCGCGTCTGTGAATACCCATGTGTGCATACCTGTGTGGATCAGCATGCTTGCATTCCAAAGGTTTCTCCATGTAATGATCTGCTAGGGAGTGTGGGGGGGCCACAGCCCCGTCCTCCAGGGTGTGAAGCGGGTATGGAGGAGATCAAAACTCCAGACATCCAGAGGCCCCCAGAACACAAGAGACCATGGAAGACCAACAGAGGGGCAGCCGCGCCACTGTCCCAGTAAGAGCTGAGGAGAGTCCCAGATGAGGGCTCACTCAGCAGCCGCGGAGCAGAAGCCAGGGGGGGTTGCAGTGACGCGCCCGTGAGCTCCGCCGGCCCCCAGCTGCGCCTGAGTGACCGAGCCCTAGGCCGAGAGGCCGGGGGCACCCCACCTCCAAAGGGGCCCGAGCGAGCCCCAGGCCCCGACAAGCGGCCGCCAAGGAGTGAGCCGGTGTGTACCCGGACGCCCACCCCCAGACACAAAGAACCACCAACACACCGACACCTGAGGGAGTCCGCCACCGGCAGGGGAAGTGGTGGTGGGTGGAGATAGGCCTCCAAACCTTGGAGGGCCTGAGGTGTCCCCAGAGAGGTGGCGTCTGATACCCAACCTGACATATAGACACAGACATACAGGCACACACAGACACAAACATCCATTCCCACCCTCATGCTCTCATATGCACTCACTCCACACTCAACCAACGTGGAGACAGACATAAAGAGACGCTGTACACACAATCACACTCCCCAAGCGTACTCTACAAACCGGGTCTAGGTACCCTTGCCCCTGGAGGGGGGAATTGCACCCAGACCCAGGTGGTGTTACCCTTTTCCCTGCGGTGGGGAGAGGCAGACCACCCCGACTCCGCAGCAGCAGGGAGGCCCCACACCCCAGACCGCAGTCGGACGGCCAACTCCTCCTACTAGCCCCCCCGCTCCAGCAGGCCGCAGAGAATGGGGGTGGGAGAAGACTCCAAACCTCCCTCCACCCGCTCATTGTAGTGTTGATGCATATGTGTTCTAAGGTGCAATTAAAACCCAGGAGGGCATGGAGCTACCTGCCAAGGAGCAGCAGGTAAGCGCATGGTCCCTCCTGCTAGCCCTCAATGACTAAGTGTATTTAAAATTGAGAGGTGGGCAACGACGCCAGGGGTGAGGTATACACCCTGATGGTGATTTGGACTCCGTGATTGTGCCCACCCCCAAGATCCTATATGTATGTGTAATGAGAGTGTGAATAATGTGAATGTCTAAGTTGTGGGATAAAATTGAGGCAGAGGCAGCCAGAAGGGGACAGGGGGGGGGGTAGCCTCCTCTGCACCCTGGTGACATACCCCCACTCCAAGGCCCTGCATGTGTGGGTGGTTGTGGAGGAGCGGGAAGAGGGAGGCAGCTGGAGATGGGGAGGGAAGGAAGGGAGGGGCAGGTAACCCCTCCCTGGGGCCAGCTCCCCCGCTGACCCCAGTAGGCACTCCCACCCTCCGCGACCCGCCAGGGAAGGGGGGCCCAGGCCCATCAGACCGGGGCCCAGTGCAGTAGCGCCCCCCGGCTCCACAGAGCCCTGGACAGTCCACCCAACCCCACCACAGAGAAAACTGCACCCACCCCACCAACCACACATCTTCCAGACTACATAAGACGGTAAACGCCCAGGCTGAGATCTTCCTCCACCTCTCCTGTATCTCCCCCTCCTGCAGAGAGTTCCTGAGAGAAGAAAGCTCCTGCCAGATGTGACCATCCCCCCCACCAGTTGAAGAGCCCCCCAGGCGGCTCGATGCACCGGCGGCACCCTGCTCCAGGGCCGGGCCCCCATGCACCCACCCGCCCACAACCCCGGCAACACACCAACCAGGACCCGAGCCCCCGAGGCCCGGCCCGGGCCCCCGCCCTGAGACGGAGCACCCCCAGAACCTCACGCCCATCCCGGACCCACCCAGGGGCAGCCAGGTTGCCAGGTCAGTAACCCACGTCCGTCAGCACAGACCCTCCCCTAGCCCCGCTGCACGCAGCCGCGAGGAAACAGTCACCTGAGAGCCAACAGAGCCCTCAACCGGACGTGACCGCTACCCCGGGTTGAGCCCCCCAAGGAAGATGCCTCCGGGGAACCCCCCTGATCTTTTAGAACTCAAGGTCCCCGTGCTGGGCAAACAGGTTTCACAGCCGTTTGAGCTAAGATTTCCAAGTTATTCACATAATGAAAACCTATACTTTGTTTCGGTTGAGTTCCCCATTCAAATGCATGTAACAGTGAGAAACGTACTGTCTTGGCGAAAGAAAGCATTTTTGTACAACTTCATATAAATAGCTGTAACTTTTAATAGAAGACTCAGACAAACATGTTTATGGCTTGATCTTTTAGAACTCAAGGTCCCCGTGCTGGGCAAACAGGTTTTGCAGCTGTTTGAGCTAAGATTTCCAAGTTATTCACATAATGAAAACCTATACTTTGTTTCGGTCAACTTCGCCATTCAAAATGTATGTAACATTGATAAACGCACTGTCTTAGCGAAAGAAAGCGTTTTTGTACAACTTCATATAAATAGCTGTAACTTTTGATAGAAGACTCGGACAAACATGTTTATGGCTTGATCTTTTAGAACTCAAGGTCCCTGTGCTGGGAAAACAGGTTTTGCAGCTGTTTGAGCTAAGATTTCCAAGTTATTCACATAATGAAAACCTATACTTTGTTTCGGTTGAGTTCCCCATTCAAATGCATGTAACAGTGAGAAACGTACTGTCTTGGCGAAAGAAAGCATTTTTGTACAACTTCATATAAATAGCTGTAACTTTTGATAGAAGACTCAGACAAACATGTTTATGGCTTTATCTTATAGAACTCAAGGTCCCCGTGCTGGGAAAACAGGTTTTGCAGCTGTTTGAGCTAAGATTTCCAAGTTATTCACATATTGAAAACCTATACTTTGTTTCGGTCAACTTCGCCATTCAAAATGTATGTAGCATTGATAAACGCACTGTCTTAGCGAAAGAAAGCGTTTTTGTACAACTTCATATAAATAGCTGTAACTTTTGATAGAAGACTCAGATACACATGATCATGGCTGTATCTTATAGAACTCAAGGTCCCCGTGCTGGGCAAACAGGTTTCACAGTTGTTTGAGCTAAGATTTCCAACTTATTCACATAATGAAAACCTATACTTTGTTTCGGTCGGGTTCTCCATTCAAATGCATGTAACAGTGAGAAACGCACTGTCTTGGCGAGAGAAAGCGTTTTTGTACAACTTCATATAAATAGCTGTAACTTTTGATAGAAGACTCAGACAAACATGTTTATGGCTTTATCTTATAGAACTCAATATCCCCGTGCTGGGCAAACAGGTTTCACAGTTGTTTGAGCTAAGATTTCCAAGTTATTCACATAATGAAAACCTATACTTTGTTTCGGTCAACTTCGCCATTCAAAATGTATGTAACAGTGATAAACGCACTGTCTTAGCGAAAGAAAGCGTTTTTGTACAACTTCATATAAATAGCTGTAACTTTTGATAGAAGACTCAGATACATATGTTTATGGCTGTATCTTATAGAACTCAAGGTCCCCGTGCTGGGAAAACAGGTTTTGCAGCTGTTTGAGCTAAGATTTCCAAGTTATTCACATATTGAAAACCTATACTTTGTTTCGGTCGAGTTCTCCATTCAAATGCATGTAACAGTGAGAAACGCACTGTCTTGGCGAGAGAAAGCGTTTTTGTACAACTTCATATAAATAGCTGTAACTTTTGATAGAAGACTCGGACAAACATGTTTATGGCTTGATCTTTTAGAACTCAAGGTCCCCGTGCTGGGAAAACAGGTTTCACAGTTGTTTGAGCTAAGATTTCCAACTTATTCACATAATGAAAACCTATACTTTGTTTCGGTCAACTTCGCCATTCAAAATGTATGTAACATTGATAAACGCACTGTCTTAGCGAAAGAAAGCGTTTTTGTACAACTTCATATAAATAGCTGTAACTTTTGATAGAAGACTCGGACAAACATGTTTATGGCTTGATCTTTTAGAACTCAAGGTCCCCGTGCTGGGCAAACAGGTTTCACAGCCGTTTGAGCTAAGATTTCCAAGTTATTCACATATTGAAAACCTATACTTTGTTTCGGTCAAGTTCCCCATTCAAATGCATGTAACAGTGAGAAACGTACTGTCTTGGCGAAAGAAAGCATTTTTGTACAACTTCATATAAATAGCTGTAACTTTTAATAGAAGACTCAGACAAACATGTTTATGGCTTGATCTTTTAGAACTCAAGGTCCCCGTGCTGGGCAAACAGGTTTTGCAGCTGTTTGAGCTAAGATTTCCAAGTTATTCACATAATGAAAACCTATACTTTGTTTCGGTCAACTTCGCCATTCAAAATGTATGTAACATTGATAAACGCACTGTCTTAGCGAAAGAAAGCGTTTTTGTACAACTTCATATAAATAGCTGTAACTTTTGATAGAAGACTCGGACAAACATGTTTATGGCTTGATCTTTTAGAACTCAAGGTCCCCGTGCTGGGAAAACAGGTTTTGCAGCTGTTTGAGCTAAGATTTCCAAGTTATTCACATAATGAAAACCTATACTTTGTTTCGGTTGAGTTCCCCATTCAAATGCATGTAACAGTGAGAAACGTACTGTCTTGGCGAAAGAAAGCATTTTTGTACAACTTCATATAAATAGCTGTAACTTTTGATAGAAGACTCAGACAAACATGTTTATGGCTTTATCTTATAGAACTCAAGGTCCCCGTGCTGGGAAAACAGCTTTTGCAGCTGTTTGAGCTAAGATTTCCAAGTTATTCACATAATGAAAACCTATACTTTGTTTCGGTCAACTTCGCCATTCAAAATGTATGTAACATTGATAAACGCACTGTCTTAGCGAAAGAAAGCGTTTTTGTACAACTTCATATAAATAGCTGTAACTTTTGATAGAAGACTCAGATACACATGATCATGGCTGTATCTTATAGAACTCAAGGTCCCCGTGCTGGGCAAACAGGTTTCACAGTTGTTTGAGCTAAGATTTCCAACTTATTCACATAATGAAAACCTATACTTTGTTTCGGTCGGGTTCTCCATTCAAATGCATGTAACAGTGAGAAACGCACTGTCTTGGCGAGAGAAAGCGTTTTTGTACAACTTCATATAAATAGCTGTAACTTTTGATAGAAGACTCAGACAAACATGTTTATGGCTTTATCTTATAGAACTCAATATCCCCGTGCTGGGCAAACAGGTTTCACAGCCGTTTGAGCTAAGATTTCCAAGTTATTCACATAATGAAAACCTATACTTTGTTTCGGTTGAGTTCCCCATTCAAATGCATGTAACAGTGAGAAACGTACTGTCTTGGCGAAAGAAAGCATTTTTGTACAACTTCATATAAATAGCTGTAACTTTTGATAGAAGACTCAGACAAACATGTTTATGGCTTTATCTTATAGAACTCAAGGTCCCCGTGCTGGGAAAACAGGTTTTGCAGCTGTTTGAGCTAAGATTTCCAAGTTATTCACATAATGAAAACCTATACTTTGTTTCGGTCAACTTCGCCATTCAAAATGTATGTAACATTGATAAACGCACTGTCTTAGCGAAAGAAAGCGTTTTTGTACAACTTCATATAAATAGCTGTAACTTTTGATAGAAGACTCGGACAAACATGTTTATGGCTTGATCTTTTAGAAGTCAAGGTCCCCGTGCTGGGCAAACAGGTTTCACAGCCGTTTGAGCTAAGATTTCCAAGTTATTCACATATTGAAAACCTATACTTTGTTTCGGTCAAGTTCCCCATTCAAATGCATGTAACAGTGAGAAACGCACTGTCTTGGCGAAAGAAAGCGTTTTTGTACAACTTCATATAAATAGCTGTAACTTTTGATAGAAGACTCGGACAAACATGTTTATGGCTTGATCTTTTAGAACTCAAGGTCCCCGTGCTGGGCAAACAGGTTTCACAGCCGTTTGAGCTAAGATTTCCAAGTTATTCACATAATGAAAACCTATACTTTGTTTCGGTTGAGTTCCCCATTCAAATGCATGTAACAGTGAGAAACGTACTGTCTTGGCGAAAGAAAGCATTTTTGTACAACTTCATATATTTATATGAAGTTGTACAAAAATACAGCTATTTAGCTGTAACTTTTGATAGAAGACTCAGACAAACATGTTTATGGCTTTATCGTATAGAACTCAAGGTCCCCGTGCTGGGAAAACAGGTTTTGCAGCTGTTTGAGCTAAGATTTCCAACTTATTCACATAATGAAAACCTATACTTTGTTTCGGTCAACTTCGCCATTCAAAATGTATGTAACATTGATAAACGCACTGTCTTAGCAAAAGAAAGCGTTTTTGTACAACTTCATATAAATAGCTGTAACTTTTGATAGAAGACTCAGATACACATGATCATGGCTGTATCTTATAGAACTCAAGGTCCCCGTGCTGGGCAAACAGGTTTCACAGTTGTTTGAGCTAAGATTTCCAAGTTATTCACATAATGAAAACCTATACTTTGTTTCGGTCGGGTTCTCCATTCAAATGCATGTAACAGTGAGAAACGCACTGTCTTGGCGAGAGAAAGCGTTTTTGTACAACTTCATATAAATAGCTGTAACTTTTGATAGAAGACTCAGACAAACATGTTTATGGCTTTATCTTATAGAACTCAATATCCCCGTGCTGGGCAAACAGGTTTCACAGCCGTTTGAGCTAAGATTTCCAACTTATTCACATAATGAAAACCTATACTTTGTTTCGGTTGAGTTCCCCATTCAAATGCATGTAACAGTGAGAAACGTACTGTCTTGGCGAAAGAAAGCATTTTTGTACAACTTCATATAAATAGCTGTAACTTTTGATAGAAGACTCAGACAAACATGTTTATGGCTTTATCTTATAGAACTCAAGGTCCCCGTGCTGGGAAAACAGGTTTATGCAGCTGTTTGAGCTAAGATTTCCAAGTTATTCACATAATGAAAACCTATACTTTGTTTCGGTCAACTTCGCCATTCAAAATGTATGTTACACTGATAAACGCACTGTCTTAGCGAAAGAAAGCGTTTTTGTACAACTTCATATAAATAGCTGTAACTTTTGATAGAAGACTCGGACAAACATGTTTATGGCTTGATCTTTTAGAACTCAAGGTCCCCGTGCTGGGAAAACAGGTTTCACAGTTGTTTGAGCTAAGATTTCCAACTTATTCACATAATGAAAACCTATACTTTGTTTCGGTCAACTTCGCCATTCAAAATGTATGTAACATTGATAAACGCACTGTCTTAGCGAAAGAAAGCGTTTTTGTACAACTTCATATAAATAGCTGTAACTTTTGATAGAAGACTCGGACAAACATGTTTATGGCTTGATCTTTTAGAAGTCAAGGTCCCCGTGCTGGGCAAACAGGTTTCACAGCCGTTTGAGCTAAGATTTCCAAGTTATTCACATATTGAAAACCTATACTTTGTTTCGGTCAAGTTCCCCATTCAAATGCATGTAACAGTGAGAAACGCACTGTCTTGGCGAAAGAAAGCGTTTTTGTACAACTTCATATAAATAGCTGTAACTTTTGATAGAAGACTCGGACAAACATGTTTATGGCTTGATCTTTTAGAACTCAAGGTCCCCGTGCTGGGCAAACAGGTTTTGCAGCCGTTTGAGCTAAGATTTCCAACTTATTCACATAATGAAAACCTATACTTTGTTTCGGTCGGGTTCTCCATTCAAGTGCATGTAACAGTGATAAACGCACTGTCTTGGCGAGAGAAAGCGTTTTTGTACAACTTCATATAAATAGCTGTAACTTTTGATAGAAGACTCAGACAAACATGTTTATGGCTTGATCTTTTAGAACTCAAGGTCCCCGTGCTGGGCAAACAGGTTTTGCAGCTGTTTGAGCTAAGATTTCCAAGTTATTCACATAATGAAAACCTATACTTTGTTTCGGTCAACTTCGCCATTCAAAATGTATGTAACATTGATAAACGCACTGTCTTAGCGAAAGAAAGCGTTTTTGTACAACTTCATATAAATAGCTGTAACTTTTGATAGAAGACTCGGACAAACATGTTTATGGCTTGATCTTTTAGAAGTCAAGGTCCCCGTGCTGGGCAAACAGGTTTCACAGCCGTTTGAGCTAAGATTTCCAAGTTATTCACATATTGAAAACCTATACTTTGTTTCGGTCAAGTTCCCCATTCAAATGCATGTAACAGTGAGAAACGCACTGTCTTGGCGAAAGAAAGCGTTTTTGTACAACTTCATATAAATAGCTGTAACTTTTGATAGAAGACTCGGACAAACATGTTTATGGCTTGATCTTTTAGAACTCAAGGTCCCCGTGCTGGGCAAACAGGTTTCACAGCCGTTTGAGCTAAGATTTCCAACTTATTCACATAATGAAAACCTATACTTTGTTTCGGTCGGGTTCTCCATTCAAGTGCATGTAACAGTGAGAAACGCACTGTCTTGGCGAGAGAAAGCGTTTTTGTACAACTTCATATAAATAGCTGTAACTTTTGATAGAAGACTCAGACAAACATGTTTATGGCTTTATCTTATAGAACTCAATATCCCCGTGCTGGGCAAACAGGTTTCACAGCCGTTTGAGCTAAGATTTCCAAGTTATTCACATAATGAAAACCTATACTTTGTTTCGGTTGAGTTCCCCATTCAAATGCATGTAACAGTGAGAAACGTACTGTCTTGGCGAAAGAAAGCATTTTTGTACAACTTCATATAAATAGCTGTAACTTTTAATAGAAGACTCAGACAAACATGTTTATGGCTTGATCTTTTAGAACTCAAGGTCCCCGTGCTGGGCAAACAGGTTTTGCAGCTGTTTGAGCTAAGATTTCCAAGTTATTCACATAATGAAAACCTATACTTTGTTTCGGTCAACTTCGCCATTCAAAATGTATGTAACATTGATAAACGCACTGTCTTAGCGAAAGAAAGCGTTTTTGTACAACTTCATATAAATAGCTGTAACTTTTGATAGAAGACTCGGACAAACATGTTTATGGCTTGATCTTTTAGAACTCAAGGTCCCCGTGCTGGGAAAACAGGTTTTGCAGCTGTTTGAGCTAAGATTTCCAAGTTATTCACATAATGAAAACCTATACTTTGTTTCGGTTGAGTTCCCCATTCAAATGCATGTAACAGTGAGAAACGTACTGTCTTGGCGAAAGAAAGCATTTTTGTACAACTTCATATAAATAGCTGTAACTTTTGATAGAAGACTCAGACAAACATGTTTATGGCTTTATCTTATAGAACTCAAGGTCCCCGTGCTGGGAAAACAGGTTTTGCAGCTGTTTAAGCTAAGATTTCCAAGTTATTCACATATTGAAAACCTATACTTTGTTTCGGTCAACTTCGCCATTCAAAATGTATGTAGCATTGATAAACGCACTGTCTTAGCGAAAGAAAGCGTTTTTGTACAACTTCATATAAATAGCTGTAACTTTTGATAGAAGACTCAGATACACATGATCATGGCTGTATCTTATAGAACTCAAGGTCCCCGTGCTGGGCAAACAGGTTTCACAGCCGTTTGAGCTAAGATTTCCAAGTTATTCACATAATGAAAACCTATACTTTCTTTCGGTTGAGTTCCCCATTCAAATGCATGTAACAGTGAGAAACGTACTGTCTTGGCGAAAGAAAGCATTTT
The DNA here is from genome assembly GCF_057382095.1 of Aulonocara sp. 'chitande type north' Nkhata Bay. NCBI lineage: Eukaryota > Metazoa > Chordata > Actinopteri > Cichliformes > Cichlidae > Aulonocara > Aulonocara sp. 'chitande type north' Nkhata Bay. The sequence continues at coordinate 268,410 of NC_141362.1, read as the reverse complement.
TGTACAACTTCATATAAATAGCTGTAACTTTTGATAGAAGACTCAGACAAACATGTTTATGGCTTTATCGTATAGAACTCAAGGTCCCCGTGCTGGGAAAACAGGTTTTGCAGCTGTTTGAGCTAAGATTTCCAACTTATTCACATAATGAAAACCTATACTTTGTTTCGGTCAACTTCGCCATTCAAAATGTATGTAACATTGATAAACGCACTGTCTTAGCAAAAGAAAGCGTTTTTGTACAACTTCATATAAATAGCTGTAACTTTTGATAGAAGACTCAGATACACATGATCATGGCTGTATCTTATAGAACTCAAGGTCCCCGTGCTGGGCAAACAGGTTTCACAGTTGTTTGAGCTAAGATTTCCAACTTATTCACATAATGAAAACCTATACTTTGTTTCGGTCGGGTTCTCCATTCAAATGCATGTAACAGTGAGAAACGCACTGTCTTGGCGAGAGAAAGCGTTTTTGTACAACTTCATATAAATAGCTGTAACTTTTGATAGAAGACTCAGACAAACATGTTTATGGCTTTATCTTATAGAACTCAATATCCCCGTGCTGGGCAAACAGGTTTCACAGCCGTTTGAGCTAAGATTTCCAACTTATTCACATAATGAAAACCTATACTTTGTTTCGGTTGAGTTCCCCATTCAAATGCATGTAACAGTGAGAAACGTACTGTCTTGGCGAAAGAAAGCATTTTTGTACAACTTCATATAAATAGCTGTAACTTTTGATAGAAGACTCAGACAAACATGTTTATGGCTTTATCTTATAGAACTCAAGGTCCCCGTGCTGGGAAAACAGGTTTATGCAGCTGTTTGAGCTAAGATTTCCAAGTTATTCACATAATGAAAACCTATACTTTGTTTCGGTCAACTTCGCCATTCAAAATGTATGTAACACTGATAAACGCACTGTCTTAGCGAAAGAAAGCGTTTTTGTACAACTTCATATAAATAGCTGTAACTTTTGATAGAAGACTCGGACAAACATGTTTATGGCTTGATCTTTTAGAACTCAAGGTCCCCGTGCTGGGAAAACAGGTTTCACAGTTGTTTGAGCTAAGATTTCCAACTTATTCACATAATGAAAACCTATACTTTGTTTCGGTCAACTTCGCCATTCAAAATGTATGTAACATTGATAAACGCACTGTCTTAGCGAAAGAAAGCGTTTTTGTACAACTTCATATAAATAGCTGTAACTTTTGATAGAAGACTCGGACAAACATGTTTATGGCTTGATCTTTTAGAACTCAAGGTCCCCGTGCTGGGAAAACAGGTTTATGCAGCTGTTTGAGCTAAGATTTCCAAGTTATTCACATAATGAAAACCTATACTTTGTTTCGGTCAACTTCGCCATTCAAAATGTATGTAACACTGATAAACGCACTGTCTTAGCGAAAGAAAGCGTTTTTGTACAACTTCATATAAATAGCTGTAACTTTTGATAGAAGACTCGGACAAACATGTTTATGGCTTGATCTTTTAGAACTCAAGGTCCCCGTGCTGGGAAAACAGGTTTCACAGTTGTTTGAGCTAAGATTTCCAACTTATTCACATAATGAAAACCTATACTTTGTTTCGGTCAACTTCGCCATTCAAAATGTATGTAACATTGATAAACGCACTGTCTTAGCGAAAGAAAGCGTTTTTGTACAACTTCATATAAATAGCTGTAACTTTTGATAGAAGACTCGGACAAACATGTTTATGGCTTGATCTTTTAGAAGTCAAGGTCCCCGTGCTGGGCAAACAGGTTTCACAGCCGTTTGAGCTAAGATTTCCAAGTTATTCACATATTGAAAACCTATACTTTGTTTCGGTCAAGTTCCCCATTCAAATGCATGTAACAGTGAGAAACGCACTGTCTTGGCGAAAGAAAGCGTTTTTGTACAACTTCATATAAATAGCTGTAACTTTTGATAGAAGACTCGGACAAACATGTTTATGGCTTGATCTTTTAGAACTCAAGGTCCCCGTGCTGGGCAAACAGGTTTTGCAGCCGTTTGAGCTAAGATTTCCAACTTATTCACATAATGAAAACCTATACTTTGTTTCGGTCGGGTTCTCCATTCAAGTGCATGTAACAGTGATAAACGCACTGTCTTGGCGAGAGAAAGCGTTTTTGTACAACTTCATATAAATAGCTGTAACTTTTGATAGAAGACTCAGACAAACATGTTTATGGCTTGATCTTTTAGAACTCAAGGTCCCCGTGCTGGGCAAACAGGTTTTGCAGCTGTTTGAGCTAAGATTTCCAAGTTATTCACATAATGAAAACCTATACTTTGTTTCGGTCAACTTCGCCATTCAAAATGTATGTAACATTGATAAACGCACTGTCTTAGCGAAAGAAAGCGTTTTTGTACAACTTCATATAAATAGCTGTAACTTTTGATAGAAGACTCGGACAAACATGTTTATGGCTTGATCTTTTAGAACTCAAGGTCCCCGTGCTGGGAAAACAGGTTTTGCAGCTGTTTGAGCTAAGATTTCCAAGTTATTCACATAATGAAAACCTATACTTTGTTTCGGTTGAGTTCCCCATTCAAATGCATGTAACAGTGAGAAACGTACTGTCTTGGCGAAAGAAAGCATTTTTGTACAACTTCATATAAATAGCTGTAACTTTTGATAGAAGACTCAGACAAACATGTTTATGGCTTTATCTTATAGAACTCAAGGTCCCCGTGCTGGGAAAACAGGTTTTGCAGCTGTTTGAGCTAAGATTTCCAAGTTATTCACATAATGAAAACCTATACTTTGTTTCGGTCAACTTCCCCATTCAAAATGTATGTAACATTGATAAACGCACTGTCTTAGCAAAAGAAAGCATTTTTGTACAACTTCATATAAATAGCTGTAACTTTTGATAGAAGACTCAGATACACATGATCATGGCTGTATCTTATAGAACTCAAGGTCCCCGTGCTGGGCAAACAGGTTTCACAGTTGTTTGAGCTAAGATTTCCAACTTATTCACATAATGAAAACCTATACTTTGTTTCGGTCGGGTTCTCCATTCAAATGCATGTAACAGTGAGAAACGCACTGTCTTGGCGAGAGAAAGCGTTTTTGTACAACTTCATATAAATAGCTGTAACTTTTGATAGAAGACTCAGACAAACATGTTTATGGCTTTATCTTATAGAACTCAATATCCCCGTGCTGGGCAAACAGGTTTCACAGTTGTTTGAGCTAAGATTTCCAAGTTATTCACATAATGAAAACCTATACTTTGTTTCGGTCAACTTCGCCATTCAAAATGTATGTAACACTGATAAACGCACTGTCTTAGCGAAAGAAAGCGTTTTTGTACAACTTCATATAAATAGCTGTAACTTTTGATAGAAGACTCAGATACACATGATCATGGCTGTATCTTATAGAACTCAAGGTCCCCGTGCTGGGCAAACAGGTTTCACAGTTGTTTGAGCTAAGATTTCCAACTTATTCACATAATGAAAACCTATACTTTGTTTCGGTCGGGTTCTCCATTCAAATGCATGTAACAGTGAGAAACGCACTGTCTTGGCGAGAGAAAGCGTTTTTGTACAACTTCATATAAATAGCTGTAACTTTTGATAGAAGACTCAGACAAACATGTTTATGGCTTTATCTTATAGAACTCAATATCCCCGTGCTGGGCAAACAGGTTTCACAGTTGTTTGAGCTAAGATTTCCAAGTTATTCACATAATGAAAACCTATACTTTGTTTCGGTCAACTTCGCCATTCAAAATGTATGTAACATTGATAAACGCACTGTCTTAGCGAAAGAAAGCGTTTTTGTACAACTTCATATAAATAGCTGTAACTTTTGATAGAAGACTCGGACAAACATGTTTATGGCTTGATCTTTTAGAACTCAAGGTCCCCGTGCTGGGCAAACAGGTTTCACAGCCGTTTGAGCTAAGATTTCCAAGTTATTCACATATTGAAAACCTATACTTTGTTTCGGTCAAGTTCCCCATTCAAATGCATGTAACAGTGAGAAACGCACTGTCTTGGCGAAAGAAAGCGTTTTTGTACAACTTCATATAAATAGCTGTAACTTTTGATAGAAGACTCGGACAAACATGTTTATGGCTTGATCTTTTAGAACTCAAGGTCCCTGTGCTGGGAAAACAGGTTTTGCAGCTGTTTGAGCTAAGATTTCCAAGTTATTCACATAATGAAAACCTATACTTTGTTTCGGTTGAGTTCCCCATTCAAATGCATGTAACAGTGAGAAACGTACTGTCTTGGCGAAAGAAAGCATTTTTGTACAACTTCATATAAATAGCTGTAACTTTTGATAGAAGACTCAGACAAACATGTTTATGGCTTTATCTTATAGAACTCAAGGTCCCCGTGCTGGGAAAACAGGTTTTGCAGCTGTTTGAGCTAAGATTTCCAAGTTATTCACATATTGAAAACCTATACTTTGTTTCGGTCAACTTCGCCATTCAAAATGTATGTAGCATTGATAAACGCACTGTCTTAGCGAAAGAAAGCGTTTTTGTACAACTTCATATAAATAGCTGTAACTTTTGATAGAAGACTCAGATACACATGATCATGGCTGTATCTTATAGAACTCAAGGTCCCCGTGCTGGGCAAACAGGTTTCACAGTTGTTTGAGCTAAGATTTCCAACTTATTCACATAATGAAAACCTATACTTTGTTTCGGTCGGGTTCTCCATTCAAATGCATGTAACAGTGAGAAACGCACTGTCTTGGCGAGAGAAAGCGTTTTTGTACAACTTCATATAAATAGCTGTAACTTTTGATAGAAGACTCAGACAAACATGTTTATGGCTTTATCTTATAGAACTCAATATCCCCGTGCTGGGCAAACAGGTTTCACAGTTGTTTGAGCTAAGATTTCCAAGTTATTCACATAATGAAAACCTATACTTTGTTTCGGTCAACTTCGCCATTCAAAATGTATGTAACAGTGATAAACGCACTGTCTTAGCGAAAGAAAGCGTTTTTGTACAACTTCATATAAATAGCTGTAACTTTTGATAGAAGACTCAGATACATATGTTTATGGCTGTATCTTATAGAACTCAAGGTCCCCGTGCTGGGAAAACAGGTTTTGCAGCTGTTTGAGCTAAGATTTCCAAGTTATTCACATATTGAAAACCTATACTTTGTTTCGGTCGAGTTCTCCATTCAAATGCATGTAACAGTGAGAAACGCACTGTCTTGGCGAGAGAAAGCGTTTTTGTACAACTTCATATAAATAGCTGTAACTTTTGATAGAAGACTCGGACAAACATGTTTATGGCTTGATCTTTTAGAACTCAAGGTCCCCGTGCTGGGAAAACAGGTTTCACAGTTGTTTGAGCTAAGATTTCCAACTTATTCACATAATGAAAACCTATACTTTGTTTCGGTCAACTTCGCCATTCAAAATGTATGTAACATTGATAAACGCACTGTCTTAGCGAAAGAAAGCGTTTTTGTACAACTTCATATAAATAGCTGTAACTTTTGATAGAAGACTCGGACAAACATGTTTATGGCTTGATCTTTTAGAACTCAAGGTCCCCGTGCTGGGCAAACAGGTTTCACAGCCGTTTGAGCTAAGATTTCCAAGTTATTCACATATTGAAAACCTATACTTTGTTTCGGTCAAGTTCCCCATTCAAATGCATGTAACAGTGAGAAACGTACTGTCTTGGCGAAAGAAAGCATTTTTGTACAACTTCATATAAATAGCTGTAACTTTTAATAGAAGACTCAGACAAACATGTTTATGGCTTGATCTTTTAGAACTCAAGGTCCCCGTGCTGGGCAAACAGGTTTTGCAGCTGTTTGAGCTAAGATTTCCAAGTTATTCACATAATGAAAACCTATACTTTGTTTCGGTCAACTTCGCCATTCAAAATGTATGTAACATTGATAAACGCACTGTCTTAGCGAAAGAAAGCGTTTTTGTACAACTTCATATAAATAGCTGTAACTTTTGATAGAAGACTCGGACAAACATGTTTATGGCTTGATCTTTTAGAACTCAAGGTCCCCGTGCTGGGAAAACAGGTTTTGCAGCTGTTTGAGCTAAGATTTCCAAGTTATTCACATAATGAAAACCTATACTTTGTTTCGGTTGAGTTCCCCATTCAAATGCATGTAACAGTGAGAAACGTACTGTCTTGGCGAAAGAAAGCATTTTTGTACAACTTCATATAAATAGCTGTAACTTTTGATAGAAGACTCAGACAAACATGTTTATGGCTTTATCTTATAGAACTCAAGGTCCCCGTGCTGGGAAAACAGGTTTTGCAGCTGTTTGAGCTAAGATTTCCAAGTTATTCACATAATGAAAACCTATACTTTGTTTCGGTCAACTTCGCCATTCAAAATGTATGTAACATTGATAAACGCACTGTCTTAGCGAAAGAAAGCGTTTTTGTACAACTTCATATAAATAGCTGTAACTTTTGATAGAAGACTCAGATACACATGATCATGGCTGTATCTTATAGAACTCAAGGTCCCCGTGCTGGGCAAACAGGTTTCACAGTTGTTTGAGCTAAGATTTCCAACTTATTCACATAATGAAAACCTATACTTTGTTTCGGTCGGGTTCTCCATTCAAATGCATGTAACAGTGAGAAACGCACTGTCTTGGCGAGAGAAAGCGTTTTTGTACAACTTCATATAAATAGCTGTAACTTTTGATAGAAGACTCAGACAAACATGTTTATGGCTTTATCTTATAGAACTCAATATCCCCGTGCTGGGCAAACAGGTTTCACAGCCGTTTGAGCTAAGATTTCCAAGTTATTCACATAATGAAAACCTATACTTTGTTTCGGTTGAGTTCCCCATTCAAATGCATGTAACAGTGAGAAACGTACTGTCTTGGCGAAAGAAAGCATTTTTGTACAACTTCATATAAATAGCTGTAACTTTTGATAGAAGACTCAGACAAACATGTTTATGGCTTTATCTTATAGAACTCAAGGTCCCCGTGCTGGGAAAACAGGTTTTGCAGCTGTTTGAGCTAAGATTTCCAAGTTATTCACATAATGAAAACCTATACTTTGTTTCGGTCAACTTCGCCATTCAAAATGTATGTAACATTGATAAACGCACTGTCTTAGCGAAAGAAAGCGTTTTTGTACAACTTCATATAAATAGCTGTAACTTTTGATAGAAGACTCGGACAAACATGTTTATGGCTTGATCTTTTAGAAGTCAAGGTCCCCGTGCTGGGCAAACAGGTTTCACAGCCGTTTGAGCTAAGATTTCCAAGTTATTCACATATTGAAAACCTATACTTTGTTTCGGTCAAGTTCCCCATTCAAATGCATGTAACAGTGAGAAACGCACTGTCTTGGCGAAAGAAAGCGTTTTTGTACAACTTCATATAAATAGCTGTAACTTTTGATAGAAGACTCGGACAAACATGTTTATGGCTTGATCTTTTAGAACTCAAGGTCCCCGTGCTGGGCAAACAGGTTTCACAGCCGTTTGAGCTAAGATTTCCAAGTTATTCACATAATGAAAACCTATACTTTGTTTCGGTTGAGTTCCCCATTCAAATGCATGTAACAGTGAGAAACGTACTGTCTTGGCGAAAGAAAGCATTTTTGTACAACTTCATATATTTATATGAAGTTGTACAAAAATACAGCTATTTAGCTGTAACTTTTGATAGAAGACTCAGACAAACATGTTTATGGCTTTATCGTATAGAACTCAAGGTCCCCGTGCTGGGAAAACAGGTTTTGCAGCTGTTTGAGCTAAGATTTCCAACTTATTCACATAATGAAAACCTATACTTTGTTTCGGTCAACTTCGCCATTCAAAATGTATGTAACATTGATAAACGCACTGTCTTAGCAAAAGAAAGCGTTTTTGTACAACTTCATATAAATAGCTGTAACTTTTGATAGAAGACTCAGATACACATGATCATGGCTGTATCTTATAGAACTCAAGGTCCCCGTGCTGGGCAAACAGGTTTCACAGTTGTTTGAGCTAAGATTTCCAAGTTATTCACATAATGAAAACCTATACTTTGTTTCGGTCGGGTTCTCCATTCAAATGCATGTAACAGTGAGAAACGCACTGTCTTGGCGAGAGAAAGCGTTTTTGTACAACTTCATATAAATAGCTGTAACTTTTGATAGAAGACTCAGACAAACATGTTTATGGCTTTATCTTATAGAACTCAATATCCCCGTGCTGGGCAAACAGGTTTCACAGCCGTTTGAGCTAAGATTTCCAACTTATTCACATAATGAAAACCTATACTTTGTTTCGGTTGAGTTCCCCATTCAAATGCATGTAACAGTGAGAAACGTACTGTCTTGGCGAAAGAAAGCATTTTTGTACAACTTCATATAAATAGCTGTAACTTTTGATAGAAGACTCAGACAAACATGTTTATGGCTTTATCTTATAGAACTCAAGGTCCCCGTGCTGGGAAAACAGGTTTATGCAGCTGTTTGAGCTAAGATTTCCAAGTTATTCACATAATGAAAACCTATACTTTGTTTCGGTCAACTTCGCCATTCAAAATGTATGTTACACTGATAAACGCACTGTCTTAGCGAAAGAAAGCGTTTTTGTACAACTTCATATAAATAGCTGTAACTTTTGATAGAAGACTCGGACAAACATGTTTATGGCTTGATCTTTTAGAACTCAAGGTCCCCGTGCTGGGAAAACAGGTTTCACAGTTGTTTGAGCTAAGATTTCCAACTTATTCACATAATGAAAACCTATACTTTGTTTCGGTCAACTTCGCCATTCAAAATGTATGTAACATTGATAAACGCACTGTCTTAGCGAAAGAAAGCGTTTTTGTACAACTTCATATAAATAGCTGTAACTTTTGATAGAAGACTCGGACAAACATGTTTATGGCTTGATCTTTTAGAAGTCAAGGTCCCCGTGCTGGGCAAACAGGTTTCACAGCCGTTTGAGCTAAGATTTCCAAGTTATTCACATATTGAAAACCTATACTTTGTTTCGGTCAAGTTCCCCATTCAAATGCATGTAACAGTGAGAAACGCACTGTCTTGGCGAAAGAAAGCGTTTTTGTACAACTTCATATAAATAGCTGTAACTTTTGATAGAAGACTCGGACAAACATGTTTATGGCTTGATCTTTTAGAACTCAAGGTCCCCGTGCTGGGCAAACAGGTTTTGCAGCCGTTTGAGCTAAGATTTCCAACTTATTCACATAATGAAAACCTATACTTTGTTTCGGTCGGGTTCTCCATTCAAGTGCATGTAACAGTGATAAACGCACTGTCTTGGCGAGAGAAAGCGTTTTTGTACAACTTCATATAAATAGCTGTAACTTTTGATAGAAGACTCAGACAAACATGTTTATGGCTTGATCTTTTAGAACTCAAGGTCCCCGTGCTGGGCAAACAGGTTTTGCAGCTGTTTGAGCTAAGATTTCCAAGTTATTCACATAATGAAAACCTATACTTTGTTTCGGTCAACTTCGCCATTCAAAATGTATGTAACATTGATAAACGCACTGTCTTAGCGAAAGAAAGCGTTTTTGTACAACTTCATATAAATAGCTGTAACTTTTGATAGAAGACTCGGACAAACATGTTTATGGCTTGATCTTTTAGAAGTCAAGGTCCCCGTGCTGGGCAAACAGGTTTCACAGCCGTTTGAGCTAAGATTTCCAAGTTATTCACATATTGAAAACCTATACTTTGTTTCGGTCAAGTTCCCCATTCAAATGCATGTAACAGTGAGAAACGCACTGTCTTGGCGAAAGAAAGCGTTTTTGTACAACTTCATATAAATAGCTGTAACTTTTGATAGAAGACTCGGACAAACATGTTTATGGCTTGATCTTTTAGAACTCAAGGTCCCCGTGCTGGGCAAACAGGTTTCACAGCCGTTTGAGCTAAGATTTCCAACTTATTCACATAATGAAAACCTATACTTTGTTTCGGTCGGGTTCTCCATTCAAGTGCATGTAACAGTGAGAAACGCACTGTCTTGGCGAGAGAAAGCGTTTTTGTACAACTTCATATAAATAGCTGTAACTTTTGATAGAAGACTCAGACAAACATGTTTATGGCTTTATCTTATAGAACTCAATATCCCCGTGCTGGGCAAACAGGTTTCACAGCCGTTTGAGCTAAGATTTCCAAGTTATTCACATAATGAAAACCTATACTTTGTTTCGGTTGAGTTCCCCATTCAAATGCATGTAACAGTGAGAAACGTACTGTCTTGGCGAAAGAAAGCATTTTTGTACAACTTCATATAAATAGCTGTAACTTTTAATAGAAGACTCAGACAAACATGTTTATGGCTTGATCTTTTAGAACTCAAGGTCCCCGTGCTGGGCAAACAGGTTTTGCAGCTGTTTGAGCTAAGATTTCCAAGTTATTCACATAATGAAAACCTATACTTTGTTTCGGTCAACTTCGCCATTCAAAATGTATGTAACATTGATAAACGCACTGTCTTAGCGAAAGAAAGCGTTTTTGTACAACTTCATATAAATAGCTGTAACTTTTGATAGAAGACTCGGACAAACATGTTTATGGCTTGATCTTTTAGAACTCAAGGTCCCCGTGCTGGGAAAACAGGTTTTGCAGCTGTTTGAGCTAAGATTTCCAAGTTATTCACATAATGAAAACCTATACTTTGTTTCGGTTGAGTTCCCCATTCAAATGCATGTAACAGTGAGAAACGTACTGTCTTGGCGAAAGAAAGCATTTTTGTACAACTTCATATAAATAGCTGTAACTTTTGATAGAAGACTCAGACAAACATGTTTATGGCTTTATCTTATAGAACTCAAGGTCCCCGTGCTGGGAAAACAGGTTTTGCAGCTGTTTAAGCTAAGATTTCCAAGTTATTCACATATTGAAAACCTATACTTTGTTTCGGTCAACTTCGCCATTCAAAATGTATGTAGCATTGATAAACGCACTGTCTTAGCGAAAGAAAGCGTTTTTGTACAACTTCATATAAATAGCTGTAACTTTTGATAGAAGACTCAGATACACATGATCATGGCTGTATCTTATAGAACTCAAGGTCCCCGTGCTGGGCAAACAGGTTTCACAGCCGTTTGAGCTAAGATTTCCAAGTTATTCACATAATGAAAACCTATACTTTGTTTCGGTTGAGTTCCCCATTCAAATGCATGTAACAGTGAGAAACGTACTGTCTTGGCGAAAGAAAGCATTTTTGTACAACTTCATATAAATAGCTGTAACTTTTGATAGAAGACTCAGACAAACATGTTTATGGCTTTATCGTATAGAACTCAAGGTCCCCGTGCTGGGAAAACAGGTTTTGCAGCTGTTTGAGCTAAGATTTCCAACTTATTCACATAATGAAAACCTATACTTTGTTTCGGTCAACTTCGCCATTCAAAATGTATGTAACATTGATAAACGCACTGTCTTAGCAAAAGAAAGCGTTTTTGTACAACTTCATATAAATAGCTGTAACTTTTGATAGAAGACTCAGATACACATGATCATGGCTGTATCTTATAGAACTCAAGGTCCCCGTGCTGGGAAAACAGGTTTCACAGTTGTTTGAGCTAAGATTTCCAACTTATTCACATAATGAAAACCTATACTTTGTTTCGGTCAACTTCGCCATTCAAAATGTATGTAACATTGATAAACGCACTGTCTTAGCGAAAGAAAGCGTTTTTGTACAACTTCATATAAATAGCTGTAACTTTTGATAGAAGACTCGGACAAACATGTTTATGGCTTGATCTTTTAGAAGTCAAGGTCCCCGTGCTGGGCAAACAGGTTTCACAGCCGTTTGAGCTAAGATTTCCAAGTTATTCACATATTGAAAACCTATACTTTGTTTCGGTCAAGTTCCCCATTCAAATGCATGTAACAGTGAGAAACGCACTGTCTTGGCGAAAGAAAGCGTTTTTGTACAACTTCATATAAATAGCTGTAACTTTTGATAGAAGACTCGGACAAACATGTTTATGGCTTGATCTTTTAGAACTCAAGGTCCCCGTGCTGGGCAAACAGGTTTTGCAGCCGTTTGAGCTAAGATTTCCAACTTATTCACATAATGAAAACCTATACTTTGTTTCGGTCGGGTTCTCCATTCAAGTGCATGTAACAGTGATAAACGCACTGTCTTGGCGAGAGAAAGCGTTTTTGTACAACTTCATATAAATAGCTGTAACTTTTGATAGAAGACTCAGACAAACATGTTTATGGCTTGATCTTTTAGAACTCAAGGTCCCCGTGCTGGGCAAACAGGTTTTGCAGCTGTTTGAGCTAAGATTTCCAAGTTATTCACATAATGAAAACCTATACTTTGTTTCGGTCAACTTCGCCATTCAAAATGTATGTAACATTGATAAACGCACTGTCTTAGCGAAAGAAAGCGTTTTTGTACAACTTCATATAAATAGCTGTAACTTTTGATAGAAGACTCGGACAAACATGTTTATGGCTTGATCTTTTAGAACTCAAGGTCCCCGTGCTGGGAAAACAGGTTTTGCAGCTGTTTGAGCTAAGATTTCCAAGTTATTCACATAATGAAAACCTATACTTTGTTTCGGTTGAGTTCCCCATTCAAATGCATGTAACAGTGAGAAACGTACTGTCTTGGCGAAAGAAAGCATTTTTGTACAACTTCATATAAATAGCTGTAACTTTTGATAGAAGACTCAGACAAACATGTTTATGGCTTTATCTTATAGAACTCAAGGTCCCCGTGCTGGGAAAACAGGTTTTGCAGCTGTTTGAGCTAAGATTTCCAAGTTATTCACATAATGAAAACCTATACTTTGTTTCGGTCAACTTCCCCATTCAAAATGTATGTAACATTGATAAACGCACTGTCTTAGCAAAAGAAAGCATTTTTGTACAACTTCATATAAATAGCTGTAACTTTTGATAGAAGACTCAGATACACATGATCATGGCTGTATCTTATAGAACTCAAGGTCCCCGTGCTGGGCAAACAGGTTTCACAGTTGTTTGAGCTAAGATTTCCAACTTATTCACATAATGAAAACCTATACTTTGTTTCGGTCGGGTTCTCCATTCAAATGCATGTAACAGTGAGAAACGCACTGTCTTGGCGAGAGAAAGCGTTTTTGTACAACTTCATATAAATAGCTGTAACTTTTGATAGAAGACTCAGACAAACATGTTTATGGCTTTATCTTATAGAACTCAATATCCCCGTGCTGGGCAAACAGGTTTCACAGTTGTTTGAGCTAAGATTTCCAAGTTATTCACATAATGAAAACCTATACTTTGTTTCGGTCAACTTCGCCATTCAAAATGTATGTAACACTGATAAACGCACTGTCTTAGCGAAAGAAAGCGTTTTTGTACAACTTCATATAAATAGCTGTAACTTTTGATAGAAGACTCAGATACACATGATCATGGCTGTATCTTATAGAACTCAAGGTCCCCGTGCTGGGCAAACAGGTTTCACAGTTGTTTGAGCTAAGATTTCCAACTTATTCACATAATGAAAACCTATACTTTGTTTCGGTCGGGTTCTCCATTCAAATGCATGTAACAGTGAGAAACGCACTGTCTTGGCGAGAGAAAGCGTTTTTGTACAACTTCATATAAATAGCTGTAACTTTTGATAGAAGACTCAGACAAACATGTTTATGGCTTTATCTTATAGAACTCAATATCCCCGTGCTGGGCAAACAGGTTTCACAGTTGTTTGAGCTAAGATTTCCAAGTTATTCACATAATGAAAACCTATACTTTGTTTCGGTCAACTTCGCCATTCAAAATGTATGTAACATTGATAAACGCACTGTCTTAGCGAAAGAAAGCGTTTTTGTACAACTTCATATAAATAGCTGTAACTTTTGATAGAAGACTCGGACAAACATGTTTATGGCTTGATCTTTTAGAACTCAAGGTCCCCGTGCTGGGCAAACAGGTTTCACAGCCGTTTGAGCTAAGATTTCCAAGTTATTCACATATTGAAAACCTATACTTTGTTTCGGTCAAGTTCCCCATTCAAATGCATGTAACAGTGAGAAACGCACTGTCTTGGCGAAAGAAAGCGTTTTTGTACAACTTCATATAAATAGCTGTAACTTTTGATAGAAGACTCGGACAAACATGTTTATGGCTTGATCTTTTAGAACTCAAGGTCCCCGTGCTGGGCAAACAGGTTTCACAGCCGTTTGAGCTAAGATTTCCAACTTATTCACATAATGAAAACCTATACTTTGTTTCGGTCGGGTTCTCCATTCAAGTGCATGTAACAGTGAGAAACGCACTGTCTTGGCGAGAGAAAGCGTTTTTGTACAACTTCATATAAATAGCTGTAACTTTTGATAGAAGACTCAGACAAACATGTTTATGGCTTTATCTTATAGAACTCAATATCCCCGTGCTGGGCAAACAGGTTTCACAGCCGTTTGAGCTAAGATTTCCAAGTTATTCACATAATGAAAACCTATACTTTGTTTCGGTTGAGTTCCCCATTCAAATGCATGTAACAGTGAGAAACGTACTGTCTTGGCGAAAGAAAGCATTTTTGTACAACTTCATATAAATAGCTGTAACTTTTAATTGAAGACTCAGACAAACATGTTTATGGCTTGATCTTTTAGAACTCAAGGTCCCCGTGCTGGGCAAACAGGTTTTGCAGCTGTTTGAGCTAAGATTTCCAAGTTATTCACATAATGAAAACCTATACTTTGTTTCGGTCAACTTCGCCATTCAAAATGTATGTAACATTGATAAACGCACTGTCTTAGCGAAAGAAAGCGTTTTTGTACAACTTCATATAAATAGCTGTAACTTTTGATAGAAGACTCGGACAAACATGTTTATGGCTTGATCTTTTAGAACTCAAGGTCCCCGTGCTGGGAAAACAGGTTTTGCAGCTGTTTGAGCTAAGATTTCCAAGTTATTCACATAATGAAAACCTATACTTTGTTTCGGTCGAGTTCCCCATTCAAATGCATGTAACAGTGAGAAACGTACTGTCTTGGCGAAAGAAAGCATTTTTGTACAACTTCATATAAATAGCCTTAACTTTTGATAGAAGACTCAGACAAACATGTTTATGGCTTTATCTTATAGAACTCAAGGTCCCCGTGCTGGGAAAACAGGTTTTGCAGCTGTTTGAGCTAAGATTTCCAAGTTATTCACATAATGAAAACCTATACTTTGTTTCGGTCAACTTCCCCATTCAAAATGTATGTAACATTGATAAACGCACTGTCTTAGCAAAAGAAAGCGTTTTTGTACAACTTCATATAAATAGCTGTAACTTTTGATAGAAGACTCAGATACACATGATCATGGCTGTATCTTATAGAACTCAAGGTCCCCGTGCTGGGCAAACAGGTTTCACAGTTGTTTGAGCTAAGATTTCCAACTTATTCACATAATGAAAACCTATACTTTGTTTCGGTCGGGTTCTCCATTCAAATGCATGTAACAGTGAGAAACGCACTGTCTTGGCGAGAGAAAGCGTTTTTGTACAACTTCATATAAATAGCTGTAACTTTTGATAGAAGACTCAGACAAACATGTTTATGGCTTTATCTTATAGAACTCAATATCCCCGTGCTGGGCAAACAGGTTTCACAGTTGTTTGAGCTAAGATTTCCAAGTTATTCACATAATGAAAACCTATACTTTGTTTCGGTCAACTTCGCCATTCAAAATGTATGTAACACTGATAAACGCACTGTCTTAGCGAAAGAAAGCGTTTTTGTACAACTTCATATAAATAGCTGTAACTTTTGATAGAAGACTCGGACAAACATGTTTATGGCTTGATCTTTTAGAAGTCAAGGTCCCCGTGCTGGGCAAACAGGTTTCACAGTTGTTTGAGCTAAGATTTCCAACTTATTCACATAATGAAAACCTATACTTTGTTTCGGTCAACTTCGCCATTCAAAATGTATGTAACATTGATAAACGCACTGTCTTAGCGAAAGAAAGCGTTTTTGTACAACTTCATATAAATAGCTGTAACTTTTGATAGAAGACTCAGACAAACATGTTTATGGCTTTATCGTATAGAACTCAAGGTCCCCGTGCTGGGAAAACAGGTTTTGCAGCTGTTTGAGCTAAGATTTCCAACTTATTCACATAATGAAAACCTATACTTTGTTTCGGTCAACTTCGCCATTCAAAATGTATGTAACATTGATAAACGCACTGTCTTAGCAAAAGAAAGCGTTTTTGTACAACTTCATATAAATAGCTGTAACTTTTGATAGAAGACTCAGATACACATGATCATGGCTGTATCTTATAGAACTCAAGGTCCCCGTGCTGGGCAAACAGGTTTCACAGTTGTTTGAGCTAAGATTTCCAACTTATTCACATAATGAAAACCTATACTTTGTTTCGGTCGGGTTCTCCATTCAAATGCATGTAACAGTGAGAAACGCACTGTCTTGGCGAGAGAAAGCGTTTTTGTACAACTTCATATAAATAGCTGTAACTTTTGATAGAAGACTCAGACAAACATGTTTATGGCTTTATCTTATAGAACTCAATATCCCCGTGCTGGGCAAACAGGTTTCACAGCCGTTTGAGCTAAGATTTCCAACTTATTCACATAATGAAAACCTATACTTTGTTTCGGTTGAGTTCCCCATTCAAATGCATGTAACAGTGAGAAACGTACTGTCTTGGCGAAAGAAAGCATTTTTGTACAACTTCATATAAATAGCTGTAACTTTTGATAGAAGACTCAGACAAACATGTTTATGGCTTTATCTTATAGAACTCAAGGTCCCCGTGCTGGGAAAACAGGTTTATGCAGCTGTTTGAGCTAAGATTTCCAAGTTATTCACATAATGAAAACCTATACTTTGTTTCGGTCAACTTCGCCATTCAAAATGTATGTAACACTGATAAACGCACTGTCTTAGCGAAAGAAAGCGTTTTTGTACAACTTCATATAAATAGCTGTAACTTTTGATAGAAGACTCGGACAAACATGTTTATGGCTTGATCTTTTAGAAGTCAAGGTCCCCGTGCTGGGCAAACAGGTTTCACAGCCGTTTGAGCTAAGATTTCCAAGTTATTCACATATTGAAAACCTATACTTTGTTTCGGTCAAGTTCCCCATTCAAATGCATGTAACAGTGAGAAACGCACTGTCTTGGCGAAAGAAAGCGTTTTTGTACAACTTCATATAAATAGCTGTAACTTTTGATAGAAGACTCGGACAAACATGTTTATGGCTTGATCTTTTAGAACTCAAGGTCCCCGTGCTGGGCAAACAGGTTTTGCAGCCGTTTGAGCTAAGATTTCCAACTTATTCACATAATGAAAACCTATACTTTGTTTCGGTCGGGTTCTCCATTCAAGTGCATGTAACAGTGATAAACGCACTGTCTTGGCGAGAGAAAGCGTTTTTGTACAACTTCATATAAATAGCTGTAACTTTTGATAGAAGACTCAGACAAACATGATCATGGCTGTATCTTATAGAACTCAAGGTCCCCGTGCTGGGCAAACAGGTTTCACAGCCGTTTGAGCTAAGATTTCCAACTTATTCACATAATGAAAACCTATACTTTGTTTCGGTTGGGTTCTCCATTCAAATGCATGTAACAGTGAGAAACGCACTGTCTTGGCGAGAGAAAGCATTTTTGTACAACTTCATATAAATAGCTGTAACTTTTGATAGAAGACTCAGACAAACATGTTTATCTTATAGAACTCAAGGTCCCCGTGCTGGGAAAACAGGTTTATGCAGCTGTTTGAGCTAAGATTTCCAAGTTATTCACATAATGAAAACCTATACTTTGTTTCGGTCAACTTCGCCATTCAAAATGTATGTAACACTGATAAACGCACTGTCTTAGCGAAAGAAAGCGTTTTTGTACAACTTCATATAAATAGCTGTAACTTTTGATAGAAGACTCGGACAAACATGTTTATGGCTTGATCTTTTAGAACTCAAGGTCCCCGTGCTGGGAAAACAGGTTTCACAGTTGTTTGAGCTAAGATTTCCAACTTATTCACATAATGAAAACCTATACTTTGTTTCGGTCAACTTCGCCATTCAAAATGTATGTAACATTGATAAACGCACTGTCTTAGCGAAAGAAAGCGTTTTTGTACAACTTCATATAAATAGCTGTAACTTTTGATAGAAGACTCGGACAAACATGTTTATGGCTTGATCTTTTAGAAGTCAAGGTCCCCGTGCTGGGCAAACAGGTTTCACAGCCGTTTGAGCTAAGATTTCCAAGTTATTCACATATTGAAAACCTATACTTTGTTTCGGTCAAGTTCCCCATTCAAATGCATGTAACAGTGAGAAACGCACTGTCTTGGCGAAAGAAAGCGTTTTTGTACAACTTCATATAAATAGCTGTAACTTTTGATAGAAGACTCGGACAAACATGTTTATGGCTTGATCTTTTAGAACTCAAGGTCCCCGTGCTGGGCAAACAGGTTTTGCAGCCGTTTGAGCTAAGATTTCCAACTTATTCACATAATGAAAACCTATACTTTGTTTCGGTCGGGTTCTCCATTCAAGTGCATGTAACAGTGATAAACGCACTGTCTTGGCGAGAGAAAGCGTTTTTGTACAACTTCATATAAATAGCTGTAACTTTTGATAGAAGACTCAGACAAACATGTTTATGGCTTGATCTTTTAGAACTCAAGGTCCCCGTGCTGGGCAAACAGGTTTTGCAGCTGTTTGAGCTAAGATTTCCAACTTATTCACATAATGAAAACCTATACTTTGTTTCGGTCAACTTCGCCATTCAAAATGTATGTAACATTGATAAACGCACTGTCTTAGCGAAAGAAAGCGTTTTTGTACAACTTCATATAAATAGCTGTAACTTTTGATAGAAGACTCGGACAAACATGTTTATGGCTTGATCTTTTAGAACTCAAGGTCCCCGTGCTGGGAAAACAGGTTTTGCAGCTGTTTGAGCTAAGATTTCCAAGTTATTCACATAATGAAAACCTATACTTTGTTTCGGTTGAGTTCCCCATTCAAATGCATGTAACAGTGAGAAACGTACTGTCTTGGCGAAAGAAAGCATTTTTGTACAACTTCATATAAATAGCTGTAACTTTTGATAGAAGACTCAGACAAACATGTTTATGGCTTTATCTTATAGAACTCAAGGTCCCCGTGCTGGGAAAACAGGTTTTGCAGCTGTTTGAGCTAAGATTTCCAAGTTATTCACATAATGAAAACCTATACTTTGTTTCGGTCAACTTCCCCATTCAAAATGTATGTAACATTGATAAACGCACTGTCTTAGCAAAAGAAAGCATTTTTGTACAACTTCATATAAATAGCTGTAACTTTTGATAGAAGACTCAGATACACATGATCATGGCTGTATCTTATAGAACTCAAGGTCCCCGTGCTGGGCAAACAGGTTTCACAGTTGTTTGAGCTAAGATTTCCAACTTATTCACATAATGAAAACCTATACTTTGTTTCGGTCGGGTTCTCCATTCAAATGCATGTAACAGTGAGAAACGCACTGTCTTGGCGAGAGAAAGCGTTTTTGTACAACTTCATATAAATAGCTGTAACTTTTGATAGAAGACTCAGACAAACATGTTTATGGCTTTATCTTATAGAACTCAATATCCCCGTGCTGGGCAAACAGGTTTCACAGTTGTTTGAGCTAAGATTTCCAAGTTATTCACATAATGAAAACCTATACTTTGTTTCGGTCAACTTCGCCATTCAAAATGTATGTAACACTGATAAACGCACTGTCTTAGCGAAAGAAAGCGTTTTTGTACAACTTCATATAAATAGCTGTAACTTTTGATAGAAGACTCAGATACACATGATCATGGCTGTATCTTATAGAACTCAAGGTCCCCGTGCTGGGCAAACAGGTTTCACAGTTGTTTGAGCTAAGATTTCCAACTTATTCACATAATGAAAACCTATACTTTGTTTCGGTCGGGTTCTCCATTCAAATGCATGTAACAGTGAGAAACGCACTGTCTTGGCGAGAGAAAGCGTTTTTGTACAACTTCATATAAATAGCTGTAACTTTTGATAGAAGACTCAGACAAACATGTTTATGGCTTTATCTTATAGAACTCAATATCCCCGTGCTGGGCAAACAGGTTTCACAGTTGTTTGAGCTAAGATTTCCAAGTTATTCACATAATGAAAACCTATACTTTGTTTCGGTCAACTTCGCCATTCAAAATGTATGTAACATTGATAAACGCACTGTCTTAGCGAAAGAAAGCGTTTTTGTACAACTTCATATAAATAGCTGTAACTTTTGATAGAAGACTCGGACAAACATGTTTATGGCTTGATCTTTTAGAACTCAAGGTCCCCGTGCTGGGCAAACAGGTTTCACAGCCGTTTGAGCTAAGATTTCCAAGTTATTCACATATTGAAAACCTATACTTTGTTTCGGTCAAGTTCCCCATTCAAATGCATGTAACAGTGAGAAACGCACTGTCTTGGCGAAAGAAAGCGTTTTTGTACAACTTCATATAAATAGCTGTAACTTTTGATAGAAGACTCGGACAAACATGTTTATGGCTTGATCTTTTAGAACTCAAGGTCCCCGTGCTGGGCAAACAGGTTTCACAGCCGTTTGAGCTAAGATTTCCAACTTATTCACATAATGAAAACCTATACTTTGTTTCGGTCGGGTTCTCCATTCAAGTGCATGTAACAGTGAGAAACGCACTGTCTTGGCGAGAGAAAGCGTTTTTGTACAACTTCATATAAATAGCTGTAACTTTTGATAGAAGACTCAGACAAACATGTTTATGGCTTTATCTTATAGAACTCAATATCCCCGTGCTGGGCAAACAGGTTTCACAGCCGTTTGAGCTAAGATTTCCAAGTTATTCACATAATGAAAACCTATACTTTGTTTCGGTTGAGTTCCCCATTCAAATGCATGTAACAGTGAGAAACGTACTGTCTTGGCGAAAGAAAGCATTTTTGTACAACTTCATATAAATAGCTGTAACTTTTAATTGAAGACTCAGACAAACATGTTTATGGCTTGATCTTTTAGAACTCAAGGTCCCCGTGCTGGGCAAACAGGTTTTGCAGCTGTTTGAGCTAAGATTTCCAAGTTATTCACATAATGAAAACCTATACTTTGTTTCGGTCAACTTCGCCATTCAAAATGTATGTAACATTGATAAACGCACTGTCTTAGCGAAAGAAAGCGTTTTTGTACAACTTCATATAAATAGCTGTAACTTTTGATAGAAGACTCGGACAAACATGTTTATGGCTTGATCTTTTAGAACTCAAGGTCCCCGTGCTGGGAAAACAGGTTTTGCAGCTGTTTGAGCTAAGATTTCCAAGTTATTCACATAATGAAAACCTATACTTTGTTTCGGTCGAGTTCCCCATTCAAATGCATGTAACAGTGAGAAACGTACTGTCTTGGCGAAAGAAAGCATTTTTGTACAACTTCATATAAATAGCCTTAACTTTTGATAGAAGACTCAGACAAACATGTTTATGGCTTTATCTTATAGAACTCAAGGTCCCCGTGCTGGGAAAACAGGTTTTGCAGCTGTTTGAGCTAAGATTTCCAAGTTATTCACATAATGAAAACCTATACTTTGTTTCGGTCAACTTCCCCATTCAAAATGTATGTAACATTGATAAACGCACTGTCTTAGCAAAAGAAAGCGTTTTTGTACAACTTCATATAAATAGCTGTAACTTTTGATAGAAGACTCAGATACACATGATCATGGCTGTATCTTATAGAACTCAAGGTCCCCGTGCTGGGCAAACAGGTTTCACAGTTGTTTGAGCTAAGATTTCCAACTTATTCACATAATGAAAACCTATACTTTGTTTCGGTCGGGTTCTCCATTCAAATGCATGTAACAGTGAGAAACGCACTGTCTTGGCGAGAGAAAGCGTTTTTGTACAACTTCATATAAATAGCTGTAACTTTTGATAGAAGACTCAGACAAACATGTTTATGGCTTTATCTTATAGAACTCAATATCCCCGTGCTGGGCAAACAGGTTTCACAGTTGTTTGAGCTAAGATTTCCAAGTTATTCACATAATGAAAACCTATACTTTGTTTCGGTCAACTTCGCCATTCAAAATGTATGTAACACTGATAAACGCACTGTCTTAGCGAAAGAAAGCGTTTTTGTACAACTTCATATAAATAGCTGTAACTTTTGATAGAAGACTCGGACAAACATGTTTATGGCTTGATCTTTTAGAAGTCAAGGTCCCCGTGCTGGGCAAACAGGTTTCACAGTTGTTTGAGCTAAGATTTCCAACTTATTCACATAATGAAAACCTATACTTTGTTTCGGTCAACTTCGCCATTCAAAATGTATGTAACATTGATAAACGCACTGTCTTAGCGAAAGAAAGCGTTTTTGTACAACTTCATATAAATAGCTGTAACTTTTGATAGAAGACTCAGACAAACATGTTTATGGCTTTATCGTATAGAACTCAAGGTCCCCGTGCTGGGAAAACAGGTTTTGCAGCTGTTTGAGCTAAGATTTCCAACTTATTCACATAATGAAAACCTATACTTTGTTTCGGTCAACTTCGCCATTCAAAATGTATGTAACATTGATAAACGCACTGTCTTAGCAAAAGAAAGCGTTTTTGTACAACTTCATATAAATAGCTGTAACTTTTGATAGAAGACTCAGATACACATGATCATGGCTGTATCTTATAGAACTCAAGGTCCCCGTGCTGGGCAAACAGGTTTCACAGTTGTTTGAGCTAAGATTTCCAACTTATTCACATAATGAAAACCTATACTTTGTTTCGGTCGGGTTCTCCATTCAAATGCATGTAACAGTGAGAAACGCACTGTCTTGGCGAGAGAAAGCGTTTTTGTACAACTTCATATAAATAGCTGTAACTTTTGATAGAAGACTCAGACAAACATGTTTATGGCTTTATCTTATAGAACTCAATATCCCCGTGCTGGGCAAACAGGTTTCACAGCCGTTTGAGCTAAGATTTCCAACTTATTCACATAATGAAAACCTATACTTTGTTTCGGTTGAGTTCCCCATTCAAATGCATGTAACAGTGAGAAACGTACTGTCTTGGCGAAAGAAAGCATTTTTGTACAACTTCATATAAATAGCTGTAACTTTTGATAGAAGACTCAGACAAACATGTTTATGGCTTTATCTTATAGAACTCAAGGTCCCCGTGCTGGGAAAACAGGTTTATGCAGCTGTTTGAGCTAAGATTTCCAAGTTATTCACATAATGAAAACCTATACTTTGTTTCGGTCAACTTCGCCATTCAAAATGTATGTAACACTGATAAACGCACTGTCTTAGCGAAAGAAAGCGTTTTTGTACAACTTCATATAAATAGCTGTAACTTTTGATAGAAGACTCGGACAAACATGTTTATGGCTTGATCTTTTAGAAGTCAAGGTCCCCGTGCTGGGCAAACAGGTTTCACAGCCGTTTGAGCTAAGATTTCCAAGTTATTCACATATTGAAAACCTATACTTTGTTTCGGTCAAGTTCCCCATTCAAATGCATGTAACAGTGAGAAACGCACTGTCTTGGCGAAAGAAAGCGTTTTTGTACAACTTCATATAAATAGCTGTAACTTTTGATAGAAGACTCGGACAAACATGTTTATGGCTTGATCTTTTAGAACTCAAGGTCCCCGTGCTGGGCAAACAGGTTTTGCAGCCGTTTGAGCTAAGATTTCCAACTTATTCACATAATGAAAACCTATACTTTGTTTCGGTCGGGTTCTCCATTCAAGTGCATGTAACAGTGATAAACGCACTGTCTTGGCGAGAGAAAGCGTTTTTGTACAACTTCATATAAATAGCTGTAACTTTTGATAGAAGACTCAGACAAACATGATCATGGCTGTATCTTATAGAACTCAAGGTCCCCGTGCTGGGCAAACAGGTTTCACAGTTGTTTGAGCTAAGATTTCCAACTTATTCACATAATGAAAACCTATACTTTGTTTCGGTCGGGTTCTCCATTCAAATGCATGTAACAGTGAGAAACGCACTGTCTTGGCGAGAGAAAGCGTTTTTGTACAACTTCATATAAATAGCTGTAACTTTTGATAGAAGACTCAGACAAACATGTTTATGGCTTTATCTTATAGAACTCAATATCCCCGTGCTGGGCAAACAGGTTTCACAGTTGTTTGAGCTAAGATTTCCAAGTTATTCACATAATGAAAACCTATACTTTGTTTCGGTCAACTTCGCCATTCAAAATGTATGTAACACTGATAAACGCACTGTCTTAGCGAAAGAAAGCGTTTTTGTACAACTTCATATAAATAGCTGTAACTTTTGATAGAAGACTCGGACAAACATGTTTATGGCTTGATCTTTTAGAAGTCAAGGTCCCCGTGCTGGGCAAACAGGTTTCACAGTTGTTTGAGCTAAGATTTCCAACTTATTCACATAATGAAAACCTATACTTTGTTTCGGTCAACTTCGCCATTCAAAATGTATGTAACATTGATAAACGCACTGTCTTAGCGAAAGAAAGCGTTTTTGTACAACTTCATATAAATAGCTGTAACTTTTGATAGAAGACTCAGACAAACATGTTTATGGCTTTATCGTATAGAACTCAAGGTCCCCGTGCTGGGAAAACAGGTTTTGCAGCTGTTTGAGCTAAGATTTCCAACTTATTCACATAATGAAAACCTATACTTTGTTTCGGTCAACTTCGCCATTCAAAATGTATGTAACATTGATAAACGCACTGTCTTAGCAAAAGAAAGCGTTTTTGTACAACTTCATATAAATAGCTGTAACTTTTGATAGAAGACTCAGATACACATGATCATGGCTGTATCTTATAGAACTCAAGGTCCCCGTGCTGGGCAAACAGGTTTCACAGTTGTTTGAGCTAAGATTTCCAACTTATTCACATAATGAAAACCTATACTTTGTTTCGGTCGGGTTCTCCATTCAAATGCATGTAACAGTGAGAAACGCACTGTCTTGGCGAGAGAAAGCGTTTTTGTACAACTTCATATAAATAGCTGTAACTTTTGATAGAAGACTCAGACAAACATGTTTATGGCTTTATCTTATAGAACTCAATATCCCCGTGCTGGGCAAACAGGTTTCACAGCCGTTTGAGCTAAGATTTCCAACTTATTCACATAATGAAAACCTATACTTTGTTTCGGTTGAGTTCCCCATTCAAATGCATGTAACAGTGAGAAACGTACTGTCTTGGCGAAAGAAAGCATTTTTGTACAACTTCATATAAATAGCTGTAACTTTTGATAGAAGACTCAGACAAACATGTTTATGGCTTTATCTTATAGAACTCAAGGTCCCCGTGCTGGGAAAACAGGTTTATGCAGCTGTTTGAGCTAAGATTTCCAAGTTATTCACATAATGAAAACCTATACTTTGTTTCGGTCAACTTCGCCATTCAAAATGTATGTAACACTGATAAACGCACTGTCTTAGCGAAAGAAAGCGTTTTTGTACAACTTCATATAAATAGCTGTAACTTTTGATAGAAGACTCGGACAAACATGTTTATGGCTTGATCTTTTAGAAGTCAAGGTCCCCGTGCTGGGCAAACAGGTTTCACAGCCGTTTGAGCTAAGATTTCCAAGTTATTCACATATTGAAAACCTATACTTTGTTTCGGTCAAGTTCCCCATTCAAATGCATGTAACAGTGAGAAACGCACTGTCTTGGCGAAAGAAAGCGTTTTTGTACAACTTCATATAAATAGCTGTAACTTTTGATAGAAGACTCGGACAAACATGTTTATGGCTTGATCTTTTAGAACTCAAGGTCCCCGTGCTGGGCAAACAGGTTTTGCAGCCGTTTGAGCTAAGATTTCCAACTTATTCACATAATGAAAACCTATACTTTGTTTCGGTCGGGTTCTCCATTCAAGTGCATGTAACAGTGATAAACGCACTGTCTTGGCGAGAGAAAGCGTTTTTGTACAACTTCATATAAATAGCTGTAACTTTTGATAGAAGACTCAGACAAACATGATCATGGCTGTATCTTATAGAACTCAAGGTCCCCGTGCTGGGCAAACAGGTTTCACAGTTGTTTGAGCTAAGATTTCCAACTTATTCACATAATGAAAACCTATACTTTGTTTCGGTCGGGTTCTCCATTCAAATGCATGTAACAGTGAGAAACGCACTGTCTTGGCGAGAGAAAGCGTTTTTGTACAACTTCATATAAATAGCTGTAACTTTTGATAGAAGACTCAGACAAACATGTTTATGGCTTTATCTTATAGAACTCAATATCCCCGTGCTGGGCAAACAGGTTTCACAGTTGTTTGAGCTAAGATTTCCAAGTTATTCACATAATGAAAACCTATACTTTGTTTCGGTCAACTTCGCCATTCAAAATGTATGTAACACTGATAAACGCACTGTCTTAGCGAAAGAAAGCGTTTTTGTACAACTTCATATAAATAGCTGTAACTTTTGATAGAAGACTCGGACAAACATGTTTATGGCTTGATCTTTTAGAAGTCAAGGTCCCCGTGCTGGGCAAACAGGTTTCACAGTTGTTTGAGCTAAGATTTCCAACTTATTCACATAATGAAAACCTATACTTTGTTTCGGTCAACTTCGCCATTCAAAATGTATGTAACATTGATAAACGCACTGTCTTAGCGAAAGAAAGCGTTTTTGTACAACTTCATATAAATAGCTGTAACTTTTGATAGAAGACTCAGACAAACATGTTTATGGCTTTATCGTATAGAACTCAAGGTCCCCGTGCTGGGAAAACAGGTTTTGCAGCTGTTTGAGCTAAGATTTCCAACTTATTCACATAATGAAAACCTATACTTTGTTTCGGTCAACTTCGCCATTCAAAATGTATGTAACATTGATAAACGCACTGTCTTAGCAAAAGAAAGCGTTTTTGTACAACTTCATATAAATAGCTGTAACTTTTGATAGAAGACTCAGATACACATGATCATGGCTGTATCTTATAGAACTCAAGGTCCCCGTGCTGGGCAAACAGGTTTCACAGTTGTTTGAGCTAAGATTTCCAACTTATTCACATAATGAAAACCTATACTTTGTTTCGGTCGGGTTCTCCATTCAAATGCATGTAACAGTGAGAAACGCACTGTCTTGGCGAGAGAAAGCGTTTTTGTACAACTTCATATAAATAGCTGTAACTTTTGATAGAAGACTCAGACAAACATGTTTATGGCTTTATCTTATAGAACTCAATATCCCCGTGCTGGGCAAACAGGTTTCACAGCCGTTTGAGCTAAGATTTCCAACTTATTCACATAATGAAAACCTATACTTTGTTTCGGTTGAGTTCCCCATTCAAATGCATGTAACAGTGAGAAACGTACTGTCTTGGCGAAAGAAAGCATTTTTGTACAACTTCATATAAATAGCTGTAACTTTTGATAGAAGACTCAGACAAACATGTTTATGGCTTTATCTTATAGAACTCAAGGTCCCCGTGCTGGGAAAACAGGTTTATGCAGCTGTTTGAGCTAAGATTTCCAAGTTATTCACATAATGAAAACCTATACTTTGTTTCGGTCAACTTCGCCATTCAAAATGTATGTAACACTGATAAACGCACTGTCTTAGCGAAAGAAAGCGTTTTTGTACAACTTCATATAAATAGCTGTAACTTTTGATAGAAGACTCGGACAAACATGTTTATGGCTTGATCTTTTAGAAGTCAAGGTCCCCGTGCTGGGCAAACAGGTTTCACAGCCGTTTGAGCTAAGATTTCCAAGTTATTCACATATTGAAAACCTATACTTTGTTTCGGTCAAGTTCCCCATTCAAATGCATGTAACAGTGAGAAACGCACTGTCTTGGCGAAAGAAAGCGTTTTTGTACAACTTCATATAAATAGCTGTAACTTTTGATAGAAGACTCGGACAAACATGTTTATGGCTTGATCTTTTAGAACTCAAGGTCCCCGTGCTGGGCAAACAGGTTTTGCAGCCGTTTGAGCTAAGATTTCCAACTTATTCACATAATGAAAACCTATACTTTGTTTCGGTCGGGTTCTCCATTCAAGTGCATGTAACAGTGATAAACGCACTGTCTTGGCGAGAGAAAGCGTTTTTGTACAACTTCATATAAATAGCTGTAACTTTTGATAGAAGACTCAGACAAACATGTTTATGGCTTGATCTTTTAGAACTCAAGGTCCCCGTGCTGGGCAAACAGGTTTTGCAGCTGTTTGAGCTAAGATTTCCAAGTTATTCACATAATGAAAACCTATACTTTGTTTCGGTCAACTTCGCCATTCAAAATGTATGTAACATTGATAAACGCACTGTCTTAGCGAAAGAAAGCGTTTTTGTACAACTTCATATAAATAGCTGTAACTTTTGATAGAAGACTCGGACAAACATGTTTATGGCTTGATCTTTTAGAACTCAAGGTCCCCGTGCTGGGAAAACAGGTTTTGCAGCTGTTTGAGCTAAGATTTCCAAGTTATTCACATAATGAAAACCTATACTTTGTTTCGGTTGAGTTCCCCATTCAAATGCATGTAACAGTGAGAAACGTACTGTCTTGGCGAAAGAAAGCATTTTTGTACAACTTCATATAAATAGCTGTAACTTTTGATAGAAGACTCAGACAAACATGTTTATGGCTTTATCTTATAGAACTCAAGGTCCCCGTGCTGGGAAAACAGGTTTTGCAGCTGTTTGAGCTAAGATTTCCAAGTTATTCACATAATGAAAACCTATACTTTGTTTCGGTCAACTTCCCCATTCAAAATGTATGTAACATTGATAAACGCACTGTCTTAGCAAAAGAAAGCATTTTTGTACAACTTCATATAAATAGCTGTAACTTTTGATAGAAGACTCAGATACACATGATCATGGCTGTATCTTATAGAACTCAAGGTCCCCGTGCTGGGCAAACAGGTTTCACAGTTGTTTGAGCTAAGATTTCCAACTTATTCACATAATGAAAACCTATACTTTGTTTCGGTCGGGTTCTCCATTCAAATGCATGTAACAGTGAGAAACGCACTGTCTTGGCGAGAGAAAGCGTTTTTGTACAACTTCATATAAATAGCTGTAACTTTTGATAGAAGACTCAGACAAACATGTTTATGGCTTTATCTTATAGAACTCAATATCCCCGTGCTGGGCAAACAGGTTTCACAGTTGTTTGAGCTAAGATTTCCAAGTTATTCACATAATGAAAACCTATACTTTGTTTCGGTCAACTTCGCCATTCAAAATGTATGTAACACTGATAAACGCACTGTCTTAGCGAAAGAAAGCGTTTTTGTACAACTTCATATAAATAGCTGTAACTTTTGATAGAAGACTCAGATACACATGATCATGGCTGTATCTTATAGAACTCAAGGTCCCCGTGCTGGGCAAACAGGTTTCACAGTTGTTTGAGCTAAGATTTCCAACTTATTCACATAATGAAAACCTATACTTTGTTTCGGTCGGGTTCTCCATTCAAATGCATGTAACAGTGAGAAACGCACTGTCTTGGCGAGAGAAAGCGTTTTTGTACAACTTCATATAAATAGCTGTAACTTTTGATAGAAGACTCAGACAAACATGTTTATGGCTTTATCTTATAGAACTCAATATCCCCGTGCTGGGCAAACAGGTTTCACAGTTGTTTGAGCTAAGATTTCCAAGTTATTCACATAATGAAAACCTATACTTTGTTTCGGTCAACTTCGCCATTCAAAATGTATGTAACATTGATAAACGCACTGTCTTAGCGAAAGAAAGCGTTTTTGTACAACTTCATATAAATAGCTGTAACTTTTGATAGAAGACTCGGACAAACATGTTTATGGCTTGATCTTTTAGAACTCAAGGTCCCCGTGCTGGGCAAACAGGTTTCACAGCCGTTTGAGCTAAGATTTCCAAGTTATTCACATATTGAAAACCTATACTTTGTTTCGGTCAAGTTCCCCATTCAAATGCATGTAACAGTGAGAAACGCACTGTCTTGGCGAAAGAAAGCGTTTTTGTACAACTTCATATAAATAGCTGTAACTTTTGATAGAAGACTCGGACAAACATGTTTATGGCTTGATCTTTTAGAACTCAAGGTCCCCGTGCTGGGCAAACAGGTTTCACAGCCGTTTGAGCTAAGATTTCCAACTTATTCACATAATGAAAACCTATACTTTGTTTCGGTCGGGTTCTCCATTCAAGTGCATGTAACAGTGAGAAACGCACTGTCTTGGCGAGAGAAAGCGTTTTTGTACAACTTCATATAAATAGCTGTAACTTTTGATAGAAGACTCAGACAAACATGTTTATGGCTTTATCTTATAGAACTCAATATCCCCGTGCTGGGCAAACAGGTTTCACAGCCGTTTGAGCTAAGATTTCCAAGTTATTCACATAATGAAAACCTATACTTTGTTTCGGTTGAGTTCCCCATTCAAATGCATGTAACAGTGAGAAACGTACTGTCTTGGCGAAAGAAAGCATTTTTGTACAACTTCATATAAATAGCTGTAACTTTTAATTGAAGACTCAGACAAACATGTTTATGGCTTGATCTTTTAGAACTCAAGGTCCCCGTGCTCGGCAAACAGGTTTTGCAGCTGTTTGAGCTAAGATTTCCAAGTTATTCACATAATGAAAACCTATACTTTGTTTCGGTCAACTTCGCCATTCAAAATGTATGTAACATTGATAAACGCACTGTCTTAGCGAAAGAAAGCGTTTTTGTACAACTTCATATAAATAGCTGTAACTTTTGATAGAAGACTCGGACAAACATGTTTATGGCTTGATCTTTTAGAAGTCAAGGTCCCCGTGCTGGGCAAACAGGTTTCACAGCCGTTTGAGCTAAGATTTCCAAGTTATTCACATATTGAAAACCTATACTTTGTTTCGGTCAAGTTCCCCATTCAAATGCATGTAACAGTGAGAAACGCACTGTCTTGGCGAAAGAAAGCGTTTTTGTACAACTTCATATAAATAGCTGTAACTTTTGATAGAAGACTCGGACAAACATGTTTATGGCTTGATCTTTTAGAACTCAAGGTCCCCGTGCTGGGCAAACAGGTTTTGCAGCCGTTTGAGCTAAGATTTCCAACTTATTCACATAATGAAAACCTATACTTTGTTTCGGTCGGGTTCTCCATTCAAGTGCATGTAACAGTGATAAACGCACTGTCTTGGCGAGAGAAAGCGTTTTTGTACAACTTCATATAAATAGCTGTAACTTTTGATAGAAGACTCAGACAAACATGTTTATGGCTTGATCTTTTAGAACTCAAGGTCCCCGTGCTGGGCAAACAGGTTTTGCAGCTGTTTGAGCTAAGATTTCCAAGTTATTCACATAATGAAAACCTATACTTTGTTTCGGTCAACTTCGCCATTCAAAATGTATGTAACATTGATAAACGCACTGTCTTAGCGAAAGAAAGCGTTTTTGTACAACTTCATATAAATAGCTGTAACTTTTGATAGAAGACTCGGACAAACATGTTTATGGCTTGATCTTTTAGAACTCAAGGTCCCCGTGCTGGGAAAACAGGTTTTGCAGCTGTTTGAGCTAAGATTTCCAAGTTATTCACATAATGAAAACCTATACTTTGTTTCGGTTGAGTTCCCCATTCAAATGCATGTAACAGTGAGAAACGTACTGTCTTGGCGAAAGAAAGCATTTTTGTACAACTTCATATAAATAGCTGTAACTTTTGATAGAAGACTCAGACAAACATGTTTATGGCTTTATCTTATAGAACTCAAGGTCCCCGTGCTGGGAAAACAGGTTTTGCAGCTGTTTGAGCTAAGATTTCCAAGTTATTCACATAATGAAAACCTATACTTTGTTTCGGTCAACTTCCCCATTCAAAATGTATGTAACATTGATAAACGCACTGTCTTAGCAAAAGAAAGCATTTTTGTACAACTTCATATAAATAGCTGTAACTTTTGATAGAAGACTCAGATACACATGATCATGGCTGTATCTTATAGAACTCAAGGTCCCCGTGCTGGGCAAACAGGTTTCACAGTTGTTTGAGCTAAGATTTCCAACTTATTCACATAATGAAAACCTATACTTTGTTTCGGTCGGGTTCTCCATTCAAATGCATGTAACAGTGAGAAACGCACTGTCTTGGCGAGAGAAAGCGTTTTTGTACAACTTCATATAAATAGCTGTAACTTTTGATAGAAGACTCAGACAAACATGTTTATGGCTTTATCTTATAGAACTCAATATCCCCGTGCTGGGCAAACAGGTTTCACAGTTGTTTGAGCTAAGATTTCCAAGTTATTCACATAATGAAAACCTATACTTTGTTTCGGTCAACTTCGCCATTCAAAATGTATGTAACACTGATAAACGCACTGTCTTAGCGAAAGAAAGCGTTTTTGTACAACTTCATATAAATAGCTGTAACTTTTGATAGAAGACTCAGATACACATGATCATGGCTGTATCTTATAGAACTCAAGGTCCCCGTGCTGGGCAAACAGGTTTCACAGTTGTTTGAGCTAAGATTTCCAACTTATTCACATAATGAAAACCTATACTTTGTTTCGGTCGGGTTCTCCATTCAAATGCATGTAACAGTGAGAAACGCACTGTCTTGGCGAGAGAAAGCGTTTTTGTACAACTTCATATAAATAGCTGTAACTTTTGATAGAAGACTCAGACAAACATGTTTATGGCTTTATCTTATAGAACTCAATATCCCCGTGCTGGGCAAACAGGTTTCACAGTTGTTTGAGCTAAGATTTCCAAGTTATTCACATAATGAAAACCTATACTTTGTTTCGGTCAACTTCGCCATTCAAAATGTATGTAACATTGATAAACGCACTGTCTTAGCGAAAGAAAGCGTTTTTGTACAACTTCATATAAATAGCTGTAACTTTTGATAGAAGACTCGGACAAACATGTTTATGGCTTGATCTTTTAGAACTCAAGGTCCCCGTGCTGGGCAAACAGGTTTCACAGCCGTTTGAGCTAAGATTTCCAAGTTATTCACATATTGAAAACCTATACTTTGTTTCGGTCAAGTTCCCCATTCAAATGCATGTAACAGTGAGAAACGCACTGTCTTGGCGAAAGAAAGCGTTTTTGTACAACTTCATATAAATAGCTGTAACTTTTGATAGAAGACTCGGACAAACATGTTTATGGCTTGATCTTTTAGAACTCAAGGTCCCCGTGCTGGGCAAACAGGTTTCACAGCCGTTTGAGCTAAGATTTCCAACTTATTCACATAATGAAAACCTATACTTTGTTTCGGTCGGGTTCTCCATTCAAATGCATGTAACAGTGAGAAACGCACTGTCTTGGCGAGAGAAAGCGTTTTTGTACAACTTCATATAAATAGCTGTAACTTTTGATAGAAGACTCAGACAAACATGTTTATGGCTTTATCTTATAGAACTCAATATCCCCGTGCTGGGCAAACAGGTTTCACAGCCGTTTGAGCTAAGATTTCCAAGTTATTCACATAATGAAAACCTATACTTTGTTTCGGTTGAGTTCCCCATTCAAATGCATGTAACAGTGAGAAACGTACTGTCTTGGCGAAAGAAAGCATTTTTGTACAACTTCATATAAATAGCTGTAACTTTTAATTGAAGACTCAGACAAACATGTTTATGGCTTGATCTTTTAGAACTCAAGGTCCCCGTGCTGGGCAAACAGGTTTTGCAGCTGTTTGAGCTAAGATTTCCAAGTTATTCACATAATGAAAACCTATACTTTGTTTCGGTCAACTTCGCCATTCAAAATGTATGTAACATTGATAAACGCACTGTCTTAGCGAAAGAAAGCGTTTTTGTACAACTTCATATAAATAGCTGTAACTTTTGATAGAAGACTCGGACAAACATGTTTATGGCTTGATCTTTTAGAACTCAAGGTCCCCGTGCTGGGAAAACAGGTTTTGCAGCTGTTTGAGCTAAGATTTCCAAGTTATTCACATAATGAAAACCTATACTTTGTTTCGGTCGAGTTCCCCATTCAAATGCATGTAACAGTGAGAAACGTACTGTCTTGGCGAAAGAAAGCATTTTTGTACAACTTCATATAAATAGCCTTAACTTTTGATAGAAGACTCAGACAAACATGTTTATGGCTTTATCTTATAGAACTCAATATCCCCGTGCTGGGCAAACAGGTTTCACAGTTGTTTAAGCTAAGATTTCCAAGTTATTCACATAATGAAAACCTATACTTTGTTTCGGTCGAGTTCCCCATTCAAATGCATGTAACAGTGAGAAACGCACTGTCTTAGCGAAAGAAAGCGTTTTTGTACAACTTCATATAAATAGCTGTAACTTTTGATAGAAGACTCGGATACACATGTTTATGGCTTGATCTTTTAGAACTCAAGGTCCCCGTGCTGGGAAAACAGGTTTCACAGTTGTTTGAGCTAAGATTTCCAAGTTATTCACATAATGAAAACCTATACTTTGTTTCGGTCAAGTTCCCCATTCAAATGCATGTAACAGTGAGAAACGCACTGTCTTAGCGAAAGAAAGCGTTTTTGTACAACTTCATATAAATAGCTGTAACTTTTGATAGAAGACTCGGATACACATGTTTATGGCTTGATCTTTTAGAACTCAAGGTCCCCGTGCTGGGAAAACAGGTTTCACAGCTGTTTGAGCTAAGATTTCCAAGTTATTCACATAATGAAAACCTATACTTTGTTTTGGTCGAGTTCCCCATTCAAATGCATGTAACAGTGAGAAACGCACTGTCTTGGCGAAAGAAAGCGTTTTTGTACAACTTCATATAAATAGCTGTAACTTTTGATAGAAGACTCAGATACACATGTTTATGGCTGTATCTTATAGAACTCAAGGTCCCCGTGCTGGGCAAACAGGTTTCACAGTTGTTTGAGCTAAGATTTCCAAGTTATTCACATAATGAAAACCTATACTTTGTTTCGGTCAAGTTCCCCATTCAAATGCATGTAACAGTGAGAAACGCACTGTCTTAGCGAAAGAAAGCGTTTTTGTACAACTTCATATAAATAGCTGTAACTTTTGATAGAAGACTCAGATACACATGTTTATGGCTGTATCTTATAGAACTCAAGGTCCCCATGCTGGGAAAACAGGTTTCACAGTTGTTTGAGCTAAGATTTCCAAGTTATTCACATAATGAAAACCTATACTTTGTTTCGGTCAACTTCGCCATTCAAAATGTATGTAACAGTGAGAAACGCACTGTCTTAGCGAAAGAAAGCGTTTTTGTACAACTTCATATAAATAGCTGTAACTTTTGATAGAAGACTCGGATACACATGTTTATGGCTTTATCTTATAGAACTCAAGGTCCCCGTGCTGGGCAAACAGGTTTCACAGCCGTTTGAGCTAAGATTTCCAAGTTATTCACATAATGAAAACCTATACTTTGTTTCGGTCAAGTTCCCCATTCAAATGCATGTAACAGTGAGAAACGCACTGTCTTGGCGAAAGAAAGCGTTTTTGTACAACTTCATATAAATAGCTGTAACTTTTGATAGAAGACTCGGACAAACATGTTTATGGCTTGATCTTTTAGAACTCAAGGTCCCCGTGCTGGGCAAACAGGTTTCACAGCCGTTTGAGCTAAGATTTCCAACTTATTCACATAATGAAAACCTATACTTTGTTTCGGTCGAGTTCTCCATTCAAATGCATGTAACAGTGAGAAACGCACTGTCTTGGCGAGAGAAAGCGTTTTTGTACAACTTCATATAAATAGCTGTAACTTTTGATAGAAGACTCAGACAAACATGTTTATGGCTTTATCTTATAGAACTCAATATCCCCGTGCTGGGCAAACAGGTTTCACAGCCGTTTGAGCTAAGATTTCCAAGTTATTCACATAATGAAAACCTATACTTTGTTTCGGTCGAGTTCCCCATTCAAATGCATGTAACAGTGAGAAACGCACTGTCTTGGCGAAAGAAAGCATTTTTGTACAACTTCATATAAATAGCTGTAACTTTTGATAGAAGACTCAGACAAACATGTTTATGGCTTGATCTTTTAGAACTCAAGGTCCCCGTGCTGGGCAAACAGGTTTTGCAGCTGTTTGAGCTAAGATTTCCAAGTTATTCACATAATGAAAACCTATACTTTGTTTCGGTCAACTTCGCCATTCAAAATGTATGTAACATTGATAAACGCACTGTCTTAGCGAAAGAAAGCGTTTTTGTACAACTTCATATAAATAGCTGTAACTTTTGATAGAAGACTCGGACAAACATGTTTATGGCTTGATCTTTTAGAACTCAAGGTCCCCGTGCTGGGAAAACAGGTTTTGCAGCTGTTTGAGCTAAGATTTCCAAGTTATTCACATAATGAAAACCTATACTTTGTTTCGGTCGAGTTCCCCATTCAAATGCATGTAACAGTGAGAAACGCACTGTCTTGGCGAAAGAAAGCATTTTTGTACAACTTCATATAAATAGCTGTAACTTTTGATAGAAGACTCAGACAAACATGTTTATGGCTTTATCTTATAGAACTCAATATCCCCGTGCTGGGCAAACAGGTTTCACAGTTGTTTAAGCTAAGATTTCCAAGTTATTCACATAATGAAAACCTATACTTTGTTTCGGTCAAGTTCCCCATTCAAATGCATGTAACAGTGAGAAACGCACTTTCTTGGCGAAAGAAAGCGTTTTTGTACAACTTCATATAAATAGCTGTAACTTTTGATAGAAGACTCGGATACACATGTTTATGGCTTTATCTTATAGAACTCAAGGTCCCCATGCTGGGAAAACAGGTTTCGCAGTTGTTTGAGCTAAGATTTTAAAATTATTCACATAATGAAAACCTATACTTTGTTTCGGTCGAGTTCCCCATTCAAATGCATGTAACAGTGAGAAACGCACTGTCTTAGCGAAAGAAAGCGTTTTTGTACAACTTCATATAAATAGCTGTAACTTTTGATAGAAGACTCGGATACACATGTTTATGGCTTTATCTTTTAGAACTCAAGGTCCCCGTGCTGGGAAAACAGGTTTCACAGTTGTTTGAGCTAAGATTTCCAAGTTATTCACATAATGAAAACCTATACTTTGTTTCGGTCAAGTTCCCCATTCAAATGCATGTAACAGTGAGAAACGCACTGTCTTAGCGAAAGAAAGCGTTTTTGTACAACTTCATATAAATAGCTGTAACTTTTGATAGAAGACTCGGATACACATGTTTATGGCTTGATCTTTTAGAACTCAAGGTCCCCGTGCTGGGAAAACAGGTTTCACAGCTGTTTGAGCTAAGATTTCCAAGTTATTCACATAATGAAAACCTATACTTTGTTTCGGTCGAGTTCCCCATTCAAATGCATGTAACAGTGAGAAACGCACTGTCTTGGCGAAAGAAAGCGTTTTTGTACAACTTCATATAAATAGCTGTAACTTTTGATAGAAGACTCAGATACACATGTTTATGGCTGTATCTTATAGAACTCAAGGTCCCCGTGCTGGGCAAACAGGTTTCACAGTTGTTTGAGCTAAGATTTCCAAGTTATTCACATAATGAAAACCTATACTTTGTTTCGGTCAAGTTCCCCATTCAAATGCATGTAACAGTGAGAAACGCACTGTCTTAGCGAAAGAAAGCGTTTTTGTACAACTTCATATAAATAGCTGTAACTTTTGATAGAAGACTCAGATACACATGATCATGGCTGTATCTTATAGAACTCAAGGTCCCCATGCTGGGAAAACAGGTTTCACAGTTGTTTGAGCTAAGATTTCCAAGTTATTCACATAATGAAAACCTATACTTTGTTTCGGTCAACTTCGCCATTCAAAATGTATGTAACAGTGAGAAACGCACTGTCTTAGCGAAAGAAAGCGTTTTTGTACAACTTCATATAAATAGCTGTAACTTTTGATAGAAGACTCGGATACACATGTTTATGGCTTTATCTTATAGAACTCAAGGTCCCCATGCTGGGAAAACAGGTTTCGCAGTTGTTTGAGCTAAGATTTCCAAGTTATTCACATAATGAAAACCTATACTTTGTTTCGGTCGAGTTCCCCATTCAAATGCATGTAACAGTGAGAAACGCACTGTCTTAGCGAAAGAAAGCGTTTTTGTACAACTTCATATAAATAGCTGTAACTTTTGATAGAAGACTCGGATACACATGTTTATGGCTTGATCTTTTAGAACTCAAGGTCCCCGTGCTGGGAAAACAGGTTTCACAGTTGTTTGAGCTAAGATTTCCAAGTTATTCACATAATGAAAACCTATACTTTGTTTCGGTCAAGTTCCCCATTCAAATGCATGTAACACTGATAAACACACTGTCTTGGCGAGAGAAAGCGTTTTTGTACAACTTCATATAAATAGCTGTAACTTTTGATAGAAGACTCAGATACACATGTTTATGGCTTTATCTTATAGAACTCAAGGTCCCCATGCTGGGAAAACAGGTTTCACAGCTGTTTGAGCTAAGATTTCCAAGTTATTCACATAATGAAAACCTATACTTTGTTTTGGTCGAGTTCCCCATTCAAATGCATGTAACAGTGAGAAACGCACTGTCTTGGCGAAAGAAAGCGTTTATGTACAACTTCATATAAATAGCTGTAACTGTTGATAGAAGACTCGGATACACATGTTTATGGCTTTATCTTTTAGAACTCAAGGTCCCCGTGCTGGGAAAACAGGTTTCACAGTTGTTTGAGCTAAGATTTCCAAGTTATTCACATAATGAAAACCTATACTTTGTTTCGGTCAAGTTCCCCATTCAAATGCATGTAACACTGATAAACACACTGTCTTGGCGAGAGAAAGCGTTTTTGCACAACTTCATATAAATAGCTGTAACTTTTGATAGAAGACTCAGACAAACATGTTTATGGCTTTATCTTATAGAACTCAATATCCCCGTGCTGGGAAAACAGGTTTCACAGTTGTTTGAGCTAAGATTTCCAAGTTATTCACATAATGAAAACCTATACTTAGTTTCGGTCAACTTCGCCATTCAAAATGTATGTAACACTGATAAACGCACTGTCTTGGCGAGAGAAAGCGTTTTTGCACAACTTCATATAAATAGCTGTAACTTTTGATAGAAGACTCAGACAAACATGTTTATGGCTTTATCTTATAGAACTCAATATCCCCGTGCTGGGAAAACAGGTTTCACAGTTGTTTGAGCTAAGATTTCCAAGTTATTCACATAATGAAAACCTATACTTAGTTTCGGTCAACTTCGCCATTCAAAATGTATGTAACACTGATAAACGCACTGTCTTGGCGAGAGAAAGCGTTTTTGCACAACTTCATATAAATAGCTGTAACTTTTGATAGAAGACTCGGATACACATGTTTATGGCTTTATCTTATAGAACTCTAGGTCCCCATGCTGGGAAAACAGGTTTCGCAGTTGTTTGAGCTAAGATTTTAAAATTATTCACATAATGAAAACCTATACTTTGTTTCGGTCGAGTTCCCCATTCAAATGCATGTAACAGTGAGAAACGCACTGTCTTAGCGAAAGAAAGCGTTTTTGTACAACTTCATATAAATAGCTGTAACTTTTGATAGAAGACTCGGATACACATGTTTATGGCTTTATCTTATAGAACTCAAGGTTCCCGTGCTGGGAAAACAGGTTTTGCAGCTGTTTGAGCTAAGATTTCCAAGTTATTCACATAATGAAAACCTATACTTTGTTTCGGTCGAGTTCCCCATTCAAATGCATGTAACAGTGAGAAACGCACTGTCTTGGCGAAAGAAAGCGTTTTTGTACAACTTCATAGAAATAGCTGTAACTTTTGATAGAAGACTCGGATACACATGTTTATGGCTTTATCTTATAGAACTCAAGGTTCCCGTGCTGGGAAAACAGGTTTTGCAGCTGTTTGAGCTAAGATTTCCAAGTTATTCACATAATGAAAACCTATACTTTGTTTCGGTCGAGTTCCCCATTCAAATGCATGTAACAGTGAGAAACGCACTGTCTTGGCGAAAGAAAGCGTTTTTGTACAACTTCATAGAAATAGCTGTAACTTTTGATAGAAGACTCGGATACACATGTTTATGGCTTTATCTTATAGAACTCAAGGTTCCCGTGCTGGGAAAACAGGTTTTGCAGCTGTTTGAGCTAAGATTTCCAAGTTATTCACATAATGAAAACCTATACTTTGTTTCGGTCGAGTTCCCCATTCAAATGCATGTAACAGTGAGAAACGCACTGTCTTGGCGAAAGAAAGCGTTTTTGTACAACTTCATAGAAATAGCTGTAACTTTTGATAGAAGACTCGGATACACATGTTTATGGCTTTATCTTATAGAACTCAAGGTTCCCGTGCTGGGAAAACAGGTTTTGCAGCTGTTTGAGCTAAGATTTCCAAGTTATTCACATAATGAAAACCTATACTTTGTTTCGGTCGAGTTCCCCATTCAAATGCATGTAACAGTGAGAAACGCACTGTCTTGGCGAAAGAAAGCGTTTTTGTACAACTTCATAGAAATAGCTGTAACTTTTGATAGAAGACTCGGATACACATGTTTATGGCTTTATCTTATAGAACTCAAGGTTCCCGTGCTGGGAAAACAGGTTTTGCAGCTGTTTGAGCTAAGATTTCCAAGTTATTCACATAATGAAAACCTATACTTTGTTTCGGTCGAGTTCCCCATTCAAATGCATGTAACAGTGAGAAACGCACTGTCTTGGCGAAAGAAAGCGTTTTTGTACAACTTCATAGAAATAGCTGTAACTTTTGATAGAAGACTCGGATACACATGTTTATGGCTTTATCTTATAGAACTCAAGGTTCCCGTGCTGGGAAAACAGGTTTTGCAGCTGTTTGAGCTAAGATTTCCAAGTTATTCACATAATGAAAACTTATACTTTGTTTCGGTCGAGTTCCCCATTCAAATGCATGTAACAGTGAGAAACGCACTGTCTTGGCGAAAGAAAGCGTTTTTGTACAACTTCATAGAAATAGCTGTAACTTTTGATAGAAGACTCGGATACACATGTTTATGGCTTTATCTTATAGAACTCAAGGTTCCCGTGCTGGGAAAACAGGTTTTGCAGCTGTTTGAGCTAAGATTTCCAAGTTATTCACATAATGAAAACCTATACTTTGTTTCGGTCGAGTTCCCCATTCAAATGCATGTAACAGTGAGAAACGCACTGTCTTGGCGAAAGAAAGCGTTTTTGTACAACTTCATAGAAATAGCTGTAACTTTTGATAGAAGACTCGGATACACATGTTTATGGCTTTATCTTATAGAACTCAAGGTTCCCGTGCTGGGAAAACAGGTTTCACAGTTGTTTAAGCTAAGATTTCCAAGTTATTCACATAATGAAAACCTATACTTTGTTTCGGTCAAGTTCCCCATTCAAATGCATGTAACAGTGAGAAACGCACTGTCTTGGCGAAAGAAAGCGTTTTTGTACAACTTCATAGAAATAGCTGTAACTTTTGATAGAAGACTCGGATACACATGTTTATGGCTTTATCTTATAGAACTCAAGGTTCCCGTGCTGGGAAAACAGGTTTTGCAGCTGTTTGAGCTAAGATTTCCAAGTTATTCACATAATGAAAACCTATACTTTGTTTCGGTCAAGTTCCCCATTCAAATGCATGTAACAGTGAGAAACGCACTGTCTTAGCGAAAGAAAGCGTTTTTGTACAACTTCATATAAATAGCTGTAACTTTTGATAGAAGACTCGGATACACATGTTTATGGCTTGATCTTTTAGAACTCAAGGTCCCCGTGCTGGGAAAACAGGTTTCACAGCTGTTTGAGCTAAGATTTCCAAGTTATTCACATAATGAAAACCTATACTTTGTTTCGGTCGAGTTCCCCATTCAAATGCATGTAACAGTGAGAAACGCACTGTCTTGGCGAAAGAAAGCGTTTTTGTACAACTTCATATAAATAGCTGTAACTTTTGATAGAAGACTCAGATACACATGTTTATGGCTTTATCTTATAGAACTCAAGGTCCCCGTGCTGGGCAAACAGGTTTCACAGTTGTTTGAGCTAAGATTTCCAAGTTATTCACATAATGAAAACCTATACTTTGTTTCGGTCAAGTTCCCCATTCAAATGCATGTAACAGTGAGAAACGCACTGTCTTGGCGAAAGAAAGCGTTTTTGTACAACTTCATATAAATAGCTGTAACTTTTGATAGAAGACTCAGATACACATGTTTATGGCTTTATCTTATAGAACTCAAGGTCCCCATGCTGGGAAAACAGGTTTCACAGTTGTTTGAGCTAAGATTTCCAAGTTATTCACATAATGAAAACCTATACTTTGTTTCGGTCAACTTCGCCATTCAAAATGTATGTAACAGTGAGAAACGCACTGTCTTAGCGAAAGAAAGCGTTTTTGTACAACTTCATATAAATAGCTGTAACTTTTGATAGAAGACTCGGATACACA
The DNA here is from genome assembly GCF_057382095.1 of Aulonocara sp. 'chitande type north' Nkhata Bay. NCBI lineage: Eukaryota > Metazoa > Chordata > Actinopteri > Cichliformes > Cichlidae > Aulonocara > Aulonocara sp. 'chitande type north' Nkhata Bay. The sequence goes on along the minus strand of NC_141362.1, from coordinate 226,072 downwards.
TGTTTATGGCTTTATCTTATAGAACTCAAGGTCCCCATGCTGGGAAAACAGGTTTCGCAGTTGTTTGAGCTAAGATTTCCAAGTTATTCACATAATGAAAACCTATACTTTGTTTCGGTCGAGTTCCCCATTCAAATGCATGTAACAGTGAGAAACGCACTGTCTTAGCGAAAGAAAGCGTTTTTGTACAACTTCATATAAATAGCTGTAACTTTTGATAGAAGACTCGGATACACATGTTTATGGCTTTATCTTATAGAACTCAAGGTCCCCGTGCTGGGAAAACAGGTTTCACAGTTGTTTGAGCTAAGATTTCCAAGTTATTCACATAATGAAAACCTATACTTTGTTTCGGTCAAGTTCCCCATTCAAATGCATGTAACACTGATAAACACACTGTCTTGGCGAGAGAAAGCGTTTTTGTACAACTTCATATAAATAGCTGTAACTTTTGATAGAAGACTCAGATACACATGTTTATGGCTTTATCTTATAGAACTCAAGGTCCCCATGCTGGGAAAACAGGTTTCACAGCTGTTTGAGCTAAGATTTCCAAGTTATTCACATAATGAAAACCTATACTTTGTTTTGGTCGAGTTCCCCATTCAAATGCATGTAACAGTGAGAAACGCACTGTCTTGGCGAAAGAAAGCGTTTTTGTACAACTTCATATAAATAGCTGTAACTGTTGATAGAAGACTCGGATACACATGTTTATGGCTTTATCTTATAGAACTCAAGGTCCCCGTGCTGGGAAAACAGGTTTCACAGTTGTTTGAGCTAAGATTTCCAAGTTATTCACATAATGAAAACCTATACTTTGTTTCGGTCAAATTACCCATTCAAATGCATGTAACACTGATAAACACACTGTCTTGGCGAGAGAAAGCGTTTTTGTACAACTTCATATAAATAGCTGTAACTTTTGATAGAAGACTCAGACAAACATGTTTATGGCTTTATCTTATAGAACTCAATATCCCCGTGCTGGGAAAACAGGTTTCACAGTTGTTTGAGCTAAGATTTCCAAGTTATTCACATAATGAAAACCTATACTTAGTTTCGGTCAACTTCGCCATTCAAAATGTATGTAACACTGATAAACGCACTGTCTTGGCGAGAGAAAGCGTTTTTGCACAACTTCATATAAATAGCTGTAACTTTTGATAGAAGACTCAGACAAACATGTTTATGGCTTTATCTTATAGAACTCAATATCCCCGTGCTGGGAAAACAGGTTTCACAGTTGTTTGAGCTAAGATTTCCAAGTTATTCACATAATGAAAACCTATACTTAGTTTCGGTCAACTTCGCCATTCAAAATGTATGTAACACTGATAAACGCACTGTCTTGGCGAGAGAAAGCGTTTTTGTACAACTTCATATAAATAGCTGTAACTTTTGATAGAAGACTCAGACAAACATGTTTATGGCTTTATCTTATAGAACTCAATATCCCCGTGCTGGGAAAACAGGTTTCGCAGTTGTTTGAGCTAAGATTTTAAAATTATTCACATAATGAAAACCTATACTTTGTTTCGGTCGAGTTCCCCATTCAAATGCATGTAACAGTGAGAAACGCACTGTCTTAGCGAAAGAAAGCGTTTTTGTACAACTTCATATAAATAGCTGTAACTTTTGATAGAAGACTCGGATACACATGTTTATGGCTTTATCTTATAGAACTCAAGGTTCCCGTGCTGGGAAAACAGGTTTTGCAGCTGTTTGAGCTAAGATTTCCAAGTTATTCACATAATGAAAACCTATACTTTGTTTCGGTCGAGTTCCCCATTCAAATGCATGTAACAGTGAGAAACGCACTGTCTTGGCGAAAGAAAGCGTTTTTGTACAACTTCATAGAAATAGCTGTAACTTTTGATAGAAGACTCGGATACACATGTTTATGGCTTTATCTTATAGAACTCAAGGTTCCCGTGCTGGGAAAACAGGTTTTGCAGCTGTTTGAGCTAAGATTTCCAAGTTATTCACATAATGAAAACCTATACTTTGTTTCGGTCGAGTTCCCCATTCAAATGCATGTAACAGTGAGAAACGCACTGTCTTGGCGAAAGAAAGCGTTTTTGTACAACTTCATAGAAATAGCTGTAACTTTTGATAGAAGACTCGGATACACATGTTTATGGCTTTATCTTATAGAACTCAAGGTTCCCGTGCTGGGAAAACAGGTTTTGCAGCTGTTTGAGCTAAGATTTCCAAGTTATTCACATAATGAAAACCTATACTTTGTTTCGGTCGAGTTCCCCATTCAAATGCATGTAACAGTGAGAAACGCACTGTCTTGGCGAAAGAAAGCGTTTTTGTACAACTTCATAGAAATAGCTGTAACTTTTGATAGAAGACTCGGATACACATGTTTATGGCTTTATCTTATAGAACTCAAGGTTCCCGTGCTGGGAAAACAGGTTTTGCAGCTGTTTGAGCTAAGATTTCCAAGTTATTCACATAATGAAAACCTATACTTTGTTTCGGTCGAGTTCCCCATTCAAATGCATGTAACAGTGAGAAACGCACTGTCTTGGCGAAAGAAAGCGTTTTTGTACAACTTCATAGAAATAGCTGTAACTTTTGATAGAAGACTCGGATACACATGTTTATGGCTTTATCTTATAGAACTCAAGGTTCCCGTGCTGGGAAAACAGGTTTTGCAGCTGTTTGAGCTAAGATTTCCAAGTTATTCACATAATGAAAACCTATACTTTGTTTCGGTCGAGTTCCCCATTCAAATGCATGTAACAGTGAGAAACGCACTGTCTTGGCGAAAGAAAGCGTTTTTGTACAACTTCATAGAAATAGCTGTAACTTTTGATAGAAGACTCGGATACACATGTTTATGGCTTTATCTTATAGAACTCAAGGTTCCCGTGCTGGGAAAACAGGTTTTGCAGCTGTTTGAGCTAAGATTTCCAAGTTATTCACATAATGAAAACCTATACTTTGTTTCGGTCGAGTTCCCCATTCAAATGCATGTAACAGTGAGAAACGCACTGTCTTGGCGAAAGAAAGCGTTTTTGTACAACTTCATAGAAATAGCTGTAACTTTTGATAGAAGACTCGGATACACATGTTTATGGCTTTATCTTATAGAACTCAAGGTTCCCGTGCTGGGAAAACAGGTTTTGCAGCTGTTTGAGCTAAGATTTCCAAGTTATTCACATAATGAAAACCTATACTTTGTTTCGGTCGAGTTCCCCATTCAAATGCATGTAACAGTGAGAAACGCACTGTCTTGGCGAAAGAAAGCGTTTTTGTACAACTTCATAGAAATAGCTGTAACTTTTGATAGAAGACTCGGATACACATGTTTATGGCTTTATCTTATAGAACTCAAGGTTCCCGTGCTGGGAAAACAGGTTTCACAGTTGTTTAAGCTAAGATTTCCAAGTTATTCACATAATGAAAACCTATACTTTGTTTCGGTCAAGTTCCCCATTCAAATGCATGTAACAGTGAGAAACGCACTGTCTTGGCGAAAGAAAGCGTTTTTGTACAACTTCATAGAAATAGCTGTAACTTTTGATAGAAGACTCGGATACACATGTTTATGGCTTTATCTTATAGAACTCAAGGTTCCCGTGCTGGGAAAACAGGTTTTGCAGCTGTTTGAGCTAAGATTTCCAAGTTATTCACATAATGAAAACCTATACTTTGTTTCGGTCGAGTTCCCCATTCAAATGCATGTAACAGTGAGAAACGCACTGTCTTGGCGAAAGAAAGCGTTTTTGTACAACTTCATAGAAATAGCTGTAACTTTTGATAGAAGACTCGGATACACATGTTTATGGCTTTATCTTATAGAACTCAAGGTTCCCGTGCTGGGAAAACAGGTTTTGCAGCTGTTTGAGCTAAGATTTCCAAGTTATTCACATAATGAAAACCTATACTTTGTTTCGGTCGAGTTCCCCATTCAAATGCATGTAACAGTGAGAAACGCACTGTCTTGGCGAAAGAAAGCGTTTTTGTACAACTTCATAGAAATAGCTGTAACTTTTGATAGAAGACTCGGATACACATGTTTATGGCTTTATCTTATAGAACTCAAGGTTCCCGTGCTGGGAAAACAGGTTTTGCAGCTGTTTGAGCTAAGATTTCCAAGTTATTCACATAATGAAAACCTATACTTTGTTTCGGTCGAGTTCCCCATTCAAATGCATGTAACAGTGAGAAACGCACTGTCTTGGCGAAAGAAAGCGTTTTTGTACAACTTCATAGAAATAGCTGTAACTTTTGATAGAAGACTCGGATACACATGTTTATGGCTTTATCTTATAGAACTCAAGGTTCCCGTGCTGGGAAAACAGGTTTTGCAGCTGTTTGAGCTAAGATTTCCAAGTTATTCACATAATGAAAACCTATACTTTGTTTCGGTCGAGTTCCCCATTCAAATGCATGTAACAGTGAGAAACGCACTGTCTTGGCGAAAGAAAGCGTTTTTGTACAACTTCATAGAAATAGCTGTAACTTTTGATAGAAGACTCGGATACACATGTTTATGGCTTTATCTTATAGAACTCAAGGTTCCCGTGCTGGGAAAACAGGTTTTGCAGCTGTTTGAGCTAAGATTTCCAAGTTATTCACATAATGAAAACCTATACTTTGTTTCGGTCGAGTTCCCCATTCAAATGCATGTAACAGTGAGAAACGCACTGTCTTGGCGAAAGAAAGCGTTTTTGTACAACTTCATAGAAATAGCTGTAACTTTTGATAGAAGACTCGGATACACATGTTTATGGCTTTATCTTATAGAACTCAAGGTTCCCGTGCTGGGAAAACAGGTTTTGCAGCTGTTTGAGCTAAGATTTCCAAGTTATTCACATAATGAAAACCTATACTTTGTTTCGGTCGAGTTCCCCATTCAAATGCATGTAACAGTGAGAAACGCACTGTCTTGGCGAAAGAAAGCGTTTTTGTACAACTTCATAGAAATAGCTGTAACTTTTGATAGAAGACTCGGATACACATGTTTATGGCTTTATCTTATAGAACTCAAGGTTCCCGTGCTGGGAAAACAGGTTTTGCAGCTGTTTGAGCTAAGATTTCCAAGTTATTCACATAATGAAAACCTATACTTTGTTTCGGTCGAGTTCCCCATTCAAATGCATGTAACAGTGAGAAACGCACTGTCTTGGCGAAAGAAAGCGTTTTTGTACAACTTCATAGAAATAGCTGTAACTTTTGATAGAAGACTCGGATACACATGTTTATGGCTTTATCTTATAGAACTCAAGGTTCCCGTGCTGGGAAAACAGGTTTCACAGTTGTTTGAGCTAAGATTTCCAAGTTATTCACATAATGAAAACCTATACTTAGTTTCGGTCAACTTCGCCATTCAAAATGTATGTAACACTGATAAACGCACTGTCTTGGCGAGAGAAAGCGTTTTTGTACAACTTCATATAAATAGCTGTAACTTTTGATAGAAGACTCGGATACACATGTTTATGGCTTTATCTTATAGAACTCAAGGTCCCCATGCTGGGAAAACAGGTTTCGCAGTTGTTTGAGCTAAGATTTTAAAATTATTCACATAATGAAAACCTATACTTTGTTTCGGTCGAGTTCCCCATTCAAATGCATGTAACAGTGAGAAACGCACTGTCTTAGCGAAAGAAAGCGTTTTTGTACAACTTCATAGAAATAGCTGTAACTTTTGATAGAAGACTCGGATACACATGTTTATGGCTTTATCTTATAGAACTCAAGGTCTCCGTGCTGGGAAAACAGGTTTCGCAGTTGTTTGAGCTAAGATTTCCAAGTTATTCACATAATGAAAACCTATACTTTGTTTCGGTCGAGTTCCCCATTCAAATGCATGTAACAGTGAGAAACGCACTGTCTTGGCGAAAGAAAGCGTTTTTGTACAACTTCATATAAATAGCTGTAACTGTTGATAGAAGACTCGGATACACATGTTTATGGCTTTATCTTTTAGAACTCAAGGTCCCCGTGCTGGGAAAACAGGTTTCACAGTTGTTTGAGCTAAGATTTCCAAGTTATTCACATAATGAAAACCTATACTTTGTTTCGGTCAAATTCCCCATTCAAATGCATGTAACACTGATAAACACACTGTCTTGGCGAGAGAAAGCGTTTTTGTACAACTTCATATAAATAGCTGTAACTTTTGATAGAAGACTCAGACAAACATGTTTATGGCTTTATCTTATAGAACTCAATATCCCCGTGCTGGGAAAACAGGTTTCACAGTTGTTTGAGCTAAGATTTCCAAGTTATTCACATAATGAAAACCTATACTTAGTTTCGGTCAACTTCGCCATTCAAAATGTATGTAACACTGATAAACGCACTGTCTTGGCGAGAGAAAGCGTTTTTGCACAACTTCATATAAATAGCTGTAACTTTTGATAGAAGACTCGGATACACATGTTTATGGCTTTATCTTATAGAACTCTAGGTCCCCATGCTGGGAAAACAGGTTTCGCAGTTGTTTGAGCTAAGATTTTAAAATTATTCACATAATGAAAACCTATACTTTGTTTCGGTCGAGTTCCCCATTCAAATGCATGTAACAGTGAGAAACGCACTGTCTTGGCGAAAGAAAGCGTTTTTGTACAACTTCATAGAAATAGCTGTAACTTTTGATAGAAGACTCGGATACACGTTTATGGCTTTATCTTATAGAACTCAAGGTTCCCGTGCTGGGAAAACAGGTTTTGCAGCTGTTTGAGCTAAGATTTCCAAGTTATTCACATAATGAAAACCTATACTTTGTTTCGGTCGAGTTCCCCATTCAAATGCATGTAACAGTGAGAAACGCACTGTCTTGGCGAAAGAAAGCGTTTTTGTACAACTTCATAGAAATAGCTGTAACTTTTGATAGAAGACTCGGATACACATGTTTATGGCTTTATCTTATAGAACTCAAGGTTCCCGTGCTGGGAAAACAGGTTTTGCAGCTGTTTGAGCTAAGATTTCCAAGTTATTCACATAATGAAAACCTATACTTTGTTTCGGTCGAGTTCCCCATTCAAATGCATGTAACAGTGAGAAACGCACTGTCTTGGCGAAAGAAAGCGTTTTTGTACAACTTCATAGAAATAGCTGTACCTTTTGATAGAAGACTCGGATACACATGTTTATGGCTTTATCTTATAGAACTCAAGGTTCCCGTGCTGGGAAAACAGGTTTTGCAGCTGTTTGAGCTAAGATTTCCAAGTTATTCACATAATGAAAACCTATACTTTGTTTCGGTCGAGTTCCCCATTCAAATGCATGTAACAGTGAGAAACGCACTGTCTTGGCGAAAGAAAGCGTTTTTGTACAACTTCATAGAAATAGCTGTAACTTTTGATAGAAGACTCGGATACACATGTTTATGGCTTTATCTTATAGAACTCAAGGTTCCCGTGCTGGGAAAACAGGTTTTGCAGCTGTTTGAGCTAAGATTTCCAAGTTATTCACATAATGAAAACCTATACTTTGTTTCGGTCGAGTTCCCCATTCAAATGCATGTAACAGTGAGAAACGCACTGTCTTGGCGAAAGAAAGCGTTTTTGTACAACTTCATAGAAATAGCTGTAACTTTTGATAGAAGACTCGGATACACATGTTTATGGCTTTATCTTATAGAACTCAAGGTTCCCGTGCTGGGAAAACAGGTTTTGCAGCTGTTTGAGCTAAGATTTCCAAGTTATTCACATAATGAAAACTTATACTTTGTTTCGGTCGAGTTCCCCATTCAAATGCATGTAACAGTGAGAAACGCACTGTCTTGGCGAAAGAAAGCGTTTTTGTACAACTTCATAGAAATAGCTGTAACTTTTGATAGAAGACTCGGATACACATGTTTATGGCTTTATCTTATAGAACTCAAGGTTCCCGTGCTGGGAAAACAGGTTTCACAGTTGTTTAAGCTAAGATTTCCAAGTTATTCACATAATGAAAACCTATACTTTGTTTCGGTCAAGTTCCCCATTCAAATGCATGTAACAGTGAGAAACGCACTGTCTTGGCGAAAGAAAGCGTTTTTGTACAACTTCATAGAAATAGCTGTAACTTTTGATAGAAGACTCGGATACACATGTTTATGGCTTTATCTTATAGAACTCAAGGTTCCCGTGCTGGGAAAACAGGTTTTGCAGCTGTTTGAGCTAAGATTTCCAAGTTATTCACATAATGAAAACCTATACTTTGTTTCGGTCGAGTTCCCCATTCAAATGCATGTAACAGTGAGAAACGCACTGTCTTGGCGAAAGAAAGCGTTTTTGTACAACTTCATAGAAATAGCTGTAACTTTTGATAGAAGACTCGGATACACATGTTTATGGCTTTATCTTATAGAACTCAAGGTTCCCGTGCTGGGAAAACAGGTTTTGCAGCTGTTTGAGCTAAGATTTCCAAGTTATTCACATAATGAAAACCTATACTTTGTTTCGGTCGAGTTCCCCATTCAAATGCATGTAACAGTGAGAAACGCACTGTCTTGGCGAAAGAAAGCGTTTTTGTACAACTTCATAGAAATAGCTGTAACTTTTGATAGAAGACTCGGATACACATGTTTATGGCTTTATCTTATAGAACTCAAGGTTCCCGTGCTGGGAAAACAGGTTTTGCAGCTGTTTGAGCTAAGATTTCCAAGTTATTCACATAATGAAAACCTATACTTTGTTTCGGTCGAGTTCCCCATTCAAATGCATGTAACAGTGAGAAACGCACTGTCTTGGCGAAAGAAAGCGTTTTTGTACAACTTCATAGAAATAGCTGTAACTTTTGATAGAAGACTCGGATACACATGTTTATGGCTTTATCTTATAGAACTCAAGGTTCCCGTGCTGGGAAAACAGGTTTTGCAGCTGTTTGAGCTAAGATTTCCAAGTTATTCACATAATGAAAACCTATACTTTGTTTCGGTCGAGTTCCCCATTCAAATGCATGTAACAGTGAGAAACGCACTGTCTTGGCGAAAGAAAGCGTTTTTGTACAACTTCATAGAAATAGCTGTAACTTTTGATAGAAGACTCGGATACACATGTTTATGGCTTTATCTTATAGAACTCAAGGTTCCCGTGCTGGGAAAACAGGTTTTGCAGCTGTTTGAGCTAAGATTTCCAAGTTATTCACATAATGAAAACCTATACTTTGTTTCGGTCGAGTTCCCCATTCAAATGCATGTAACAGTGAGAAACGCACTGTCTTGGCGAAAGAAAGCGTTTTTGTACAACTTCATAGAAATAGCTGTAACTTTTGATAGAAGACTCGGATACACATGTTTATGGCTTTATCTTATAGAACTCAAGGTTCCCGTGCTGGGAAAACAGGTTTTGCAGCTGTTTGAGCTAAGATTTCCAAGTTATTCACATAATGAAAACCTATACTTTGTTTCGGTCGAGTTCCCCATTCAAATGCATGTAACAGTGAGAAACGCACTGTCTTGGCGAAAGAAAGCGTTTTTGTACAACTTCATAGAAATAGCTGTAACTTTTGATAGAAGACTCGGATACACATGTTTATGGCTTTATCTTATAGAACTCAAGGTTCCCGTGCTGGGAAAACAGGTTTTGCAGCTGTTTGAGCTAAGATTTCCAAGTTATTCACATAATGAAAACCTATACTTTGTTTCGGTCGAGTTCCCCATTCAAATGCATGTAACAGTGAGAAACGCACTGTCTTGGCGAAAGAAAGCGTTTTTGTACAACTTCATAGAAATAGCTGTACCTTTTGATAGAAGACTCGGATACACATGTTTATGGCTTTATCTTATAGAACTCAAGGTTCCCGTGCTGGGAAAACAGGTTTTGCAGCTGTTTGAGCTAAGATTTCCAAGTTATTCACATAATGAAAACCTATACTTTGTTTCGGTCGAGTTCCCCATTCAAATGCATGTAACAGTGAGAAACGCACTGTCTTGGCGAAAGAAAGCGTTTTTGTACAACTTCATAGAAATAGCTGTAACTTTTGATAGAAGACTCGGATACACATGTTTATGGCTTTATCTTATAGAACTCAAGGTTCCCGTGCTGGGAAAACAGGTTTTGCAGCTGTTTGAGCTAAGATTTCCAAGTTATTCACATAATGAAAACCTATACTTTGTTTCGGTCGAGTTCCCCATTCAAATGCATGTAACAGTGAGAAACGCACTGTCTTGGCGAAAGAAAGCGTTTTTGTACAACTTCATAGAAATAGCTGTAACTTTTGATAGAAGACTCGGATACACATGTTTATGGCTTTATCTTATAGAACTCAAGGTTCCCGTGCTGGGAAAACAGGTTTTGCAGCTGTTTGAGCTAAGATTTCCAAGTTATTCACATAATGAAAACCTATACTTTGTTTCGGTCGAGTTCCCCATTCAAATGCATGTAACAGTGAGAAACGCACTGTCTTGGCGAAAGAAAGCGTTTTTGTACAACTTCATAGAAATAGCTGTAACTTTTGATAGAAGACTCGGATACACATGTTTATGGCTTTATCTTATAGAACTCAAGGTTCCCGTGCTGGGAAAACAGGTTTTGCAGCTGTTTGAGCTAAGATTTCCAAGTTATTCACATAATGAAAACTTATACTTTGTTTCGGTCGAGTTCCCCATTCAAATGCATGTAACAGTGAGAAACGCACTGTCTTGGCGAAAGAAAGCGTTTTTGTACAACTTCATAGAAATAGCTGTAACTTTTGATAGAAGACTCGGATACACATGTTTATGGCTTTATCTTATAGAACTCAAGGTTCCCGTGCTGGGAAAACAGGTTTTGCAGCTGTTTGAGCTAAGATTTCCAAGTTATTCACATAATGAAAACCTATACTTTGTTTCGGTCGAGTTCCCCATTCAAATGCATGTAACAGTGAGAAACGCACTGTCTTGGCGAAAGAAAGCGTTTTTGTACAACTTCATAGAAATAGCTGTAACTTTTGATAGAAGACTCGGATACACATGTTTATGGCTTTATCTTATAGAACTCAAGGTTCCCGTGCTGGGAAAACAGGTTTTGCAGCTGTTTGAGCTAAGATTTCCAAGTTATTCACATAATGAAAACCTATACTTTGTTTCGGTCGAGTTCCCCATTCAAATGCATGTAACAGTGAGAAACGCACTGTCTTGGCGAAAGAAAGCGTTTTTGTACAACTTCATAGAAATAGCTGTAACTTTTGATAGAAGACTCGGATACACATGTTTATGGCTTTATCTTATAGAACTCAAGGTTCCCGTGCTGGGAAAACAGGTTTCACAGTTGTTTAAGCTAAGATTTCCAAGTTATTCACATAATGAAAACCTATACTTTGTTTCGGTCAAGTTCCCCATTCAAATGCATGTAACACTGATAAACACACTGTCTTGGCAAGAGAAAGCGTTTTTGTACAACTTCATATAAATAGCTGTAACTTTTGATAGAAGACTCAGATACACATGTTTATGGCTTTATCTTATAGAACTCAAGGTCCCCATGCTGGGAAAACAGGTTTCACAGCTGTTTGAGCTAAGATTTCCAAGTTATTCACATAATGAAAACCTATACTTTGTTTCGGTCGAGTTCCCCATTCAAATGCATGTAACAGTGAGAAACGCACTGTCTTGGCGAAAGAAAGCGTTTTTGTACAACTTCATAGAAATAGCTGTAACTTTTGATAGAAGACTCGGATACACATGTTTATGGCTTTATCTTATAGAACTCAAGGTTCCCGTGCTGGGAAAACAGGTTTTGCAGCTGTTTGAGCTAAGATTTCCAAGTTATTCACATAATGAAAACCTATACTTTGTTTCGGTCGAGTTCCCCATTCAAATGCATGTAACAGTGAGAAACGCACTGTCTTGGCGAAAGAAAGCGTTTTTGTACAACTTCATAGAAATAGCTGTAACTTTTGATAGAAGACTCGGATACACATGTTTATGGCTTTATCTTATAGAACTCAAGGTTCCCGTGCTGGGAAAACAGGTTTTGCAGCTGTTTGAGCTAAGATTTCCAAGTTATTCACATAATGAAAACCTATACTTTGTTTCGGTCGAGTTCCCCATTCAAATGCATGTAACAGTGAGAAACGCACTGTCTTGGCGAAAGAAAGCGTTTTTGTACAACTTCATAGAAATAGCTGTAACTTTTGATAGAAGACTCGGATACACATGTTTATGGCTTTATCTTATAGAACTCAAGGTTCCCGTGCTGGGAAAACAGGTTTTGCAGCTGTTTGAGCTAAGATTTCCAAGTTATTCACATAATGAAAACCTATACTTTGTTTCGGTCGAGTTCCCCATTCAAATGCATGTAACAGTGAGAAACGCACTGTCTTGGCGAAAGAAAGCGTTTTTGTACAACTTCATAGAAATAGCTGTAACTTTTGATAGAAGACTCGGATACACATGTTTATGGCTTTATCTTATAGAACTCAAGGTTCCCGTGCTGGGAAAACAGGTTTTGCAGCTGTTTGAGCTAAGATTTCCAAGTTATTCACATAATGAAAACCTATACTTTGTTTCGGTCGAGTTCCCCATTCAAATGCATGTAACAGTGAGAAACGCACTGTCTTGGCGAAAGAAAGCGTTTTTGTACAACTTCATAGAAATAGCTGTACCTTTTGATAGAAGACTCGGATACACATGTTTATGGCTTTATCTTATAGAACTCAAGGTTCCCGTGCTGGGAAAACAGGTTTTGCAGCTGTTTGAGCTAAGATTTCCAAGTTATTCACATAATGAAAACCTATACTTTGTTTCGGTCGAGTTCCCCATTCAAATGCATGTAACAGTGAGAAACGCACTGTCTTGGCGAAAGAAAGCGTTTTTGTACAACTTCATAGAAATAGCTGTAACTTTTGATAGAAGACTCGGATACACATGTTTATGGCTTTATCTTATAGAACTCAAGGTTCCCGTGCTGGGAAAACAGGTTTTGCAGCTGTTTGAGCTAAGATTTCCAAGTTATTCACATAATGAAAACCTATACTTTGTTTCGGTCGAGTTCCCCATTCAAATGCATGTAACAGTGAGAAACGCACTGTCTTGGCGAAAGAAAGCGTTTTTGTACAACTTCATAGAAATAGCTGTAACTTTTGATAGAAGACTCGGATACACATGTTTATGGCTTTATCTTATAGAACTCAAGGTTCCCGTGCTGGGAAAACAGGTTTTGCAGCTGTTTGAGCTAAGATTTCCAAGTTATTCACATAATGAAAACCTATACTTTGTTTCGGTCGAGTTCCCCATTCAAATGCATGTAACAGTGAGAAACGCACTGTCTTGGCGAAAGAAAGCGTTTTTGTACAACTTCATAGAAATAGCTGTAACTTTTGATAGAAGACTCGGATACACATGTTTATGGCTTTATCTTATAGAACTCAAGGTTCCCGTGCTGGGAAAACAGGTTTTGCAGCTGTTTGAGCTAAGATTTCCAAGTTATTCACATAATGAAAACCTATACTTTGTTTCGGTCGAGTTCCCCATTCAAATGCATGTAACAGTGAGAAACGCACTGTCTTGGCGAAAGAAAGCGTTTTTGTACAACTTCATAGAAATAGCTGTAACTTTTGATAGAAGACTCGGATACACATGTTTATGGCTTTATCTTATAGAACTCAAGGTTCCCGTGCTGGGAAAACAGGTTTTGCAGCTGTTTGAGCTAAGATTTCCAAGTTATTCACATAATGAAAACTTATACTTTGTTTCGGTCGAGTTCCCCATTCAAATGCATGTAACAGTGAGAAACGCACTGTCTTGGCGAAAGAAAGCGTTTTTGTACAACTTCATAGAAATAGCTGTAACTTTTGATAGAAGACTCGGATACACATGTTTATGGCTTTATCTTATAGAACTCAAGGTTCCCGTGCTGGGAAAACAGGTTTTGCAGCTGTTTGAGCTAAGATTTCCAAGTTATTCACATAATGAAAACCTATACTTTGTTTCGGTCGAGTTCCCCATTCAAATGCATGTAACAGTGAGAAACGCACTGTCTTGGCGAAAGAAAGCGTTTTTGTACAACTTCATAGAAATAGCTGTAACTTTTGATAGAAGACTCGGATACACATGTTTATGGCTTTATCTTATAGAACTCAAGGTTCCCGTGCTGGGAAAACAGGTTTCACAGTTGTTTAAGCTAAGATTTCCAAGTTATTCACATAATGAAAACCTATACTTTGTTTCGGTCGAGTTCCCCATTCAAATGCATGTAACAGTGAGAAACGCACTGTCTTGGCGAAAGAAAGCGTTTTTGTACAACTTCATAGAAATAGCTGTAACTTTTGATAGAAGACTCGGATACACATGTTTATGGCTTTATCTTATAGAACTCAAGGTTCCCGTGCTGGGAAAACAGGTTTTGCAGCTGTTTGAGCTAAGATTTCCAAGTTATTCACATAATGAAAACCTATACTTTGTTTCGGTCGAGTTCCCCATTCAAATGCATGTAACAGTGAGAAACGCACTGTCTTGGCGAAAGAAAGCGTTTTTGTACAACTTCATAGAAATAGCTGTAACTTTTGATAGAAGACTCGGATACACATGTTTATGGCTTTATCTTATAGAACTCAAGGTTCCCGTGCTGGGAAAACAGGTTTTGCAGCTGTTTGAGCTAAGATTTCCAAGTTATTCACATAATGAAAACCTATACTTTGTTTCGGTCGAGTTCCCCATTCAAATGCATGTAACAGTGAGAAACGCACTGTCTTGGCGAAAGAAAGTGTTTTTGTACAACTTCATAGAAATAGCTGTAACTTTTGATAGAAGACTCGGATACACATGTTTATGGCTTTATCTTATAGAACTCAAGGTTCCCGTGCTGGGAAAACAGGTTTTGCAGCTGTTTGAGCTAAGATTTCCAAGTTATTCACATAATGAAAACCTATACTTTGTTTCGGTCGAGTTCCCCATTCAAATGCATGTAACAGTGAGAAACGCACTGTCTTGGCGAAAGAAAGCGTTTTTGTACAACTTCATAGAAATAGCTGTAACTTTTGATAGAAGACTCGGATACACATGTTTATGGCTTTATCTTATAGAACTCAAGGTTCCCGTGCTGTCAAAACAGGTTTTGCAGCTGTTTGAGCTAAGATTTCCAAGTTATTCACATAATGAAAACCTATACTTTGTTTCGGTCGAGTTCCCCATTCAAATGCATGTAACAGTGAGAAACGCACTGTCTTGGCGAAAGAAAGCGTTTTTGTACAACTTCATAGAAATAGCTGTAACTTTTGATAGAAGACTCGGATACACATGTTTATGGCTTTATCTTATACAACTCAAGGTTCCCGTGCTGGGAAAACAGGTTTTGCAGCTGTTTGAGCTAAGATTTCCAAGTTATTCACATAATGAAAACTTATACTTTGTTTTGGTCGAGTTCCCCATTCAAATGCATGTAACAGTGAGAAACGCACTGTCTTGGCGAAAGAAAGCGTTTTTGTACAACTTCATAGAAATAGCTGTAACTTTTGATAGAAGACTCGGATACACATGTTTATGGCTTTATCTTATAGAACTCAAGGTTCCCGTGCTGGGAAAACAGGTTTTGCAGCTGTTTGAGCTAAGATTTCCAAGTTATTCACATAATGAAAACCTATACTTTGTTTCGGTCGAGTTCCCCATTCAAATGCATGTAACAGTGAGAAACGCACTGTCTTGGCGAAAGAAAGCGTTTTTGTACAACTTCATAGAAATAGCTGTAACTTTTGATAGAAGACTCGGATACACATGTTTATGGCTTTATCTTATAGAACTCAAGGTTCCCGTGCTGGGAAAACAGGTTTTGCAGCTGTTTGAGCTAAGATTTCCAAGTTATTCACATAATGAAAACCTATACTTTGTTTCGGTCGAGTTCCCCATTCAAATGCATGTAACAGTGAGAAACGCACTGTCTTGGCGAAAGAAAGCGTTTTTGTACAACTTCATAGAAATAGCTGTAACTTTTGATAGAAGACTCGGATACACATGTTTATGGCTTTATCTTATAGAACTCAAGGTTCCCGTGCTGGGAAAACAGGTTTTGCAGCTGTTTGAGCTAAGATTTCCAAGTTATTCACATAATGAAAACCTATACTTTGTTTCGGTCGAGTTCCCCATTCAAATGCATGTAACAGTGAGAAACGCACTGTCTTGGCGAAAGAAAGCGTTTTTGTACAACTTCATAGAAATAGCTGTAACTTTTGATAGAAGACTCGGATACACATGTTTATGGCTTTATCTTATAGAACTCAAGGTTCCCGTGCTGGGAAAACAGGTTTTGCAGCTGTTTGAGCTAAGATTTCCAAGTTATTCACATAATGAAAACTTATACTTTGTTTCGGTCGCGTTCCCCATTCAAATGCATGTAACAGTGAGAAACGCACTGTCTTGGCGAAAGAAAGCGTTTTTGTACAACTTCATAGAAATAGCTGTAACTTTTGATAGAAGACTCGGATACACATGTTTATGGCTTTATCTTATAGAACTCAAGGTTCCCGTGCTGGGAAAACAGGTTTTGCAGCTGTTTGAGCTAAGATTTCCAAGTTATTCACATAATGAAAACCTATACTTTGTTTCGGTCGAGTTCCCCATTCAAATGCATGTAACAGTGAGAAACGCACTGTCTTGGCGAAAGAAAGCGTTTTTGTACAACTTCATAGAAATAGCTGTAACTTTTGATAGAAGACTCGGATACACATGTTTATGGCTTTATCTTATAGAAGTCAAGGTTCCCGTGCTGGGACAACAGGTTTTGCAGCTGTTTGAGCTAAGATTTCCAAGTTATTCACATAATGAAAAGTTACAGCTATTTCTATGAAGTTGTACAAAAAACGCTTTCTTTCGCCAAGACAGTGCGTTTCTCACTGTTACATGCATTTGAATGGGGAACTCGACCGAAACAAAGTATAGGTTTTCATTATGTGAATAACTTGGAAATCTTAGCTCAAACAGCTGCAAAACCTGTTTTCCCAGCACGGGAACCTTGAGTTCTATAAGATAAAGCCATAAACATGTGTATCCGAGTCTTCTATCAAAAGTTACAGCTATTTCTATGAAGTTGTACAAAAACGCTTTCTTTCGCCAAGACAGTGCGTTTCTCACTGTTACATGCATTTGAATGGGGAACTCGACCGAAACAAAGTATAGGTTTTCATTATGTGAATAACTTGGAAATCTTAGCTCAAACAGCTGCAAAACCTGTTTTCCCAGCACGGGAACCTTGAGTTCTATAAGATAAAGCCATAAACATGTGTATCCGAGTCTTCTATCAAAAGTTACAGCTATTTCTATGAAGTTGTACAAAAACGCTTTCTTTCGCCAAGACAGTGCGTTTCTCACTGTTACATGCATTTGAATGGGGAACTCGACCGAAACAAAGTATAGGTTTTCATTATGTGAATAACTTGGAAATCTTAGCTCAAACAGCTGCAAAACCTGTTTTCCCAGCACGGGAACCTTGAGTTCTATAAGATAAAGCCATAAACATGTGTATCCGAGTCTTCTATCAAAAGTTACAGCTATTTCTATGAAGTTGTACAAAAACGCTTTCTTTCGCCAAGACAGTGCGTTTCTCACTGTTACATGCATTTGAATGGGGAACTCGACCGAAACAAAGTATAGGTTTTCATTATGTGAATAACTTGGAAATCGTAGCTCAAACAGCTGCAAAACCTGTTTTGCCAGCACGGGGACCTTGAGTTCTATAAGATAAAGCCATGAATACGCATATCTGAGTTTCATATCAAAAGTTACAGCTATTTATATGAAGTTGTGCAAAAACGCTTTCTTTCGCCAAGACAGTGCGTTTCTGACGATTACATGCATTTGAATGGGGAACTCGACCGAAACAAAGTATAGGGTTTCATTATGTGAATAACTTGGAAATCTTAGCTCAAACAGCTGCAAAACCTGTTTTCCCAGCACGGGAACATTGAGTTCTATAAGATAAAGCCATAAACATGTTTGTATGAGTCTTCTTTCAAAAGTTACAGCTATTTCTATGAAGTTGTACAAAAACGCTTTCTTTCGCCAAGACAGTGCGTTTCTCACTGTTACATGCATTTGAATGGGGAACTCGACCGAAACAAAGTATAGGTTTTCATTATGTGAATAACTTGGAAATCTTAGCTCAAACAGCTGCAAAACCTGTTTTCCCAGCACGGGAACCTTGAGTTCTATAAGATAAAGCCATAAACATGTGTATCCGAGTCTTCTATCAAAAGTTACAGCTATTTCTATGAAGTTGTACAAAAACGCTTTCTTTCGCCAAGACAGTGCGTTTCTCACTGTTACATGCATTTGAATGGGGATCTCGACCGAAACAAAGTATAGGTTTTCATTATGTGAATAACTTGGAAATCTTAGCTCAAACAGCTGCAAAACCTGTTTTCCCAGCACGGGAACCTTGAGTTCTATAAGATAAAGCCATAAACATGTTTGTCTGAGTCTTCTTTCAAAAGTTACAGCTATTTCTATGAAGTTGTACAAAAAACGCTTTCTTTCGCCAAGACAGTGCGTTTCTCACTGTTACATGCATTTGAATGGGGAACTCGACCGAAACAAAGTATAGGTTTTCATTATGTGAATAACTTGGAAATCTTAGCTCAAACAGCTGCAAAACCTGTTTTCCCAGCACGGGAACATTGAGTTCTATAAGATAAAGCCATAAACATGTTTGTCTGAGTCTTCTTTCAAAAGTTACAGCTATTTCTATGAAGTTGTACAAAAACGCTTTCTTTCGCCAAGACAGTGCGTTTCTCACTGTTACATGCATTTGAATGGGGATCTCGACCGAAACAAAGTATAGGTTTTCATTATGTGAATAACTTGGAAATCTTAGCTCAAACAGCTGCAAAACCTGTTTTCCCAGCACGGGAACCTTGAGTTCTATAAGATAAAGCCATAAACATGTTTGTCTGAGTCTTCTTTCAAAAGTTACAGCTATTTCTATGAAGTTGTACAAAAAACGCTTTCTTTCGCCAAGACAGTGCGTTTCTCACTGTTACATGCATTTGAATGGGGAACTCGACCGAAACAAAGTATAGGTTTTCATTATGTGAATAACTTGGAAATCTTAGCTCAAACAGCTGCAAAACCTGTTTTCCCAGCACGGGAACATTGAGTTCTATAAGATAAAGCCATAAACATGTTTGTCTGAGTCTTCTTTCAAAAGTTACAGCTATTTCTATGAAGTTGTACAAAAACGCTTTCTTTCGCCAAGACAGTGCGTTTCTCACTGTTACATGCATTTGAATGGGGAACTCGACCGAAACAAAGTATAGGTTTTCATTATGTGAATAACTTGGAAATCTTAGCTCAAACAGCTGCAAAACCTGTTTTCCCAGCACGGGAACCTTGAGTTCTATAAGATAAAGCCATAAACATGTGTATCCGAGTCTTCTATCAAAAGTTACAGCTATTTCTATGAAGTTGTACAAAAACGCTTTCTTTCGCCAAGACAGTGCGTTTCTCACTGTTACATGCATTTGAATGGGGATCTCGACCGAAACAAAGTATAGGTTTTCATTATGTGAATAACTTGGAAATCTTAGCTCAAACAGCTGCAAAACCTGTTTTCCCAGCACGGGAACCTTGAGTTCTATAAGATAAAGCCATAAACATGTTTGTCTGAGTCTTCTTTCAAAAGTTACAGCTATTTCTATGAAGTTGTACAAAAAACGCTTTCTTTCGCCAAGACAGTGCGTTTCTCACTGTTACATGCATTTGAATGGGGAACTCGACCGAAACAAAGTATAGGTTTTCATTATGTGAATAACTTGGAAATCTTAGCTCAAACAGCTGCAAAACCTGTTTTCCCAGCACGGGAACCTTGAGTTCTATAAGATAAAGCCATAAACATGTGTATCCGAGTCTTCTATCAAAAGTTACAGCTATTTCTATGAAGTTGTACAAAAACGCTTTCTTTCGCCAAGACAGTGCGTTTCTCACTGTTACATGCATTTGAATGGGGAACTCGACCGAAACAAAGTATAGGTTTTCATTATGTGAATAACTTGGAAATCGTAGCTCAAACAGCTGCAAAACCTGTTTTCCCAGCACGGGAACCTTGAGTTCTATAAGATAAAGCCATAAACATGTTTGTCTGAGTCTTCTTTCAAAAGTTACAGCTATTTCTATGAAGTTGTACAAAAAACGCTTTCTTTCGCCAAGACAGTGCGTTTCTCACTGTTACATGCATTTGAATGGGGAACTCGACCGAAACAAAGTATAGGTTTTCATTATGTGAATAACTTGGAAATCTTAGCTCAAACAGCTGCAAAACCTGTTTTCCCAGCACGGGAACCTTGAGTTCTATAAGATAAAGCCATAAACATGTGTATCCGAGTCTTCTATCAAAAGTTACAGCTATTTCTATGAAGTTGTACAAAAACGCTTTCTTTCGCCAAGACAGTGCGTTTCTCACTGTTACATGCATTTGAATGGGGAACTCGACCGAAACAAAGTATAGGTTTTCATTATGTGAATAACTTGGAAATCTTAGCTCAAACAGCTGCAAAACCTGTTTTCCCAGCACGGGAACCTTGAGTTCTATAAGATAAAGCCATAAACATGTGTATCCGAGTCTTCTATCAAAAGTTACAGCTATTTCTATGAAGTTGTACAAAAACGCTTTCTTTCGCCAAGACAGTGCGTTTCTCACTGTTACATGCATTTGAATGGGGAACTCGACCGAAACAAAGTATAGGTTTTCATTATGTGAATAACTTGGAAATCGTAGCTCAAACAGCTGCAAAACCTGTTTTCCCAGCACGGGAACCTTGAGTTCTATAAGATAAAGCCATAAACATGTGTATCCGAGTCTTCTATCAAAAGTTACAGCTATTTCTATGAAGTTGTACAAAAACGCTTTCTTTCGCCAAGACAGTGCGTTTATCACTGTTACATGCATTTGAATGGGGAACTCGACCGAAACAAAGTATAGGTTTTCATTATGTGAATAACTTGGAAATCTTAGCTCAAACAGCTGCAAAACCTGTTTTCCCAGCACGGGAACCTTGAGTTCTATAAGATAAAGCCATAAACATGTGTATCCGAGTCTTCTATCAAAAGTTACAGCTATTTCTATGAAGTTGTACAAAAACGCTTTCTTTCGCCAAGACAGTGCGTTTCTCACTGTTACATGCATTTGAATGGGGAACTCGACCGAAACAAAGTATAGGTTTTCATTATGTGAATAACTTGGAAATCGTAGCTCAAACAGCTGCAAAACCTGTTTTCCCAGCACGGGAACCTTGAGTTCTATAAGATAAAGCCATAAACATGTTTGTCTGAGTCTTCTTTCAAAAGTTACAGCTATTTCTATGAAGTTGTACAAAAAACGCTTTCTTTCGCCAAGACAGTGCGTTTCTCACTGTTACATGCATTTGAATGGGGAACTCGACCGAAACAAAGTATAGGTTTTCATTATGTGAATAACTTGGAAATCTTAGCTCAAACAGCTGCAAAACCTGTTTTCCCAGCACGGGAACCTTGAGTTCTATAAGATAAAGCCATAAACATGTGTATCCGAGTCTTCTATCAAAAGTTACAGCTATTTCTATGAAGTTGTACAAAAACGCTTTCTTTCGCCAAGACAGTGCGTTTCTCACTGTTACATGCATTTGAATGGGGAACTCGACCGAAACAAAGTATAGGTTTTCATTATGTGAATAACTTGGAAATCTTAGCTCAAACAGCTGCAAAACCTGTTTTCCCAGCACGGGAACCTTGAGTTCTATAAGATAAAGCCATAAACATGTGTATCCGAGTCTTCTATCAAAAGTTACAGCTATTTCTATGAAGTTGTACAAAAACGCTTTCTTTCGCCAAGACAGTGCGTTTCTCACTGTTACATGCATTTGAATGGGGAACTCGACCGAAACAAAGTATAGGTTTTCATTATGTGAATAACTTGGAAATCGTAGCTCAAACAGCTGCAAAACCTGTTTTCCCAGCACGGGAACCTTGAGTTCTATAAGATAAAGCCATAAACATGTGTATCCGAGTCTTCTATCAAAAGTTACAGCTATTTCTATGAAGTTGTACAAAAACGCTTTCTTTCGCCAAGACAGTGCGTTTCTCACTGTTACATGCATTTGAATGGGGAACTCGACCGAAACAAAGTATAGGTTTTCATTATGTGAATAACTTGGAAATCTTAGCTCAAACAGCTGCAAAACCTGTTTTCCCAGCACGGGAACCTTGAGTTCTATAAGATAAAGCCATAAACATGTGTATCCGAGTCTTCTATCAAAAGTTACAGCTATTTCTATGAAGTTGTACAAAAACGCTTTCTTTCGCCAAGACAGTGCGTTTCTCACTGTTACATGCATTTGAATGGGGAACTCGACCGAAACAAAGTATAGGTTTTCATTATGTGAATAACTTGGAAATCTTAGCTCAAACAGCTGCAAAACCTGTTTTCCCAGCACGGGAACCTTGAGTTCTATAAGATAAAGCCATAAACATGTGTATCCGAGTCTTCTATCAAAAGTTACAGCTATTTCTATGAAGTTGTACAAAAACGCTTTCTTTCGCCAAGACAGTGCGTTTCTCACTGTTACATGCATTTGAATGGGGAACTCGACCGAAACAAAGTATAGGTTTTCATTATGTGAATAACTTGGAAATCTTAGCTCAAACAGCTGCAAAACCTGTTTTCCCAGCACGGGAACCTTGAGTTCTATAAGATAAAGCCATAAACATGTGTATCCGAGTCTTCTATCAAAAGTTACAGCTATTTCTATGAAGTTGTACAAAAACGCTTTCTTTCGCCAAGACAGTGCGTTTCTCACTGTTACATGCATTTGAATGGGGAACTCGACCGAAACAAAGTATAGGTTTTCATTATGTGAATAACTTGGAAATCTTAGCTCAAACAGCTGCAAAACCTGTTTTCCCAGCACGGGAACCTTGAGTTCTATAAGATAAAGCCATAAACATGTGTATCCGAGTCTTCTATCAAAAGTTACAGCTATTTCTATGAAGTTGTACAAAAACGCTTTCTTTCGCCAAGACAGTGCGTTTCTCACTGTTACATGCATTTGAATGGGGAACTCGACCGAAACAAAGTATAGGTTTTCATTATGTGAATAACTTGGAAATCGTAGCTCAAACAGCTG
Source organism: Aulonocara sp. 'chitande type north' Nkhata Bay (assembly GCF_057382095.1). Taxonomy (NCBI): domain Eukaryota; kingdom Metazoa; phylum Chordata; class Actinopteri; order Cichliformes; family Cichlidae; genus Aulonocara; species Aulonocara sp. 'chitande type north' Nkhata Bay. Next base: position 203,056 of record NC_141362.1, on the reverse strand, counting down.
CAAAACCTGTTTTCCCAGCACGGGAACCTTGAGTTCTATAAGATAAAGCCATAAACATGTGTATCCGAGTCTTCTATCAAAAGTTACAGCTATTTCTATGAAGTTGTACAAAAACGCTTTCTTTCGCCAAGACAGTGCGTTTCTCACTGTTACATGCATTTGAATGGGGAACTCGACCGAAACAAAGTATAGGTTTTCATTATGTGAATAACTTGGAAATCTTAGCTCAAACAGCTGCAAAACCTGTTTTCCCAGCACGGGAACCTTGAGTTCTATAAGATAAAGCCATAAACATGTGTATCCGAGTCTTCTATCAAAAGTTACAGCTATTTCTATGAAGTTGTACAAAAACGCTTTCTTTCGCCAAGACAGTGCGTTTCTCACTGTTACATGCATTTGAATGGGGAACTCGACCGAAACAAAGTATAGGTTTTCATTATGTGAATAACTTGGAAATCTTAGCTCAAACAGCTGCAAAACCTGTTTTCCCAGCACGGGAACCTTGAGTTCTATAAGATAAAGCCATAAACATGTGTATCCGAGTCTTCTATCAAAAGTTACAGCTATTTCTATGAAGTTGTACAAAAACGCTTTCTTTCGCCAAGACAGTGCGTTTCTCACTGTTACATGCATTTGAATGGGGAACTCGACCGAAACAAAGTATAGGTTTTCATTATGTGAATAACTTGGAAATCTTAGCTCAAACAGCTGCAAAACCTGTTTTCCCAGCACGGGAACCTTGAGTTCTATAAGATAAAGCCATAAACATGTTTGTCTGAGTCTTCTATCAAAAGTTACAGCTATTTCTATGAAGTTGTACAAAAACGCTTTCTTTCGCCAAGACAGTGCGTTTCTCACTGTTACATGCATTTGAATGGGGATCTCGACCGAAACAAAGTATAGGTTTTCATTATGTGAATAACTTGGAAATCTTAGCTCAAACAGCTGCAAAACCTGTTTTCCCAGCACGGGAACCTTGAGTTCTATAAGATAAAGCCATAAGCATGTGTATCCGAGTCTTCTATCAAAAGTTACAGCTATTTCTATGAAGTTGTACAAAAACGCTTTCTTTCGCCAAGACAGTGCGTTTCTCACTGTTACATGCATTTGAATGGGGAACTCGACCGAAACAAAGTATAGGTTTTCATTATGTGAATAACGTGGAAATCTTAGCTCAAACAGCTGCAAAACCTGTTTTCCCAGCACGGGAACCTTGAGTTCTATAAGATAAAGCCATAAACATGTGTATCCGAGTCTTCTATCAAAAGTTACAGCTATTTATATGAAGTTGTACAAAAACGCTTTCTTTCGCCAAGACAGTGCGTTTCTCACTGTTACATGCATTTGAATGGGGAACTCGACCGAAACAAAGTATAGGTTTTCATTATGTGAATAACTTGGAAATCTTAGCTCAAACAGCTGCAAAACCTGTTTTCCCAGCACGGGAACCTTGAGTTCTATAAGATAAAGCCATAAACATGTGTATCCGAGTCTTCTATCAAAAGTTACAGCTATTTCTATGAAGTTGTACAAAAACGCTTTCTTTCGCCAAGACAGTGCGTTTCTCACTGTTACATGCATTTGAATGGGGATCTCGACCGAAACAAAGTATAGGTTTTCATTATGTGAATAACTTGGAAATCTTAGCTCAAACAGCTGCAAAACCTGTTTTCCCAGCACGGGAACCTTGAGTTCTATAAGATAAAGCCATAAACATGTTTGTCTGAGTCTTCTTTCAAAAGTTACAGCTATTTCTATGAAGTTGTACAAAAACGCTTTCTTTCGCCAAGACAGTGCGTTTCTCACTGTTACATGCATTTGAATGGGGAACTCGACCGAAACAAAGTATAGGTTTTCATTATGTGAATAACTTGGAAATCTTAGCTCAAACAGCTGCAAAACCTGTTTTCCCAGCACGGGAACCTTGAGTTCTATAAGATAAAGCCATAAACATGTGTATCCGAGTCTTCTATCAAAAGTTACAGCTATTTCTATGAAGTTGTACAAAAACGCTTTCTTTCGCCAAGACAGTGCGTTTCTCACTGTTACATGCATTTGAATGGGGAACTCGACCGAAACAAAGTATAGGTTTTCATTATGTGAATAACTTGGAAATCGTAGCTCAAACAGCTGCAAAACCTGTTTTCCCAGCACGGGAACCTTGAGTTCTATAAGATAAAGCCATAAACATGTGTATCCGAGTCTTCTATCAAAAGTTACAGCTATTTCTATGAAGTTGTACAAAAACGCTTTCTTTCGCCAAGACAGTGCGTTTCTCACTGTTACATGCATTTGAATGGGGAACTCGACCGAAACAAAGTATAGGTTTTCATTATGTGAATAACTTGGAAATCTTAGCTCAAACAGCTGCAAAACCTGTTTTCCCAGCACGGGAACCTTGAGTTCTATAAGATAAAGCCATAAACATGTGTATCCGAGTCTTCTATCAAAAGTTACAGCTATTTCTATGAAGTTGTACAAAAACGCTTTCTTTCGCCAAGACAGTGCGTTTCTCACTGTTACATGCATTTGAATGGGGATCTCGACCGAAACAAAGTATAGGTTATCATTATGTGAATAACTTGGAAATCTTAGCTCAAACAGCTGCAAAACCTGTTTTCCCAGCACGGGAACCTTGAGTTCTATAAGATAAAGCCATAAACATGTGTATCCGAGTCTTCTATCAAAAGTTACAGCTATTTCTATGAAGTTGTACAAAAACGCTTTCTTTCGCCAAGACAGTGCGTTTCTCACTGTTACATGCATTTGAATGGGGAACTCGACCGAAACAAAGTATAGGTTTTCATTATGTGAATAACTTGGAAATCTTAGCTCAAACAGCTGCAAAACCTGTTTTCCCAGCACGGGAACCTTGAGTTCTATAAGATAAAGCCATAAACATGTGTATCCGAGTCTTCTATCAAAAGTTACAGCTATTTCTATGAAGTTGTACAAAAACGCTTTCTTTCGCCAAGACAGTGCGTTTCTCACTGTTACATGCATTTGAATGGGGAACTCGACCGAAACAAAGTATAGGTTTTCATTATGTGAATAATGTGGAAATCTTAGCTCAAACAGCTGCAAAACCTGTTTTCCCAGCACGGGAACCTTGAGTTCTATAAGATAAAGCCATAAACATGTGTATCCGAGTCTTCTATCAAAAGTTACAGCTATTTATATGAAGTTGTACAAAAACGCTTTCTTTCGCCAAGACAGTGCGTTTCTCACTGTTACATGCATTTGAATGGGGAACTCGACCGAAACAAAGTATAGGTTTTCATTATGTGAATAACTTGGAAATCTTAGCTCAAACAGCTGCAAAACCTGTTTTCCCAGCACGGGAACCTTGAGTTCTATAAGATAAAGCCATAAACATGTGTATCCGAGTCTTCTATCAAAAGTTACAGCTATTTCTATGAAGTTGTACAAAAACGCTTTCTTTCGCCAAGACAGTGCGTTTCTCACTGTTACATGCATTTGAATGGGGATCTCGACCGAAACAAAGTATAGGTTTTCATTATGTGAATAACTTGGAAATCTTAGCTCAAACAGCTGCAAAACCTGTTTTCCCAGCACGGGAACCTTGAGTTCTATAAGATAAAGCCATAAACATGTTTGTCTGAGTCTTCTTTCAAAAGTTACAGCTATTTCTATGAAGTTGTACAAAAACGCTTTCTTTCGCCAAGACAGTGCGTTTCTCACTGTTACATGCATTTGAATGGGGAACTCGACCGAAACAAAGTATAGGTTTTCATTATGTGAATAACTTGGAAATCTTAGCTCAAACAGCTGCAAAACCTGTTTTCCCAGCACGGGAACCTTGAGTTCTATAAGATAAAGCCATAAACATGTGTATCCGAGTCTTCTATCAAAAGTTACAGCTATTTCTATGAAGTTGTACAAAAACGCTTTCTTTCGCCAAGACAGTGCGTTTCTCACTGTTACATGCATTTGAATGGGGAACTCGACCGAAACAAAGTATAGGTTTTCATTATGTGAATAACTTGGAAATCGTAGCTCAAACAGCTGCAAAACCTGTTTTCCCAGCACGGGAACCTTGAGTTCTATAAGATAAAGCCATAAACATGTGTATCCGAGTCTTCTATCAAAAGTTACAGCTATTTCTATGAAGTTGTACAAAAACGCTTTCTTTCGCCAAGACAGTGCGTTTCTCACTGTTACATGCATTTGAATGGGGAACTCGACCGAAACAAAGTATAGGTTTTCATTATGTGAATAACTTGGAAATCTTAGCTCAAACAGCTGCAAAACCTGTTTTCCCAGCACGGGAACCTTGAGTTCTATAAGATAAAGCCATAAACATGTGTATCCGAGTCTTCTATCAAAAGTTACAGCTATTTCTATGAAGTTGTACAAAAACGCTTTCTTTCGCCAAGACAGTGCGTTTCTCACTGTTACATGCATTTGAATGGGGATCTCGACCGAAACAAAGTATAGGTTATCATTATGTGAATAACTTGGAAATCTTAGCTCAAACAGCTGCAAAACCTGTTTTCCCAGCACGGGAACCTTGAGTTCTATAAGATAAAGCCATAAACATGTGTATCCGAGTCTTCTATCAAAAGTTACAGCTATTTCTATGAAGTTGTACAAAAACGCTTTCTTTCGCCAAGACAGTGCGTTTCTCACTGTTACATGCATTTGAATGGGGAACTCGACCGAAACAAAGTATAGGTTTTCATTATGTGAATAACTTGGAAATCTTAGCTCAAACAGCTGCAAAACCTGTTTTCCCAGCACGGGAACCTTGAGTTCTATAAGATAAAGCCATAAACATGTGTATCCGAGTCTTCTATCAAAAGTTACAGCTATTTCTATGAAGTTGTACAAAAACGCTTTCTTTCGCCAAGACAGTGCGTTTCTCACTGTTACATGCATTTGAATGGGGAACTCGACCGAAACAAAGTATAGGTTTTCATTATGTGAATAACTTGGAAATCGTAGCTCAAACAGCTGCAAAACCTGTTTTCCCAGCACGGGAACCTTGAGTTCTATAAGATAAAGCCATAAACATGTGTATCCGAGTCTTCTATCAAAAGTTACAGCTATTTCTATGAAGTTGTACAAAAACGCTTTCTTTCGCCAAGACAGTGCGTTTCTCACTGTTACATGCATTTGAATGGGGAACTCGACCGAAACAAAGTATAGGTTTTCATTATGTGAATAACTTGGAAATCTTAGCTCAAACAGCTGCAAAACCTGTTTTCCCAGCACGGGAACCTTGAGTTCTATAAGATAAAGCCATAAACATGTGTATCCGAGTCTTCTATCAAAAGTTACAGCTATTTCTATGAAGTTGTACAAAAACGCTTTCTTTCGCCAAGACAGTGCGTTTCTCACTGTTACATGCATTTGAATGGGGATCTCGACCGAAACAAAGTATAGGTTATCATTATGTGAATAACTTGGAAATCTTAGCTCAAACAGCTGCAAAACCTGTTTTCCCAGCACGGGAACCTTGAGTTCTATAAGATAAAGCCATAAACATGTGTATCCGAGTCTTCTATCAAAAGTTACAGCTATTTCTATGAAGTTGTACAAAAACGCTTTCTTTCGCCAAGACAGTGCGTTTCTCACTGTTACATGCATTTGAATGGGGAACTCGACCGAAACAAAGTATAGGTTTTCATTATGTGAATAACTTGGAAATCTTAGCTCAAACAGCTGCAAAACCTGTTTTCCCAGCACGGGAACCTTGAGTTCTATAAGATAAAGCCATAAACATGTGTATCCGAGTCTTCTATCAAAAGTTACAGCTATTTCTATGAAGTTGTACAAAAACGCTTTCTTTCGCCAAGACAGTGCGTTTCTCACTGTTACATGCATTTGAATGGGGAACTCGACAGAAACAAAGTATAGGTTTTCATTATGTGAATAACTTGGAAATCGTAGCTCAAACAGCTGCAAAACCTGTTTTCCCAGCACGGGAACCTTGAGTTCTATAAGATAAAGCCATAAACATGTGTATCCGAGTCTTCTATCAAAAGTTACAGCTATTTCTATGAAGTTGTACAAAAACGCTTTCTTTCGCCAAGACAGTGCGTTTCTCACTGTTACATGCATTTGAATGGGGATCTCGACCGAAACAAAGTATAGGTTATCATTATGTGAATAACTTGGAAATCTTAGCTCAAACAGCTGCAAAACCTGTTTTCCCAGCACGGGAACCTTGAGTTCTATAAGATAAAGCCATAAACATGTGTATCCGAGTCTTCTATCAAAAGTTACAGCTATTTCTATGAAGTTGTACAAAAACGCTTTCTTTCGCCAAGACAGTGCGTTTCTCACTGTTACATGCATTTGAATGGGGAACTCGACCGAAACAAAGTATAGGTTTTCATTATGTGAATAACTTGGAAATCTTAGCTCAAACAGCTGCAAAACCTGTTTTCCCAGCACGGGAACCTTGAGTTCTATAAGATAAAGCCATAAACATGTGTATCCGAGTCTTCTATCAAAAGTTACAGCTATTTCTATGAAGTTGTACAAAAACGCTTTCTTTCGCCAAGACAGTGCGTTTCTCACTGTTACATGCATTTGAATGGGGAACTCGACAGAAACAAAGTATAGGTTTTCATTATGTGAATAACTTGGAAATCGTAGCTCAAACAGCTGCAAAACCTGTTTTCCCAGCACGGGAACCTTGAGTTCTATAAGATAAAGCCATAAACATGTGTATCCGAGTCTTCTATCAAAAGTTACAGCTATTTCTATGAAGTTGTACAAAAACGCTTTCTTTCGCCAAGACAGTGCGTTTCTCACTGTTACATGCATTTGAATGGGGATCTCGACCGAAACAAAGTATAGGTTATCATTATGTGAATAACTTGGAAATCTTAGCTCAAACAGCTGCAAAACCTGTTTTCCCAGCACGGGAACCTTGAGTTCTATAAGATAAAGCCATAAACATGTGTATCCGAGTCTTCTATCAAAAGTTACAGCTATTTCTATGAAGTTGTACAAAAACGCTTTCTTTCGCCAAGACAGTGCGTTTCTCACTGTTACATGCATTTGAATGGGGAACTCGACCGAAACAAAGTATAGGTTTTCATTATGTGAATAACTTGGAAATCTTAGCTCAAACAGCTGCAAAACCTGTTTTCCCAGCACGGGAACCTTGAGTTCTATAAGATAAAGCCATAAACATGTGTATCCGAGTCTTCTATCAAAAGTTACAGCTATTTCTATGAAGTTGTACAAAAACGCTTTCTTTCGCCAAGACAGTGCGTTTCTCACTGTTACATGCATTTGAATGGGGAACTCGACAGAAACAAAGTATAGGTTTTCATTATGTGAATAACTTGGAAATCGTAGCTCAAACAGCTGCAAAACCTGTTTTCCCAGCACGGGAACCTTGAGTTCTATAAGATAAAGCCATAAACATGTGTATCCGAGTCTTCTATCAAAAGTTACAGCTATTTCTATGAAGTTGTACAAAAACGCTTTCTTTCGCCAAGACAGTGCGTTTCTCACTGTTACATGCATTTGAATGGGGATCTCGACCGAAACAAAGTATAGGTTATCATTATGTGAATAACTTGGAAATCTTAGCTCAAACAGCTGCAAAACCTGTTTTCCCAGCACGGGAACCTTGAGTTCTATAAGATAAAGCCATAAACATGTGTATCCGAGTCTTCTATCAAAAGTTACAGCTATTTCTATGAAGTTGTACAAAAACGCTTTCTTTCGCCAAGACAGTGCGTTTCTCACTGTTACATGCATTTGAATGGGGAACTCGACCGAAACAAAGTATAGGTTTTCATTATGTGAATAACTTGGAAATCTTAGCTCAAACAGCTGCAAAACCTGTTTTCCCAGCACGGGAACCTTGAGTTCTATAAGATAAAGCCATAAACATGTGTATCCGAGTCTTCTATCAAAAGTTACAGCTATTTCTATGAAGTTGTACAAAAACGCTTTCTTTCGCCAAGACAGTGCGTTTCTCACTGTTACATGCATTTGAATGGGGAACTCGACCGAAACAAAGTATAGGTTTTCATTATGTGAATAACTTGGAAATCGTAGCTCAAACAGCTGCAAAACCTGTTTTCCCAGCACGGGAACCTTGAGTTCTATAAGATAAAGCCATAAACATGTGTATCCGAGTCTTCTATCAAAAGTTACAGCTATTTCTATGAAGTTGTACAAAAACGCTTTCTTTCGCCAAGACAGTGCGTTTCTCACTGTTACATGCATTTGAATGGGGAACTCGACCGAAACAAAGTATAGGTTTTCATTATGTGAATAACTTGGAAATCTTAGCTCAAACAGCTGCAAAACCTGTTTTCCCAGCACGGGAACCTTGAGTTCTATAAGATAAAGCCATAAACATGTGTATCCGAGTCTTCTATCAAAAGTTACAGCTATTTCTATGAAGTTGTACAAAAACGCTTTCTTTCGCCAAGACAGTGCGTTTCTCACTGTTACATGCATTTGAATGGGGATCTCGACCGAAACAAAGTATAGGTTATCATTATGTGAATAACTTGGAAATCTTAGCTCAAACAGCTGCAAAACCTGTTTTCCCAGCACGGGAACATTGAGTTCTATAAGATAAAGCCATAAACATGTTTGTCTGAGTCTTCTTTCAAAAGTTACAGCTATTTCTATGAAGTTGTACAAAAACGCTTTCTTTCGCCAAGACAGTGCGTTTCTCACTGTTACATGCATTTGAATGGGGAACTCGACCGAAACAAAGTATAGGTTTTCATTATGTGAATAACTTGGAAATCTTAGCTCAAACAGCTGCAAAACCTGTTTTCCCAGCACGGGAACCTTGAGTTCTATAAGATAAAGCCATAAACATGTGTATCCGAGTCTTCTATCAAAAGTTACAGCTATTTCTATGAAGTTGTACAAAAACGCTTTCTTTCGCCAAGACAGTGCGTTTCTCACTGTTACATGCATTTGAATGGGGATCTCGACCGAAACAAAGTATAGGTTTTCATTATGTGAATAACTTGGAAATCTTAGCTCAAACAGCTGCAAAACCTGTTTTCCCAGCACGGGAACCTTGAGTTCTATAAGATAAAGCCATAAACATGTTTGTCTGAGTCTTCTTTCAAAAGTTACAGCTATTTCTATGAAGTTGTACAAAAAACGCTTTCTTTCGCCAAGACAGTGCGTTTCTCACTGTTACATGCATTTGAATGGGGAACTCGACCGAAACAAAGTATAGGTTTTCATTATGTGAATAACTTGGAAATCTTAGCTCAAACAGCTGCAAAACCTGTTTTCCCAGCACGGGAACCTTGAGTTCTATAAGATAAAGCCATAAACATGTGTATCCGAGTCTTCTATCAAAAGTTACAGCTATTTCTATGAAGTTGTACAAAAACGCTTTCTTTCGCCAAGACAGTGCGTTTCTCACTGTTACATGCATTTGAATGGGGAACTCGACCGAAACAAAGTATAGGTTTTCATTATGTGAATAACTTGGAAATCGTAGCTCAAACAGCTGCAAAACCTGTTTTCCCAGCACGGGAACCTTGAGTTCTATAAGATAAAGCCATAAACATGTTTGTCTGAGTCTTCTTTCAAAAGTTACAGCTATTTCTATGAAGTTGTACAAAAAACGCTTTCTTTCGCCAAGACAGTGCGTTTCTCACTGTTACATGCATTTGAATGGGGAACTCGACCGAAACAAAGTATAGGTTTTCATTATGTGAATAACTTGGAAATCTTAGCTCAAACAGCTGCAAAACCTGTTTTCCCAGCACGGGAACCTTGAGTTCTATAAGATAAAGCCATAAACATGTGTATCCGAGTCTTCTATCAAAAGTTACAGCTATTTCTATGAAGTTGTACAAAAACGCTTTCTTTCGCCAAGACAGTGCGTTTCTCACTGTTACATGCATTTGAATGGGGAACTCGACCGAAACAAAGTATAGGTTTTCATTATGTGAATAACTTGGAAATCTTAGCTCAAACAGCTGCAAAACCTGTTTTCCCAGCACGGGAACCTTGAGTTCTATAAGATAAAGCCATAAACATGTGTATCCGAGTCTTCTATCAAAAGTTACAGCTATTTCTATGAAGTTGTACAAAAACGCTTTCTTTCGCCAAGACAGTGCGTTTCTCACTGTTACATGCATTTGAATGGGGAACTCGACCGAAACAAAGTATAGGTTTTCATTATGTGAATAACTTGGAAATCGTAGCTCAAACAGCTGCAAAACCTGTTTTCCCAGCACGGGAACCTTGAGTTCTATAAGATAAAGCCATAAACATGTGTATCCGAGTCTTCTATCAAAAGTTACAGCTATTTCTATGAAGTTGTACAAAAACGCTTTCTTTCGCCAAGACAGTGCGTTTCTCACTGTTACATGCATTTGAATGGGGAACTCGACCGAAACAAAGTATAGGTTTTCATTATGTGAATAACTTGGAAATCTTAGCTCAAACAGCTGCAAAACCTGTTTTCCCAGCACGGGAACCTTGAGTTCTATAAGATAAAGCCATAAACATGTGTATCCGAGTCTTCTATCAAAAGTTACAGCTATTTCTATGAAGTTGTACAAAAACGCTTTCTTTCGCCAAGACAGTGCGTTTCTCACTGTTACATGCATTTGAATGGGGAACTCGACCGAAACAAAGTATAGGTTTTCATTATGTGAATAACTTGGAAATCTTAGCTCAAACAGCTGCAAAACCTGTTTTCCCAGCACGGGAACCTTGAGTTCTATAAGATAAAGCCATAAACATGTGTATCCGAGTCTTCTATCAAAAGTTACAGCTATTTCTATGAAGTTGTACAAAAACGCTTTCTTTCGCCAAGACAGTGCGTTTCTCACTGTTACATGCATTTGAATGGGGATCTCGACCGAAACAAAGTATAGGTTTTCATTATGTGAATAACTTGGAAATCTTAGCTCAAACAGCTGCAAAACCTGTTTTCCCAGCACGGGAACCTTGAGTTCTATAAGATAAAGCCATAAACATGTTTGTCTGAGTCTTCTTTCAAAAGTTACAGCTATTTCTATGAAGTTGTACAAAAACGCTTTCTTTCGCCAAGACAGTGCGTTTCTCACTGTTACATGCATTTGAATGGGGAACTCGACCGAAACAAAGTATAGGTTTTCATTATGTGAATAACTTGGAAATCTTAGCTCAAACAGCTGCAAAACCTGTTTTCCCAGCACGGGAACCTTGAGTTCTATAAGATAAAGCCATAAACATGTGTATCCGAGTCTTCTATCAAAAGTTACAGCTATTTCTATGAAGTTGTACAAAAACGCTTTCTTTCGCCAAGACAGTGCGTTTCTCACTGTTACATGCATTTGAATGGGGAACTCGACCGAAACAAAGTATAGGTTTTCATTATGTGAATAACTTGGAAATCGTAGCTCAAACAGCTGCAAAACCTGTTTTCCCAGCACGGGAACCTTGAGTTCTATAAGATAAAGCCATAAACATGTGTATCCGAGTCTTCTATCAAAAGTTACAGCTATTTCTATGAAGTTGTACAAAAACGCTTTCTTTCGCCAAGACAGTGCGTTTCTCACTGTTACATGCATTTGAATGGGGAACTCGACCGAAACAAAGTATAGGTTTTCATTATGTGAATAACTTGGAAATCTTAGCTCAAACAGCTGCAAAACCTGTTTTCCCAGCACGGGAACCTTGAGTTCTATAAGATAAAGCCATAAACATGTGTATCCGAGTCTTCTATCAAAAGTTACAGCTATTTCTATGAAGTTGTACAAAAACGCTTTCTTTCGCCAAGACAGTGCGTTTCTCACTGTTACATGCATTTGAATGGGGATCTCGACCGAAACAAAGTATAGGTTATCATTATGTGAATAACTTCGAAATCTTAGCTCAAACAGCTGCAAAACCTGTTTTCCCAGCACGGGAACCTTGAGTTCTATAAGATAAAGCCATAAACATGTGTATCCGAGTCTTCTATCAAAAGTTACAGCTATTTCTATGAAGTTGTACAAAAACGCTTTCTTTCGCCAAGACAGTGCGTTTCTCACTGTTACATGCATTTGAATGGGGAACTCGACCGAAACAAAGTATAGGTTTTCATTATGTGAATAACTTGGAAATCTTAGCTCAAACAGCTGCAAAACCTGTTTTCCCAGCACGGGAACCTTGAGTTCTATAAGATAAAGCCATAAACATGTGTATCCGAGTCTTCTATCAAAAGTTACAGCTATTTCTATGAAGTTGTACAAAAACGCTTTCTTTCGCCAAGACAGTGCGTTTCTCACTGTTACATGCATTTGAATGGGGAACTCGACCGAAACAAAGTATAGGTTTTCATTATGTGAATAACTTGGAAATCTTAGCTCAAACAGCTGCAAAACCTGTTTTCCCAGCACGGGAACCTTGAGTTCTATAAGATAAAGCCATAAACATGTGTATCCGAGTCTTCTATCAAAAGTTACAGCTATTTCTATGAAGTTGTACAAAAACGCTTTCTTTCGCCAAGACAGTGCGTTTCTCACTGTTACATGCATTTGAATGGGGATCTCGACCGAAACAAAGTATAGGTTTTCATTATGTGAATAACTTGGAAATCTTAGCTCAAACAGCTGCAAAACCTGTTTTCCCAGCACGGGAACCTTGAGTTCTATAAGATAAAGCCAGAAACATGTTTGTCTGAGTCTTCTTTCAAAAGTTACAGCTATTTCTATGAAGTTGTACAAAAACGCTTTCTTTCGCCAAGACAGTGCGTTTCTCACTGTTACATGCATTTGAATGGGGAACTCGACCGAAACAAAGTATAGGTTTTCATTATGTGAATAACTTGGAAATCTTAGCTCAAACAGCTGCAAAACCTGTTTTCCCAGCACGGGAACCTTGAGTTCTATAAGATAAAGCCATAAACATGTTTGTCTGAGTCTTCTTTCAAAAGTTACAGCTATTTCTATGAAGTTGTACAAAAACGCTTTCTTTCGCCAAGACAGTGCGTTTCTCACTGTTACATGCATTTGAATGGGGAACTCGACCGAAACAAAGTATAGGTTTTCATTATGTGAATAACTTGGAAATCTTAGCTCAAACAGCTGCAAAACCTGTTTTCCCAGCACGGGAACCTTGAGTTCTATAAGATAAAGCCATAAACATGTGTATCCGAGTCTTCTATCAAAAGTTACAGCTATTTCTATGAAGTTGTACAAAAACGCTTTCTTTCGCCAAGACAGTGCGTTTCTCACTGTTACATGCATTTGAATGGGGATCTCGACCGAAACAAAGTATAGGTTATCATTATGTGAATAACTTGGAAATCTTAGCTCAAACAGCTGCAAAACCTGTTTTCCCAGCACGGGAACCTTGAGTTCTATAAGATAAAGCCATAAACATGTGTATCCGAGTCTTCTATCAAAAGTTACAGCTATTTCTATGAAGTTGTACAAAAACGCTTTCTTTCGCCAAGACAGTGCGTTTCTCACTGTTACATGCATTTGAATGGGGAACTCGACCGAAACAAAGTATAGGTTTTCATTATGTGAATAACTTGGAAATCTTAGCTCAAACAGCTGCAAAACCTGTTTTCCCAGCACGGGAACCTTGAGTTCTATAAGATAAAGCCATAAACATGTGTATCCGAGTCTTCTATCAAAAGTTACAGCTATTTCTATGAAGTTGTACAAAAACGCTTTCTTTCGCCAAGACAGTGCGTTTCTCACTGTTACATGCATTTGAATGGGGAACTCGACCGAAACAAAGTATAGGTTTTCATTATGTGAATAACTTGGAAATCGTAGCTCAAACAGCTGCAAAACCTGTTTTCCCAGCACGGGAACCTTGAGTTCTATAAGATAAAGCCATAAACATGTGTATCCGAGTCTTCTATCAAAAGTTACAGCTATTTCTATGAAGTTGTACAAAAACGCTTTCTTTCGCCAAGACAGTGCGTTTCTCACTGTTACATGCATTTGAATGGGGAACTCGACCGAAACAAAGTATAGGTTTTCATTATGTGAATAACTTGGAAATCTTAGCTCAAACAGCTGCAAAACCTGTTTTCCCAGCACGGGAACCTTGAGTTCTATAAGATAAAGCCATAAACATGTGTATCCGAGTCTTCTATCAAAAGTTACAGCTATTTCTATGAAGTTGTACAAAAACGCTTTCTTTCGCCAAGACAGTGCGTTTCTCACTGTTACATGCATTTGAATGGGGATCTCGACCGAAACAAAGTATAGGTTATCATTATGTGAATAACTTGGAAATCTTAGCTCAAACAGCTGCAAAACCTGTTTTCCCAGCACGGGAACATTGAGTTCTATAAGATAAAGCCATAAACATGTTTGTCTGAGTCTTCTTTCAAAAGTTACAGCTATTTCTATGAAGTTGTACAAAAACGCTTTCTTTCGCCAAGACAGTGCGTTTCTCACTGTTACATGCATTTGAATGGGGAACTCGACCGAAACAAAGTATAGGTTTTCATTATGTGAATAACTTGGAAATCTTAGCTCAAACAGCTGCAAAACCTGTTTTCCCAGCACGGGAACCTTGAGTTCTATAAGATAAAGCCATAAACATGTTTGTCTGAGTCTTCTTTCAAAAGTTACAGCTATTTCTATGAAGTTGTACAAAAAACGCTTTCTTTCGCCAAGACAGTGCGTTTCTCACTGTTACATGCATTTGAATGGGGAACTCGACCGAAACAAAGTATAGGTTATCATTATGTGAATAACTTGGAAATCTTAGCTCAAACAGCTGCAAAACCTGTTTTCCCAGCACGGGAACATTGAGTTCTATAAGATAAAGCCATAAACATGTTTGTCTGAGTCTTCTTTCAAAAGTTACAGCTATTTCTATGAAGTTGTACAAAAACGCTTTCTTTCGCCAAGACAGTGCGTTTCTCACTGTTACATGCATTTGAATGGGGAACTCGACCGAAACAAAGTATAGGTTTTCATTATGTGAATAACTTGGAAATCTTAGCTCAAACAGCTGCAAAACCTGTTTTCCCAGCACGGGAACCTTGAGTTCTATAAGATAAAGCCATAAACATGTTTGTCTGAGTCTTCTTTCAAAAGTTACAGCTATTTCTATGAAGTTGTACAAAAACGCTTTCTTTCGCCAAGACAGTGCGTTTCTCACTGTTACATGCATTTGAATGGGGAACTCGACCGAAACAAAGTATAGGTTTTCATTATGTGAATAACTTGGAAATCTTAGCTCAAACAGCTGCAAAACCTGTTTTCCCAGCACGGGAACCTTGAGTTCTATAAGATAAAGCCATAAACATGTGTATCCGAGTCTTCTATCAAAAGTTACAGCTATTTCTATGAAGTTGTACAAAAACGCTTTCTTTCGCCAAGACAGTGCGTTTCTCACTGTTACATGCATTTGAATGGGGAACTCGACCGAAACAAAGTATAGGTTTTCATTATGTGAATAACTTGGAAATCTTAGCTCAAACAGCTGCAAAACCTGTTTTCCCAGCACGGGAACCTTGAGTTCTATAAGATAAAGCCATAAACATGTTTGTCTGAGTCTTCTTTCAAAAGTTACAGCTATTTCTATGAAGTTGTACAAAAACGCTTTCTTTCGCCAAGACAGTGCGTTTCTCACTGTTACATGCATTTGAATGGGGAACTCGACCGAAACAAAGTATAGGTTTTCATTATGTGAATAACTTGGAAATCTTAGCTCAAACAGCTGCAAAACCTGTTTTCCCAGCACGGGAACCTTGAGTTCTATAAGATAAAGCCATAAACATGTGTATCCGAGTCTTCTATCAAAAGTTACAGCTATTTCTATGAAGTTGTACAAAAACGCTTTCTTTCGCCAAGACAGTGCGTTTCTCACTGTTACATGCATTTGAATGGGGAACTCGACCGAAACAAAGTATAGGTTTTCATTATGTGAATAACTTGGAAATCGTAGCTCAAACAGCTGCAAAACCTGTTTTCCCAGCACGGGAACCTTGAGTTCTATAAGATAAAGCCATAAACATGTGTATCCGAGTCTTCTATCAAAAGTTACAGCTATTTCTATGAAGTTGTACAAAAACGCTTTCTTTCGCCAAGACAGTGCGTTTCTCACTGTTACATGCATTTGAATGGGGAACTCGACCGAAACAAAGTATAGGTTTTCATTATGTGAATAACTTGGAAATCTTAGCTCAAACAGCTGCAAAACCTGTTTTCCCAGCACGGGAACCTTGAGTTCTATAAGATAAAGCCATAAACATGTGTATCCGAGTCTTCTATCAAAAGTTACAGCTATTTCTATGAAGTTGTACAAAAACGCTTTCTTTCGCCAAGACAGTGCGTTTCTCACTGTTACATGCATTTGAATGGGGATCTCGACCGAAACAAAGTATAGGTTATCATTATGTGAATAACTTGGAAATCTTAGCTCAAACAGCTGCAAAACCTGTTTTCCCAGCACGGGAACCTTGAGTTCTATAAGATAAAGCCATAAACATGTGTATCCGAGTCTTCTATCAAAAGTTACAGCTATTTCTATGAAGTTGTACAAAAACGCTTTCTTTCGCCAAGACAGTGCGTTTCTCACTGTTACATGCATTTGAATGGGGAACTCGACCGAAACAAAGTATAGGTTTTCATTATGTGAATAACTTGGAAATCTTAGCTCAAACAGCTGCAAAACCTGTTTTCCCAGCACGGGAACCTTGAGTTCTATAAGATAAAGCCATAAACATGTGTATCCGAGTCTTCTATCAAAAGTTACAGCTATTTCTATGAAGTTGTACAAAAACGCTTTCTTTCGCCAAGACAGTGCGTTTCTCACTGTTACATGCATTTGAATGGGGAACTCGACCGAAACAAAGTATAGGTTTTCATTATGTGAATAACTTGGAAATCTTAGCTCAAACAGCTGCAAAACCTGTTTTCCCAGCACGGGAACCTTGAGTTCTATAAGATAAAGCCATAAACATGTTTGTCTGAGTCTTCTTTCAAAAGTTACAGCTATTTCTATGAAGTTGTACAAAAACGCTTTCTTTCGCCAAGACAGTGCGTTTCTCACTGTTACATGCATTTGAATGGGGAACTCGACCGAAACAAAGTATAGGTTTTCATTATGTGAATAACTTGGAAATCTTAGCTCAAACAGCTGCAAAACCTGTTTTCCCAGCACGGGAACCTTGAGTTCTATAAGATAAAGCCATAAACATGTGTATCCGAGTCTTCTATCAAAAGTTACAGCTATTTCTATGAAGTTGTACAAAAACGCTTTCTTTCGCCAAGACAGTGCGTTTCTCACTGTTACATGCATTTGAATGGGGAACTCGACCGAAACAAAGTATAGGTTTTCATTATGTGAATAACTTGGAAATCGTAGCTCAAACAGCTGCAAAACCTGTTTTCCCAGCACGGGAACCTTGAGTTCTATAAGATAAAGCCATAAACATGTGTATCCGAGTCTTCTATCAAAAGTTACAGCTATTTCTATGAAGTTGTACAAAAACGCTTTCTTTCGCCAAGACAGTGCGTTTCTCACTGTTACATGCATTTGAATGGGGAACTCGACCGAAACAAAGTATAGGTTTTCATTATGTGAATAACTTGGAAATCTTAGCTCAAACAGCTGCAAAACCTGTTTTCCCAGCACGGGAACCTTGAGTTCTATAAGATAAAGCCATAAACATGTGTATCCGAGTCTTCTATCAAAAGTTACAGCTATTTCTATGAAGTTGTACAAAAACGCTTTCTTTCGCCAAGACAGTGCGTTTCTCACTGTTACATGCATTTGAATGGGGATCTCGACCGAAACAAAGTATAGGTTATCATTATGTGAATAACTTGGAAATCTTAGCTCAAACAGCTGCAAAACCTGTTTTCCCAGCACGGGAACCTTGAGTTCTATAAGATAAAGCCATAAACATGTGTATCCGAGTCTTCTATCAAAAGTTACAGCTATTTCTATGAAGTTGTACAAAAACGCTTTCTTTCGCCAAGACAGTGCGTTTCTCACTGTTACATGCATTTGAATGGGGAACTCGACCGAAACAAAGTATAGGTTTTCATTATGTGAATAACTTGGAAATCTTAGCTCAAACAGCTGCAAAACCTGTTTTCCCAGCACGGGAACCTTGAGTTCTATAAGATAAAGCCATAAACATGTGTATCCGAGTCTTCTATCAAAAGTTACAGCTATTTCTATGAAGTTGTACAAAAACGCTTTCTTTCGCCAAGACAGTGCGTTTCTCACTGTTACATGCATTTGAATGGGGATCTCGACCGAAACAAAGTATAGGTTTTCATTATGTGAATAACTTGGAAATCTTAGCTCAAACAGCTGCAAAACCTGTTTTCCCAGCACGGGAACCTTGAGTTCTATAAGATAAAGCCATAAACATGTTTGTCTGAGTCTTCTTTCAAAAGTTACAGCTATTTCTATGAAGTTGTACAAAAACGCTTTCTTTCGCCAAGACAGTGCGTTTCTCACTGTTACATGCATTTGAATGGGGAACTCGACCGAAACAAAGTATAGGTTTTCATTATGTGAATAACTTGGAAATCTTAGCTCAAACAGCTGCAAAACCTGTTTTCCCAGCACGGGAACCTTGAGTTCTATAAGATAAAGCCATAAACATGTGTATCCGAGTCTTCTATCAAAAGTTACAGCTATTTCTATGAAGTTGTACAAAAACGCTTTCTTTCGCCAAGACAGTGCGTTTCTCACTGTTACATGCATTTGAATGGGGAACTCGACCGAAACAAAGTATAGGTTTTCATTATGTGAATAACTTGGAAATCGTAGCTCAAACAGCTGCAAAACCTGTTTTCCCAGCACGGGAACCTTGAGTTCTATAAGATAAAGCCATAAACATGTGTATCCGAGTCTTCTATCAAAAGTTACAGCTATTTCTATGAAGTTGTACAAAAACGCTTTCTTTCGCCAAGACAGTGCGTTTCTCACTGTTACATGCATTTGAATGGGGAACTCGACCGAAACAAAGTATAGGTTTTCATTATGTGAATAACTTGGAAATCTTAGCTCAAACAGCTGCAAAACCTGTTTTCCCAGCACGGGAACCTTGAGTTCTATAAGATAAAGCCATAAACATGTGTATCCGAGTCTTCTATCAAAAGTTACAGCTATTTCTATGAAGTTGTACAAAAACGCTTTCTTTCGCCAAGACAGTGCGTTTCTCACTGTTACATGCATTTGAATGGGGATCTCGACCAAAACAAAGTATAGGTTATCATTATGTGAATAACTTGGAAATCTTAGCTCAAACAGCTGCAAAACCTGTTTTCCCAGCACGGGAACCTTGAGTTCTATAAGATAAAGCCATAAACATGTGTATCCGAGTCTTCTATCAAAAGTTACAGCTATTTCTATGAAGTTGTACAAAAACGCTTTCTTTCGCCAAGACAGTGCGTTTCTCACTGTTACATGCATTTGAATGGGGAACTCGACCGAAACAAAGTATAGGTTTTCATTATGTGAATAACTTGGAAATCTTAGCTCAAACAGCTGCAAAACCTGTTTTCCCAGCACGGGAACCTTGAGTTCTATAAGATAAAGCCATAAACATGTGTATCCGAGTCTTCTTTCAAAAGTTACAGCTATTTCTATGAAGTTGTACAAAAACGCTTTCTTTCGCCAAGACAGTGCGTTTCTCACTGTTACATGCATTTGAATGGGGAACTCGACCGAAACAAAGTATAGGTTTTCATTATGTGAATAACTTGGAAATCTTAGCTCAAACAGCTGCAAAACCTGTTTTCCCAGCACGGGAACCTTGAGTTCTATAAGATAAAGCCATAAACATGTTTGTCTGAGTCTTCTTTCAAAAGTTACAGCTATTTCTATGAAGTTGTACAAAAAACGCTTTCTTTCGCCAAGACAGTGCGTTTCTCACTGTTACATGCATTTGAATGGGGAACTCGACCGAAACAAAATATAGGTTATCATTATGTGAACAACTTGGAAATCTTAGCTCAAACAGCTGCAAAACCTGTTTTCCCAGCACGGGAACCTTGAGTTCTATAAGATAAAGCCATAAACATGTGTATCCGAGTCTTCTATCAAAAGTTACAGCTATTTCTATGAAGTTGTACAAAAACGCTTTCTTTCGCCAAGACAGTGCGTTTCTCACTGTTACATGCATTTGAATGGGGAACTCGACCGAAACAAAATATAGGTTATCATTATGTGAATAACTTGGAAATCTTAGCTCAAACAGCTGCAAAACCTGTTTTCCCAGCACGGGAACATTGAGTTCTATAAGATAAAGCCATAAACATGTTTGTCTGAGTCTTCTTTCAAAAGTTACAGCTATTTCTATGAAGTTGTACAAAAACGCTTTCTTTCGCCAAGACAGTGCGTTTCTCACTGTTACATGCATTTGAATGGAGAACCCGACCGAAACAAAGTATAGGTTTTCATTATGTGAATAACTTGGAAATCTTAGCTCAAACAGCTGCAAAACCTGTTTTCCCAGCACGGGAACCTTGAGTTCTATAAGATAAAGCCAGAAACATGTTTGTCTGAGTCTTCTTTCAAAAGTTACAGCTATTTCTATGAAGTTGTACAAAAACGCTTTCTTTCGCCAAGACAGTGCGTTTCTCACTGTTACATGCATTTGAATGGGGAACTCGACCGAAACAAAGTATAGGTTTTCATTATGTGAATAACTTGGAAATCTTAGCTCAAACAGCTGCAAAACCTGTTTTCCCAGCACGGGAACCTTGAGTTCTATAAGATAAAGCCATAAACATGTTTGTCTGAGTCTTCTTTCAAAAGTTACAGCTATTTCTATGAAGTTGTACAAAAACGCTTTCTTTCGCCAAGACAGTGCGTTTCTCACTGTTACATGCATTTGAATGGGGAACTCGACCGAAACAAAGTATAGGTTTTCATTATGTGAATAACTTGGAAATCTTAGCTCAAACAGCTGCAAAACCTGTTTTCCCAGCACGGGAACCTTGAGTTCTATAAGATAAAGCCATAAACATGTGTATCCGAGTCTTCTATCAAAAGTTACAGCTATTTCTATGAAGTTGTACAAAAACGCTTTCTTTCGCCAAGACAGTGCGTTTCTCACTGTTACATGCATTTGAATGGGGATCTCGACCGAAACAAAGTATAGGTTATCATTATGTGAATAACTTGGAAATCTTAGCTCAAACAGCTGCAAAACCTGTTTTCCCAGCACGGGAACCTTGAGTTCTATAAGATAAAGCCATAAACATGTGTATCCGAGTCTTCTATCAAAAGTTACAGCTATTTCTATGAAGTTGTACAAAAACGCTTTCTTTCGCCAAGACAGTGCGTTTCTCACTGTTACATGCATTTGAATGGGGAACTCGACCGAAACAAAGTATAGGTTTTCATTATGTGAATAACTTGGAAATCTTAGCTCAAACAGCTGCAAAACCTGTTTTCCCAGCACGGGAACCTTGAGTTCTATAAGATAAAGCCATAAACATGTGTATCCGAGTCTTCTATCAAAAGTTACAGCTATTTCTATGAAGTTGTACAAAAACGCTTTCTTTCGCCAAGACAGTGCGTTTCTCACTGTTACATGCATTTGAATGGGGAACTCGACCGAAACAAAGTATAGGTTTTCATTATGTGAATAACTTGGAAATCGTAGCTCAAACAGCTGCAAAACCTGTTTTCCCAGCACGGGAACCTTGAGTTCTATAAGATAAAGCCATAAACATGTGTATCCGAGTCTTCTATCAAAAGTTACAGCTATTTCTATGAAGTTGTACAAAAACGCTTTCTTTCGCCAAGACAGTGCGTTTCTCACTGTTACATGCATTTGAATGGGGAACTCGACCGAAACAAAGTATAGGTTTTCATTATGTGAATAACTTGGAAATCTTAGCTCAAACAGCTGCAAAACCTGTTTTCCCAGCACGGGAACCTTGAGTTCTATAAGATAAAGCCATAAACATGTGTATCCGAGTCTTCTATCAAAAGTTACAGCTATTTCTATGAAGTTGTACAAAAACGCTTTCTTTCGCCAAGACAGTGCGTTTCTCACTGTTACATGCATTTGAATGGGGATCTCGACCGAAACAAAGTATAGGTTATCATTATGTGAATAACTTGGAAATCTTAGCTCAAACAGCTGCAAAACCTGTTTTCCCAGCACGGGAACATTGAGTTCTATAAGATAAAGCCATAAACATGTTTGTCTGAGTCTTCTTTCAAAAGTTACAGCTATTTCTATGAAGTTGTACAAAAACGCTTTCTTTCGCCAAGACAGTGCGTTTCTCACTGTTACATGCATTTGAATGGGGAACTCGACCGAAACAAAGTATAGGTTTTCATTATGTGAATAACTTGGAAATCTTAGCTCAAACAGCTGCAAAACCTGTTTTCCCAGCACGGGAACCTTGAGTTCTATAAGATAAAGCCATAAACATGTTTGTCTGAGTCTTCTTTCAAAAGTTACAGCTATTTCTATGAAGTTGTACAAAAAACGCTTTCTTTCGCCAAGACAGTGCGTTTCTCACTGTTACATGCATTTGAATGGGGAACTCGACCGAAACAAAGTATAGGTTATCATTATGTGAATAACTTGGAAATCTTAGCTCAAACAGCTGCAAAACCTGTTTTCCCAGCACGGGAACATTGAGTTCTATAAGATAAAGCCATAAACATGTTTGTCTGAGTCTTCTTTCAAAAGTTACAGCTATTTCTATGAAGTTGTACAAAAACGCTTTCTTTCGCCAAGACAGTGCGTTTCTCACTGTTACATGCATTTGAATGGGGAACTCGACCGAAACAAAGTATAGGTTTTCATTATGTGAATAACTTGGAAATCTTAGCTCAAACAGCTGCAAAACCTGTTTTCCCAGCACGGGAACCTTGAGTTCTATAAGATAAAGCCATAAACATGTTTGTCTGAGTCTTCTTTCAAAAGTTACAGCTATTTCTATGAAGTTGTACAAAAATGCTTTCTTTCGCCAAGACAGTGCGTTTCTCACTGTTACATGCATTTGAATGGGGAACTCGACCGAAACAAAGTATAGGTTTTCATTATGTGAATAACTTGGAAATCTTAGCTCAAACAGCTGCAAAACCTGTTTTCCCAGCACGGGAACCTTGAGTTCTATAAGATAAAGCCATAAACATGTGTATCCGAGTCTTCTATCAAAAGTTACAGCTATTTCTATGAAGTTGTACAAAAACGCTTTCTTTCGCCAAGACAGTGCGTTTCTCACTGTTACATGCATTTGAATGGGGAACTCGACCGAAACAAAGTATAGGTTTTCATTATGTGAATAACTTGGAAATCTTAGCTCAAACAGCTGCAAAACCTGTTTTCCCAGCACGGGAACCTTGAGTTCTATAAGATAAAGCCATAAACATGTTTGTCTGAGTCTTCTTTCAAAAGTTACAGCTATTTCTATGAAGTTGTACAAAAACGCTTTCTTTCGCCAAGACAGTGCGTTTCTCACTGTTACATGCATTTGAATGGGGAACTCGACCGAAACAAAGTATAGGTTTTCATTATGTGAATAACTTGGAAATCTTAGCTCAAACAGCTGCAAAACCTGTTTTCCCAGCACGGGAACCTTGAGTTCTATAAGATAAAGCCATAAACATGTGTATCCGAGTCTTCTATCAAAAGTTACAGCTATTTCTATGAAGTTGTACAAAAACGCTTTCTTTCGCCAAGACAGTGCGTTTCTCACTGTTACATGCATTTGAATGGGGAACTCGACCGAAACAAAGTATAGGTTTTCATTATGTGAATAACTTGGAAATCGTAGCTCAAACAGCTGCAAAACCTGTTTTCCCAGCACGGGAACCTTGAGTTCTATAAGATAAAGCCATAAACATGTGTATCCGAGTCTTCTATCAAAAGTTACAGCTATTTCTATGAAGTTGTACAAAAACGCTTTCTTTCGCCAAGACAGTGCGTTTCTCACTGTTACATGCATTTGAATGGGGAACTCGACCGAAACAAAGTATAGGTTTTCATTATGTGAATAACTTGGAAATCTTAGCTCAAACAGCTGCAAAACCTGTTTTCCCAGCACGGGAACCTTGAGTTCTATAAGATAAAGCCATAAACATGTGTATCCGAGTCTTCTATCAAAAGTTACAGCTATTTCTATGAAGTTGTACAAAAACGCTTTCTTTCGCCAAGACAGTGCGTTTCTCACTGTTACATGCATTTGAATGGGGATCTCGACCGAAACAAAGTATAGGTTATCATTATGTGAATAACTTGGAAATCTTAGCTCAAACAGCTGCAAAACCTGTTTTCCCAGCACGGGAACCTTGAGTTCTATAAGATAAAGCCATAAACATGTGTATCCGAGTCTTCTATCAAAAGTTACAGCTATTTCTATGAAGTTGTACAAAAACGCTTTCTTTCGCCAAGACAGTGCGTTTCTCACTGTTACATGCATTTGAATGGGGAACTCGACCGAAACAAAGTATAGGTTTTCATTATGTGAATAACTTGGAAATCTTAGCTCAAACAGCTGCAAAACCTGTTTTCCCAGCACGGGAACCTTGAGTTCTATAAGATAAAGCCATAAACATGTGTATCCGAGTCTTCTATCAAAAGTTACAGCTATTTCTATGAAGTTGTACAAAAACGCTTTCTTTCGCCAAGACAGTGCGTTTCTCACTGTTACATGCATTTGAATGGGGAACTCGACCGAAACAAAGTATAGGTTTTCATTATGTGAATAACTTGGAAATCTTAGCTCAAACAGCTGCAAAACCTGTTTTCCCAGCACGGGAACCTTGAGTTCTATAAGATAAAGCCATAAACATGTTTGTCTGAGTCTTCTTTCAAAAGTTACAGCTATTTCTATGAAGTTGTACAAAAACGCTTTCTTTCGCCAAGACAGTGCGTTTCTCACTGTTACATGCATTTGAATGGGGAACTCGACCGAAACAAAGTATAGGTTTTCATTATGTGAATAACTTGGAAATCTTAGCTCAAACAGCTGCAAAACCTGTTTTCCCAGCACGGGAACCTTGAGTTCTATAAGATAAAGCCATAAACATGTGTATCCGAGTCTTCTATCAAAAGTTACAGCTATTTCTATGAAGTTGTACAAAAACGCTTTCTTTCGCCAAGACAGTGCGTTTCTCACTGTTACATGCATTTGAATGGGGAACTCGACCGAAACAAAGTATAGGTTATCATTATGTGAATAACTTGGAAATCTTAGCTCAAACAGCTGCAAAACCTGTTTTCCCAGCACGGGAACATTGAGTTCTATAAGATAAAGCCATAAACATGTTTGTCTGAGTCTTCTTTCAAAAGTTACAGCTATTTCTATGAAGTTGTACAAAAACGCTTTCTTTCGCCAAGACAGTGCGTTTCTCACTGTTACATGCATTTGAATGGGGAACTCGACCGAAACAAAGTATAGGTTTTCATTATGTGAATAACTTGGAAATCTTAGCTCAAACAGCTGCAAAACCTGTTTTCCCAGCACGGGAACCTTGAGTTCTATAAGATAAAGCCATAAACATGTGTATCCGAGTCTTCTATCAAAAGTTACAGCTATTTCTATGAAGTTGTACAAAAACGCTTTCTTTCGCCAAGACAGTGCGTTTCTCACTGTTACATGCATTTGAATGGGGATCTCGACCGAAACAAAGTATAGGTTTTCATTATGTGAATAACTTGGAAATCTTAGCTCAAACAGCTGCAAAACCTGTTTTCCCAGCACGGGAACCTTGAGTTCTATAAGATAAAGCCATAAACATGTTTGTCTGAGTCTTCTTTCAAAAGTTACAGCTATTTCTATGAAGTTGTACAAAAACGCTTTCTTTCGCCAAGACAGTGCGTTTCTCACTGTTACATGCATTTGAATGGGGAACTCGACCGAAACAAAGTATAGGTTTTCATTATGTGAATAACTTGGAAATCTTAGCTCAAACAGCTGCAAAACCTGTTTTCCCAGCACGGGAACCTTGAGTTCTATAAGATAAAGCCATAAACATGTGTATCCGAGTCTTCTATCAAAAGTTACAGCTATTTCTATGAAGTTGTACAAAAACGCTTTCTTTCGCCAAGACAGTGCGTTTCTCACTGTTACATGCATTTGAATGGGGAACTCGACCGAAACAAAGTATAGGTTTTCATTATGTGAATAACTTGGAAATCGTAGCTCAAACAGCTGCAAAACCTGTTTTCCCAGCACGGGAACCTTGAGTTCTATAAGATAAAGCCATAAACATGTGTATCCGAGTCTTCTATCAAAAGTTACAGCTATTTCTATGAAGTTGTACAAAAACGCTTTCTTTCGCCAAGACAGTGCGTTTCTCACTGTTACATGCATTTGAATGGGGAACTCGACCGAAACAAAGTATAGGTTTTCATTATGTGAATAACTTGGAAATCTTAGCTCAAACAGCTGCAAAACCTGTTTTCCCAGCACGGGAACCTTGAGTTCTATAAGATAAAGCCATAAACATGTGTATCCGAGTCTTCTATCAAAAGTTACAGCTATTTCTATGAAGTTGTACAAAAACGCTTTCTTTCGCCAAGACAGTGCGTTTCTCACTGTTACATGCATTTGAATGGGGATCTCGACCAAAACAAAGTATAGGTTATCATTATGTGAATAACTTGGAAATCTTAGCTCAAACAGCTGCAAAACCTGTTTTCCCAGCACGGGAACCTTGAGTTCTATAAGATAAAGCCATAAACATGTGTATCCGAGTCTTCTATCAAAAGTTACAGCTATTTCTATGAAGTTGTACAAAAACGCTTTCTTTCGCCAAGACAGTGCGTTTCTCACTGTTACATGCATTTGAATGGGGAACTCGACCGAAACAAAGTATAGGTTTTCATTATGTGAATAACTTGGAAATCTTAGCTCAAACAGCTGCAAAACCTGTTTTCCCAGCACGGGAACCTTGAGTTCTATAAGATAAAGCCATAAACATGTGTATCCGAGTCTTCTTTCAAAAGTTACAGCTATTTCTATGAAGTTGTACAAAAACGCTTTCTTTCGCCAAGACAGTGCGTTTCTCACTGTTACATGCATTTGAATGGGGAACTCGACCGAAACAAAGTATAGGTTTTCATTATGTGAATAACTTGGAAATCTTAGCTCAAACAGCTGCAAAACCTGTTTTCCCAGCACGGGAACCTTGAGTTCTATAAGATAAAGCCATAAACATGTTTGTCTGAGTCTTCTTTCAAAAGTTACAGCTATTTCTATGAAGTTGTACAAAAAACGCTTTCTTTCGCCAAGACAGTGCGTTTCTCACTGTTACATGCATTTGAATGGGGAACTCGACCGAAACAAAATATAGGTTATCATTATGTGAATAACTTGGAAATCTTAGCTCAAACAGCTGCAAAACCTGTTTTCCCAGCACGGGAACCTTGAGTTCTATAAGATAAAGCCATAAACATGTGTATCCGAGTCTTCTATCAAAAGTTACAGCTATTTCTATGAAGTTGTACAAAAACGCTTTCTTTCGCCAAGACAGTGCGTTTCTCACTGTTACATGCATTTGAATGGGGAACTCGACCGAAACAAAATATAGGTTATCATTATGTGAATAACTTGGAAATCTTAGCTCAAACAGCTGCAAAACCTGTTTTCCCAGCACGGGAACATTGAGTTCTATAAGATAAAGCCATAAACATGTTTGTCTGAGTCTTCTTTCAAAAGTTACAGCTATTTCTATGAAGTTGTACAAAAACGCTTTCTTTCGCCAAGACAGTGCGTTTCTCACTGTTACATGCATTTGAATGGAGAACCCGACCGAAACAAAGTATAGGTTTTCATTATGTGAATAACTTGGAAATCTTAGCTCAAACAGCTGCAAAACCTGTTTTCCCAGCACGGGAACCTTGAGTTCTATAAGATAAAGCCAGAAACATGTTTGTCTGAGTCTTCTTTCAAAAGTTACAGCTATTTCTATGAAGTTGTACAAAAACGCTTTCTTTCGCCAAGACAGTGCGTTTCTCACTGTTACATGCATTTGAATGGGGAACTCGACCGAAACAAAGTATAGGTTTTCATTATGTGAATAACTTGGAAATCTTAGCTCAAACAGCTGCAAAACCTGTTTTCCCAGCACGGGAACCTTGAGTTCTATAAGATAAAGCCATAAACATGTTTGTCTGAGTCTTCTTTCAAAAGTTACAGCTATTTCTATGAAGTTGTACAAAAACGCTTTCTTTCGCCAAGACAGTGCGTTTCTCACTGTTACATGCATTTGAATGGGGAACTCGACCGAAACAAAGTATAGGTTTTCATTATGTGAATAACTTGGAAATCTTAGCTCAAACAGCTGCAAAACCTGTTTTCCCAGCACGGGAACCTTGAGTTCTATAAGATAAAGCCATAAACATGTGTATCCGAGTCTTCTATCAAAAGTTACAGCTATTTCTATGAAGTTGTACAAAAACGCTTTCTTTCGCCAAGACAGTGCGTTTCTCACTGTTACATGCATTTGAATGGGGATCTCGACCGAAACAAAGTATAGGTTTTCATTATGTGAATAACTTGGAAATCTTAGCTCAAACAGCTGCAAAACCTGTTTTCCCAGCACGGGAACCTTGAGTTCTATAAGATAAAGCCATAAACATGTGTATCCGAGTCTTCTATCAAAAGTTACAGCTATTTCTATGAAGTTGTACAAAAACGCTTTCTTTCGCCAAGACAGTGCGTTTCTCACTGTTACATGCATTTGAATGGGGAACTCGACCGAAACAAAGTATAGGTTTTCATTATGTGAATAACTTGGAAATCTTAGCTCAAACAGCTGCAAAACCTGTTTTCCCAGCACGGGAACCTTGAGTTCTATAAGATAAAGCCATAAACATGTGTATCCGAGTCTTCTATCAAAAGTTACAGCTATTTCTATGAAGTTGTACAAAAACGCTTTCTTTCGCCAAGACAGTGCGTTTCTCACTGTTACATGCATTTGAATGGGGAACTCGACCGAAACAAAGTATAGGTTTTCATTATGTGAATAACTTGGAAATCGTAGCTCAAACAGCTGCAAAACCTGTTTTCCCAGCACGGGAACCTTGAGTTCTATAAGATAAAGCCATAAACATGTGTATCCGAGTCTTCTATCAAAAGTTACAGCTATTTCTATGAAGTTGTACAAAAACGCTTTCTTTCGCCAAGACAGTGCGTTTCTCACTGTTACATGCATTTGAATGGGGAACTCGACCGAAACAAAGTATAGGTTTTCATTATGTGAATAACTTGGAAATCTTAGCTCAAACAGCTGCAAAACCTGTTTTCCCAGCACGGGAACCTTGAGTTCTATAAGATAAAGCCATAAACATGTGTATCCGAGTCTTCTATCAAAAGTTACAGCTATTTCTATGAAGTTGTACAAAAACGCTTTCTTTCGCCAAGACAGTGCGTTTCTCACTGTTACATGCATTTGAATGGGGATCTCGACCGAAACAAAGTATAGGTTATCATTATGTGAATAACTTGGAAATCTTAGCTCAAACAGCTGCAAAACCTGTTTTCCCAGCACGGGAACATTGAGTTCTATAAGATAAAGCCATAAACATGTTTGTCTGAGTCTTCTTTCAAAAGTTACAGCTATTTCTATGAAGTTGTACAAAAACGCTTTCTTTCGCCAAGACAGTGCGTTTCTCACTGTTACATGCATTTGAATGGGGAACTCGACCGAAACAAAGTATAGGTTTTCATTATGTGAATAACTTGGAAATCTTAGCTCAAACAGCTGCAAAACCTGTTTTCCCAGCACGGGAACCTTGAGTTCTATAAGATAAAGCCATAAACATGTTTGTCTGAGTCTTCTTTCAAAAGTTACAGCTATTTCTATGAAGTTGTACAAAAAACGCTTTCTTTCGCCAAGACAGTGCGTTTCTCACTGTTACATGCATTTGAATGGGGAACTCGACCGAAACAAAGTATAGGTTATCATTATGTGAATAACTTGGAAATCTTAGCTCAAACAGCTGCAAAACCTGTTTTCCCAGCACGGGAACATTGAGTTCTATAAGATAAAGCCATAAACATGTTTGTCTGAGTCTTCTTTCAAAAGTTACAGCTATTTCTATGAAGTTGTACAAAAACGCTTTCTTTCGCCAAGACAGTGCGTTTCTCACTGTTACATGCATTTGAATGGGGAACTCGACCGAAACAAAGTATAGGTTTTCATTATGTGAATAACTTGGAAATCTTAGCTCAAACAGCTGCAAAACCTGTTTTCCCAGCACGGGAACCTTGAGTTCTATAAGATAAAGCCATAAACATGTTTGTCTGAGTCTTCTTTCAAAAGTTACAGCTATTTCTATGAAGTTGTACAAAAACGCTTTCTTTCGCCAAGACAGTGCGTTTCTCACTGTTACATGCATTTGAATGGGGAACTCGACCGAAACAAAGTATAGGTTTTCATTATGTGAATAACTTGGAAATCTTAGCTCAAACAGCTGCAAAACCTGTTTTCCCAGCACGGGAACCTTGAGTTCTATAAGATAAAGCCATAAACATGTGTATCCGAGTCTTCTATCAAAAGTTACAGCTATTTCTATGAAGTTGTACAAAAACGCTTTCTTTCGCCAAGACAGTGCGTTTCTCACTGTTACATGCATTTGAATGGGGAACTCGACCGAAACAAAGTATAGGTTTTCATTATGTGAATAACTTGGAAATCTTAGCTCAAACAGCTGCAAAACCTGTTTTCCCAGCACGGGAACCTTGAGTTCTATAAGATAAAGCCATAAACATGTTTGTCTGAGTCTTCTTTCAAAAGTTACAGCTATTTCTATGAAGTTGTACAAAAACGCTTTCTTTCGCCAAGACAGTGCGTTTCTCACTGTTACATGCATTTGAATGGGGAACTCGACCGAAACAAAGTATAGGTTTTCATTATGTGAATAACTTGGAAATCTTAGCTCAAACAGCTGCAAAACCTGTTTTCCCAGCACGGGAACCTTGAGTTCTATAAGATAAAGCCATAAACATGTGTATCCGAGTCTTCTATCAAAAGTTACAGCTATTTCTATGAAGTTGTACAAAAACGCTTTCTTTCGCCAAGACAGTGCGTTTCTCACTGTTACATGCATTTGAATGGGGAACTCGACCGAAACAAAGTATAGGTTTTCATTATGTGAATAACTTGGAAATCGTAGCTCAAACAGCTGCAAAACCTGTTTTCCCAGCACGGGAACCTTGAGTTCTATAAGATAAAGCCATAAACATGTGTATCCGAGTCTTCTATCAAAAGTTACAGCTATTTCTATGAAGTTGTACAAAAACGCTTTCTTTCGCCAAGACAGTGCGTTTCTCACTGTTACATGCATTTGAATGGGGAACTCGACCGAAACAAAGTATAGGTTTTCATTATGTGAATAACTTGGAAATCTTAGCTCAAACAGCTGCAAAACCTGTTTTCCCAGCACGGGAACCTTGAGTTCTATAAGATAAAGCCATAAACATGTGTATCCGAGTCTTCTATCAAAAGTTACAGCTATTTCTATGAAGTTGTACAAAAACGCTTTCTTTCGCCAAGACAGTGCGTTTCTCACTGTTACATGCATTTGAATGGGGATCTCGACCGAAACAAAGTATAGGTTATCATTATGTGAATAACTTGGAAATCTTAGCTCAAACAGCTGCAAAACCTGTTTTCCCAGCACGGGAACCTTGAGTTCTATAAGATAAAGCCATAAACATGTGTATCCGAGTCTTCTATCAAAAGTTACAGCTATTTCTATGAAGTTGTACAAAAACGCTTTCTTTCGCCAAGACAGTGCGTTTCTCACTGTTACATGCATTTGAATGGGGAACTCGACCGAAACAAAGTATAGGTTTTCATTATGTGAATAACTTGGAAATCTTAGCTCAAACAGCTGCAAAACCTGTTTTCCCAGCACGGGAACCTTGAGTTCTATAAGATAAAGCCATAAACATGTGTATCCGAGTCTTCTATCAAAAGTTACAGCTATTTCTATGAAGTTGTACAAAAACGCTTTCTTTCGCCAAGACAGTGCGTTTCTCACTGTTACATGCATTTGAATGGGGAACTCGACCGAAACAAAGTATAGGTTTTCATTATGTGAATAACTTGGAAATCTTAGCTCAAACAGCTGCAAAACCTGTTTTCCCAGCACGGGAACCTTGAGTTCTATAAGATAAAGCCATAAACATGTTTGTCTGAGTCTTCTTTCAAAAGTTACAGCTATTTCTATGAAGTTGTACAAAAACGCTTTCTTTCGCCAAGACAGTGCGTTTCTCACTGTTACATGCATTTGAATGGGGAACTCGACCGAAACAAAGTATAGGTTTTCATTATGTGAATAACTTGGAAATCTTAGCTCAAACAGCTGCAAAACCTGTTTTCCCAGCACGGGAACCTTGAGTTCTATAAGATAAAGCCATAAACATGTGTATCCGAGTCTTCTATCAAAAGTTACAGCTATTTCTATGAAGTTGTACAAAAACGCTTTCTTTCGCCAAGACAGTGCGTTTCTCACTGTTACATGCATTTGAATGGGGAACTCGACCGAAACAAAGTATAGGTTTTCATTATGTGAATAACTTGGAAATCGTAGCTCAAACAGCTGCAAAACCTGTTTTCCCAGCACGGGAACCTTGAGTTCTATAAGATAAAGCCATAAACATGTGTATCCGAGTCTTCTATCAAAAGTTACAGCTATTTCTATGAAGTTGTACAAAAACGCTTTCTTTCGCCAAGACAGTGCGTTTCTCACTGTTACATGCATTTGAATGGGGAACTCGACCGAAACAAAGTATAGGTTTTCATTATGTGAATAACTTGGAAATCTTAGCTCAAACAGCTGCAAAACCTGTTTTCCCAGCACGGGAACCTTGAGTTCTATAAGATAAAGCCATAAACATGTGTATCCGAGTCTTCTATCAAAAGTTACAGCTATTTCTATGAAGTTGTACAAAAACGCTTTCTTTCGCCAAGACAGTGCGTTTCTCACTGTTACATGCATTTGAATGGGGAACTCGACCGAAACAAAGTATAGGTTTTCATTATGTGAATAACTTGGAAATCTTAGCTCAAACAGCTGCAAAACCTGTTTTCCCAGCACGGGAACCTTGAGTTCTATAAGATAAAGCCATAAACATGTGTATCCGAGTCTTCTATCAAAAGTTACAGCTATTTCTATGAAGTTGTACAAAAACGCTTTCTTTCGCCAAGACAGTGCGTTTCTCACTGTTACATGCATTTGAATGGGGAACTCGACAGAAACAAAGTATAGGTTTTCATTATGTGAATAACTTGGAAATCGTAGCTCAAACAGCTGCAAAACCTGTTTTCCCAGCACGGGAACCTTGAGTTCTATAAGATAAAGCCATAAACATGTGTATCCGAGTCTTCTATCAAAAGTTACAGCTATTTCTATGAAGTTGTACAAAAACGCTTTCTTTCGCCAAGACAGTGCGTTTCTCACTGTTACATGCATTTGAATGGGGAACTCGACCGAAACAAAGTATAGGTTTTCATTATGTGAATAACTTGGAAATCTTAGCTCAAACAGCTGCAAAACCTGTTTTCCCAGCACGGGAACCTTGAGTTCTATAAGATAAAGCCATAAACATGTGTATCCGAGTCTTCTATCAAAAGTTACAGCTATTTCTATGAAGTTGTACAAAAACGCTTTCTTTCGCCAAGACAGTGCGTTTCTCACTGTTACATGCATTTGAATGGGGATCTCGACCGAAACAAAGTATAGGTTATCATTATGTGAATAACTTGGAAATCTTAGCTCAAACAGCTGCAAAACCTGTTTTCCCAGCACGGGAACATTGAGTTCTATAAGATAAAGCCATAAACATGTTTGTCTGAGTCTTCTTTCAAAAGTTACAGCTATTTCTATGAAGTTGTACAAAAACGCTTTCTTTCGCCAAGACAGTGCGTTTCTCACTGTTACATGCATTTGAATGGGGAACTCGACCGAAACAAAGTATAGGTTTTCATTATGTGAATAACTTGGAAATCTTAGCTCAAACAGCTGCAAAACCTGTTTTCCCAGCACGGGAACCTTGAGTTCTATAAGATAAAGCCATAAACATGTTTGTGTGAGTCTTCTTTCAAAAGTTACAGCTATTTCTATGAAGTTGTACAAAAAACGCTTTCTTTCGCCAAGACAGTGCGTTTCTCACTGTTACATGCATTTGAATGGGGAACTCGACCGAAACAAAGTATAGGTTTTCATTATGTGAATAACTTGGAAATCTTAGCTCAAACAGCTGCAAAACCTGTTTTCCCAGCACGGGAACCTTGAGTTCTATAAGATAAAGCCATAAACATGTGTATCCGAGTCTTCTATCAAAAGTTACAGCTATTTCTATGAAGTTGTACAAAAACGCTTTCTTTCGCCAAGACAGTGCGTTTCTCACTGTTACATGCATTTGAATGGGGAACTCGACCGAAACAAAGTATAGGTTTTCATTATGTGAATAACTTGGAAATCTTAGCTCAAACAGCTGCAAAACCTGTTTTCCCAGCACGGGAACCTTGAGTTCTATAAGATAAAGCCATAAACATGTGTATCCGAGTCTTCTATCAAAAGTTACAGCTATTTCTATGAAGTTGTACAAAAACGCTTTCTTTCGCCAAGACAGTGCGTTTCTCACTGTTACATGCATTTGAATGGGGAACTCGACCGAAACAAAGTATAGGTTTTCATTATGTGAATAACTTGGAAATCTTAGCTCAAACAGCTGCAAAACCTGTTTTCCCAGCACGGGAACCTTGAGTTCTATAAGATAAAGCCATAAACATGTGTATCCGAGTCTTCTTTCAAAAGTTACAGCTATTTCTATGAAGTTGTACAAAAACGCTTTCTTTCGCCAAGACAGTGCGTTTCTCACTGTTACATGCATTTGAATGGGGAACTCGACCGAAACAAAGTATAGGTTTTCATTATGTGAATAACTTGGAAATCTTAGCTCAAACAGCTGCAAAACCTGTTTTCCCAGCACGGGAACCTTGAGTTCTATAAGATAAAGCCATAAACATGTTTGTCTGAGTCTTCTTTCAAAAGTTACAGCTATTTCTATGAAGTTGTACAAAAAACGCTTTCTTTCGCCAAGACAGTGCGTTTCTCACTGTTACATGCATTTGAATGGGGAACTCGACCGAAACAAAATATAGGTTATCATTATGTGAATAACTTGGAAATCTTAGCTCAAACAGCTGCAAAACCTGTTTTCCCAGCACGGGAACCTTGAGTTCTATAAGATAAAGCCATAAACATGTGTATCCGAGTCTTCTATCAAAAGTTACAGCTATTTCTATGAAGTTGTACAAAAACGCTTTCTTTCGCCAAGACAGTGCGTTTCTCACTGTTACATGCATTTGAATGGGGAACTCGACCGAAACAAAATATAGGTTATCATTATGTGAATAACTTGGAAATCTTAGCTCAAACAGCTGCAAAACCTGTTTTCCCAGCACGGGAACATTGAGTTCTATAAGATAAAGCCATAAACATGTTTGTCTGAGTCTTCTTTCAAAAGTTACAGCTATTTCTATGAAGTTGTACAAAAACGCTTTCTTTCGCCAAGACAGTGCGTTTCTCACTGTTACATGCATTTGAATGGAGAACCCGACCGAAACAAAGTATAGGTTTTCATTATGTGAATAACTTGGAAATCTTAGCTCAAACAGCTGCAAAACCTGTTTTCCCAGCACGGGAACCTTGAGTTCTATAAGATAAAGCCAGAAACATGTTTGTCTGAGTCTTCTTTCAAAAGTTACAGCTATTTCTATGAAGTTGTACAAAAACGCTTTCTTTCGCCAAGACAGTGCGTTTCTCACTGTTACATGCATTTGAATGGGGAACTCGACCGAAACAAAGTATAGGTTTTCATTATGTGAATAACTTGGAAATCTTAGCTCAAACAGCTGCAAAACCTGTTTTCCCAGCACGGGAACCTTGAGTTCTATAAGATAAAGCCATAAACATGTGTATCCGAGTCTTCTATCAAAAGTTACAGCTATTTCTATGAAGTTGTACAAAAACGCTTTCTTTCGCCAAGACAGTGCGTTTCTCACTGTTACATGCATTTGAATGGGGAACTCGACCGAAACAAAGTATAGGTTTTCATTATGTGAATAACTTGGAAATCTTAGCTCAAACAGCTGCAAAACCTGTTTTCCCAGCACGGGAACCTTGAGTTCTATAAGATAAAGCCATAAACATGTGTATCCGAGTCTTCTATCAAAAGTTACAGCTATTTCTATGAAGTTGTACAAAAACGCTTTCTTTCGCCAAGACAGTGCGTTTCTCACTGTTACATGCATTTGAATGGGGAACTCGACCGAAACAAAGTATAGGTTTTCATTATGTGAATAACTTGGAAATCGTAGCTCAAACAGCTGCAAAACCTGTTTTCCCAGCACGGGAACCTTGAGTTCTATAAGATAAAGCCATAAACATGTGTATCCGAGTCTTCTATCAAAAGTTACAGCTATTTCTATGAAGTTGTACAAAAACGCTTTCTTTCGCCAAGACAGTGCGTTTCTCACTGTTACATGCATTTGAATGGGGAACTCGACCGAAACAAAGTATAGGTTTTCATTATGTGAATAACTTGGAAATCTTAGCTCAAACAGCTGCAAAACCTGTTTTCCCAGCACGGGAACCTTGAGTTCTATAAGATAAAGCCATAAACATGTGTATCCGAGTCTTCTATCAAAAGTTACAGCTATTTCTATGAAGTTGTACAAAAACGCTTTCTTTCGCCAAGACAGTGCGTTTCTCACTGTTACATGCATTTGAATGGGGATCTCGACCGAAACAAAGTATAGGTTATCATTATGTGAATAACTTGGAAATCTTAGCTCAAACAGCTGCAAAACCTGTTTTCCCAGCACGGGAACATTGAGTTCTATAAGATAAAGCCATAAACATGTTTGTCTGAGTCTTCTTTCAAAAGTTACAGCTATTTCTATGAAGTTGTACAAAAACGCTTTCTTTCGCCAAGACAGTGCGTTTCTCACTGTTACATGCATTTGAATGGGGAACTCGACCGAAACAAAGTATAGGTTTTCATTATGTGAATAACTTGGAAATCTTAGCTCAAACAGCTGCAAAACCTGTTTTCCCAGCACGGGAACCTTGAGTTCTATAAGATAAAGCCATAAACATGTTTGTCTGAGTCTTCTTTCAAAAGTTACAGCTATTTCTATGAAGTTGTACAAAAAACGCTTTCTTTCGCCAAGACAGTGCGTTTCTCACTGTTACATGCATTTGAATGGGGAACTCGACCGAAACAAAGTATAGGTTATCATTATGTGAATAACTTGGAAATCTTAGCTCAAACAGCTGCAAAACCTGTTTTCCCAGCACGGGAACATTGAGTTCTATAAGATAAAGCCATAAACATGTTTGTCTGAGTCTTCTTTCAAAAGTTACAGCTATTTCTATGAAGTTGTACAAAAACGCTTTCTTTCGCCAAGACAGTGCGTTTCTCACTGTTACATGCATTTGAATGGGGAACTCGACCGAAACAAAGTATAGGTTTTCATTATGTGAATAACTTGGAAATCTTAGCTCAAACAGCTGCAAAACCTGTTTTCCCAGCACGGGAACCTTGAGTTCTATAAGATAAAGCCATAAACATGTTTGTCTGAGTCTTCTTTCAAAAGTTACAGCTATTTCTATGAAGTTGTACAAAAACGCTTTCTTTCGCCAAGACAGTGCGTTTCTCACTGTTACATGCATTTGAATGGGGAACTCGACCGAAACAAAGTATAGGTTTTCATTATGTGAATAACTTGGAAATCTTAGCTCAAACAGCTGCAAAACCTGTTTTCCCAGCACGGGAACCTTGAGTTCTATAAGATAAAGCCATAAACATGTGTATCCGAGTCTTCTATCAAAAGTTACAGCTATTTCTATGAAGTTGTACAAAAACGCTTTCTTTCGCCAAGACAGTGCGTTTCTCACTGTTACATGCATTTGAATGGGGAACTCGACCGAAACAAAGTATAGGTTTTCATTATGTGAATAACTTGGAAATCTTAGCTCAAACAGCTGCAAAACCTGTTTTCCCAGCACGGGAACCTTGAGTTCTATAAGATAAAGCCATAAACATGTGTATCCGAGTCTTCTATCAAAAGTTACAGCTATTTCTATGAAGTTGTACAAAAACGCTTTCTTTCGCCAAGACAGTGCGTTTCTCACTGTTACATGCATTTGAATGGGGAACTCGACCGAAACAAAGTATAGGTTTTCATTATGTGAATAACTTGGAAATCGTAGCTCAAACAGCTGCAAAACCTGTTTTCCCAGCACGGGAACCTTGAGTTCTATAAGATAAAGCCATAAACATGTGTATCCGAGTCTTCTATCAAAAGTTACAGCTATTTCTATGAAGTTGTACAAAAACGCTTTCTTTCGCCAAGACAGTGCGTTTCTCACTGTTACATGCATTTGAATGGGGAACTCGACCGAAACAAAGTATAGGTTTTCATTATGTGAATAACTTGGAAATCTTAGCTCAAACAGCTGCAAAACCTGTTTTCCCAGCACGGGAACCTTGAGTTCTATAAGATAAAGCCATAAACATGTGTATCCGAGTCTTCTATCAAAAGTTACAGCTATTTCTATGAAGTTGTACAAAAACGCTTTCTTTCGCCAAGACAGTGCGTTTCTCACTGTTACATGCATTTGAATGGGGATCTCGACCGAAACAAAGTATAGGTTATCATTATGTGAATAACTTGGAAATCTTAGCTCAAACAGCTGCAAAACCTGTTTTCCCAGCACGGGAACCTTGAGTTCTATAAGATAAAGCCATAAACATGTGTATCCGAGTCTTCTATCAAAAGTTACAGCTATTTCTATGAAGTTGTACAAAAACGCTTTCTTTCGCCAAGACAGTGCGTTTCTCACTGTTACATGCATTTGAATGGGGAACTCGACCGAAACAAAGTATAGGTTTTCATTATGTGAATAACTTGGAAATCTTAGCTCAAACAGCTGCAAAACCTGTTTTCCCAGCACGGGAACCTTGAGTTCTATAAGATAAAGCCATAAACATGTGTATCCGAGTCTTCTATCAAAAGTTACAGCTATTTCTATGAAGTTGTACAAAAACGCTTTCTTTCGCCAAGACAGTGCGTTTCTCACTGTTACATGCATTTGAATGGGGAACTCGACCGAAACAAAGTATAGGTTTTCATTATGTGAATAACTTGGAAATCTTAGCTCAAACAGCTGCAAAACCTGTTTTCCCAGCACGGGAACCTTGAGTTCTATAAGATAAAGCCATAAACATGTGTATCCGAGTCTTCTATCAAAAGTTACAGCTATTTCTATGAAGTTGTACAAAAACGCTTTCTTTCGCCAAGACAGTGCGTTTCTCACTGTTACATGCATTTGAATGGGGAACTCGACCGAAACAAAGTATAGGTTTTCATTATGTGAATAACTTGGAAATCTTAGCTCAAACAGCTGCAAAACCTGTTTTCCCAGCACGGGAACCTTGAGTTCTATAAGATAAAGCCATAAACATGTGTATCCGAGTCTTCTATCAAAAGTTACAGCTATTTCTATGAAGTTGTACAAAAACGCTTTCTTTCGCCAAGACAGTGCGTTTCTCACTGTTACATGCATTTGAATGGGGAACTCGACCGAAACAAAGTATAGGTTATCATTATGTGAATAACTTGGAAATCTTAGCTCAAACAGCTGCAAAACCTGTTTTCCCAGCACGGGAACCTTGAGTTCTATAAGATAAAGCCATAAACATGTGTATCCGAGTCTTCTTTCAAAAGTTACAGCTATTTCTATGAAGTTGTACAAAAACGCTTTCTTTCGCCAAGACAGTGCGTTTCTCACTGTTACATGCATTTGAATGGGGAACTCGACCGAAACAAAGTATAGGTTTTCATTATGTGAATAACTTGGAAATCTTAGCTCAAACAGCTGCAAAACCTGTTTTCCCAGCACGGGAACCTTGAGTTCTATAAGATAAAGCCATAAACATGTTTGTCTGAGTCTTCTTTCAAAAGTTACAGCTATTTCTATGAAGTTGTACAAAAAACGCTTTCTTTCGCCAAGACAGTGCGTTTCTCACTGTTACATGCATTTGAATGGGGAACTCGACCGAAACAAAATATAGGTTATCATTATGTGAATAACTTGGAAATCTTAGCTCAAACAGCTGCAAAACCTGTTTTCCCAGCACGGGAACCTTGAGTTCTATAAGATAAAGCCATAAACATGTGTATCCGAGTCTTCTATCAAAAGTTACAGCTATTTCTATGAAGTTGTACAAAAACGCTTTCTTTCGCCAAGACAGTGCGTTTCTCACTGTTACATGCATTTGAATGGGGAACTCGACCGAAACAAAATATAGGTTATCATTATGTGAATAACTTGGAAATCTTAGCTCAAACAGCTGCAAAACCTGTTTTCCCAGCACGGGAACATTGAGTTCTATAAGATAAAGCCATAAACATGTTTGTCTGAGTCTTCTTTCAAAAGTTACAGCTATTTCTATGAAGTTGTACAAAAACGCTTTCTTTCGCCAAGACAGTGCGTTTCTCACTGTTACATGCATTTGAATGGAGAACCCGACCGAAACAAAGTATAGGTTTTCATTATGTGAATAACTTGGAAATCGTAGCTCAAACAGCTGCAAAACCTGTTTTCCCAGCACGGGAACCTTGAGTTCTATAAGATAAAGCCATAAACATGTGTATCCGAGTCTTCTATCAAAAGTTACAGCTATTTCTATGAAGTTGTACAAAAACGCTTTCTTTCGCCAAGACAGTGCGTTTCTCACTGTTACATGCATTTGAATGGGGAACTCGACCGAAACAAAGTATAGGTTTTCATTATGTGAATAACTTGGAAATCTTAGCTCAAACAGCTGCAAAACCTGTTTTCCCAGCACGGGAACCTTGAGTTCTATAAGATAAAGCCATAAACATGTGTATCCGAGTCTTCTATCAAAAGTTACAGCTATTTCTATGAAGTTGTACAAAAACGCTTTCTTTCGCCAAGACAGTGCGTTTCTCACTGTTACATGCATTTGAATGGGGAACTCGACCGAAACAAAGTATAGGTTTTCATTATGTGAATAACTTGGAAATCTTAGCTCAAACAGCTGCAAAACCTGTTTTCCCAGCACGGGAACCTTGAGTTCTATAAGATAAAGCCATAAACATGTGTATCCGAGTCTTCTATCAAAAGTTACAGCTATTTCTATGAAGTTGTACAAAAACGCTTTCTTTCGCCAAGACAGTGCGTTTCTCACTGTTACATGCATTTGAATGGGGAACTCGACCGAAACAAAGTATAGGTTTTCATTATGTGAATAACTTGGAAATCTTAGCTCAAACAGCTGCAAAACCTGTTTTCCCAGCACGGGAACCTTGAGTTCTATAAGATAAAGCCATAAACATGTGTATCCGAGTCTTCTATCAAAAGTTACAGCTATTTCTATGAAGTTGTACAAAAACGCTTTCTTTCGCCAAGACAGTGCGTTTCTCACTGTTACATGCATTTGAATGGGGAACTCGACCGAAACAAAGTATAGGTTTTCATTATGTGAATAACTTGGAAATCTTAGCTCAAACAGCTGCAAAACCTGTTTTCCCAGCACGGGAACCTTGAGTTCTATAAGATAAAGCCATAAACATGTGTATCCGAGTCTTCTATCAAAAGTTACAGCTATTTCTATGAAGTTGTACAAAAACGCTTTCTTTCGCCAAGACAGTGCGTTTCTCACTGTTACATGCATTTGAATGGGGAACTCGACCGAAACAAAGTATAGGTTTTCATTATGTGAATAACTTGGAAATCGTAGCTCAAACAGCTGCAAAACCTGTTTTCCCAGCACGGGAACCTTGAGTTCTATAAGATAAAGCCATAAACATGTGTATCCGAGTCTTCTATCAAAAGTTACAGCTATTTCTATGAAGTTGTACAAAAACGCTTTCTTTCGCCAAGACAGTGCGTTTCTCACTGTTACATGCATTTGAATGGGGAACTCGACCGAAACAAAGTATAGGTTTTCATTATGTGAATAACTTGGAAATCTTAGCTCAAACAGCTGCAAAACCTGTTTTCCCAGCACGGGAACCTTGAGTTCTATAAGATAAAGCCATAAACATGTGTATCCGAGTCTTCTATCAAAAGTTACAGCTATTTCTATGAAGTTGTACAAAAACGCTTTCTTTCGCCAAGACAGTGCGTTTCTCACTGTTACATGCATTTGAATGGGGAACTCGACCGAAACAAAGTATAGGTTTTCATTATGTGAATAACTTGGAAATCTTAGCTCAAACAGCTGCAAAACCTGTTTTCCCAGCACGGGAACCTTGAGTTCTATAAGATAAAGCCATAAACATGTGTATCCGAGTCTTCTATCAAAAGTTACAGCTATTTCTATGAAGTTGTACAAAAACGCTTTCTTTCGCCAAGACAGTGCGTTTCTCACTGTTACATGCATTTGAATGGGGAACTCGACCGAAACAAAGTATAGGTTTTCATTATGTGAATAACTTGGAAATCTTAGCTCAAACAGCTGCAAAACCTGTTTTCCCAGCACGGGAACCTTGAGTTCTATAAGATAAAGCCATAAACATGTTTGTCTGAGTCTTCTATCAAAAGTTA
The DNA here is from genome assembly GCF_057382095.1 of Aulonocara sp. 'chitande type north' Nkhata Bay. Classification (NCBI taxonomy): domain Eukaryota; kingdom Metazoa; phylum Chordata; class Actinopteri; order Cichliformes; family Cichlidae; genus Aulonocara; species Aulonocara sp. 'chitande type north' Nkhata Bay. The sequence goes on along the minus strand of NC_141362.1, from coordinate 160,536 downwards.
CAGCTATTTCTATGAAGTTGTACAAAAACGCTTTCTTTCGCCAAGACAGTGCGTTTCTCACTGTTACATGCATTTGAATGGGGATCTCGACCGAAACAAAGTATAGGTTTTCATTATGTGAATAACTTGGAAATCTTAGCTCAAACAGCTGCAAAACCTGTTTTCCCAGCACGGGAACCTTGAGTTCTATAAGATAAAGCCATAAGCATGTGTATCCGAGTCTTCTATCAAAAGTTACAGCTATTTCTATGAAGTTGTACAAAAACGCTTTCTTTCGCCAAGACAGTGCGTTTCTCACTGTTACATGCATTTGAATGGGGAACTCGACCGAAACAAAGTATAGGTTTTCATTATGTGAATAACGTGGAAATCTTAGCTCAAACAGCTGCAAAACCTGTTTTCCCAGCACGGGAACCTTGAGTTCTATAAGATAAAGCCATAAACATGTGTATCCGAGTCTTCTATCAAAAGTTACAGCTATTTATATGAAGTTGTACAAAAACGCTTTCTTTCGCCAAGACAGTGCGTTTCTCACTGTTACATGCATTTGAATGGGGAACTCGACCGAAACAAAGTATAGGTTTTCATTATGTGAATAACTTGGAAATCTTAGCTCAAACAGCTGCAAAACCTGTTTTCCCAGCACGGGAACCTTGAGTTCTATAAGATAAAGCCATAAACATGTGTATCCGAGTCTTCTATCAAAAGTTACAGCTATTTCTATGAAGTTGTACAAAAACGCTTTCTTTCGCCAAGACAGTGCGTTTCTCACTGTTACATGCATTTGAATGGGGATCTCGACCGAAACAAAGTATAGGTTTTCATTATGTGAATAACTTGGAAATCTTAGCTCAAACAGCTGCAAAACCTGTTTTCCCAGCACGGGAACCTTGAGTTCTATAAGATAAAGCCATAAACATGTTTGTCTGAGTCTTCTTTCAAAAGTTACAGCTATTTCTATGAAGTTGTACAAAAACGCTTTCTTTCGCCAAGACAGTGCGTTTCTCACTGTTACATGCATTTGAATGGGGAACTCGACCGAAACAAAGTATAGGTTTTCATTATGTGAATAACTTGGAAATCTTAGCTCAAACAGCTGCAAAACCTGTTTTCCCAGCACGGGAACCTTGAGTTCTATAAGATAAAGCCATAAACATGTGTATCCGAGTCTTCTATCAAAAGTTACAGCTATTTCTATGAAGTTGTACAAAAACGCTTTCTTTCGCCAAGACAGTGCGTTTCTCACTGTTACATGCATTTGAATGGGGAACTCGACCGAAACAAAGTATAGGTTTTCATTATGTGAATAACTTGGAAATCGTAGCTCAAACAGCTGCAAAACCTGTTTTCCCAGCACGGGAACCTTGAGTTCTATAAGATAAAGCCATAAACATGTGTATCCGAGTCTTCTATCAAAAGTTACAGCTATTTCTATGAAGTTGTACAAAAACGCTTTCTTTCGCCAAGACAGTGCGTTTCTCACTGTTACATGCATTTGAATGGGGAACTCGACCGAAACAAAGTATAGGTTTTCATTATGTGAATAACTTGGAAATCTTAGCTCAAACAGCTGCAAAACCTGTTTTCCCAGCACGGGAACCTTGAGTTCTATAAGATAAAGCCATAAACATGTGTATCCGAGTCTTCTATCAAAAGTTACAGCTATTTCTATGAAGTTGTACAAAAACGCTTTCTTTCGCCAAGACAGTGCGTTTCTCACTGTTACATGCATTTGAATGGGGATCTCGACCGAAACAAAGTATAGGTTATCATTATGTGAATAACTTGGAAATCTTAGCTCAAACAGCTGCAAAACCTGTTTTCCCAGCACGGGAACCTTGAGTTCTATAAGATAAAGCCATAAACATGTGTATCCGAGTCTTCTATCAAAAGTTACAGCTATTTCTATGAAGTTGTACAAAAACGCTTTCTTTCGCCAAGACAGTGCGTTTCTCACTGTTACATGCATTTGAATGGGGAACTCGACCGAAACAAAGTATAGGTTTTCATTATGTGAATAACTTGGAAATCTTAGCTCAAACAGCTGCAAAACCTGTTTTCCCAGCACGGGAACCTTGAGTTCTATAAGATAAAGCCATAAACATGTGTATCCGAGTCTTCTATCAAAAGTTACAGCTATTTCTATGAAGTTGTACAAAAACGCTTTCTTTCGCCAAGACAGTGCGTTTCTCACTGTTACATGCATTTGAATGGGGAACTCGACCGAAACAAAGTATAGGTTTTCATTATGTGAATAATGTGGAAATCTTAGCTCAAACAGCTGCAAAACCTGTTTTCCCAGCACGGGAACCTTGAGTTCTATAAGATAAAGCCATAAACATGTGTATCCGAGTCTTCTATCAAAAGTTACAGCTATTTATATGAAGTTGTACAAAAACGCTTTCTTTCGCCAAGACAGTGCGTTTCTCACTGTTACATGCATTTGAATGGGGAACTCGACCGAAACAAAGTATAGGTTTTCATTATGTGAATAACTTGGAAATCTTAGCTCAAACAGCTGCAAAACCTGTTTTCCCAGCACGGGAACCTTGAGTTCTATAAGATAAAGCCATAAACATGTGTATCCGAGTCTTCTATCAAAAGTTACAGCTATTTCTATGAAGTTGTACAAAAACGCTTTCTTTCGCCAAGACAGTGCGTTTCTCACTGTTACATGCATTTGAATGGGGATCTCGACCGAAACAAAGTATAGGTTTTCATTATGTGAATAACTTGGAAATCTTAGCTCAAACAGCTGCAAAACCTGTTTTCCCAGCACGGGAACCTTGAGTTCTATAAGATAAAGCCATAAACATGTTTGTCTGAGTCTTCTTTCAAAAGTTACAGCTATTTCTATGAAGTTGTACAAAAACGCTTTCTTTCGCCAAGACAGTGCGTTTCTCACTGTTACATGCATTTGAATGGGGAACTCGACCGAAACAAAGTATAGGTTTTCATTATGTGAATAACTTGGAAATCTTAGCTCAAACAGCTGCAAAACCTGTTTTCCCAGCACGGGAACCTTGAGTTCTATAAGATAAAGCCATAAACATGTGTATCCGAGTCTTCTATCAAAAGTTACAGCTATTTCTATGAAGTTGTACAAAAACGCTTTCTTTCGCCAAGACAGTGCGTTTCTCACTGTTACATGCATTTGAATGGGGATCTCGACCGAAACAAAGTATAGGTTATCATTATGTGAATAACTTGGAAATCTTAGCTCAAACAGCTGCAAAACCTGTTTTCCCAGCACGGGAACCTTGAGTTCTATAAGATAAAGCCATAAACATGTGTATCCGAGTCTTCTATCAAAAGTTACAGCTATTTCTATGAAGTTGTACAAAAACGCTTTCTTTCGCCAAGACAGTGCGTTTCTCACTGTTACATGCATTTGAATGGGGAACTCGACCGAAACAAAGTATAGGTTTTCATTATGTGAATAACTTGGAAATCTTAGCTCAAACAGCTGCAAAACCTGTTTTCCCAGCACGGGAACCTTGAGTTCTATAAGATAAAGCCATAAACATGTGTATCCGAGTCTTCTATCAAAAGTTACAGCTATTTCTATGAAGTTGTACAAAAACGCTTTCTTTCGCCAAGACAGTGCGTTTCTCACTGTTACATGCATTTGAATGGGGAACTCGACAGAAACAAAGTATAGGTTTTCATTATGTGAATAACTTGGAAATCGTAGCTCAAACAGCTGCAAAACCTGTTTTCCCAGCACGGGAACCTTGAGTTCTATAAGATAAAGCCATAAACATGTGTATCCGAGTCTTCTATCAAAAGTTACAGCTATTTCTATGAAGTTGTACAAAAACGCTTTCTTTCGCCAAGACAGTGCGTTTCTCACTGTTACATGCATTTGAATGGGGATCTCGACCGAAACAAAGTATAGGTTATCATTATGTGAATAACTTGGAAATCTTAGCTCAAACAGCTGCAAAACCTGTTTTCCCAGCACGGGAACCTTGAGTTCTATAAGATAAAGCCATAAACATGTGTATCCGAGTCTTCTATCAAAAGTTACAGCTATTTCTATGAAGTTGTACAAAAACGCTTTCTTTCGCCAAGACAGTGCGTTTCTCACTGTTACATGCATTTGAATGGGGAACTCGACCGAAACAAAGTATAGGTTTTCATTATGTGAATAACTTGGAAATCTTAGCTCAAACAGCTGCAAAACCTGTTTTCCCAGCACGGGAACCTTGAGTTCTATAAGATAAAGCCATAAACATGTGTATCCGAGTCTTCTATCAAAAGTTACAGCTATTTCTATGAAGTTGTACAAAAACGCTTTCTTTCGCCAAGACAGTGCGTTTCTCACTGTTACATGCATTTGAATGGGGAACTCGACAGAAACAAAGTATAGGTTTTCATTATGTGAATAACTTGGAAATCGTAGCTCAAACAGCTGCAAAACCTGTTTTCCCAGCACGGGAACCTTGAGTTCTATAAGATAAAGCCATAAACATGTGTATCCGAGTCTTCTATCAAAAGTTACAGCTATTTCTATGAAGTTGTACAAAAACGCTTTCTTTCGCCAAGACAGTGCGTTTCTCACTGTTACATGCATTTGAATGGGGATCTCGACCGAAACAAAGTATAGGTTATCATTATGTGAATAACTTGGAAATCTTAGCTCAAACAGCTGCAAAACCTGTTTTCCCAGCACGGGAACCTTGAGTTCTATAAGATAAAGCCATAAACATGTGTATCCGAGTCTTCTATCAAAAGTTACAGCTATTTCTATGAAGTTGTACAAAAACGCTTTCTTTCGCCAAGACAGTGCGTTTCTCACTGTTACATGCATTTGAATGGGGAACTCGACCGAAACAAAGTATAGGTTTTCATTATGTGAATAACTTGGAAATCTTAGCTCAAACAGCTGCAAAACCTGTTTTCCCAGCACGGGAACCTTGAGTTCTATAAGATAAAGCCATAAACATGTGTATCCGAGTCTTCTATCAAAAGTTACAGCTATTTCTATGAAGTTGTACAAAAACGCTTTCTTTCGCCAAGACAGTGCGTTTCTCACTGTTACATGCATTTGAATGGGGAACTCGACAGAAACAAAGTATAGGTTTTCATTATGTGAATAACTTGGAAATCGTAGCTCAAACAGCTGCAAAACCTGTTTTCCCAGCACGGGAACCTTGAGTTCTATAAGATAAAGCCATAAACATGTGTATCCGAGTCTTCTATCAAAAGTTACAGCTATTTCTATGAAGTTGTACAAAAACGCTTTCTTTCGCCAAGACAGTGCGTTTCTCACTGTTACATGCATTTGAATGGGGATCTCGACCGAAACAAAGTATAGGTTATCATTATGTGAATAACTTGGAAATCTTAGCTCAAACAGCTGCAAAACCTGTTTTCCCAGCACGGGAACCTTGAGTTCTATAAGATAAAGCCATAAACATGTGTATCCGAGTCTTCTATCAAAAGTTACAGCTATTTCTATGAAGTTGTACAAAAACGCTTTCTTTCGCCAAGACAGTGCGTTTCTCACTGTTACATGCATTTGAATGGGGAACTCGACCGAAACAAAGTATAGGTTTTCATTATGTGAATAACTTGGAAATCTTAGCTCAAACAGCTGCAAAACCTGTTTTCCCAGCACGGGAACCTTGAGTTCTATAAGATAAAGCCATAAACATGTGTATCCGAGTCTTCTATCAAAAGTTACAGCTATTTCTATGAAGTTGTACAAAAACGCTTTCTTTCGCCAAGACAGTGCGTTTCTCACTGTTACATGCATTTGAATGGGGAACTCGACCGAAACAAAGTATAGGTTTTCATTATGTGAATAACTTGGAAATCGTAGCTCAAACAGCTGCAAAACCTGTTTTCCCAGCACGGGAACCTTGAGTTCTATAAGATAAAGCCATAAACATGTGTATCCGAGTCTTCTATCAAAAGTTACAGCTATTTCTATGAAGTTGTACAAAAACGCTTTCTTTCGCCAAGACAGTGCGTTTCTCACTGTTACATGCATTTGAATGGGGAACTCGACCGAAACAAAGTATAGGTTTTCATTATGTGAATAACTTGGAAATCTTAGCTCAAACAGCTGCAAAACCTGTTTTCCCAGCACGGGAACCTTGAGTTCTATAAGATAAAGCCATAAACATGTGTATCCGAGTCTTCTATCAAAAGTTACAGCTATTTCTATGAAGTTGTACAAAAACGCTTTCTTTCGCCAAGACAGTGCGTTTCTCACTGTTACATGCATTTGAATGGGGATCTCGACCGAAACAAAGTATAGGTTATCATTATGTGAATAACTTGGAAATCTTAGCTCAAACAGCTGCAAAACCTGTTTTCCCAGCACGGGAACATTGAGTTCTATAAGATAAAGCCATAAACATGTTTGTCTGAGTCTTCTTTCAAAAGTTACAGCTATTTCTATGAAGTTGTACAAAAACGCTTTCTTTCGCCAAGACAGTGCGTTTCTCACTGTTACATGCATTTGAATGGGGAACTCGACCGAAACAAAGTATAGGTTTTCATTATGTGAATAACTTGGAAATCTTAGCTCAAACAGCTGCAAAACCTGTTTTCCCAGCACGGGAACCTTGAGTTCTATAAGATAAAGCCATAAACATGTGTATCCGAGTCTTCTATCAAAAGTTACAGCTATTTCTATGAAGTTGTACAAAAACGCTTTCTTTCGCCAAGACAGTGCGTTTCTCACTGTTACATGCATTTGAATGGGGATCTCGACCGAAACAAAGTATAGGTTTTCATTATGTGAATAACTTGGAAATCTTAGCTCAAACAGCTGCAAAACCTGTTTTCCCAGCACGGGAACCTTGAGTTCTATAAGATAAAGCCATAAACATGTTTGTCTGAGTCTTCTTTCAAAAGTTACAGCTATTTCTATGAAGTTGTACAAAAAACGCTTTCTTTCGCCAAGACAGTGCGTTTCTCACTGTTACATGCATTTGAATGGGGAACTCGACCGAAACAAAGTATAGGTTTTCATTATGTGAATAACTTGGAAATCTTAGCTCAAACAGCTGCAAAACCTGTTTTCCCAGCACGGGAACCTTGAGTTCTATAAGATAAAGCCATAAACATGTGTATCCGAGTCTTCTATCAAAAGTTACAGCTATTTCTATGAAGTTGTACAAAAACGCTTTCTTTCGCCAAGACAGTGCGTTTCTCACTGTTACATGCATTTGAATGGGGAACTCGACCGAAACAAAGTATAGGTTTTCATTATGTGAATAACTTGGAAATCGTAGCTCAAACAGCTGCAAAACCTGTTTTCCCAGCACGGGAACCTTGAGTTCTATAAGATAAAGCCATAAACATGTTTGTCTGAGTCTTCTTTCAAAAGTTACAGCTATTTCTATGAAGTTGTACAAAAAACGCTTTCTTTCGCCAAGACAGTGCGTTTCTCACTGTTACATGCATTTGAATGGGGAACTCGACCGAAACAAAGTATAGGTTTTCATTATGTGAATAACTTGGAAATCTTAGCTCAAACAGCTGCAAAACCTGTTTTCCCAGCACGGGAACCTTGAGTTCTATAAGATAAAGCCATAAACATGTGTATCCGAGTCTTCTATCAAAAGTTACAGCTATTTCTATGAAGTTGTACAAAAACGCTTTCTTTCGCCAAGACAGTGCGTTTCTCACTGTTACATGCATTTGAATGGGGAACTCGACCGAAACAAAGTATAGGTTTTCATTATGTGAATAACTTGGAAATCTTAGCTCAAACAGCTGCAAAACCTGTTTTCCCAGCACGGGAACCTTGAGTTCTATAAGATAAAGCCATAAACATGTGTATCCGAGTCTTCTATCAAAAGTTACAGCTATTTCTATGAAGTTGTACAAAAACGCTTTCTTTCGCCAAGACAGTGCGTTTCTCACTGTTACATGCATTTGAATGGGGAACTCGACCGAAACAAAGTATAGGTTTTCATTATGTGAATAACTTGGAAATCGTAGCTCAAACAGCTGCAAAACCTGTTTTCCCAGCACGGGAACCTTGAGTTCTATAAGATAAAGCCATAAACATGTGTATCCGAGTCTTCTATCAAAAGTTACAGCTATTTCTATGAAGTTGTACAAAAACGCTTTCTTTCGCCAAGACAGTGCGTTTCTCACTGTTACATGCATTTGAATGGGGAACTCGACCGAAACAAAGTATAGGTTTTCATTATGTGAATAACTTGGAAATCTTAGCTCAAACAGCTGCAAAACCTGTTTTCCCAGCACGGGAACCTTGAGTTCTATAAGATAAAGCCATAAACATGTGTATCCGAGTCTTCTATCAAAAGTTACAGCTATTTCTATGAAGTTGTACAAAAACGCTTTCTTTCGCCAAGACAGTGCGTTTCTCACTGTTACATGCATTTGAATGGGGAACTCGACCGAAACAAAGTATAGGTTTTCATTATGTGAATAACTTGGAAATCTTAGCTCAAACAGCTGCAAAACCTGTTTTCCCAGCACGGGAACCTTGAGTTCTATAAGATAAAGCCATAAACATGTGTATCCGAGTCTTCTATCAAAAGTTACAGCTATTTCTATGAAGTTGTACAAAAACGCTTTCTTTCGCCAAGACAGTGCGTTTCTCACTGTTACATGCATTTGAATGGGGATCTCGACCGAAACAAAGTATAGGTTTTCATTATGTGAATAACTTGGAAATCTTAGCTCAAACAGCTGCAAAACCTGTTTTCCCAGCACGGGAACCTTGAGTTCTATAAGATAAAGCCATAAACATGTTTGTCTGAGTCTTCTTTCAAAAGTTACAGCTATTTCTATGAAGTTGTACAAAAACGCTTTCTTTCGCCAAGACAGTGCGTTTCTCACTGTTACATGCATTTGAATGGGGAACTCGACCGAAACAAAGTATAGGTTTTCATTATGTGAATAACTTGGAAATCTTAGCTCAAACAGCTGCAAAACCTGTTTTCCCAGCACGGGAACCTTGAGTTCTATAAGATAAAGCCATAAACATGTGTATCCGAGTCTTCTATCAAAAGTTACAGCTATTTCTATGAAGTTGTACAAAAACGCTTTCTTTCGCCAAGACAGTGCGTTTCTCACTGTTACATGCATTTGAATGGGGAACTCGACCGAAACAAAGTATAGGTTTTCATTATGTGAATAACTTGGAAATCGTAGCTCAAACAGCTGCAAAACCTGTTTTCCCAGCACGGGAACCTTGAGTTCTATAAGATAAAGCCATAAACATGTGTATCCGAGTCTTCTATCAAAAGTTACAGCTATTTCTATGAAGTTGTACAAAAACGCTTTCTTTCGCCAAGACAGTGCGTTTCTCACTGTTACATGCATTTGAATGGGGAACTCGACCGAAACAAAGTATAGGTTTTCATTATGTGAATAACTTGGAAATCTTAGCTCAAACAGCTGCAAAACCTGTTTTCCCAGCACGGGAACCTTGAGTTCTATAAGATAAAGCCATAAACATGTGTATCCGAGTCTTCTATCAAAAGTTACAGCTATTTCTATGAAGTTGTACAAAAACGCTTTCTTTCGCCAAGACAGTGCGTTTCTCACTGTTACATGCATTTGAATGGGGATCTCGACCGAAACAAAGTATAGGTTATCATTATGTGAATAACTTCGAAATCTTAGCTCAAACAGCTGCAAAACCTGTTTTCCCAGCACGGGAACCTTGAGTTCTATAAGATAAAGCCATAAACATGTGTATCCGAGTCTTCTATCAAAAGTTACAGCTATTTCTATGAAGTTGTACAAAAACGCTTTCTTTCGCCAAGACAGTGCGTTTCTCACTGTTACATGCATTTGAATGGGGAACTCGACCGAAACAAAGTATAGGTTTTCATTATGTGAATAACTTGGAAATCTTAGCTCAAACAGCTGCAAAACCTGTTTTCCCAGCACGGGAACCTTGAGTTCTATAAGATAAAGCCATAAACATGTGTATCCGAGTCTTCTATCAAAAGTTACAGCTATTTCTATGAAGTTGTACAAAAACGCTTTCTTTCGCCAAGACAGTGCGTTTCTCACTGTTACATGCATTTGAATGGGGAACTCGACCGAAACAAAGTATAGGTTTTCATTATGTGAATAACTTGGAAATCTTAGCTCAAACAGCTGCAAAACCTGTTTTCCCAGCACGGGAACCTTGAGTTCTATAAGATAAAGCCATAAACATGTGTATCCGAGTCTTCTATCAAAAGTTACAGCTATTTCTATGAAGTTGTACAAAAACGCTTTCTTTCGCCAAGACAGTGCGTTTCTCACTGTTACATGCATTTGAATGGGGATCTCGACCGAAACAAAGTATAGGTTTTCATTATGTGAATAACTTGGAAATCTTAGCTCAAACAGCTGCAAAACCTGTTTTCCCAGCACGGGAACCTTGAGTTCTATAAGATAAAGCCAGAAACATGTTTGTCTGAGTCTTCTTTCAAAAGTTACAGCTATTTCTATGAAGTTGTACAAAAACGCTTTCTTTCGCCAAGACAGTGCGTTTCTCACTGTTACATGCATTTGAATGGGGAACTCGACCGAAACAAAGTATAGGTTTTCATTATGTGAATAACTTGGAAATCTTAGCTCAAACAGCTGCAAAACCTGTTTTCCCAGCACGGGAACCTTGAGTTCTATAAGATAAAGCCATAAACATGTTTGTCTGAGTCTTCTTTCAAAAGTTACAGCTATTTCTATGAAGTTGTACAAAAACGCTTTCTTTCGCCAAGACAGTGCGTTTCTCACTGTTACATGCATTTGAATGGGGAACTCGACCGAAACAAAGTATAGGTTTTCATTATGTGAATAACTTGGAAATCTTAGCTCAAACAGCTGCAAAACCTGTTTTCCCAGCACGGGAACCTTGAGTTCTATAAGATAAAGCCATAAACATGTGTATCCGAGTCTTCTATCAAAAGTTACAGCTATTTCTATGAAGTTGTACAAAAACGCTTTCTTTCGCCAAGACAGTGCGTTTCTCACTGTTACATGCATTTGAATGGGGATCTCGACCGAAACAAAGTATAGGTTATCATTATGTGAATAACTTGGAAATCTTAGCTCAAACAGCTGCAAAACCTGTTTTCCCAGCACGGGAACCTTGAGTTCTATAAGATAAAGCCATAAACATGTGTATCCGAGTCTTCTATCAAAAGTTACAGCTATTTCTATGAAGTTGTACAAAAACGCTTTCTTTCGCCAAGACAGTGCGTTTCTCACTGTTACATGCATTTGAATGGGGAACTCGACCGAAACAAAGTATAGGTTTTCATTATGTGAATAACTTGGAAATCTTAGCTCAAACAGCTGCAAAACCTGTTTTCCCAGCACGGGAACCTTGAGTTCTATAAGATAAAGCCATAAACATGTGTATCCGAGTCTTCTATCAAAAGTTACAGCTATTTCTATGAAGTTGTACAAAAACGCTTTCTTTCGCCAAGACAGTGCGTTTCTCACTGTTACATGCATTTGAATGGGGAACTCGACCGAAACAAAGTATAGGTTTTCATTATGTGAATAACTTGGAAATCGTAGCTCAAACAGCTGCAAAACCTGTTTTCCCAGCACGGGAACCTTGAGTTCTATAAGATAAAGCCATAAACATGTGTATCCGAGTCTTCTATCAAAAGTTACAGCTATTTCTATGAAGTTGTACAAAAACGCTTTCTTTCGCCAAGACAGTGCGTTTCTCACTGTTACATGCATTTGAATGGGGAACTCGACCGAAACAAAGTATAGGTTTTCATTATGTGAATAACTTGGAAATCTTAGCTCAAACAGCTGCAAAACCTGTTTTCCCAGCACGGGAACCTTGAGTTCTATAAGATAAAGCCATAAACATGTGTATCCGAGTCTTCTATCAAAAGTTACAGCTATTTCTATGAAGTTGTACAAAAACGCTTTCTTTCGCCAAGACAGTGCGTTTCTCACTGTTACATGCATTTGAATGGGGATCTCGACCGAAACAAAGTATAGGTTATCATTATGTGAATAACTTGGAAATCTTAGCTCAAACAGCTGCAAAACCTGTTTTCCCAGCACGGGAACATTGAGTTCTATAAGATAAAGCCATAAACATGTTTGTCTGAGTCTTCTTTCAAAAGTTACAGCTATTTCTATGAAGTTGTACAAAAACGCTTTCTTTCGCCAAGACAGTGCGTTTCTCACTGTTACATGCATTTGAATGGGGAACTCGACCGAAACAAAGTATAGGTTTTCATTATGTGAATAACTTGGAAATCTTAGCTCAAACAGCTGCAAAACCTGTTTTCCCAGCACGGGAACCTTGAGTTCTATAAGATAAAGCCATAAACATGTTTGTCTGAGTCTTCTTTCAAAAGTTACAGCTATTTCTATGAAGTTGTACAAAAAACGCTTTCTTTCGCCAAGACAGTGCGTTTCTCACTGTTACATGCATTTGAATGGGGAACTCGACCGAAACAAAGTATAGGTTATCATTATGTGAATAACTTGGAAATCTTAGCTCAAACAGCTGCAAAACCTGTTTTCCCAGCACGGGAACATTGAGTTCTATAAGATAAAGCCATAAACATGTTTGTCTGAGTCTTCTTTCAAAAGTTACAGCTATTTCTATGAAGTTGTACAAAAACGCTTTCTTTCGCCAAGACAGTGCGTTTCTCACTGTTACATGCATTTGAATGGGGAACTCGACCGAAACAAAGTATAGGTTTTCATTATGTGAATAACTTGGAAATCTTAGCTCAAACAGCTGCAAAACCTGTTTTCCCAGCACGGGAACCTTGAGTTCTATAAGATAAAGCCATAAACATGTTTGTCTGAGTCTTCTTTCAAAAGTTACAGCTATTTCTATGAAGTTGTACAAAAACGCTTTCTTTCGCCAAGACAGTGCGTTTCTCACTGTTACATGCATTTGAATGGGGAACTCGACCGAAACAAAGTATAGGTTTTCATTATGTGAATAACTTGGAAATCTTAGCTCAAACAGCTGCAAAACCTGTTTTCCCAGCACGGGAACCTTGAGTTCTATAAGATAAAGCCATAAACATGTGTATCCGAGTCTTCTATCAAAAGTTACAGCTATTTCTATGAAGTTGTACAAAAACGCTTTCTTTCGCCAAGACAGTGCGTTTCTCACTGTTACATGCATTTGAATGGGGAACTCGACCGAAACAAAGTATAGGTTTTCATTATGTGAATAACTTGGAAATCTTAGCTCAAACAGCTGCAAAACCTGTTTTCCCAGCACGGGAACCTTGAGTTCTATAAGATAAAGCCATAAACATGTTTGTCTGAGTCTTCTTTCAAAAGTTACAGCTATTTCTATGAAGTTGTACAAAAACGCTTTCTTTCGCCAAGACAGTGCGTTTCTCACTGTTACATGCATTTGAATGGGGAACTCGACCGAAACAAAGTATAGGTTTTCATTATGTGAATAACTTGGAAATCTTAGCTCAAACAGCTGCAAAACCTGTTTTCCCAGCACGGGAACCTTGAGTTCTATAAGATAAAGCCATAAACATGTGTATCCGAGTCTTCTATCAAAAGTTACAGCTATTTCTATGAAGTTGTACAAAAACGCTTTCTTTCGCCAAGACAGTGCGTTTCTCACTGTTACATGCATTTGAATGGGGAACTCGACCGAAACAAAGTATAGGTTTTCATTATGTGAATAACTTGGAAATCGTAGCTCAAACAGCTGCAAAACCTGTTTTCCCAGCACGGGAACCTTGAGTTCTATAAGATAAAGCCATAAACATGTGTATCCGAGTCTTCTATCAAAAGTTACAGCTATTTCTATGAAGTTGTACAAAAACGCTTTCTTTCGCCAAGACAGTGCGTTTCTCACTGTTACATGCATTTGAATGGGGAACTCGACCGAAACAAAGTATAGGTTTTCATTATGTGAATAACTTGGAAATCTTAGCTCAAACAGCTGCAAAACCTGTTTTCCCAGCACGGGAACCTTGAGTTCTATAAGATAAAGCCATAAACATGTGTATCCGAGTCTTCTATCAAAAGTTACAGCTATTTCTATGAAGTTGTACAAAAACGCTTTCTTTCGCCAAGACAGTGCGTTTCTCACTGTTACATGCATTTGAATGGGGATCTCGACCGAAACAAAGTATAGGTTATCATTATGTGAATAACTTGGAAATCTTAGCTCAAACAGCTGCAAAACCTGTTTTCCCAGCACGGGAACCTTGAGTTCTATAAGATAAAGCCATAAACATGTGTATCCGAGTCTTCTATCAAAAGTTACAGCTATTTCTATGAAGTTGTACAAAAACGCTTTCTTTCGCCAAGACAGTGCGTTTCTCACTGTTACATGCATTTGAATGGGGAACTCGACCGAAACAAAGTATAGGTTTTCATTATGTGAATAACTTGGAAATCTTAGCTCAAACAGCTGCAAAACCTGTTTTCCCAGCACGGGAACCTTGAGTTCTATAAGATAAAGCCATAAACATGTGTATCCGAGTCTTCTATCAAAAGTTACAGCTATTTCTATGAAGTTGTACAAAAACGCTTTCTTTCGCCAAGACAGTGCGTTTCTCACTGTTACATGCATTTGAATGGGGAACTCGACCGAAACAAAGTATAGGTTTTCATTATGTGAATAACTTGGAAATCTTAGCTCAAACAGCTGCAAAACCTGTTTTCCCAGCACGGGAACCTTGAGTTCTATAAGATAAAGCCATAAACATGTTTGTCTGAGTCTTCTTTCAAAAGTTACAGCTATTTCTATGAAGTTGTACAAAAACGCTTTCTTTCGCCAAGACAGTGCGTTTCTCACTGTTACATGCATTTGAATGGGGAACTCGACCGAAACAAAGTATAGGTTTTCATTATGTGAATAACTTGGAAATCTTAGCTCAAACAGCTGCAAAACCTGTTTTCCCAGCACGGGAACCTTGAGTTCTATAAGATAAAGCCATAAACATGTGTATCCGAGTCTTCTATCAAAAGTTACAGCTATTTCTATGAAGTTGTACAAAAACGCTTTCTTTCGCCAAGACAGTGCGTTTCTCACTGTTACATGCATTTGAATGGGGAACTCGACCGAAACAAAGTATAGGTTTTCATTATGTGAATAACTTGGAAATCGTAGCTCAAACAGCTGCAAAACCTGTTTTCCCAGCACGGGAACCTTGAGTTCTATAAGATAAAGCCATAAACATGTGTATCCGAGTCTTCTATCAAAAGTTACAGCTATTTCTATGAAGTTGTACAAAAACGCTTTCTTTCGCCAAGACAGTGCGTTTCTCACTGTTACATGCATTTGAATGGGGAACTCGACCGAAACAAAGTATAGGTTTTCATTATGTGAATAACTTGGAAATCTTAGCTCAAACAGCTGCAAAACCTGTTTTCCCAGCACGGGAACCTTGAGTTCTATAAGATAAAGCCATAAACATGTGTATCCGAGTCTTCTATCAAAAGTTACAGCTATTTCTATGAAGTTGTACAAAAACGCTTTCTTTCGCCAAGACAGTGCGTTTCTCACTGTTACATGCATTTGAATGGGGATCTCGACCGAAACAAAGTATAGGTTATCATTATGTGAATAACTTGGAAATCTTAGCTCAAACAGCTGCAAAACCTGTTTTCCCAGCACGGGAACCTTGAGTTCTATAAGATAAAGCCATAAACATGTGTATCCGAGTCTTCTATCAAAAGTTACAGCTATTTCTATGAAGTTGTACAAAAACGCTTTCTTTCGCCAAGACAGTGCGTTTCTCACTGTTACATGCATTTGAATGGGGAACTCGACCGAAACAAAGTATAGGTTTTCATTATGTGAATAACTTGGAAATCTTAGCTCAAACAGCTGCAAAACCTGTTTTCCCAGCACGGGAACCTTGAGTTCTATAAGATAAAGCCATAAACATGTGTATCCGAGTCTTCTATCAAAAGTTACAGCTATTTCTATGAAGTTGTACAAAAACGCTTTCTTTCGCCAAGACAGTGCGTTTCTCACTGTTACATGCATTTGAATGGGGATCTCGACCGAAACAAAGTATAGGTTTTCATTATGTGAATAACTTGGAAATCTTAGCTCAAACAGCTGCAAAACCTGTTTTCCCAGCACGGGAACCTTGAGTTCTATAAGATAAAGCCATAAACATGTTTGTCTGAGTCTTCTTTCAAAAGTTACAGCTATTTCTATGAAGTTGTACAAAAACGCTTTCTTTCGCCAAGACAGTGCGTTTCTCACTGTTACATGCATTTGAATGGGGAACTCGACCGAAACAAAGTATAGGTTTTCATTATGTGAATAACTTGGAAATCTTAGCTCAAACAGCTGCAAAACCTGTTTTCCCAGCACGGGAACCTTGAGTTCTATAAGATAAAGCCATAAACATGTGTATCCGAGTCTTCTATCAAAAGTTACAGCTATTTCTATGAAGTTGTACAAAAACGCTTTCTTTCGCCAAGACAGTGCGTTTCTCACTGTTACATGCATTTGAATGGGGAACTCGACCGAAACAAAGTATAGGTTTTCATTATGTGAATAACTTGGAAATCGTAGCTCAAACAGCTGCAAAACCTGTTTTCCCAGCACGGGAACCTTGAGTTCTATAAGATAAAGCCATAAACATGTGTATCCGAGTCTTCTATCAAAAGTTACAGCTATTTCTATGAAGTTGTACAAAAACGCTTTCTTTCGCCAAGACAGTGCGTTTCTCACTGTTACATGCATTTGAATGGGGAACTCGACCGAAACAAAGTATAGGTTTTCATTATGTGAATAACTTGGAAATCTTAGCTCAAACAGCTGCAAAACCTGTTTTCCCAGCACGGGAACCTTGAGTTCTATAAGATAAAGCCATAAACATGTGTATCCGAGTCTTCTATCAAAAGTTACAGCTATTTCTATGAAGTTGTACAAAAACGCTTTCTTTCGCCAAGACAGTGCGTTTCTCACTGTTACATGCATTTGAATGGGGATCTCGACCAAAACAAAGTATAGGTTATCATTATGTGAATAACTTGGAAATCTTAGCTCAAACAGCTGCAAAACCTGTTTTCCCAGCACGGGAACCTTGAGTTCTATAAGATAAAGCCATAAACATGTGTATCCGAGTCTTCTATCAAAAGTTACAGCTATTTCTATGAAGTTGTACAAAAACGCTTTCTTTCGCCAAGACAGTGCGTTTCTCACTGTTACATGCATTTGAATGGGGAACTCGACCGAAACAAAGTATAGGTTTTCATTATGTGAATAACTTGGAAATCTTAGCTCAAACAGCTGCAAAACCTGTTTTCCCAGCACGGGAACCTTGAGTTCTATAAGATAAAGCCATAAACATGTGTATCCGAGTCTTCTTTCAAAAGTTACAGCTATTTCTATGAAGTTGTACAAAAACGCTTTCTTTCGCCAAGACAGTGCGTTTCTCACTGTTACATGCATTTGAATGGGGAACTCGACCGAAACAAAGTATAGGTTTTCATTATGTGAATAACTTGGAAATCTTAGCTCAAACAGCTGCAAAACCTGTTTTCCCAGCACGGGAACCTTGAGTTCTATAAGATAAAGCCATAAACATGTTTGTCTGAGTCTTCTTTCAAAAGTTACAGCTATTTCTATGAAGTTGTACAAAAAACGCTTTCTTTCGCCAAGACAGTGCGTTTCTCACTGTTACATGCATTTGAATGGGGAACTCGACCGAAACAAAATATAGGTTATCATTATGTGAACAACTTGGAAATCTTAGCTCAAACAGCTGCAAAACCTGTTTTCCCAGCACGGGAACCTTGAGTTCTATAAGATAAAGCCATAAACATGTGTATCCGAGTCTTCTATCAAAAGTTACAGCTATTTCTATGAAGTTGTACAAAAACGCTTTCTTTCGCCAAGACAGTGCGTTTCTCACTGTTACATGCATTTGAATGGGGAACTCGACCGAAACAAAATATAGGTTATCATTATGTGAATAACTTGGAAATCTTAGCTCAAACAGCTGCAAAACCTGTTTTCCCAGCACGGGAACATTGAGTTCTATAAGATAAAGCCATAAACATGTTTGTCTGAGTCTTCTTTCAAAAGTTACAGCTATTTCTATGAAGTTGTACAAAAACGCTTTCTTTCGCCAAGACAGTGCGTTTCTCACTGTTACATGCATTTGAATGGAGAACCCGACCGAAACAAAGTATAGGTTTTCATTATGTGAATAACTTGGAAATCTTAGCTCAAACAGCTGCAAAACCTGTTTTCCCAGCACGGGAACCTTGAGTTCTATAAGATAAAGCCAGAAACATGTTTGTCTGAGTCTTCTTTCAAAAGTTACAGCTATTTCTATGAAGTTGTACAAAAACGCTTTCTTTCGCCAAGACAGTGCGTTTCTCACTGTTACATGCATTTGAATGGGGAACTCGACCGAAACAAAGTATAGGTTTTCATTATGTGAATAACTTGGAAATCTTAGCTCAAACAGCTGCAAAACCTGTTTTCCCAGCACGGGAACCTTGAGTTCTATAAGATAAAGCCATAAACATGTTTGTCTGAGTCTTCTTTCAAAAGTTACAGCTATTTCTATGAAGTTGTACAAAAACGCTTTCTTTCGCCAAGACAGTGCGTTTCTCACTGTTACATGCATTTGAATGGGGAACTCGACCGAAACAAAGTATAGGTTTTCATTATGTGAATAACTTGGAAATCTTAGCTCAAACAGCTGCAAAACCTGTTTTCCCAGCACGGGAACCTTGAGTTCTATAAGATAAAGCCATAAACATGTGTATCCGAGTCTTCTATCAAAAGTTACAGCTATTTCTATGAAGTTGTACAAAAACGCTTTCTTTCGCCAAGACAGTGCGTTTCTCACTGTTACATGCATTTGAATGGGGATCTCGACCGAAACAAAGTATAGGTTATCATTATGTGAATAACTTGGAAATCTTAGCTCAAACAGCTGCAAAACCTGTTTTCCCAGCACGGGAACCTTGAGTTCTATAAGATAAAGCCATAAACATGTGTATCCGAGTCTTCTATCAAAAGTTACAGCTATTTCTATGAAGTTGTACAAAAACGCTTTCTTTCGCCAAGACAGTGCGTTTCTCACTGTTACATGCATTTGAATGGGGAACTCGACCGAAACAAAGTATAGGTTTTCATTATGTGAATAACTTGGAAATCTTAGCTCAAACAGCTGCAAAACCTGTTTTCCCAGCACGGGAACCTTGAGTTCTATAAGATAAAGCCATAAACATGTGTATCCGAGTCTTCTATCAAAAGTTACAGCTATTTCTATGAAGTTGTACAAAAACGCTTTCTTTCGCCAAGACAGTGCGTTTCTCACTGTTACATGCATTTGAATGGGGAACTCGACCGAAACAAAGTATAGGTTTTCATTATGTGAATAACTTGGAAATCGTAGCTCAAACAGCTGCAAAACCTGTTTTCCCAGCACGGGAACCTTGAGTTCTATAAGATAAAGCCATAAACATGTGTATCCGAGTCTTCTATCAAAAGTTACAGCTATTTCTATGAAGTTGTACAAAAACGCTTTCTTTCGCCAAGACAGTGCGTTTCTCACTGTTACATGCATTTGAATGGGGAACTCGACCGAAACAAAGTATAGGTTTTCATTATGTGAATAACTTGGAAATCTTAGCTCAAACAGCTGCAAAACCTGTTTTCCCAGCACGGGAACCTTGAGTTCTATAAGATAAAGCCATAAACATGTGTATCCGAGTCTTCTATCAAAAGTTACAGCTATTTCTATGAAGTTGTACAAAAACGCTTTCTTTCGCCAAGACAGTGCGTTTCTCACTGTTACATGCATTTGAATGGGGATCTCGACCGAAACAAAGTATAGGTTATCATTATGTGAATAACTTGGAAATCTTAGCTCAAACAGCTGCAAAACCTGTTTTCCCAGCACGGGAACATTGAGTTCTATAAGATAAAGCCATAAACATGTTTGTCTGAGTCTTCTTTCAAAAGTTACAGCTATTTCTATGAAGTTGTACAAAAACGCTTTCTTTCGCCAAGACAGTGCGTTTCTCACTGTTACATGCATTTGAATGGGGAACTCGACCGAAACAAAGTATAGGTTTTCATTATGTGAATAACTTGGAAATCTTAGCTCAAACAGCTGCAAAACCTGTTTTCCCAGCACGGGAACCTTGAGTTCTATAAGATAAAGCCATAAACATGTTTGTCTGAGTCTTCTTTCAAAAGTTACAGCTATTTCTATGAAGTTGTACAAAAAACGCTTTCTTTCGCCAAGACAGTGCGTTTCTCACTGTTACATGCATTTGAATGGGGAACTCGACCGAAACAAAGTATAGGTTATCATTATGTGAATAACTTGGAAATCTTAGCTCAAACAGCTGCAAAACCTGTTTTCCCAGCACGGGAACATTGAGTTCTATAAGATAAAGCCATAAACATGTTTGTCTGAGTCTTCTTTCAAAAGTTACAGCTATTTCTATGAAGTTGTACAAAAACGCTTTCTTTCGCCAAGACAGTGCGTTTCTCACTGTTACATGCATTTGAATGGGGAACTCGACCGAAACAAAGTATAGGTTTTCATTATGTGAATAACTTGGAAATCTTAGCTCAAACAGCTGCAAAACCTGTTTTCCCAGCACGGGAACCTTGAGTTCTATAAGATAAAGCCATAAACATGTTTGTCTGAGTCTTCTTTCAAAAGTTACAGCTATTTCTATGAAGTTGTACAAAAATGCTTTCTTTCGCCAAGACAGTGCGTTTCTCACTGTTACATGCATTTGAATGGGGAACTCGACCGAAACAAAGTATAGGTTTTCATTATGTGAATAACTTGGAAATCTTAGCTCAAACAGCTGCAAAACCTGTTTTCCCAGCACGGGAACCTTGAGTTCTATAAGATAAAGCCATAAACATGTGTATCCGAGTCTTCTATCAAAAGTTACAGCTATTTCTATGAAGTTGTACAAAAACGCTTTCTTTCGCCAAGACAGTGCGTTTCTCACTGTTACATGCATTTGAATGGGGAACTCGACCGAAACAAAGTATAGGTTTTCATTATGTGAATAACTTGGAAATCTTAGCTCAAACAGCTGCAAAACCTGTTTTCCCAGCACGGGAACCTTGAGTTCTATAAGATAAAGCCATAAACATGTTTGTCTGAGTCTTCTTTCAAAAGTTACAGCTATTTCTATGAAGTTGTACAAAAACGCTTTCTTTCGCCAAGACAGTGCGTTTCTCACTGTTACATGCATTTGAATGGGGAACTCGACCGAAACAAAGTATAGGTTTTCATTATGTGAATAACTTGGAAATCTTAGCTCAAACAGCTGCAAAACCTGTTTTCCCAGCACGGGAACCTTGAGTTCTATAAGATAAAGCCATAAACATGTGTATCCGAGTCTTCTATCAAAAGTTACAGCTATTTCTATGAAGTTGTACAAAAACGCTTTCTTTCGCCAAGACAGTGCGTTTCTCACTGTTACATGCATTTGAATGGGGAACTCGACCGAAACAAAGTATAGGTTTTCATTATGTGAATAACTTGGAAATCGTAGCTCAAACAGCTGCAAAACCTGTTTTCCCAGCACGGGAACCTTGAGTTCTATAAGATAAAGCCATAAACATGTGTATCCGAGTCTTCTATCAAAAGTTACAGCTATTTCTATGAAGTTGTACAAAAACGCTTTCTTTCGCCAAGACAGTGCGTTTCTCACTGTTACATGCATTTGAATGGGGAACTCGACCGAAACAAAGTATAGGTTTTCATTATGTGAATAACTTGGAAATCTTAGCTCAAACAGCTGCAAAACCTGTTTTCCCAGCACGGGAACCTTGAGTTCTATAAGATAAAGCCATAAACATGTGTATCCGAGTCTTCTATCAAAAGTTACAGCTATTTCTATGAAGTTGTACAAAAACGCTTTCTTTCGCCAAGACAGTGCGTTTCTCACTGTTACATGCATTTGAATGGGGATCTCGACCGAAACAAAGTATAGGTTATCATTATGTGAATAACTTGGAAATCTTAGCTCAAACAGCTGCAAAACCTGTTTTCCCAGCACGGGAACCTTGAGTTCTATAAGATAAAGCCATAAACATGTGTATCCGAGTCTTCTATCAAAAGTTACAGCTATTTCTATGAAGTTGTACAAAAACGCTTTCTTTCGCCAAGACAGTGCGTTTCTCACTGTTACATGCATTTGAATGGGGAACTCGACCGAAACAAAGTATAGGTTTTCATTATGTGAATAACTTGGAAATCTTAGCTCAAACAGCTGCAAAACCTGTTTTCCCAGCACGGGAACCTTGAGTTCTATAAGATAAAGCCATAAACATGTGTATCCGAGTCTTCTATCAAAAGTTACAGCTATTTCTATGAAGTTGTACAAAAACGCTTTCTTTCGCCAAGACAGTGCGTTTCTCACTGTTACATGCATTTGAATGGGGAACTCGACCGAAACAAAGTATAGGTTTTCATTATGTGAATAACTTGGAAATCTTAGCTCAAACAGCTGCAAAACCTGTTTTCCCAGCACGGGAACCTTGAGTTCTATAAGATAAAGCCATAAACATGTTTGTCTGAGTCTTCTTTCAAAAGTTACAGCTATTTCTATGAAGTTGTACAAAAACGCTTTCTTTCGCCAAGACAGTGCGTTTCTCACTGTTACATGCATTTGAATGGGGAACTCGACCGAAACAAAGTATAGGTTTTCATTATGTGAATAACTTGGAAATCTTAGCTCAAACAGCTGCAAAACCTGTTTTCCCAGCACGGGAACCTTGAGTTCTATAAGATAAAGCCATAAACATGTGTATCCGAGTCTTCTATCAAAAGTTACAGCTATTTCTATGAAGTTGTACAAAAACGCTTTCTTTCGCCAAGACAGTGCGTTTCTCACTGTTACATGCATTTGAATGGGGAACTCGACCGAAACAAAGTATAGGTTATCATTATGTGAATAACTTGGAAATCTTAGCTCAAACAGCTGCAAAACCTGTTTTCCCAGCACGGGAACATTGAGTTCTATAAGATAAAGCCATAAACATGTTTGTCTGAGTCTTCTTTCAAAAGTTACAGCTATTTCTATGAAGTTGTACAAAAACGCTTTCTTTCGCCAAGACAGTGCGTTTCTCACTGTTACATGCATTTGAATGGGGAACTCGACCGAAACAAAGTATAGGTTTTCATTATGTGAATAACTTGGAAATCTTAGCTCAAACAGCTGCAAAACCTGTTTTCCCAGCACGGGAACCTTGAGTTCTATAAGATAAAGCCATAAACATGTGTATCCGAGTCTTCTATCAAAAGTTACAGCTATTTCTATGAAGTTGTACAAAAACGCTTTCTTTCGCCAAGACAGTGCGTTTCTCACTGTTACATGCATTTGAATGGGGATCTCGACCGAAACAAAGTATAGGTTTTCATTATGTGAATAACTTGGAAATCTTAGCTCAAACAGCTGCAAAACCTGTTTTCCCAGCACGGGAACCTTGAGTTCTATAAGATAAAGCCATAAACATGTTTGTCTGAGTCTTCTTTCAAAAGTTACAGCTATTTCTATGAAGTTGTACAAAAACGCTTTCTTTCGCCAAGACAGTGCGTTTCTCACTGTTACATGCATTTGAATGGGGAACTCGACCGAAACAAAGTATAGGTTTTCATTATGTGAATAACTTGGAAATCTTAGCTCAAACAGCTGCAAAACCTGTTTTCCCAGCACGGGAACCTTGAGTTCTATAAGATAAAGCCATAAACATGTGTATCCGAGTCTTCTATCAAAAGTTACAGCTATTTCTATGAAGTTGTACAAAAACGCTTTCTTTCGCCAAGACAGTGCGTTTCTCACTGTTACATGCATTTGAATGGGGAACTCGACCGAAACAAAGTATAGGTTTTCATTATGTGAATAACTTGGAAATCGTAGCTCAAACAGCTGCAAAACCTGTTTTCCCAGCACGGGAACCTTGAGTTCTATAAGATAAAGCCATAAACATGTGTATCCGAGTCTTCTATCAAAAGTTACAGCTATTTCTATGAAGTTGTACAAAAACGCTTTCTTTCGCCAAGACAGTGCGTTTCTCACTGTTACATGCATTTGAATGGGGAACTCGACCGAAACAAAGTATAGGTTTTCATTATGTGAATAACTTGGAAATCTTAGCTCAAACAGCTGCAAAACCTGTTTTCCCAGCACGGGAACCTTGAGTTCTATAAGATAAAGCCATAAACATGTGTATCCGAGTCTTCTATCAAAAGTTACAGCTATTTCTATGAAGTTGTACAAAAACGCTTTCTTTCGCCAAGACAGTGCGTTTCTCACTGTTACATGCATTTGAATGGGGATCTCGACCAAAACAAAGTATAGGTTATCATTATGTGAATAACTTGGAAATCTTAGCTCAAACAGCTGCAAAACCTGTTTTCCCAGCACGGGAACCTTGAGTTCTATAAGATAAAGCCATAAACATGTGTATCCGAGTCTTCTATCAAAAGTTACAGCTATTTCTATGAAGTTGTACAAAAACGCTTTCTTTCGCCAAGACAGTGCGTTTCTCACTGTTACATGCATTTGAATGGGGAACTCGACCGAAACAAAGTATAGGTTTTCATTATGTGAATAACTTGGAAATCTTAGCTCAAACAGCTGCAAAACCTGTTTTCCCAGCACGGGAACCTTGAGTTCTATAAGATAAAGCCATAAACATGTGTATCCGAGTCTTCTTTCAAAAGTTACAGCTATTTCTATGAAGTTGTACAAAAACGCTTTCTTTCGCCAAGACAGTGCGTTTCTCACTGTTACATGCATTTGAATGGGGAACTCGACCGAAACAAAGTATAGGTTTTCATTATGTGAATAACTTGGAAATCTTAGCTCAAACAGCTGCAAAACCTGTTTTCCCAGCACGGGAACCTTGAGTTCTATAAGATAAAGCCATAAACATGTTTGTCTGAGTCTTCTTTCAAAAGTTACAGCTATTTCTATGAAGTTGTACAAAAAACGCTTTCTTTCGCCAAGACAGTGCGTTTCTCACTGTTACATGCATTTGAATGGGGAACTCGACCGAAACAAAATATAGGTTATCATTATGTGAATAACTTGGAAATCTTAGCTCAAACAGCTGCAAAACCTGTTTTCCCAGCACGGGAACCTTGAGTTCTATAAGATAAAGCCATAAACATGTGTATCCGAGTCTTCTATCAAAAGTTACAGCTATTTCTATGAAGTTGTACAAAAACGCTTTCTTTCGCCAAGACAGTGCGTTTCTCACTGTTACATGCATTTGAATGGGGAACTCGACCGAAACAAAATATAGGTTATCATTATGTGAATAACTTGGAAATCTTAGCTCAAACAGCTGCAAAACCTGTTTTCCCAGCACGGGAACATTGAGTTCTATAAGATAAAGCCATAAACATGTTTGTCTGAGTCTTCTTTCAAAAGTTACAGCTATTTCTATGAAGTTGTACAAAAACGCTTTCTTTCGCCAAGACAGTGCGTTTCTCACTGTTACATGCATTTGAATGGAGAACCCGACCGAAACAAAGTATAGGTTTTCATTATGTGAATAACTTGGAAATCTTAGCTCAAACAGCTGCAAAACCTGTTTTCCCAGCACGGGAACCTTGAGTTCTATAAGATAAAGCCAGAAACATGTTTGTCTGAGTCTTCTTTCAAAAGTTACAGCTATTTCTATGAA
This sequence comes from Aulonocara sp. 'chitande type north' Nkhata Bay, assembly GCF_057382095.1. Taxonomy (NCBI): domain Eukaryota; kingdom Metazoa; phylum Chordata; class Actinopteri; order Cichliformes; family Cichlidae; genus Aulonocara; species Aulonocara sp. 'chitande type north' Nkhata Bay. Next base: position 134,918 of record NC_141362.1, on the reverse strand, counting down.
GTTGTACAAAAACGCTTTCTTTCGCCAAGACAGTGCGTTTCTCACTGTTACATGCATTTGAATGGGGAACTCGACCGAAACAAAGTATAGGTTTTCATTATGTGAATAACTTGGAAATCTTAGCTCAAACAGCTGCAAAACCTGTTTTCCCAGCACGGGAACCTTGAGTTCTATAAGATAAAGCCATAAACATGTTTGTCTGAGTCTTCTTTCAAAAGTTACAGCTATTTCTATGAAGTTGTACAAAAACGCTTTCTTTCGCCAAGACAGTGCGTTTCTCACTGTTACATGCATTTGAATGGGGAACTCGACCGAAACAAAGTATAGGTTTTCATTATGTGAATAACTTGGAAATCTTAGCTCAAACAGCTGCAAAACCTGTTTTCCCAGCACGGGAACCTTGAGTTCTATAAGATAAAGCCATAAACATGTGTATCCGAGTCTTCTATCAAAAGTTACAGCTATTTCTATGAAGTTGTACAAAAACGCTTTCTTTCGCCAAGACAGTGCGTTTCTCACTGTTACATGCATTTGAATGGGGATCTCGACCGAAACAAAGTATAGGTTTTCATTATGTGAATAACTTGGAAATCTTAGCTCAAACAGCTGCAAAACCTGTTTTCCCAGCACGGGAACCTTGAGTTCTATAAGATAAAGCCATAAACATGTGTATCCGAGTCTTCTATCAAAAGTTACAGCTATTTCTATGAAGTTGTACAAAAACGCTTTCTTTCGCCAAGACAGTGCGTTTCTCACTGTTACATGCATTTGAATGGGGAACTCGACCGAAACAAAGTATAGGTTTTCATTATGTGAATAACTTGGAAATCTTAGCTCAAACAGCTGCAAAACCTGTTTTCCCAGCACGGGAACCTTGAGTTCTATAAGATAAAGCCATAAACATGTGTATCCGAGTCTTCTATCAAAAGTTACAGCTATTTCTATGAAGTTGTACAAAAACGCTTTCTTTCGCCAAGACAGTGCGTTTCTCACTGTTACATGCATTTGAATGGGGAACTCGACCGAAACAAAGTATAGGTTTTCATTATGTGAATAACTTGGAAATCGTAGCTCAAACAGCTGCAAAACCTGTTTTCCCAGCACGGGAACCTTGAGTTCTATAAGATAAAGCCATAAACATGTGTATCCGAGTCTTCTATCAAAAGTTACAGCTATTTCTATGAAGTTGTACAAAAACGCTTTCTTTCGCCAAGACAGTGCGTTTCTCACTGTTACATGCATTTGAATGGGGAACTCGACCGAAACAAAGTATAGGTTTTCATTATGTGAATAACTTGGAAATCTTAGCTCAAACAGCTGCAAAACCTGTTTTCCCAGCACGGGAACCTTGAGTTCTATAAGATAAAGCCATAAACATGTGTATCCGAGTCTTCTATCAAAAGTTACAGCTATTTCTATGAAGTTGTACAAAAACGCTTTCTTTCGCCAAGACAGTGCGTTTCTCACTGTTACATGCATTTGAATGGGGATCTCGACCGAAACAAAGTATAGGTTATCATTATGTGAATAACTTGGAAATCTTAGCTCAAACAGCTGCAAAACCTGTTTTCCCAGCACGGGAACATTGAGTTCTATAAGATAAAGCCATAAACATGTTTGTCTGAGTCTTCTTTCAAAAGTTACAGCTATTTCTATGAAGTTGTACAAAAACGCTTTCTTTCGCCAAGACAGTGCGTTTCTCACTGTTACATGCATTTGAATGGGGAACTCGACCGAAACAAAGTATAGGTTTTCATTATGTGAATAACTTGGAAATCTTAGCTCAAACAGCTGCAAAACCTGTTTTCCCAGCACGGGAACCTTGAGTTCTATAAGATAAAGCCATAAACATGTTTGTCTGAGTCTTCTTTCAAAAGTTACAGCTATTTCTATGAAGTTGTACAAAAAACGCTTTCTTTCGCCAAGACAGTGCGTTTCTCACTGTTACATGCATTTGAATGGGGAACTCGACCGAAACAAAGTATAGGTTATCATTATGTGAATAACTTGGAAATCTTAGCTCAAACAGCTGCAAAACCTGTTTTCCCAGCACGGGAACATTGAGTTCTATAAGATAAAGCCATAAACATGTTTGTCTGAGTCTTCTTTCAAAAGTTACAGCTATTTCTATGAAGTTGTACAAAAACGCTTTCTTTCGCCAAGACAGTGCGTTTCTCACTGTTACATGCATTTGAATGGGGAACTCGACCGAAACAAAGTATAGGTTTTCATTATGTGAATAACTTGGAAATCTTAGCTCAAACAGCTGCAAAACCTGTTTTCCCAGCACGGGAACCTTGAGTTCTATAAGATAAAGCCATAAACATGTTTGTCTGAGTCTTCTTTCAAAAGTTACAGCTATTTCTATGAAGTTGTACAAAAACGCTTTCTTTCGCCAAGACAGTGCGTTTCTCACTGTTACATGCATTTGAATGGGGAACTCGACCGAAACAAAGTATAGGTTTTCATTATGTGAATAACTTGGAAATCTTAGCTCAAACAGCTGCAAAACCTGTTTTCCCAGCACGGGAACCTTGAGTTCTATAAGATAAAGCCATAAACATGTGTATCCGAGTCTTCTATCAAAAGTTACAGCTATTTCTATGAAGTTGTACAAAAACGCTTTCTTTCGCCAAGACAGTGCGTTTCTCACTGTTACATGCATTTGAATGGGGAACTCGACCGAAACAAAGTATAGGTTTTCATTATGTGAATAACTTGGAAATCTTAGCTCAAACAGCTGCAAAACCTGTTTTCCCAGCACGGGAACCTTGAGTTCTATAAGATAAAGCCATAAACATGTTTGTCTGAGTCTTCTTTCAAAAGTTACAGCTATTTCTATGAAGTTGTACAAAAACGCTTTCTTTCGCCAAGACAGTGCGTTTCTCACTGTTACATGCATTTGAATGGGGAACTCGACCGAAACAAAGTATAGGTTTTCATTATGTGAATAACTTGGAAATCTTAGCTCAAACAGCTGCAAAACCTGTTTTCCCAGCACGGGAACCTTGAGTTCTATAAGATAAAGCCATAAACATGTGTATCCGAGTCTTCTATCAAAAGTTACAGCTATTTCTATGAAGTTGTACAAAAACGCTTTCTTTCGCCAAGACAGTGCGTTTCTCACTGTTACATGCATTTGAATGGGGAACTCGACCGAAACAAAGTATAGGTTTTCATTATGTGAATAACTTGGAAATCGTAGCTCAAACAGCTGCAAAACCTGTTTTCCCAGCACGGGAACCTTGAGTTCTATAAGATAAAGCCATAAACATGTGTATCCGAGTCTTCTATCAAAAGTTACAGCTATTTCTATGAAGTTGTACAAAAACGCTTTCTTTCGCCAAGACAGTGCGTTTCTCACTGTTACATGCATTTGAATGGGGAACTCGACCGAAACAAAGTATAGGTTTTCATTATGTGAATAACTTGGAAATCTTAGCTCAAACAGCTGCAAAACCTGTTTTCCCAGCACGGGAACCTTGAGTTCTATAAGATAAAGCCATAAACATGTGTATCCGAGTCTTCTATCAAAAGTTACAGCTATTTCTATGAAGTTGTACAAAAACGCTTTCTTTCGCCAAGACAGTGCGTTTCTCACTGTTACATGCATTTGAATGGGGATCTCGACCGAAACAAAGTATAGGTTATCATTATGTGAATAACTTGGAAATCTTAGCTCAAACAGCTGCAAAACCTGTTTTCCCAGCACGGGAACCTTGAGTTCTATAAGATAAAGCCATAAACATGTGTATCCGAGTCTTCTATCAAAAGTTACAGCTATTTCTATGAAGTTGTACAAAAACGCTTTCTTTCGCCAAGACAGTGCGTTTCTCACTGTTACATGCATTTGAATGGGGAACTCGACCGAAACAAAGTATAGGTTTTCATTATGTGAATAACTTGGAAATCTTAGCTCAAACAGCTGCAAAACCTGTTTTCCCAGCACGGGAACCTTGAGTTCTATAAGATAAAGCCATAAACATGTGTATCCGAGTCTTCTATCAAAAGTTACAGCTATTTCTATGAAGTTGTACAAAAACGCTTTCTTTCGCCAAGACAGTGCGTTTCTCACTGTTACATGCATTTGAATGGGGAACTCGACCGAAACAAAGTATAGGTTTTCATTATGTGAATAACTTGGAAATCTTAGCTCAAACAGCTGCAAAACCTGTTTTCCCAGCACGGGAACCTTGAGTTCTATAAGATAAAGCCATAAACATGTTTGTCTGAGTCTTCTTTCAAAAGTTACAGCTATTTCTATGAAGTTGTACAAAAACGCTTTCTTTCGCCAAGACAGTGCGTTTCTCACTGTTACATGCATTTGAATGGGGAACTCGACCGAAACAAAGTATAGGTTTTCATTATGTGAATAACTTGGAAATCTTAGCTCAAACAGCTGCAAAACCTGTTTTCCCAGCACGGGAACCTTGAGTTCTATAAGATAAAGCCATAAACATGTGTATCCGAGTCTTCTATCAAAAGTTACAGCTATTTCTATGAAGTTGTACAAAAACGCTTTCTTTCGCCAAGACAGTGCGTTTCTCACTGTTACATGCATTTGAATGGGGAACTCGACCGAAACAAAGTATAGGTTTTCATTATGTGAATAACTTGGAAATCGTAGCTCAAACAGCTGCAAAACCTGTTTTCCCAGCACGGGAACCTTGAGTTCTATAAGATAAAGCCATAAACATGTGTATCCGAGTCTTCTATCAAAAGTTACAGCTATTTCTATGAAGTTGTACAAAAACGCTTTCTTTCGCCAAGACAGTGCGTTTCTCACTGTTACATGCATTTGAATGGGGAACTCGACCGAAACAAAGTATAGGTTTTCATTATGTGAATAACTTGGAAATCTTAGCTCAAACAGCTGCAAAACCTGTTTTCCCAGCACGGGAACCTTGAGTTCTATAAGATAAAGCCATAAACATGTGTATCCGAGTCTTCTATCAAAAGTTACAGCTATTTCTATGAAGTTGTACAAAAACGCTTTCTTTCGCCAAGACAGTGCGTTTCTCACTGTTACATGCATTTGAATGGGGAACTCGACCGAAACAAAGTATAGGTTTTCATTATGTGAATAACTTGGAAATCTTAGCTCAAACAGCTGCAAAACCTGTTTTCCCAGCACGGGAACCTTGAGTTCTATAAGATAAAGCCATAAACATGTGTATCCGAGTCTTCTATCAAAAGTTACAGCTATTTCTATGAAGTTGTACAAAAACGCTTTCTTTCGCCAAGACAGTGCGTTTCTCACTGTTACATGCATTTGAATGGGGAACTCGACAGAAACAAAGTATAGGTTTTCATTATGTGAATAACTTGGAAATCGTAGCTCAAACAGCTGCAAAACCTGTTTTCCCAGCACGGGAACCTTGAGTTCTATAAGATAAAGCCATAAACATGTGTATCCGAGTCTTCTATCAAAAGTTACAGCTATTTCTATGAAGTTGTACAAAAACGCTTTCTTTCGCCAAGACAGTGCGTTTCTCACTGTTACATGCATTTGAATGGGGAACTCGACCGAAACAAAGTATAGGTTTTCATTATGTGAATAACTTGGAAATCTTAGCTCAAACAGCTGCAAAACCTGTTTTCCCAGCACGGGAACCTTGAGTTCTATAAGATAAAGCCATAAACATGTGTATCCGAGTCTTCTATCAAAAGTTACAGCTATTTCTATGAAGTTGTACAAAAACGCTTTCTTTCGCCAAGACAGTGCGTTTCTCACTGTTACATGCATTTGAATGGGGATCTCGACCGAAACAAAGTATAGGTTATCATTATGTGAATAACTTGGAAATCTTAGCTCAAACAGCTGCAAAACCTGTTTTCCCAGCACGGGAACATTGAGTTCTATAAGATAAAGCCATAAACATGTTTGTCTGAGTCTTCTTTCAAAAGTTACAGCTATTTCTATGAAGTTGTACAAAAACGCTTTCTTTCGCCAAGACAGTGCGTTTCTCACTGTTACATGCATTTGAATGGGGAACTCGACCGAAACAAAGTATAGGTTTTCATTATGTGAATAACTTGGAAATCTTAGCTCAAACAGCTGCAAAACCTGTTTTCCCAGCACGGGAACCTTGAGTTCTATAAGATAAAGCCATAAACATGTTTGTGTGAGTCTTCTTTCAAAAGTTACAGCTATTTCTATGAAGTTGTACAAAAAACGCTTTCTTTCGCCAAGACAGTGCGTTTCTCACTGTTACATGCATTTGAATGGGGAACTCGACCGAAACAAAGTATAGGTTTTCATTATGTGAATAACTTGGAAATCTTAGCTCAAACAGCTGCAAAACCTGTTTTCCCAGCACGGGAACCTTGAGTTCTATAAGATAAAGCCATAAACATGTGTATCCGAGTCTTCTATCAAAAGTTACAGCTATTTCTATGAAGTTGTACAAAAACGCTTTCTTTCGCCAAGACAGTGCGTTTCTCACTGTTACATGCATTTGAATGGGGAACTCGACCGAAACAAAGTATAGGTTTTCATTATGTGAATAACTTGGAAATCTTAGCTCAAACAGCTGCAAAACCTGTTTTCCCAGCACGGGAACCTTGAGTTCTATAAGATAAAGCCATAAACATGTGTATCCGAGTCTTCTATCAAAAGTTACAGCTATTTCTATGAAGTTGTACAAAAACGCTTTCTTTCGCCAAGACAGTGCGTTTCTCACTGTTACATGCATTTGAATGGGGAACTCGACCGAAACAAAGTATAGGTTTTCATTATGTGAATAACTTGGAAATCTTAGCTCAAACAGCTGCAAAACCTGTTTTCCCAGCACGGGAACCTTGAGTTCTATAAGATAAAGCCATAAACATGTGTATCCGAGTCTTCTTTCAAAAGTTACAGCTATTTCTATGAAGTTGTACAAAAACGCTTTCTTTCGCCAAGACAGTGCGTTTCTCACTGTTACATGCATTTGAATGGGGAACTCGACCGAAACAAAGTATAGGTTTTCATTATGTGAATAACTTGGAAATCTTAGCTCAAACAGCTGCAAAACCTGTTTTCCCAGCACGGGAACCTTGAGTTCTATAAGATAAAGCCATAAACATGTTTGTCTGAGTCTTCTTTCAAAAGTTACAGCTATTTCTATGAAGTTGTACAAAAAACGCTTTCTTTCGCCAAGACAGTGCGTTTCTCACTGTTACATGCATTTGAATGGGGAACTCGACCGAAACAAAATATAGGTTATCATTATGTGAATAACTTGGAAATCTTAGCTCAAACAGCTGCAAAACCTGTTTTCCCAGCACGGGAACCTTGAGTTCTATAAGATAAAGCCATAAACATGTGTATCCGAGTCTTCTATCAAAAGTTACAGCTATTTCTATGAAGTTGTACAAAAACGCTTTCTTTCGCCAAGACAGTGCGTTTCTCACTGTTACATGCATTTGAATGGGGAACTCGACCGAAACAAAATATAGGTTATCATTATGTGAATAACTTGGAAATCTTAGCTCAAACAGCTGCAAAACCTGTTTTCCCAGCACGGGAACATTGAGTTCTATAAGATAAAGCCATAAACATGTTTGTCTGAGTCTTCTTTCAAAAGTTACAGCTATTTCTATGAAGTTGTACAAAAACGCTTTCTTTCGCCAAGACAGTGCGTTTCTCACTGTTACATGCATTTGAATGGAGAACCCGACCGAAACAAAGTATAGGTTTTCATTATGTGAATAACTTGGAAATCTTAGCTCAAACAGCTGCAAAACCTGTTTTCCCAGCACGGGAACCTTGAGTTCTATAAGATAAAGCCAGAAACATGTTTGTCTGAGTCTTCTTTCAAAAGTTACAGCTATTTCTATGAAGTTGTACAAAAACGCTTTCTTTCGCCAAGACAGTGCGTTTCTCACTGTTACATGCATTTGAATGGGGAACTCGACCGAAACAAAGTATAGGTTTTCATTATGTGAATAACTTGGAAATCTTAGCTCAAACAGCTGCAAAACCTGTTTTCCCAGCACGGGAACCTTGAGTTCTATAAGATAAAGCCATAAACATGTTTGTCTGAGTCTTCTTTCAAAAGTTACAGCTATTTCTATGAAGTTGTACAAAAACGCTTTCTTTCGCCAAGACAGTGCGTTTCTCACTGTTACATGCATTTGAATGGGGAACTCGACCGAAACAAAGTATAGGTTTTCATTATGTGAATAACTTGGAAATCTTAGCTCAAACAGCTGCAAAACCTGTTTTCCCAGCACGGGAACCTTGAGTTCTATAAGATAAAGCCATAAACATGTGTATCCGAGTCTTCTATCAAAAGTTACAGCTATTTCTATGAAGTTGTACAAAAACGCTTTCTTTCGCCAAGACAGTGCGTTTCTCACTGTTACATGCATTTGAATGGGGAACTCGACCGAAACAAAGTATAGGTTTTCATTATGTGAATAACTTGGAAATCTTAGCTCAAACAGCTGCAAAACCTGTTTTCCCAGCACGGGAACCTTGAGTTCTATAAGATAAAGCCATAAACATGTGTATCCGAGTCTTCTATCAAAAGTTACAGCTATTTCTATGAAGTTGTACAAAAACGCTTTCTTTCGCCAAGACAGTGCGTTTCTCACTGTTACATGCATTTGAATGGGGAACTCGACCGAAACAAAGTATAGGTTTTCATTATGTGAATAACTTGGAAATCGTAGCTCAAACAGCTGCAAAACCTGTTTTCCCAGCACGGGAACCTTGAGTTCTATAAGATAAAGCCATAAACATGTGTATCCGAGTCTTCTATCAAAAGTTACAGCTATTTCTATGAAGTTGTACAAAAACGCTTTCTTTCGCCAAGACAGTGCGTTTCTCACTGTTACATGCATTTGAATGGGGAACTCGACCGAAACAAAGTATAGGTTTTCATTATGTGAATAACTTGGAAATCTTAGCTCAAACAGCTGCAAAACCTGTTTTCCCAGCACGGGAACCTTGAGTTCTATAAGATAAAGCCATAAACATGTGTATCCGAGTCTTCTATCAAAAGTTACAGCTATTTCTATGAAGTTGTACAAAAACGCTTTCTTTCGCCAAGACAGTGCGTTTCTCACTGTTACATGCATTTGAATGGGGATCTCGACCGAAACAAAGTATAGGTTATCATTATGTGAATAACTTGGAAATCTTAGCTCAAACAGCTGCAAAACCTGTTTTCCCAGCACGGGAACATTGAGTTCTATAAGATAAAGCCATAAACATGTTTGTCTGAGTCTTCTTTCAAAAGTTACAGCTATTTCTATGAAGTTGTACAAAAACGCTTTCTTTCGCCAAGACAGTGCGTTTCTCACTGTTACATGCATTTGAATGGGGAACTCGACCGAAACAAAGTATAGGTTTTCATTATGTGAATAACTTGGAAATCTTAGCTCAAACAGCTGCAAAACCTGTTTTCCCAGCACGGGAACCTTGAGTTCTATAAGATAAAGCCATAAACATGTTTGTCTGAGTCTTCTTTCAAAAGTTACAGCTATTTCTATGAAGTTGTACAAAAAACGCTTTCTTTCGCCAAGACAGTGCGTTTCTCACTGTTACATGCATTTGAATGGGGAACTCGACCGAAACAAAGTATAGGTTATCATTATGTGAATAACTTGGAAATCTTAGCTCAAACAGCTGCAAAACCTGTTTTCCCAGCACGGGAACATTGAGTTCTATAAGATAAAGCCATAAACATGTTTGTCTGAGTCTTCTTTCAAAAGTTACAGCTATTTCTATGAAGTTGTACAAAAACGCTTTCTTTCGCCAAGACAGTGCGTTTCTCACTGTTACATGCATTTGAATGGGGAACTCGACCGAAACAAAGTATAGGTTTTCATTATGTGAATAACTTGGAAATCTTAGCTCAAACAGCTGCAAAACCTGTTTTCCCAGCACGGGAACCTTGAGTTCTATAAGATAAAGCCATAAACATGTTTGTCTGAGTCTTCTTTCAAAAGTTACAGCTATTTCTATGAAGTTGTACAAAAACGCTTTCTTTCGCCAAGACAGTGCGTTTCTCACTGTTACATGCATTTGAATGGGGAACTCGACCGAAACAAAGTATAGGTTTTCATTATGTGAATAACTTGGAAATCTTAGCTCAAACAGCTGCAAAACCTGTTTTCCCAGCACGGGAACCTTGAGTTCTATAAGATAAAGCCATAAACATGTGTATCCGAGTCTTCTATCAAAAGTTACAGCTATTTCTATGAAGTTGTACAAAAACGCTTTCTTTCGCCAAGACAGTGCGTTTCTCACTGTTACATGCATTTGAATGGGGAACTCGACCGAAACAAAGTATAGGTTTTCATTATGTGAATAACTTGGAAATCTTAGCTCAAACAGCTGCAAAACCTGTTTTCCCAGCACGGGAACCTTGAGTTCTATAAGATAAAGCCATAAACATGTGTATCCGAGTCTTCTATCAAAAGTTACAGCTATTTCTATGAAGTTGTACAAAAACGCTTTCTTTCGCCAAGACAGTGCGTTTCTCACTGTTACATGCATTTGAATGGGGAACTCGACCGAAACAAAGTATAGGTTTTCATTATGTGAATAACTTGGAAATCGTAGCTCAAACAGCTGCAAAACCTGTTTTCCCAGCACGGGAACCTTGAGTTCTATAAGATAAAGCCATAAACATGTGTATCCGAGTCTTCTATCAAAAGTTACAGCTATTTCTATGAAGTTGTACAAAAACGCTTTCTTTCGCCAAGACAGTGCGTTTCTCACTGTTACATGCATTTGAATGGGGAACTCGACCGAAACAAAGTATAGGTTTTCATTATGTGAATAACTTGGAAATCTTAGCTCAAACAGCTGCAAAACCTGTTTTCCCAGCACGGGAACCTTGAGTTCTATAAGATAAAGCCATAAACATGTGTATCCGAGTCTTCTATCAAAAGTTACAGCTATTTCTATGAAGTTGTACAAAAACGCTTTCTTTCGCCAAGACAGTGCGTTTCTCACTGTTACATGCATTTGAATGGGGATCTCGACCGAAACAAAGTATAGGTTATCATTATGTGAATAACTTGGAAATCTTAGCTCAAACAGCTGCAAAACCTGTTTTCCCAGCACGGGAACCTTGAGTTCTATAAGATAAAGCCATAAACATGTGTATCCGAGTCTTCTATCAAAAGTTACAGCTATTTCTATGAAGTTGTACAAAAACGCTTTCTTTCGCCAAGACAGTGCGTTTCTCACTGTTACATGCATTTGAATGGGGAACTCGACCGAAACAAAGTATAGGTTTTCATTATGTGAATAACTTGGAAATCTTAGCTCAAACAGCTGCAAAACCTGTTTTCCCAGCACGGGAACCTTGAGTTCTATAAGATAAAGCCATAAACATGTGTATCCGAGTCTTCTATCAAAAGTTACAGCTATTTCTATGAAGTTGTACAAAAACGCTTTCTTTCGCCAAGACAGTGCGTTTCTCACTGTTACATGCATTTGAATGGGGAACTCGACCGAAACAAAGTATAGGTTTTCATTATGTGAATAACTTGGAAATCTTAGCTCAAACAGCTGCAAAACCTGTTTTCCCAGCACGGGAACCTTGAGTTCTATAAGATAAAGCCATAAACATGTGTATCCGAGTCTTCTATCAAAAGTTACAGCTATTTCTATGAAGTTGTACAAAAACGCTTTCTTTCGCCAAGACAGTGCGTTTCTCACTGTTACATGCATTTGAATGGGGAACTCGACCGAAACAAAGTATAGGTTTTCATTATGTGAATAACTTGGAAATCTTAGCTCAAACAGCTGCAAAACCTGTTTTCCCAGCACGGGAACCTTGAGTTCTATAAGATAAAGCCATAAACATGTGTATCCGAGTCTTCTATCAAAAGTTACAGCTATTTCTATGAAGTTGTACAAAAACGCTTTCTTTCGCCAAGACAGTGCGTTTCTCACTGTTACATGCATTTGAATGGGGAACTCGACCGAAACAAAGTATAGGTTATCATTATGTGAATAACTTGGAAATCTTAGCTCAAACAGCTGCAAAACCTGTTTTCCCAGCACGGGAACCTTGAGTTCTATAAGATAAAGCCATAAACATGTGTATCCGAGTCTTCTTTCAAAAGTTACAGCTATTTCTATGAAGTTGTACAAAAACGCTTTCTTTCGCCAAGACAGTGCGTTTCTCACTGTTACATGCATTTGAATGGGGAACTCGACCGAAACAAAGTATAGGTTTTCATTATGTGAATAACTTGGAAATCTTAGCTCAAACAGCTGCAAAACCTGTTTTCCCAGCACGGGAACCTTGAGTTCTATAAGATAAAGCCATAAACATGTTTGTCTGAGTCTTCTTTCAAAAGTTACAGCTATTTCTATGAAGTTGTACAAAAAACGCTTTCTTTCGCCAAGACAGTGCGTTTCTCACTGTTACATGCATTTGAATGGGGAACTCGACCGAAACAAAATATAGGTTATCATTATGTGAATAACTTGGAAATCTTAGCTCAAACAGCTGCAAAACCTGTTTTCCCAGCACGGGAACCTTGAGTTCTATAAGATAAAGCCATAAACATGTGTATCCGAGTCTTCTATCAAAAGTTACAGCTATTTCTATGAAGTTGTACAAAAACGCTTTCTTTCGCCAAGACAGTGCGTTTCTCACTGTTACATGCATTTGAATGGGGAACTCGACCGAAACAAAATATAGGTTATCATTATGTGAATAACTTGGAAATCTTAGCTCAAACAGCTGCAAAACCTGTTTTCCCAGCACGGGAACATTGAGTTCTATAAGATAAAGCCATAAACATGTTTGTCTGAGTCTTCTTTCAAAAGTTACAGCTATTTCTATGAAGTTGTACAAAAACGCTTTCTTTCGCCAAGACAGTGCGTTTCTCACTGTTACATGCATTTGAATGGAGAACCCGACCGAAACAAAGTATAGGTTTTCATTATGTGAATAACTTGGAAATCTTAGCTCAAACAGCTGCAAAACCTGTTTTCCCAGCACGGGAACCTTGAGTTCTATAAGATAAAGCCAGAAACATGTTTGTCTGAGTCTTCTTTCAAAAGTTACAGCTATTTCTATGAAGTTGTACAAAAACGCTTTCTTTCGCCAAGACAGTGCGTTTCTCACTGTTACATGCATTTGAATGGGGAACTCGACCGAAACAAAGTATAGGTTTTCATTATGTGAATAACTTGGAAATCTTAGCTCAAACAGCTGCAAAACCTGTTTTCCCAGCACGGGAACCTTGAGTTCTATAAGATAAAGCCATAAACATGTTTGTCTGAGTCTTCTTTCAAAAGTTACAGCTATTTCTATGAAGTTGTACAAAAACGCTTTCTTTCGCCAAGACAGTGCGTTTCTCACTGTTACATGCATTTGAATGGGGAACTCGACCGAAACAAAGTATAGGTTTTCATTATGTGAATAACTTGGAAATCTTAGCTCAAACAGCTGCAAAACCTGTTTTCCCAGCACGGGAACCTTGAGTTCTATAAGATAAAGCCATAAACATGTGTATCCGAGTCTTCTATCAAAAGTTACAGCTATTTCTATGAAGTTGTACAAAAACGCTTTCTTTCGCCAAGACAGTGCGTTTCTCACTGTTACATGCATTTGAATGGGGAACTCGACCGAAACAAAGTATAGGTTTTCATTATGTGAATAACTTGGAAATCGTAGCTCAAACAGCTGCAAAACCTGTTTTCCCAGCACGGGAACCTTGAGTTCTATAAGATAAAGCCATAAACATGTGTATCCGAGTCTTCTATCAAAAGTTACAGCTATTTCTATGAAGTTGTACAAAAACGCTTTCTTTCGCCAAGACAGTGCGTTTCTCACTGTTACATGCATTTGAATGGGGAACTCGACCGAAACAAAGTATAGGTTTTCATTATGTGAATAACTTGGAAATCTTAGCTCAAACAGCTGCAAAACCTGTTTTCCCAGCACGGGAACCTTGAGTTCTATAAGATAAAGCCATAAACATGTGTATCCGAGTCTTCTATCAAAAGTTACAGCTATTTCTATGAAGTTGTACAAAAACGCTTTCTTTCGCCAAGACAGTGCGTTTCTCACTGTTACATGCATTTGAATGGGGATCTCGACCGAAACAAAGTATAGGTTATCATTATGTGAATAACTTGGAAATCTTAGCTCAAACAGCTGCAAAACCTGTTTTCCCAGCACGGGAACATTGAGTTCTATAAGATAAAGCCATAAACATGTTTGTCTGAGTCTTCTTTCAAAAGTTACAGCTATTTCTATGAAGTTGTACAAAAACGCTTTCTTTCGCCAAGACAGTGCGTTTCTCACTGTTACATGCATTTGAATGGGGAACTCGACCGAAACAAAGTATAGGTTTTCATTATGTGAATAACTTGGAAATCTTAGCTCAAACAGCTGCAAAACCTGTTTTCCCAGCACGGGAACCTTGAGTTCTATAAGATAAAGCCATAAACATGTTTGTCTGAGTCTTCTTTCAAAAGTTACAGCTATTTCTATGAAGTTGTACAAAAAACGCTTTCTTTCGCCAAGACAGTGCGTTTCTCACTGTTACATGCATTTGAATGGGGAACTCGACCGAAACAAAGTATAGGTTATCATTATGTGAATAACTTGGAAATCTTAGCTCAAACAGCTGCAAAACCTGTTTTCCCAGCACGGGAACATTGAGTTCTATAAGATAAAGCCATAAACATGTTTGTCTGAGTCTTCTTTCAAAAGTTACAGCTATTTCTATGAAGTTGTACAAAAACGCTTTCTTTCGCCAAGACAGTGCGTTTCTCACTGTTACATGCATTTGAATGGGGAACTCGACCGAAACAAAGTATAGGTTTTCATTATGTGAATAACTTGGAAATCTTAGCTCAAACAGCTGCAAAACCTGTTTTCCCAGCACGGGAACCTTGAGTTCTATAAGATAAAGCCATAAACATGTTTGTCTGAGTCTTCTTTCAAAAGTTACAGCTATTTCTATGAAGTTGTACAAAAACGCTTTCTTTCGCCAAGACAGTGCGTTTCTCACTGTTACATGCATTTGAATGGGGAACTCGACCGAAACAAAGTATAGGTTTTCATTATGTGAATAACTTGGAAATCTTAGCTCAAACAGCTGCAAAACCTGTTTTCCCAGCACGGGAACCTTGAGTTCTATAAGATAAAGCCATAAACATGTGTATCCGAGTCTTCTATCAAAAGTTACAGCTATTTCTATGAAGTTGTACAAAAACGCTTTCTTTCGCCAAGACAGTGCGTTTCTCACTGTTACATGCATTTGAATGGGGAACTCGACCGAAACAAAGTATAGGTTTTCATTATGTGAATAACTTGGAAATCTTAGCTCAAACAGCTGCAAAACCTGTTTTCCCAGCACGGGAACCTTGAGTTCTATAAGATAAAGCCATAAACATGTGTATCCGAGTCTTCTATCAAAAGTTACAGCTATTTCTATGAAGTTGTACAAAAACGCTTTCTTTCGCCAAGACAGTGCGTTTCTCACTGTTACATGCATTTGAATGGGGAACTCGACCGAAACAAAGTATAGGTTTTCATTATGTGAATAACTTGGAAATCGTAGCTCAAACAGCTGCAAAACCTGTTTTCCCAGCACGGGAACCTTGAGTTCTATAAGATAAAGCCATAAACATGTGTATCCGAGTCTTCTATCAAAAGTTACAGCTATTTCTATGAAGTTGTACAAAAACGCTTTCTTTCGCCAAGACAGTGCGTTTCTCACTGTTACATGCATTTGAATGGGGAACTCGACCGAAACAAAGTATAGGTTTTCATTATGTGAATAACTTGGAAATCTTAGCTCAAACAGCTGCAAAACCTGTTTTCCCAGCACGGGAACCTTGAGTTCTATAAGATAAAGCCATAAACATGTGTATCCGAGTCTTCTATCAAAAGTTACAGCTATTTCTATGAAGTTGTACAAAAACGCTTTCTTTCGCCAAGACAGTGCGTTTCTCACTGTTACATGCATTTGAATGGGGATCTCGACCGAAACAAAGTATAGGTTATCATTATGTGAATAACTTGGAAATCTTAGCTCAAACAGCTGCAAAACCTGTTTTCCCAGCACGGGAACCTTGAGTTCTATAAGATAAAGCCATAAACATGTGTATCCGAGTCTTCTATCAAAAGTTACAGCTATTTCTATGAAGTTGTACAAAAACGCTTTCTTTCGCCAAGACAGTGCGTTTCTCACTGTTACATGCATTTGAATGGGGAACTCGACCGAAACAAAGTATAGGTTTTCATTATGTGAATAACTTGGAAATCTTAGCTCAAACAGCTGCAAAACCTGTTTTCCCAGCACGGGAACCTTGAGTTCTATAAGATAAAGCCATAAACATGTGTATCCGAGTCTTCTATCAAAAGTTACAGCTATTTCTATGAAGTTGTACAAAAACGCTTTCTTTCGCCAAGACAGTGCGTTTCTCACTGTTACATGCATTTGAATGGGGAACTCGACCGAAACAAAGTATAGGTTTTCATTATGTGAATAACTTGGAAATCTTAGCTCAAACAGCTGCAAAACCTGTTTTCCCAGCACGGGAACCTTGAGTTCTATAAGATAAAGCCATAAACATGTTTGTCTGAGTCTTCTTTCAAAAGTTACAGCTATTTCTATGAAGTTGTACAAAAACGCTTTCTTTCGCCAAGACAGTGCGTTTCTCACTGTTACATGCATTTGAATGGGGAACTCGACCGAAACAAAGTATAGGTTTTCATTATGTGAATAACTTGGAAATCTTAGCTCAAACAGCTGCAAAACCTGTTTTCCCAGCACGGGAACCTTGAGTTCTATAAGATAAAGCCATAAACATGTGTATCCGAGTCTTCTATCAAAAGTTACAGCTATTTCTATGAAGTTGTACAAAAACGCTTTCTTTCGCCAAGACAGTGCGTTTCTCACTGTTACATGCATTTGAATGGGGAACTCGACCGAAACAAAGTATAGGTTTTCATTATGTGAATAACTTGGAAATCGTAGCTCAAACAGCTGCAAAACCTGTTTTCCCAGCACGGGAACCTTGAGTTCTATAAGATAAAGCCATAAACATGTGTATCCGAGTCTTCTATCAAAAGTTACAGCTATTTCTATGAAGTTGTACAAAAACGCTTTCTTTCGCCAAGACAGTGCGTTTCTCACTGTTACATGCATTTGAATGGGGAACTCGACCGAAACAAAGTATAGGTTTTCATTATGTGAATAACTTGGAAATCTTAGCTCAAACAGCTGCAAAACCTGTTTTCCCAGCACGGGAACCTTGAGTTCTATAAGATAAAGCCATAAACATGTGTATCCGAGTCTTCTATCAAAAGTTACAGCTATTTCTATGAAGTTGTACAAAAACGCTTTCTTTCGCCAAGACAGTGCGTTTCTCACTGTTACATGCATTTGAATGGGGAACTCGACCGAAACAAAGTATAGGTTTTCATTATGTGAATAACTTGGAAATCTTAGCTCAAACAGCTGCAAAACCTGTTTTCCCAGCACGGGAACCTTGAGTTCTATAAGATAAAGCCATAAACATGTGTATCCGAGTCTTCTATCAAAAGTTACAGCTATTTCTATGAAGTTGTACAAAAACGCTTTCTTTCGCCAAGACAGTGCGTTTCTCACTGTTACATGCATTTGAATGGGGAACTCGACAGAAACAAAGTATAGGTTTTCATTATGTGAATAACTTGGAAATCGTAGCTCAAACAGCTGCAAAACCTGTTTTCCCAGCACGGGAACCTTGAGTTCTATAAGATAAAGCCATAAACATGTGTATCCGAGTCTTCTATCAAAAGTTACAGCTATTTCTATGAAGTTGTACAAAAACGCTTTCTTTCGCCAAGACAGTGCGTTTCTCACTGTTACATGCATTTGAATGGGGAACTCGACCGAAACAAAGTATAGGTTTTCATTATGTGAATAACTTGGAAATCTTAGCTCAAACAGCTGCAAAACCTGTTTTCCCAGCACGGGAACCTTGAGTTCTATAAGATAAAGCCATAAACATGTGTATCCGAGTCTTCTATCAAAAGTTACAGCTATTTCTATGAAGTTGTACAAAAACGCTTTCTTTCGCCAAGACAGTGCGTTTCTCACTGTTACATGCATTTGAATGGGGATCTCGACCGAAACAAAGTATAGGTTATCATTATGTGAATAACTTGGAAATCTTAGCTCAAACAGCTGCAAAACCTGTTTTCCCAGCACGGGAACATTGAGTTCTATAAGATAAAGCCATAAACATGTTTGTCTGAGTCTTCTTTCAAAAGTTACAGCTATTTCTATGAAGTTGTACAAAAACGCTTTCTTTCGCCAAGACAGTGCGTTTCTCACTGTTACATGCATTTGAATGGGGAACTCGACCGAAACAAAGTATAGGTTTTCATTATGTGAATAACTTGGAAATCTTAGCTCAAACAGCTGCAAAACCTGTTTTCCCAGCACGGGAACCTTGAGTTCTATAAGATAAAGCCATAAACATGTTTGTCTGAGTCTTCTTTCAAAAGTTACAGCTATTTCTATGAAGTTGTACAAAAAACGCTTTCTTTCGCCAAGACAGTGCGTTTCTCACTGTTACATGCATTTGAATGGGGAACTCGACCGAAACAAAGTATAGGTTTTCATTATGTGAATAACTTGGAAATCTTAGCTCAAACAGCTGCAAAACCTGTTTTCCCAGCACGGGAACCTTGAGTTCTATAAGATAAAGCCATAAACATGTGTATCCGAGTCTTCTATCAAAAGTTACAGCTATTTCTATGAAGTTGTACAAAAACGCTTTCTTTCGCCAAGACAGTGCGTTTCTCACTGTTACATGCATTTGAATGGGGAACTCGACCGAAACAAAGTATAGGTTTTCATTATGTGAATAACTTGGAAATCGTAGCTCAAACAGCTGCAAAACCTGTTTTCCCAGCACGGGAACCTTGAGTTCTATAAGATAAAGCCATAAACATGTTTGTCTGAGTCTTCTTTCAAAAGTTACAGCTATTTCTATGAAGTTGTACAAAAAACGCTTTCTTTCGCCAAGACAGTGCGTTTCTCACTGTTACATGCATTTGAATGGGGAACTCGACCGAAACAAAGTATAGGTTTTCATTATGTGAATAACTTGGAAATCTTAGCTCAAACAGCTGCAAAACCTGTTTTCCCAGCACGGGAACCTTGAGTTCTATAAGATAAAGCCATAAACATGTGTATCCGAGTCTTCTATCAAAAGTTACAGCTATTTCTATGAAGTTGTACAAAAACGCTTTCTTTCGCCAAGACAGTGCGTTTCTCACTGTTACATGCATTTGAATGGGGAACTCGACCGAAACAAAGTATAGGTTTTCATTATGTGAATAACTTGGAAATCTTAGCTCAAACAGCTGCAAAACCTGTTTTCCCAGCACGGGAACCTTGAGTTCTATAAGATAAAGCCAGAAACATGTTTGTCTGAGTCTTCTTTCAAAAGTTACAGCTATTTCTATGAAGTTGTACAAAAACGCTTTCTTTCGCCAAGACAGTGCGTTTCTCACTGTTACATGCATTTGAATGGGGAACTCGACCGAAACAAAGTATAGGTTTTCACTATGTGAATAACTTGGAAATCTTAGCTCAAACAGCTGCAAAACCTGTTTTCCCAGCACGGGAACCTTGAGTTCTATAAGATAAAGCCATAAACATGTGTATCCGAGTCTTCTATCAAAAGTTACAGCTATTTCTATGAAGTTGTACAAAAACGCTTTCTTTCGCCAAGACAGTGCGTTTCTCACTGTTACATGCATTTGAATGGGGATCTCGACCGAAACAAAGTATAGGTTTTCATTATGTGAATAACTTGGAAATCTTAGCTCAAACAGCTGCAAAACCTGTTTTCCCAGCACGGGAACCTTGAGTTCTATAAGATAAAGCCATAAACATGTGTATCCGAGTCTTCTATCAAAAGTTACAGCTATTTCTATGAAGTTGTACAAAAACGCTTTCTTTCGCCAAGACAGTGCGTTTCTCACTGTTACATGCATTTGAATGGGGAACTCGACCGAAACAAAGTATAGGTTTTCATTATGTGAATAACTTGGAAATCTTAGCTCAAACAGCTGCAAAACCTGTTTTCCCAGCACGGGAACCTTGAGTTCTATAAGATAAAGCCATAAACATGTTTGTCTGAGTCTTCTTTCAAAAGTTACAGCTATTTCTATGAAGTTGTACAAAAACGCTTTCTTTCGCCAAGACAGTGCGTTTCTCACTGTTACATGCATTTGAATGGGGAACTCGACCGAAACAAAGTATAGGTTTTCACTATGTGAATAACTTGGAAATCTTAGCTCAAACAGCTGCAAAACCTGTTTTCCCAGCACGGGAACCTTGAGTTCTATAAGATAAAGCCATAAACATGTGTATCCGAGTCTTCTATCAAAAGTTACAGCTATTTCTATGAAGTTGTACAAAAACGCTTTCTTTCGCCAAGACAGTGCGTTTCTCACTGTTACATGCATTTGAATGGGGAACTCGACCGAAACAAAGTATAGGTTATCATTATGTGAATAACTTGGAAATCTTAGCTCAAACAGCTGCAAAACCTGTTTTCCCAGCACGGGAACATTGAGTTCTATAAGATAAAGCCATAAACATGTTTGTCTGAGTCTTCTTTCAAAAGTTACAGCTATTTCTATGAAGTTGTACAAAAACGCTTTCTTTCGCCAAGACAGTGCGTTTCTCACTGTTACATGCATTTGAATGGGGAACTCGACCGAAACAAAGTATAGGTTTTCATTATGTGAATAACTTGGAAATCTTAGCTCAAACAGCTGCAAAACCTGTTTTCCCAGCACGGGAACCTTGAGTTCTATAAGATAAAGCCATAAACATGTGTATCCGAGTCTTCTATCAAAAGTTACAGCTATTTCTATGAAGTTGTACAAAAACGCTTTCTTTCGCCAAGACAGTGCGTTTCTCACTGTTACATGCATTTGAATGGGGATCTCGACCGAAACAAAGTATAGGTTTTCATTATGTGAATAACTTGGAAATCTTAGCTCAAACAGCTGCAAAACCTGTTTTCCCAGCACGGGAACCTTGAGTTCTATAAGATAAAGCCATAAACATGTTTGTCTGAGTCTTCTTTCAAAAGTTACAGCTATTTCTATGAAGTTGTACAAAAACGCTTTCTTTCGCCAAGACAGTGCGTTTCTCACTGTTACATGCATTTGAATGGGGAACTCGACCGAAACAAAGTATAGGTTTTCATTATGTGAATAACTTGGAAATCTTAGCTCAAACAGCTGCAAAACCTGTTTTCCCAGCACGGGAACCTTGAGTTCTATAAGATAAAGCCATAAACATGTGTATCCGAGTCTTCTATCAAAAGTTACAGCTATTTCTATGAAGTTGTACAAAAACGCTTTCTTTCGCCAAGACAGTGCGTTTCTCACTGTTACATGCATTTGAATGGGGAACTCGACCGAAACAAAGTATAGGTTTTCATTATGTGAATAACTTGGAAATCGTAGCTCAAACAGCTGCAAAACCTGTTTTCCCAGCACGGGAACCTTGAGTTCTATAAGATAAAGCCATAAACATGTGTATCCGAGTCTTCTATCAAAAGTTACAGCTATTTCTATGAAGTTGTACAAAAACGCTTTCTTTCGCCAAGACAGTGCGTTTCTCACTGTTACATGCATTTGAATGGGGAACTCGACCGAAACAAAGTATAGGTTTTCATTATGTGAATAACTTGGAAATCTTAGCTCAAACAGCTGCAAAACCTGTTTTCCCAGCACGGGAACCTTGAGTTCTATAAGATAAAGCCATAAACATGTGTATCCGAGTCTTCTATCAAAAGTTACAGCTATTTCTATGAAGTTGTACAAAAACGCTTTCTTTCGCCAAGACAGTGCGTTTCTCACTGTTACATGCATTTGAATGGGGATCTCGACCAAAACAAAGTATAGGTTATCATTATGTGAATAACTTGGAAATCTTAGCTCAAACAGCTGCAAAACCTGTTTTCCCAGCACGGGAACCTTGAGTTCTATAAGATAAAGCCATAAACATGTGTATCCGAGTCTTCTATCAAAAGTTACAGCTATTTCTATGAAGTTGTACAAAAACGCTTTCTTTCGCCAAGACAGTGCGTTTCTCACTGTTACATGCATTTGAATGGGGAACTCGACCGAAACAAAGTATAGGTTTTCATTATGTGAATAACTTGGAAATCTTAGCTCAAACAGCTGCAAAACCTGTTTTCCCAGCACGGGAACCTTGAGTTCTATAAGATAAAGCCATAAACATGTGTATCCGAGTCTTCTTTCAAAAGTTACAGCTATTTCTATGAAGTTGTACAAAAACGCTTTCTTTCGCCAAGACAGTGCGTTTCTCACTGTTACATGCATTTGAATGGGGAACTCGACCGAAACAAAGTATAGGTTTTCATTATGTGAATAACTTGGAAATCTTAGCTCAAACAGCTGCAAAACCTGTTTTCCCAGCACGGGAACCTTGAGTTCTATAAGATAAAGCCATAAACATGTTTGTCTGAGTCTTCTTTCAAAAGTTACAGCTATTTCTATGAAGTTGTACAAAAAACGCTTTCTTTCGCCAAGACAGTGCGTTTCTCACTGTTACATGCATTTGAATGGGGAACTCGACCGAAACAAAATATAGGTTATCATTATGTGAATAACTTGGAAATCTTAGCTCAAACAGCTGCAAAACCTGTTTTCCCAGCACGGGAACATTGAGTTCTATAAGATAAAGCCATAAACATGTTTGTCTGAGTCTTCTTTCAAAAGTTACAGCTATTTCTATGAAGTTGTACAAAAACGCTTTCTTTCGCCAAGACAGTGCGTTTCTCACTGTTACATGCATTTGAATGGGGAACTCGACCGAAACAAAGTATAGGTTTTCATTATGTGAATAACTTGGAAATCTTAGCTCAAACAGCTGCAAAACCTGTTTTCCCAGCACGGGAACCTTGAGTTCTATAAGATAAAGCCATAAACATGTTTGTCTGAGTCTTCTTTCAAAAGTTACAGCTATTTCTATGAAGTTGTACAAAAAACGCTTTCTTTCGCCAAGACAGTGCGTTTCTCACTGTTACATGCATTTGAATGGGGAACTCGACCGAAACAAAGTATAGGTTTTCATTATGTGAATAACTTGGAAATCTTAGCTCAAACAGCTGCAAAACCTGTTTTCCCAGCACGGGAACATTGAGTTCTATAAGATAAAGCCATAAACATGTTTGTCTGAGTCTTCTTTCAAAAGTTACAGCTATTTCTATGAAGTTGTACAAAAACGCTTTCTTTCGCCAAGACAGTGCGTTTCTCACTGTTACATGCATTTGAATGGGGAACTCGACCGAAACAAAGTATAGGTTTTCATTATGTGAATAACTTGGAAATCTTAGCTCAAACAGCTGCAAAACCTGTTTTCCCAGCACGGGAACCTTGAGTTCTATAAGATAAAGCCATAAACATGTTTGTCTGAGTCTTCTTTCAAAAGTTACAGCTATTTCTATGAAGTTGTACAAAAAACGCTTTCTTTCGCCAAGACAGTGCGTTTCTCACTGTTACATGCATTTGAATGGGGAACTCGACCGAAACAAAGTATAGGTTTTCATTATGTGAATAACTTGGAAATCTTAGCTCAAACAGCTGCAAAACCTGTTTTCCCAGCACGGGAACCTTGAGTTCTATAAGATAAAGCCATAAACATGTGTATCCGAGTCTTCTATCAAAAGTTACAGCTATTTCTATGAAGTTGTACAAAAACGCTTTCTTTCGCCAAGACAGTGCGTTTCTCACTGTTACATGCATTTGAATGGGGAACTCGACCGAAACAAAGTATAGGTTTTCATTATGTGAATAACTTGGAAATCTTAGCTCAAACAGCTGCAAAACCTGTTTTCCCAGCACGGGAACCTTGAGTTCTATAAGATAAAGCCATAAACATGTGTATCCGAGTCTTCTATCAAAAGTTACAGCTATTTCTATGAAGTTGTACAAAAACGCTTTCTTTCGCCAAGACAGTGCGTTTCTCACTGTTACATGCATTTGAATGGGGAACTCGACCGAAACAAAGTATAGGTTTTCATTATGTGAATAACTTGGAAATCGTAGCTCAAACAGCTGCAAAACCTGTTTTCCCAGCACGGGAACCTTGAGTTCTATAAGATAAAGCCATAAACATGTTTGTCTGAGTCTTCTTTCAAAAGTTACAGCTATTTCTATGAAGTTGTACAAAAAACGCTTTCTTTCGCCAAGACAGTGCGTTTCTCACTGTTACATGCATTTGAATGGGGAACTCGACCGAAACAAAGTATAGGTTTTCATTATGTGAATAACTTGGAAATCTTAGCTCAAACAGCTGCAAAACCTGTTTTCCCAGCACGGGAACCTTGAGTTCTATAAGATAAAGCCATAAACATGTGTATCCGAGTCTTCTATCAAAAGTTACAGCTATTTCTATGAAGTTGTACAAAAACGCTTTCTTTCGCCAAGACAGTGCGTTTCTCACTGTTACATGCATTTGAATGGGGAACTCGACCGAAACAAAGTATAGGTTTTCATTATGTGAATAACTTGGAAATCTTAGCTCAAACAGCTGCAAAACCTGTTTTCCCAGCACGGGAACCTTGAGTTCTATAAGATAAAGCCATAAACATGTGTATCCGAGTCTTCTATCAAAAGTTACAGCTATTTCTATGAAGTTGTACAAAAACGCTTTCTTTCGCCAAGACAGTGCGTTTCTCACTGTTACATGCATTTGAATGGGGAACTCGACCGAAACAAAGTATAGGTTTTCATTATGTGAATAACTTGGAAATCGTAGCTCAAACAGCTGCAAAACCTGTTTTCCCAGCACGGGAACCTTGAGTTCTATAAGATAAAGCCATAAACATGTGTATCCGAGTCTTCTATCAAAAGTTACAGCTATTTCTATGAAGTTGTACAAAAACGCTTTCTTTCGCCAAGACAGTGCGTTTCTCACTGTTACATGCATTTGAATGGGGAACTCGACCGAAACAAAGTATAGGTTTTCATTATGTGAATAACTTGGAAATCTTAGCTCAAACAGCTGCAAAACCTGTTTTCCCAGCACGGGAACCTTGAGTTCTATAAGATAAAGCCATAAACATGTGTATCCGAGTCTTCTATCAAAAGTTACAGCTATTTCTATGAAGTTGTACAAAAACGCTTTCTTTCGCCAAGACAGTGCGTTTCTCACTGTTACATGCATTTGAATGGGGAACTCGACCGAAACAAAGTATAGGTTTTCATTATGTGAATAACTTGGAAATCTTAGCTCAAACAGCTGCAAAACCTGTTTTCCCAGCACGGGAACCTTGAGTTCTATAAGATAAAGCCATAAACATGTGTATCCGAGTCTTCTATCAAAAGTTACAGCTATTTCTATGAAGTTGTACAAAAACGCTTTCTTTCGCCAAGACAGTGCGTTTCTCACTGTTACATGCATTTGAATGGGGAACTCGACCGAAACAAAGTATAGGTTTTCATTATGTGAATAACTTGGAAATCTTAGCTCAAACAGCTGCAAAACCTGTTTTCCCAGCACGGGAACCTTGAGTTCTATAAGATAAAGCCATAAACATGTTTGTCTGAGTCTTCTTTCAAAAGTTACAGCTATTTCTATGAAGTTGTACAAAAACGCTTTCTTTCGCCAAGACAGTGCGTTTCTCACTGTTACATGCATTTGAATGGGGAACTCGACCGAAACAAAGTATAGGTTTTCACTATGTGAATAACTTGGAAATCTTAGCTCAAACAGCTGCAAAACCTGTTTTCCCAGCACGGGAACCTTGAGTTCTATAAGATAAAGCCATAAACATGTGTATCCGAGTCTTCTATCAAAAGTTACAGCTATTTCTATGAAGTT
Organism: Aulonocara sp. 'chitande type north' Nkhata Bay; assembly: GCF_057382095.1. NCBI lineage: Eukaryota > Metazoa > Chordata > Actinopteri > Cichliformes > Cichlidae > Aulonocara > Aulonocara sp. 'chitande type north' Nkhata Bay. The sequence goes on along the minus strand of NC_141362.1, from coordinate 109,070 downwards.
GTACAAAAACGCTTTCTTTCGCCAAGACAGTGCGTTTCTCACTGTTACATGCATTTGAATGGGGATCTCGACCGAAACAAAGTATAGGTTTTCATTATGTGAATAACTTGGAAATCTTAGCTCAAACAGCTGCAAAACCTGTTTTCCCAGCACGGGAACCTTGAGTTCTATAAGATAAAGCCATAAGCATGTGTATCCGAGTCTTCTATCAAAAGTTACAGCTATTTCTATGAAGTTGTACAAAAACGCTTTCTTTCGCCAAGACAGTGCGTTTCTCACTGTTACATGCATTTGAATGGGGATCTCGACCGAAACAAAGTATAGGTTTTCATTATGTGAATAACTTGGAAATCTTAGCTCAAACAGCTGCAAAACCTGTTTTCCCAGCACGGGAACCTTGAGTTCTATAAGATAAAGCCATAAACATGTTTGTCTGAGTCTTCTATCAAAAGTTACAGCTATTTATATGAAGTTGTACAAAAACGCTTTCTTTCGCCAAGACAGTGCGTTTCTCACTGTTACATGCATTTGAATGGGGAACTCGACCGAAACAAAGTATAGGTTTTCATTATGTGAATAACTTGGAAATCTTAGCTCAAACAGCTGCAAAACCTGTTTTCCCAGCACGGGAACCTTGAGTTCTATAAGATAAAGCCATAAACATGTGTATCCGAGTCTTCTATCAAAAGTTACAGCTATTTCTATGAAGTTGTACAAAAACGCTTTCTTTCGCCAAGACAGTGCGTTTCTCACTGTTACATGCATTTGAATGGGGAACTCGACCGAAACAAAGTATAGGTTTTCATTATGTGAATAACTTGGAAATCTTAGCTCAAACAGCTGCAAAACCTGTTTTCCCAGCACGGGAACCTTGAGTTCTATAAGATAAAGCCATAAACATGTGTATCCGAGTCTTCTATCAAAAGTTACAGCTATTTATATGAAGTTGTACAAAAACGCTTTCTTTCGCCAAGACAGTGCGTTTCTCACTGTTACATGCATTTGAATGGGGAACTCGACCGAAACAAAGTATAGGTTTTCATTATGTGAATAACTTGGAAATCTTAGCTCAAACAGCTGCAAAACCTGTTTTCCCAGCACGGGAACCTTGAGTTCTATAAGATAAAGCCATAAACATGTTTGTCTGAGTCTTCTTTCAAAAGTTACAGCTATTTCTATGAAGTTGTACAAAAAACGCTTTCTTTCGCCAAGACAGTGCGTTTCTCACTGTTACATGCATTTGAATGGGGAACTCGACCGAAACAAAGTATAGGTTTTCATTATGTGAATAACTTGGAAATCTTAGCTCAAACAGCTGCAAAACCTGTTTTCCCAGCACGGGAACATTGAGTTCTATAAGATAAAGCCATAAACATGTTTGTCTGAGTCTTCTTTCAAAAGTTACAGCTATTTCTATGAAGTTGTACAAAAACGCTTTCTTTCGCCAAGACAGTGCGTTTCTCACTGTTACATGCATTTGAATGGGGAACTCGACCGAAACAAAGTATAGGTTTTCATTATGTGAATAACTTGGAAATCTTAGCTCAAACAGCTGCAAAACCTGTTTTCCCAGCACGGGAACCTTGAGTTCTATAAGATAAAGCCATAAACATGTTTGTCTGAGTCTTCTTTCAAAAGTTACAGCTATTTCTATGAAGTTGTACAAAAAACGCTTTCTTTCGCCAAGACAGTGCGTTTCTCACTGTTACATGCATTTGAATGGGGAACTCGACCGAAACAAAGTATAGGTTTTCATTATGTGAATAACTTGGAAATCTTAGCTCAAACAGCTGCAAAACCTGTTTTCCCAGCACGGGAACCTTGAGTTCTATAAGATAAAGCCATAAACATGTGTATCCGAGTCTTCTATCAAAAGTTACAGCTATTTCTATGAAGTTGTACAAAAACGCTTTCTTTCGCCAAGACAGTGCGTTTCTCACTGTTACATGCATTTGAATGGGGAACTCGACCGAAACAAAGTATAGGTTTTCATTATGTGAATAACTTGGAAATCTTAGCTCAAACAGCTGCAAAACCTGTTTTCCCAGCACGGGAACCTTGAGTTCTATAAGATAAAGCCATAAACATGTGTATCCGAGTCTTCTATCAAAAGTTACAGCTATTTCTATGAAGTTGTACAAAAACGCTTTCTTTCGCCAAGACAGTGCGTTTCTCACTGTTACATGCATTTGAATGGGGAACTCGACCGAAACAAAGTATAGGTTTTCATTATGTGAATAACTTGGAAATCGTAGCTCAAACAGCTGCAAAACCTGTTTTCCCAGCACGGGAACCTTGAGTTCTATAAGATAAAGCCATAAACATGTTTGTCTGAGTCTTCTTTCAAAAGTTACAGCTATTTCTATGAAGTTGTACAAAAACGCTTTCTTTCGCCAAGACAGTGCGTTTCTCACTGTTACATGCATTTGAATGGGGAACTCGACCGAAACAAAGTATAGGTTTTCACTATGTGAATAACTTGGAAATCTTAGCTCAAACAGCTGCAAAACCTGTTTTCCCAGCACGGGAACCTTGAGTTCTATAAGATAAAGCCATAAACATGTGTATCCGAGTCTTCTATCAAAAGTTACAGCTATTTCTATGAAGTTGTACAAAAACGCTTTCTTTCGCCAAGACAGTGCGTTTCTCACTGTTACATGCATTTGAATGGGGATCTCGACCGAAACAAAGTATAGGTTTTCATTATGTGAATAACTTGGAAATCTTAGCTCAAACAGCTGCAAAACCTGTTTTCCCAGCACGGGAACCTTGAGTTCTATAAGATAAAGCCATAAGCATGTGTATCCGAGTCTTCTATCAAAAGTTACAGCTATTTCTATGAAGTTGTACAAAAACGCTTTCTTTCGCCAAGACAGTGCGTTTCTCACTGTTACATGCATTTGAATGGGGATCTCGACCGAAACAAAGTATAGGTTTTCATTATGTGAATAACTTGGAAATCTTAGCTCAAACAGCTGCAAAACCTGTTTTCCCAGCACGGGAACCTTGAGTTCTATAAGATAAAGCCATAAACATGTTTGTCTGAGTCTTCTATCAAAAGTTACAGCTATTTATATGAAGTTGTACAAAAACGCTTTCTTTCGCCAAGACAGTGCGTTTCTCACTGTTACATGCATTTGAATGGGGAACTCGACCGAAACAAAGTATAGGTTTTCATTATGTGAATAACTTGGAAATCTTAGCTCAAACAGCTGCAAAACCTGTTTTCCCAGCACGGGAACCTTGAGTTCTATAAGATAAAGCCATAAACATGTGTATCCGAGTCTTCTATCAAAAGTTACAGCTATTTCTATGAAGTTGTACAAAAACGCTTTCTTTCGCCAAGACAGTGCGTTTCTCACTGTTACATGCATTTGAATGGGGAACTCGACCGAAACAAAGTATAGGTTTTCATTATGTGAATAACTTGGAAATCTTAGCTCAAACAGCTGCAAAACCTGTTTTCCCAGCACGGGAACCTTGAGTTCTATAAGATAAAGCCATAAACATGTGTATCCGAGTCTTCTATCAAAAGTTACAGCTATTTCTATGAAGTTGTACAAAAACGCTTTCTTTCGCCAAGACAGTGCGTTTCTCACTGTTACATGCATTTGAATGGGGAACTCGACCGAAACAAAGTATAGGTTTTCATTATGTGAATAACTTGGAAATCTTAGCTCAAACAGCTGCAAAACCTGTTTTCCCAGCACGGGAACCTTGAGTTCTATAAGATAAAGCCATAAACATGTTTGTCTGAGTCTTCTTTCAAAAGTTACAGCTATTTCTATGAAGTTGTACAAAAAACGCTTTCTTTCGCCAAGACAGTGCGTTTCTCACTGTTACATGCATTTGAATGGGGAACTCGACCGAAACAAAGTATAGGTTTTCATTATGTGAATAACTTGGAAATCTTAGCTCAAACAGCTGCAAAACCTGTTTTCCCAGCACGGGAACATTGAGTTCTATAAGATAAAGCCATAAACATGTTTGTCTGAGTCTTCTTTCAAAAGTTACAGCTATTTCTATGAAGTTGTACAAAAACGCTTTCTTTCGCCAAGACAGTGCGTTTCTCACTGTTACATGCATTTGAATGGGGAACTCGACCGAAACAAAGTATAGGTTTTCATTATGTGAATAACTTGGAAATCTTAGCTCAAACAGCTGCAAAACCTGTTTTCCCAGCACGGGAACCTTGAGTTCTATAAGATAAAGCCATAAACATGTTTGTCTGAGTCTTCTTTCAAAAGTTACAGCTATTTCTATGAAGTTGTACAAAAAACGCTTTCTTTCGCCAAGACAGTGCGTTTCTCACTGTTACATGCATTTGAATGGGGAACTCGACCGAAACAAAGTATAGGTTTTCATTATGTGAATAACTTGGAAATCTTAGCTCAAACAGCTGCAAAACCTGTTTTCCCAGCACGGGAACCTTGAGTTCTATAAGATAAAGCCATAAACATGTGTATCCGAGTCTTCTATCAAAAGTTACAGCTATTTCTATGAAGTTGTACAAAAACGCTTTCTTTCGCCAAGACAGTGCGTTTCTCACTGTTACATGCATTTGAATGGGGAACTCGACCGAAACAAAGTATAGGTTTTCATTATGTGAATAACTTGGAAATCTTAGCTCAAACAGCTGCAAAACCTGTTTTCCCAGCACGGGAACCTTGAGTTCTATAAGATAAAGCCATAAACATGTGTATCCGAGTCTTCTATCAAAAGTTACAGCTATTTCTATGAAGTTGTACAAAAACGCTTTCTTTCGCCAAGACAGTGCGTTTCTCACTGTTACATGCATTTGAATGGGGAACTCGACCGAAACAAAGTATAGGTTTTCATTATGTGAATAACTTGGAAATCGTAGCTCAAACAGCTGCAAAACCTGTTTTCCCAGCACGGGAACCTTGAGTTCTATAAGATAAAGCCATAAACATGTTTGTCTGAGTCTTCTTTCAAAAGTTACAGCTATTTCTATGAAGTTGTACAAAAAACGCTTTCTTTCGCCAAGACAGTGCGTTTCTCACTGTTACATGCATTTGAATGGGGAACTCGACCGAAACAAAGTATAGGTTTTCATTATGTGAATAACTTGGAAATCTTAGCTCAAACAGCTGCAAAACCTGTTTTCCCAGCACGGGAACCTTGAGTTCTATAAGATAAAGCCATAAACATGTGTATCCGAGTCTTCTATCAAAAGTTACAGCTATTTCTATGAAGTTGTACAAAAACGCTTTCTTTCGCCAAGACAGTGCGTTTCTCACTGTTACATGCATTTGAATGGGGAACTCGACCGAAACAAAGTATAGGTTTTCATTATGTGAATAACTTGGAAATCTTAGCTCAAACAGCTGCAAAACCTGTTTTCCCAGCACGGGAACCTTGAGTTCTATAAGATAAAGCCATAAACATGTGTATCCGAGTCTTCTATCAAAAGTTACAGCTATTTCTATGAAGTTGTACAAAAACGCTTTCTTTCGCCAAGACAGTGCGTTTCTCACTGTTACATGCATTTGAATGGGGAACTCGACCGAAACAAAGTATAGGTTTTCATTATGTGAATAACTTGGAAATCTTAGCTCAAACAGCTGCAAAACCTGTTTTCCCAGCACGGGAACCTTGAGTTCTATAAGATAAAGCCATAAACATGTGTATCCGAGTCTTCTATCAAAAGTTACAGCTATTTCTATGAAGTTGTACAAAAACGCTTTCTTTCGCCAAGACAGTGCGTTTCTCACTGTTACATGCATTTGAATGGGGAACTCGACCGAAACAAAGTATAGGTTTTCATTATGTGAATAACTTGGAAATCTTATAAGATAAAGCCATAAACATGTGTATCCGAGTCTTCTATCAAAAGTTACAGCTATTTCTATGAAGTTGTACAAAAACGCTTTCTTTCGCCAAGACAGTGCGTTTCTCACTGTTACATGCATTTGAATGGGGAACTCGACCGAAACAAAGTATAGGTTTTCATTATGTGAATAACTTGGAAATCTTAGCTCAAACAGCTGCAAAACCTGTTTTCCCAGCACGGGAACCTTGAGTTCTATAAGATAAAGCCATAAACATGTGTATCCGAGTCTTCTATCAAAAGTTACAGCTATTTCTATGAAGTTGTACAAAAACGCTTTCTTTCGCCAAGACAGTGCGTTTCTCACTGTTACATGCATTTGAATGGGGAACTCGACCGAAACAAAGTATAGGTTTTCATTATGTGAATAACTTGGAAATCGTAGCTCAAACAGCTGCAAAACCTGTTTTGCCAGCACGGGAACCTTGAGTTCTATAAGATAAAGCCATAAACATGTGTATCCGAGTCTTCTATCAAAAGTTACAGCTATTTCTATGAAGTTGTACAAAAACGCTTTCTTTCGCCAAGACAGTGCGTTTCTCACTGTTACATGCATTTGAATGGGGAACTCGACCGAAACAAAGTATAGGTTTTCATTATGTGAATAACTTGGAAATCTTAGCTCAAACAGCTGCAAAACCTGTTTTCCCAGCACGGGAACCTTGAGTTCTATAAGATAAAGCCATAAACATGTGTATCCGAGTCTTCTATCAAAAGTTACAGCTATTTCTATGAAGTTGTACAAAAACGCTTTCTTTCGCCAAGACAGTGCGTTTCTCACTGTTACATGCATTTGAATGGGGAACTCGACCGAAACAAAGTATAGGTTTTCATTATGTGAATAACTTGGAAATCTTAGCTCAAACAGCTGCAAAACCTGTTTTCCCAGCACGGGAACCTTGAGTTCTATAAGATAAAGCCATAAACATGTGTATCCGAGTCTTCTATCAAAAGTTACAGCTATTTCTATGAAGTTGTACAAAAACGCTTTCTTTCGCCAAGACAGTGCGTTTCTCACTGTTACATGCATTTGAATGGGGAACTCGACCGAAACAAAGTATAGGTTTTCATTATGTGAATAACTTGGAAATCTTAGCTCAAACAGCTGCAAAACCTGTTTTCCCAGCACGGGAACCTTGAGTTCTATAAGATAAAGCCATAAACATGTGTATCCGAGTCTTCTATCAAAAGTTACAGCTATTTCTATGAAGTTGTACAAAAACGCTTTCTTTCGCCAAGACAGTGCGTTTCTCACTGTTACATGCATTTGAATGGGGAACTCGACCGAAACAAAGTATAGGTTTTCATTATGTGAATAACTTGGAAATCTTAGCTCAAACAGCTGCAAAACCTGTTTTCCCAGCACGGGAACCTTGAGTTCTATAAGATAAAGCCATAAACATGTGTATCCGAGTCTTCTATCAAAAGTTACAGCTATTTCTATGAAGTTGTACAAAAACGCTTTCTTTCGCCAAGACAGTGCGTTTCTCACTGTTACATGCATTTGAATGGGGAACTCGACCGAAACAAAGTATAGGTTTTCATTATGTGAATAACTTGGAAATCGTAGCTCAAACAGCTGCAAAACCTGTTTTCCCAGCACGGGAACCTTGAGTTCTATAAGATAAAGCCATAAACATGTGTATCCGAGTCTTCTATCAAAAGTTACAGCTATTTCTATGAAGTTGTACAAAAACGCTTTCTTTCGCCAAGACAGTGCGTTTCTCACTGTTACATGCATTTGAATGGGGAACTCGACCGAAACAAAGTATAGGTTTTCATTATGTGAATAACTTGGAAATCTTAGCTCAAACAGCTGCAAAACCTGTTTTCCCAGCACGGGAACCTTGAGTTCTATAAGATAAAGCCATAAACATGTGTATCCGAGTCTTCTATCAAAAGTTACAGCTATTTCTATGAAGTTGTACAAAAACGCTTTCTTTCGCCAAGACAGTGCGTTTCTCACTGTTACATGCATTTGAATGGGGAACTCGACCGAAACAAAGTATAGGTTTTCATTATGTGAATAACTTGGAAATCTTAGCTCAAACAGCTGCAAAACCTGTTTTCCCAGCACGGGAACCTTGAGTTCTATAAGATAAAGCCATAAACATGTGTATCCGAGTCTTCTATCAAAAGTTACAGCTATTTCTATGAAGTTGTACAAAAACGCTTTCTTTCGCCAAGACAGTGCGTTTCTCACTGTTACATGCATTTGAATGGGGAACTCGACCGAAACAAAGTATAAGTTTTCATTATGTGAATAACTTGGAAATCTTAGCTCAAACAGCTGCAAAACCTGTTTTCCCAGCACGGGAACCTTGAGTTCTATAAGATAAAGCCATAAACATGTGTATCCGAGTCTTCTATCAAAAGTTACAGCTATTTCTATGAAGTTGTACAAAAACGCTTTCTTTCGCCAAGACAGTGCGTTTCTCACTGTTACATGCATTTGAATGGGGAACTCGACCGAAACAAAGTATAGGTTTTCATTATGTGAATAACTTGGAAATCTTATAAGATAAAGCCATAAACATGTGTATCCGAGTCTTCTATCAAAAGTTACAGCTATTTCTATGAAGTTGTACAAAAACGCTTTCTTTCGCCAAGACAGTGCGTTTCTCACTGTTACATGCATTTGAATGGGGAACTCGACCGAAACAAAGTATAGGTTTTCATTATGTGAATAACTTGGAAATCTTAGCTCAAACAGCTGCAAAACCTGTTTTCCCAGCACGGGAACCTTGAGTTCTATAAGATAAAGCCATAAACATGTGTATCCGAGTCTTCTATCAAAAGTTACAGCTATTTCTATGAAGTTGTACAAAAACGCTTTCTTTCGCCAAGACAGTGCGTTTCTCACTGTTACATGCATTTGAATGGGGAACTCGACCGAAACAAAGTATAGGTTTTCATTATGTGAATAACTTGGAAATCTTAGCTCAAACAGCTGCAAAACCTGTTTTCCCAGCACGGGAACCTTGAGTTCTATAAGATAAAGCCATAAACATGTGTATCCGAGTCTTCTATCAAAAGTTACAGCTATTTCTATGAAGTTGTACAAAAACGCTTTCTTTCGCCAAGACAGTGCGTTTCTCACTGTTACATGCATTTGAATGGGGATCTCGACCGAAACAAAGTATAGGTTTTCATTATGTGAATAACTTGGAAATCTTAGCTCAAACAGCTGCAAAACCTGTTTTCCCAGCACGGGAACCTTGAGTTCTATAAGATAAAGCCATAAACATGTTTGTCTGAGTCTTCTTTCAAAAGTTACAGCTATTTCTATGAAGTTGTACAAAAACGCTTTCTTTCGCCAAGACAGTGCGTTTCTCACTGTTACATGCATTTGAATGGGGAACTCGACCGAAACAAAGTATAGGTTTTCATTATGTGAATAACTTGGAAATCTTAGCTCAAACAGCTGCAAAACCTGTTTTCCCAGCACGGGAACCTTGAGTTCTATAAGATAAAGCCATAAACATGTGTATCCGAGTCTTCTATCAAAAGTTACAGCTATTTCTATGAAGTTGTACAAAAACGCTTTCTTTCGCCAAGACAGTGCGTTTCTCACTGTTACATGCATTTGAATGGGGAACTCGACCGAAACAAAGTATAGGTTTTCATTATGTGAATAACTTGGAAATCTTAGCTCAAACAGCTGCAAAACCTGTTTTCCCAGCACGGGAACCTTGAGTTCTATAAGATAAAGCCATAAACATGTGTATCCGAGTCTTCTATCAAAAGTTACAGCTATTTCTATGAAGTTGTACAAAAACGCTTTCTTTCGCCAAGACAGTGCGTTTCTCACTGTTACATGCATTTGAATGGGGAACTCGACCGAAACAAAGTATAAGTTTTCATTATGTGAATAACTTGGAAATCTTAGCTCAAACAGCTGCAAAACCTGTTTTCCCAGCACGGGAACCTTGAGTTCTATAAGATAAAGCCATAAACATGTGTATCCGAGTCTTCTATCAAAAGTTACAGCTATTTCTATGAAGTTGTACAAAAACGCTTTCTTTCGCCAAGACAGTGCGTTTCTCACTGTTACATGCATTTGAATGGGGAACTCGACCGAAACAAAGTATAGGTTTTCATTATGTGAATAACTTGGAAATCTTATAAGATAAAGCCATAAACATGTGTATCCGAGTCTTCTATCAAAAGTTACAGCTATTTCTATGAAGTTGTACAAAAACGCTTTCTTTCGCCAAGACAGTGCGTTTCTCACTGTTACATGCATTTGAATGGGGAACTCGACCGAAACAAAGTATAGGTTTTCATTATGTGAATAACTTGGAAATCTTAGCTCAAACAGCTGCAAAACCTGTTTTCCCAGCACGGGAACCTTGAGTTCTATAAGATAAAGCCATAAACATGTGTATCCGAGTCTTCTATCAAAAGTTACAGCTATTTCTATGAAGTTGTACAAAAACGCTTTCTTTCGCCAAGACAGTGCGTTTCTCACTGTTACATGCATTTGAATGGGGAACTCGACCGAAACAAAGTATAGGTTTTCATTATGTGAATAACTTGGAAATCTTAGCTCAAACAGCTGCAAAACCTGTTTTCCCAGCACGGGAACCTTGAGTTCTATAAGATAAAGCCATAAACATGTGTATCCGAGTCTTCTATCAAAAGTTACAGCTATTTCTATGAAGTTGTACAAAAACGCTTTCTTTCGCCAAGACAGTGCGTTTCTCACTGTTACATGCATTTGAATGGGGAACTCGACCGAAACAAAGTATAGGTTTTCATTATGTGAATAACTTGGAAATCTTAGCTCAAACAGCTGCAAAACCTGTTTTCCCAGCACGGGAACCTTGAGTTCTATAAGATAAAGCCATAAACATGTGTATCCGAGTCTTCTATCAAAAGTTACAGCTATTTCTATGAAGTTGTACAAAAACGCTTTCTTTCGCCAAGACAGTGCGTTTCTCACTGTTACATGCATTTGAATGGGGAACTCGACCGAAACAAAGTATAAGTTTTCATTATGTGAATAACTTGGAAATCTTAGCTCAAACAGCTGCAAAACCTGTTTTCCCAGCACGGGAACCTTGAGTTCTATAAGATAAAGCCATAAACATGTGTATCCGAGTCTTCTATCAAAAGTTACAGCTATTTCTATGAAGTTGTACAAAAACGCTTTCTTTCGCCAAGACAGTGCGTTTCTCACTGTTACATGCATTTGAATGGGGAACTCGACCGAAACAAAGTATAGGTTTTCATTATGTGAATAACTTGGAAATCTTATAAGATAAAGCCATAAACATGTGTATCCGAGTCTTCTATCAAAAGTTACAGCTATTTCTATGAAGTTGTACAAAAACGCTTTCTTTCGCCAAGACAGTGCGTTTCTCACTGTTACATGCATTTGAATGGGGAACTCGACCGAAACAAAGTATAGGTTTTCATTATGTGAATAACTTGGAAATCTTAGCTCAAACAGCTGCAAAACCTGTTTTCCCAGCACGGGAACCTTGAGTTCTATAAGATAAAGCCATAAACATGTGTATCCGAGTCTTCTATCAAAAGTTACAGCTATTTCTATGAAGTTGTACAAAAACGCTTTCTTTCGCCAAGACAGTGCGTTTCTCACTGTTACATGCATTTGAATGGGGAACTCGACCGAAACAAAGTATAGGTTTTCATTATGTGAATAACTTGGAAATCGTAGCTCAAACAGCTGCAAAACCTGTTTTCCCAGCACGGGAACCTTGAGTTCTATAAGATAAAGCCATAAACATGTGTATCCGAGTCTTCTATCAAAAGTTACAGCTATTTCTATGAAGTTGTACAAAAACGCTTTCTTTCGCCAAGACAGTGCGTTTCTCACTGTTACATGCATTTGAATGGGGAACTCGACCGAAACAAAGTATAGGTTTTCATTATGTGAATAACTTGGAAATCTTAGCTCAAACAGCTGCAAAACCTGTTTTCCCAGCACGGGAACCTTGAGTTCTATAAGATAAAGCCATAAACATGTGTATCCGAGTCTTCTATCAAAAGTTACAGCTATTTCTATGAAGTTGTACAAAAACGCTTTCTTTCGCCAAGACAGTGCGTTTCTCACTGTTACATGCATTTGAATGGGGAACTCGACCGAAACAAAGTATAGGTTTTCATTATGTGAATAACTTGGAAATCGTAGCTCAAACAGCTGCAAAACCTGTTTTCCCAGCACGGGAACCTTGAGTTCTATAAGATAAAGCCATAAACATGTGTATCCGAGTCTTCTATCAAAAGTTACAGCTATTTCTATGAAGTTGTACAAAAACGCTTTCTTTCGCCAAGACAGTGCGTTTCTCACTGTTACATGCATTTGAATGGGGAACTCGACCGAAACAAAGTATAGGTTTTCATTATGTGAATAACTTGGAAATCTTAGCTCAAACAGCTGCAAAACCTGTTTTCCCAGCACGGGAACCTTGAGTTCTATAAGATAAAGCCATAAACATGTGTATCCGAGTCTTCTATCAAAAGTTACAGCTATTTCTATGAAGTTGTACAAAAACGCTTTCTTTCGCCAAGACAGTGCGTTTCTCACTGTTACATGCATTTGAATGGGGAACTCGACCGAAACAAAGTATAGGTTTTCATTATGTGAATAACTTGGAAATCTTAGCTCAAACAGCTGCAAAACCTGTTTTCCCAGCACGGGAACCTTGAGTTCTATAAGATAAAGCCATAAACATGTGTATCCGAGTCTTCTATCAAAAGTTACAGCTATTTCTATGAAGTTGTACAAAAACGCTTTCTTTCGCCAAGACAGTGCGTTTCTCACTGTTACATGCATTTGAATGGGGAACTCGACCGAAACAAAGTATAGGTTTTCATTATGTGAATAACTTGGAAATCGTAGCTCAAACAGCTGCAAAACCTGTTTTCCCAGCACGGGAACCTTGAGTTCTATAAGATAAAGCCATAAACATGTGTATCCGAGTCTTCTATCAAAAGTTACAGCTATTTCTATGAAGTTGTACAAAAACGCTTTCTTTCGCCAAGACAGTGCGTTTCTCACTGTTACATGCATTTGAATGGGGAACTCGACCGAAACAAAGTATAGGTTTTCATTATGTGAATAACTTGGAAATCTTAGCTCAAACAGCTGCAAAACCTGTTTTCCCAGCACGGGAACCTTGAGTTCTATAAGATAAAGCCATAAACATGTGTATCCGAGTCTTCTATCAAAAGTTACAGCTATTTCTATGAAGTTGTACAAAAACGCTTTCTTTCGCCAAGACAGTGCGTTTCTCACTGTTACATGCATTTGAATGGGGAACTCGACCGAAACAAAGTATAGGTTTTCATTATGTGAATAACTTGGAAATCTTAGCTCAAACAGCTGCAAAACCTGTTTTCCCAGCACAGGAACCTTGAGTTCTATAAGATAAAGCCATAAACATGTGTATCCGAGTCTTCTATCAAAAGTTACAGCTATTTCTATGAAGTTGTACAAAAACGCTTTCTTTCGCCAAGACAGTGCGTTTCTCACTGTTACATGCATTTGAATGGGGATCTCGACCGAAACAAAGTATAGGTTTTCATTATGTGAATAACTTGGAAATCTTAGCTCAAACAGCTGCAAAACCTGTTTTCCCAGCACGGGAACCTTGAGTTCTATAAGATAAAGCCATAAACATGTTTGTCTGAGTCTTCTTTCAAAAGTTACAGCTATTTCTATGAAGTTGTACAAAAACGCTTTCTTTCGCCAAGACAGTGCGTTTCTCACTGTTACATGCATTTGAATGGGGAACTCGACCGAAACAAAGTATAGGTTTTCATTATGTGAATAACTTGGAAATCTTAGCTCAAACAGCTGCAAAACCTGTTTTCCCAGCACGGGAACCTTGAGTTCTATAAGATAAAGCCATAAACATGTGTATCCGAGTCTTCTATCAAAAGTTACAGCTATTTCTATGAAGTTGTACAAAAACGCTTTCTTTCGCCAAGACAGTGCGTTTCTCACTGTTACATGCATTTGAATGGGGAACTCGACCGAAACAAAGTATAGGTTTTCATTATGTGAATAACTTGGAAATCTTAGCTCAAACAGCTGCAAAACCTGTTTTCCCAGCACGGGAACCTTGAGTTCTATAAGATAAAGCCATAAACATGTGTATCCGAGTCTTCTATCAAAAGTTACAGCTATTTCTATGAAGTTGTACAAAAACGCTTTCTTTCGCCAAGACAGTGCGTTTCTCACTGTTACATGCATTTGAATGGGGAACTCGACCGAAACAAAGTATAAGTTTTCATTATGTGAATAACTTGGAAATCTTAGCTCAAACAGCTGCAAAACCTGTTTTCCCAGCACGGGAACCTTGAGTTCTATAAGATAAAGCCATAAACATGTGTATCCGAGTCTTCTATCAAAAGTTACAGCTATTTCTATGAAGTTGTACAAAAACGCTTTCTTTCGCCAAGACAGTGCGTTTCTCACTGTTACATGCATTTGAATGGGGAACTCGACCGAAACAAAGTATAGGTTTTCATTATGTGAATAACTTGGAAATCTTATAAGATAAAGCCATAAACATGTGTATCCGAGTCTTCTATCAAAAGTTACAGCTATTTCTATGAAGTTGTACAAAAACGCTTTCTTTCGCCAAGACAGTGCGTTTCTCACTGTTACATGCATTTGAATGGGGAACTCGACCGAAACAAAGTATAGGTTTTCATTATGTGAATAACTTGGAAATCTTAGCTCAAACAGCTGCAAAACCTGTTTTCCCAGCACGGGAACCTTGAGTTCTATAAGATAAAGCCATAAACATGTGTATCCGAGTCTTCTATCAAAAGTTACAGCTATTTCTATGAAGTTGTACAAAAACGCTTTCTTTCGCCAAGACAGTGCGTTTCTCACTGTTACATGCATTTGAATGGGGAACTCGACCGAAACAAAGTATAGGTTTTCATTATGTGAATAACTTGGAAATCGTAGCTCAAACAGCTGCAAAACCTGTTTTCCCAGCACGGGAACCTTGAGTTGTTTAAGATAAAGCCATAAACATGTGTATCCGAGTCTTCTATCAAAAGTTACAGCTATTTCTATGAAGTTGTACAAAAACGCTTTCTTTCGCCAAGACAGTGCGTTTCTCACTGTTACATGCATTTGAATGGGGAACTCGACCGAAACAAAGTATAGGTTTTCATTATGTGAATAACTTGGAAATCTTAGCTCAAACAGCTGCAAAACCTGTTTTCCCAGCACGGGAACCTTGAGTTCTATAAGATAAAGCCATAAACATGTGTATCCGAGTCTTCTATCAAAAGTTACAGCTATTTCTATGAAGTTGTACAAAAACGCTTTCTTTCGCCAAGACAGTGCGTTTCTCACTGTTACATGCATTTGAATGGGGAACTCGACCGAAACAAAGTATAGGTTTTCATTATGTGAATAACTTGGAAATCGTAGCTCAAACAGCTGCAAAACCTGTTTTCCCAGCACGGGAACCTTGAGTTCTATAAGATAAAGCCATAAACATGTGTATCCGAGTCTTCTATCAAAAGTTACAGCTATTTCTATGAAGTTGTACAAAAACGCTTTCTTTCGCCAAGACAGTGCGTTTCTCACTGTTACATGCATTTGAATGGGGAACTCGACCGAAACAAAGTATAGGTTTTCATTATGTGAATAACTTGGAAATCTTAGCTCAAACAGCTGCAAAACCTGTTTTCCCAGCACGGGAACCTTGAGTTCTATAAGATAAAGCCATAAACATGTGTATCCGAGTCTTCTATCAAAAGTTACAGCTATTTCTATGAAGTTGTACAAAAACGCTTTCTTTCGCCAAGACAGTGCGTTTCTCACTGTTACATGCATTTGAATGGGGAACTCGACCGAAACAAAGTATAGGTTTTCATTATGTGAATAACTTGGAAATCTTAGCTCAAACAGCTGCAAAACCTGTTTTCCCAGCACGGGAACCTTGAGTTCTATAAGATAAAGCCATAAACATGTGTATCCGAGTCTTCTATCAAAAGTTACAGCTATTTCTATGAAGTTGTACAAAAACGCTTTCTTTCGCCAAGACAGTGCGTTTCTCACTGTTACATGCATTTGAATGGGGAACTCGACCGAAACAAAGTATAGGTTTTCATTATGTGAATAACTTGGAAATCTTAGCTCAAACAGCTGCAAAACCTGTTTTCCCAGCACGGGAACCTTGAGTTCTATAAGATAAAGCCATAAACATGTGTATCCGAGTCTTCTATCAAAAGTTACAGCTATTTCTATGAAGTTGTACAAAAACGCTTTCTTTCGCCAAGACAGTGCGTTTCTCACTGTTACATGCATTTGAATGGGGATCTCGACCGAAACAAAGTATAGGTTTTCATTATGTGAATAACTTGGAAATCTTAGCTCAAACAGCTGCAAAACCTGTTTTCCCAGCACGGGAACCTTGAGTTCTATAAGATAAAGCCATAAACATGTTTGTCTGAGTCTTCTTTCAAAAGTTACAGCTATTTCTATGAAGTTGTACAAAAACGCTTTCTTTCGCCAAGACAGTGCGTTTCTCACTGTTACATGCATTTGAATGGGGAACTCGACCGAAACAAAGTATAGGTTTTCATTATGTGAATAACTTGGAAATCTTAGCTCAAACAGCTGCAAAACCTGTTTTCCCAGCACGGGAACCTTGAGTTCTATAAGATAAAGCCATAAACATGTGTATCCGAGTCTTCTATCAAAAGTTACAGCTATTTCTATGAAGTTGTACAAAAACGCTTTCTTTCGCCAAGACAGTGCGTTTCTCACTGTTACATGCATTTGAATGGGGAACTCGACCGAAACAAAGTATAGGTTTTCATTATGTGAATAACTTGGAAATCTTAGCTCAAACAGCTGCAAAACCTGTTTTCCCAGCACGGGAACCTTGAGTTCTATAAGATAAAGCCATAAACATGTGTATCCGAGTCTTCTATCAAAAGTTACAGCTATTTCTATGAAGTTGTACAAAAACGCTTTCTTTCGCCAAGACAGTGCGTTTCTCACTGTTACATGCATTTGAATGGGGATCTCGACCGAAACAAAGTATAGGTTTTCATTATGTGAATAACTTGGAAATCTTAGCTCAAACAGCTGCAAAACCTGTTTTCCCAGCACGGGAACCTTGAGTTCTATAAGATAAAGCCATAAACATGTGTATCCGAGTCTTCTATCAAAAGTTACAGCTATTTCTATGAAGTTGTACAAAAACGCTTTCTTTCGCCAAGACAGTGCGTTTCTCACTGTTACATGCATTTGAATGGGGAACTCGACCGAAACAAAGTATAGGTTTTCATTATGTGAATAACTTGGAAATCTTAGCTCAAACAGCTGCAAAACCTGTTTTCCCAGCACGGGAACCTTGAGTTCTATAAGATAAAGCCATAAACATGTGTATCCGAGTCTTCTATCAAAAGTTACAGCTATTTCTATGAAGTTGTACAAAAACGCTTTCTTTCGCCAAGACAGTGCGTTTCTCACTGTTACATGCATTTGAATGGGGAACTCGACCGAAACAAAGTATAGGTTTTCATTATGTGAATAACTTGGAAATCTTAGCTCAAACAGCTGCAAAACCTGTTTTCCCAGCACGGGAACCTTGAGTTCTATAAGATAAAGCCATAAACATGTGTATCCGAGTCTTCTATCAAAAGTTACAGCTATTTCTATGAAGTTGTACAAAAACGCTTTCTTTCGCCAAGACAGTGCGTTTCTCACTGTTACATGCATTTGAATGGGGAACTCGACCGAAACAAAGTATAAGTTTTCATTATGTGAATAACTTGGAAATCTTAGCTCAAACAGCTGCAAAACCTGTTTTCCCAGCACGGGAACCTTGAGTTCTATAAGATAAAGCCATAAACATGTGTATCCGAGTCTTCTATCAAAAGTTACAGCTATTTCTATGAAGTTGTACAAAAACGCTTTCTTTCGCCAAGACAGTGCGTTTCTCACTGTTACATGCATTTGAATGGGGAACTCGACCGAAACAAAGTATAGGTTTTCATTATGTGAATAACTTGGAAATCTTATAAGATAAAGCCATAAACATGTGTATCCGAGTCTTCTATCAAAAGTTACAGCTATTTCTATGAAGTTGTACAAAAACGCTTTCTTTCGCCAAGACAGTGCGTTTCTCACTGTTACATGCATTTGAATGGGGAACTCGACCGAAACAAAGTATAGGTTTTCATTATGTGAATAACTTGGAAATCTTAGCTCAAACAGCTGCAAAACCTGTTTTCCCAGCACGGGAACCTTGAGTTCTATAAGATAAAGCCATAAACATGTGTATCCGAGTCTTCTATCAAAAGTTACAGCTATTTCTATGACGTTGTACAAAAACGCTTTCTTTCGCCAAGACAGTGCGTTTCTCACTGTTACATGCATTTGAATGGGGAACTCGACCGAAACAAAGTATAGGTTTTCATTATGTGAATAACTTGGAAATCGTAGCTCAAACAGCTGCAAAACCTGTTTTCCCAGCACGGGAACCTTGAGTTCTATAAGATAAAGCCATAAACATGTGTATCCGAGTCTTCTATCAAAAGTTACAGCTATTTCTATGAAGTTGTACAAAAACGCTTTCTTTCGCCAAGACAGTGCGTTTCTCACTGTTACATGCATTTGAATGGGGAACTCGACCGAAACAAAGTATAGGTTTTCATTATGTGAATAACTTGGAAATCTTAGCTCAAACAGCTGCAAAACCTGTTTTCCCAGCACGGGAACCTTGAGTTCTATAAGATAAAGCCATAAACATGTGTATCCGAGTCTTCTATCAAAAGTTACAGCTATTTCTATGAAGTTGTACAAAAACGCTTTCTTTCGCCAAGACAGTGCGTTTCTCACTGTTACATGCATTTGAATGGGGAACTCGACCGAAACAAAGTATAGGTTTTCATTATGTGAATAACTTGGAAATCGTAGCTCAAACAGCTGCAAAACCTGTTTTCCCAGCACGGGAACCTTGAGTTCTATAAGATAAAGCCATAAACATGTGTATCCGAGTCTTCTATCAACAGTTACAGCTATTTCTATGAAGTTGTACAAAAACGCTTTCTTTCGCCAAGACAGTGCGTTTCTCACTGTTACATGCATTTGAATGGGGATCTCGACCGAAACAAAGTATAGGTTTTCATTATGTGAATAACTTGGAAATCTTAGCTCAAACAGCTGCAAAACCTGTTTTCCCAGCACGGGAACCTTGAGTTCTATAAGATAAAGCCATAAACATGTTTGTCTGAGTCTTCTTTCAAAAGTTACAGCTATTTCTATGAAGTTGTACAAAAACGCTTTCTTTCGCCAAGACAGTGCGTTTCTCACTGTTACATGCATTTGAATGGGGAACTCGACCGAAACAAAGTATAGGTTTTCATTATGTGAATAACTTGGAAATCTTAGCTCAAACAGCTGCAAAACCTGTTTTCCCAGCACGGGAACCTTGAGTTCTATAAGATAAAGCCATAAACATGTGTATCCGAGTCTTCTATCAAAAGTTACAGCTATTTCTATGAAGTTGTACAAAAACGCTTTCTTTCGCCAAGACAGTGCGTTTCTCACTGTTACATGCATTTGAATGGGGATCTCGACCGAAACAAAGTATAGGTTTTCATTATGTGAATAACTTGGAAATCTTAGCTCAAACAGCTGCAAAACCTGTTTTCCCAGCACGGGAACCTTGAGTTCTATAAGATAAAGCCATAAACATGTGTATCCGAGTCTTCTATCAAAAGTTACAGCTATTTCTATGAAGTTGTACAAAAACGCTTTCTTTCGCCAAGACAGTGCGTTTCTCACTGTTACATGCATTTGAATGGGGAACTCGACCGAAACAAAGTATAGGTTTTCATTATGTGAATAACTTGGAAATCTTAGCTCAAACAGCTGCAAAACCTGTTTTCCCAGCACGGGAACCTTGAGTTCTATAAGATAAAGCCATAAACATGTGTATCCGAGTCTTCTATCAAAAGTTACAGCTATTTCTATGAAGTTGTACAAAAACGCTTTCTTTCGCCAAGACAGTGCGTTTCTCACTGTTACATGCATTTGAATGGGGAACTCGACCGAAACAAAGTATAGGTTTTCATTATGTGAATAACTTGGAAATCTTAGCTCAAACAGCTGCAAAACCTGTTTTCCCAGCACGGGAACCTTGAGTTCTATAAGATAAAGCCATAAACATGTGTATCCGAGTCTTCTATCAAAAGTTACAGCTATTTCTATGAAGTTGTACAAAAACGCTTTCTTTCGCCAAGACAGTGCGTTTCTCACTGTTACATGCATTTGAATGGGGAACTCGACCGAAACAAAGTATAAGTTTTCATTATGTGAATAACTTGGAAATCTTAGCTCAAACAGCTGCAAAACCTGTTTTCCCAGCACGGGAACCTTGAGTTCTATAAGATAAAGCCATAAACATGTGTATCCGAGTCTTCTATCAAAAGTTACAGCTATTTCTATGAAGTTGTACAAAAACGCTTTCTTTCGCCAAGACAGTGCGTTTCTCACTGTTACATGCATTTGAATGGGGAACTCGACCGAAACAAAGTATAGGTTTTCATTATGTGAATAACTTGGAAATCTTATAAGATAAAGCCATAAACATGTGTATCCGAGTCTTCTATCAAAAGTTACAGCTATTTCTATGAAGTTGTACAAAAACGCTTTCTTTCGCCAAGACAGTGCGTTTCTCACTGTTACATGCATTTGAATGGGGAACTCGACCGAAACAAAGTATAGGTTTTCATTATGTGAATAACTTGGAAATCTTAGCTCAAACAGCTGCAAAACCTGTTTTCCCAGCACGGGAACCTTGAGTTCTATAAGATAAAGCCATAAACATGTGTATCCGAGTCTTCTATCAAAAGTTACAGCTATTTCTATGAAGTTGTACAAAAACGCTTTCTTTCGCCAAGACAGTGCGTTTCTCACTGTTACATGCATTTGAATGGGGAACTCGACCGAAACAAAGTATAAGTTTTCATTATGTGAATAACTTGGAAATCTTAGCTCAAACAGCTGCAAAACCTGTTTTCCCAGCACGGGAACCTTGAGTTCTATAAGATAAAGCCATAAACATGTGTATCCGAGTCTTCTATCAAAAGTTACAGCTATTTCTATGAAGTTGTACAAAAACGCTTTCTTTCGCCAAGACAGTGCGTTTCTCACTGTTACATGCATTTGAATGGGGAACTCGACCGAAACAAAGTATAGGTTTTCATTATGTGAATAACTTGGAAATCTTAGCTCAAACAGCTGCAAAACCTGTTTTCCCAGCACGGGAACCTTGAGTTCTATAAGATAAAGCCATAAACATGTGTATCCGAGTCTTCTATCAAAAGTTACAGCTATTTCTATGAAGTTGTACAAAAACGCTTTCTTTCGCCAAGACAGTGCGTTTCTCACTGTTACATGCATTTGAATGGGGAACTCGACCGAAACAAAGTATAGGTTTTCATTATGTGAATAACTTGGAAATCGTAGCTCAAACAGCTGCAAAACCTGTTTTCCCAGCACGGGAACCTTGAGTTCTATAAGATAAAGCCATAAACATGTGTATCCGAGTCTTCTATCAACAGTTACAGCTATTTCTATGAAGTTGTACAAAAACGCTTTCTTTCGCCAAGACAGTGCGTTTCTCACTGTTACATGCATTTGAATGGGGATCTCGACCGAAACAAAGTATAGGTTTTCATTATGTGAATAACTTGGAAATCTTAGCTCAAACAGCTGCAAAACCTGTTTTCCCAGCACGGGAACCTTGAGTTCTATAAGATAAAGCCATAAACATGTTTGTCTGAGTCTTCTTTCAAAAGTTACAGCTATTTCTATGAAGTTGTACAAAAACGCTTTCTTTCGCCAAGACAGTGCGTTTCTCACTGTTACATGCATTTGAATGGGGAACTCGACCGAAACAAAGTATAGGTTTTCATTATGTGAATAACTTGGAAATCTTAGCTCAAACAGCTGCAAAACCTGTTTTCCCAGCACGGGAACCTTGAGTTCTATAAGATAAAGCCATAAACATGTGTATCCGAGTCTTCTATCAAAAGTTACAGCTATTTCTATGAAGTTGTACAAAAACGCTTTCTTTCGCCAAGACAGTGCGTTTCTCACTGTTACATGCATTTGAATGGGGATCTCGACCGAAACAAAGTATAGGTTTTCATTATGTGAATAACTTGGAAATCTTAGCTCAAACAGCTGCAAAACCTGTTTTCCCAGCACGGGAACCTTGAGTTCTATAAGATAAAGCCATAAACATGTGTATCCGAGTCTTCTATCAAAAGTTACAGCTATTTCTATGAAGTTGTACAAAAACGCTTTCTTTCGCCAAGACAGTGCGTTTCTCACTGTTACATGCATTTGAATGGGGAACTCGACCGAAACAAAGTATAGGTTTTCATTATGTGAATAACTTGGAAATCTTAGCTCAAACAGCTGCAAAACCTGTTTTCCCAGCACGGGAACCTTGAGTTCTATAAGATAAAGCCATAAACATGTGTATCCGAGTCTTCTATCAAAAGTTACAGCTATTTCTATGACGTTGTACAAAAACGCTTTCTTTCGCCAAGACAGTGCGTTTCTCACTGTTACATGCATTTGAATGGGGAACTCGACCGAAACAAAGTATAGGTTTTCATTATGTGAATAACTTGGAAATCTTAGCTCAAACAGCTGCAAAACCTGTTTTCCCAGCACGGGAACCTTGAGTTCTATAAGATAAAGCCATAAACATGTGTATCCGAGTCTTCTATCAAAAGTTACAGCTATTTCTATGAAGTTGTACAAAAACGCTTTCTTTCGCCAAGACAGTGCGTTTCTCACTGTTACATGCATTTGAATGGGGAACTCGACCGAAACAAAGTATAGGTTTTCATTATGTGAATAACTTGGAAATCTTAGCTCAAACAGCTGCAAAACCTGTTTTCCCAGCACGGGAACCTTGAGTTCTATAAGATAAAGCCATAAACATGTGTATCCGAGTCTTCTATCAAAAGTTACAGCTATTTCTATGAAGTTGTACAAAAACGCTTTCTTTCGCCAAGACAGTGCGTTTCTCACTGTTACATGCATTTGAATGGGGAACTCGACCGAAACAAAGTATAGGTTTTCATTATGTGAATAACTTGGAAATCTTATAAGATAAAGCCATAAACATGTGTATCCGAGTCTTCTATCAAAAGTTACAGCTATTTCTATGAAGTTGTACAAAAACGCTTTCTTTCGCCAAGACAGTGCGTTTCTCACTGTTACATGCATTTGAATGGGGAACTCGACCGAAACAAAGTATAGGTTTTCATTATGTGAATAACTTGGAAATCGTAGCTCAAACAGCTGCAAAACCTGTTTTCCCAGCACGGGAACCTTGAGTTCTATAAGATAAAGCCATAAACATGTGTATCCGAGTCTTCTATCAACAGTTACAGCTATTTCTATGAAGTTGTACAAAAACGCTTTCTTTCGCCAAGACAGTGCGTTTCTCACTGTTACATGCATTTGAATGGGGATCTCGACCGAAACAAAGTATAGGTTTTCATTATGTGAATAACTTGGAAATCTTAGCTCAAACAGCTGCAAAACCTGTTTTCCCAGCACGGGAACCTTGAGTTCTATAAGATAAAGCCATAAACATGTTTGTCTGAGTCTTCTTTCAAAAGTTACAGCTATTTCTATGAAGTTGTACAAAAACGCTTTCTTTCGCCAAGACAGTGCGTTTCTCACTGTTACATGCATTTGAATGGGGAACTCGACCGAAACAAAGTATAGGTTTTCATTATGTGAATAACTTGGAAATCTTAGCTCAAACAGCTGCAAAACCTGTTTTCCCAGCACGGGAACCTTGAGTTCTATAAGATAAAGCCATAAACATGTGTATCCGAGTCTTCTATCAAAAGTTACAGCTATTTCTATGAAGTTGTACAAAAACGCTTTCTTTCGCCAAGACAGTGCGTTTCTCACTGTTACATGCATTTGAATGGGGATCTCGACCGAAACAAAGTATAGGTTTTCATTATGTGAATAACTTGGAAATCTTAGCTCAAACAGCTGCAAAACCTGTTTTCCCAGCACGGGAACCTTGAGTTCTATAAGATAAAGCCATAAACATGTGTATCCGAGTCTTCTATCAAAAGTTACAGCTATTTCTATGAAGTTGTACAAAAACGCTTTCTTTCGCCAAGACAGTGCGTTTCTCACTGTTACATGCATTTGAATGGGGAACTCGACCGAAACAAAGTATAGGTTTTCATTATGTGAATAACTTGGAAATCTTAGCTCAAACAGCTGCAAAACCTGTTTTCCCAGCACGGGAACCTTGAGTTCTATAAGATAAAGCCATAAACATGTGTATCCGAGTCTTCTATCAAAAGTTACAGCTATTTCTATGAAGTTGTACAAAAACGCTTTCTTTCGCCAAGACAGTGCGTTTCTCACTGTTACATGCATTTGAATGGGGAACTCGACCGAAACAAAGTATAGGTTTTCATTATGTGAATAACTTGGAAATCTTAGCTCAAACAGCTGCAAAACCTGTTTTCCCAGCACGGGAACCTTGAGTTCTATAAGATAAAGCCATAAACATGTGTATCCGAGTCTTCTATCAAAAGTTACAGCTATTTCTATGAAGTTGTACAAAAACGCTTTCTTTCGCCAAGACAGTGCGTTTCTCACTGTTACATGCATTTGAATGGGGAACTCGACCGAAACAAAGTATAAGTTTTCATTATGTGAATAACTTGGAAATCTTAGCTCAAACAGCTGCAAAACCTGTTTTCCCAGCACGGGAACCTTGAGTTCTATAAGATAAAGCCATAAACATGTGTATCCGAGTCTTCTATCAAAAGTTACAGCTATTTCTATGAAGTTGTACAAAAACGCTTTCTTTCGCCAAGACAGTGCGTTTCTCACTGTTACATGCATTTGAATGGGGAACTCGACCGAAACAAAGTATAGGTTTTCATTATGTGAATAACTTGGAAATCTTATAAGATAAAGCCATAAACATGTGTATCCGAGTCTTCTATCAAAAGTTACAGCTATTTCTATGAAGTTGTACAAAAACGCTTTCTTTCGCCAAGACAGTGCGTTTCTCACTGTTACATGCATTTGAATGGGGAACTCGACCGAAACAAAGTATAGGTTTTCATTATGTGAATAACTTGGAAATCTTAGCTCAAACAGCTGCAAAACCTGTTTTCCCAGCACGGGAACCTTGAGTTCTATAAGATAAAGCCATAAACATGTGTATCCGAGTCTTCTATCAAAAGTTACAGCTATTTCTATGACGTTGTACAAAAACGCTTTCTTTCGCCAAGACAGTGCGTTTCTCACTGTTACATGCATTTGAATGGGGAACTCGACCGAAACAAAGTATAGGTTTTCATTATGTGAATAACTTGGAAATCTTAGCTCAAACAGCTGCAAAACCTGTTTTCCCAGCACGGGAACCTTGAGTTCTATAAGATAAAGCCATAAACATGTGTATCCGAGTCTTCTATCAAAAGTTACAGCTATTTCTATGAAGTTGTACAAAAACGCTTTCTTTCGCCAAGACAGTGCGTTTCTCACTGTTACATGCATTTGAATGGGGAACTCGACCGAAACAAAGTATAGGTTTTCATTATGTGAATAACTTGGAAATCTTAGCTCAAACAGCTGCAAAACCTGTTTTCCCAGCACGGGAACCTTGAGTTCTATAAGATAAAGCCATAAACATGTGTATCCGAGTCTTCTATCAAAAGTTACAGCTATTTCTATGAAGTTGTACAAAAACGCTTTCTTTCGCCAAGACAGTGCGTTTCTCACTGTTACATGCATTTGAATGGGGAACTCGACCGAAACAAAGTATAAGTTTTCATTATGTGAATAACTTGGAAATCTTAGCTCAAACAGCTGCAAAACCTGTTTTCCCAGCACGGGAACCTTGAGTTCTATAAGATAAAGCCATAAACATGTGTATCCGAGTCTTCTATCAAAAGTTACAGCTATTTCTATGAAGTTGTACAAAAACGCTTTCTTTCGCCAAGACAGTGCGTTTCTCACTGTTACATGCATTTGAATGGGGAACTCGACCGAAACAAAGTATAGGTTTTCATTATGTGAATAACTTGGAAATCTTAGCTCAAACAGCTGCAAAACCTGTTTTCCCAGCACGGGAACCTTGAGTTCTATAAGATAAAGCCATAAACATGTGTATCCGAGTCTTCTATCAAAAGTTACAGCTATTTCTATGAAGTTGTACAAAAACGCTTTCTTTCGCCAAGACAGTGCGTTTCTCACTGTTACATGCATTTGAATGGGGAACTCGACCGAAACAAAGTATAGGTTTTCATTATGTGAATAACTTGGAAATCGTAGCTCAAACAGCTGCAAAACCTGTTTTCCCAGCACGGGAACCTTGAGTTCTATAAGATAAAGCCATAAACATGTGTATCCGAGTCTTCTATCAACAGTTACAGCTATTTCTATGAAGTTGTACAAAAACGCTTTCTTTCGCCAAGACAGTGCGTTTCTCACTGTTACATGCATTTGAATGGGGATCTCGACCGAAACAAAGTATAGGTTTTCATTATGTGAATAACTTGGAAATCTTAGCTCAAACAGCTGCAAAACCTGTTTTCCCAGCACGGGAACCTTGAGTTCTATAAGATAAAGCCATAAACATGTTTGTCTGAGTCTTCTTTCAAAAGTTACAGCTATTTCTATGAAGTTGTACAAAAACGCTTTCTTTCGCCAAGACAGTGCGTTTCTCACTGTTACATGCATTTGAATGGGGAACTCGACCGAAACAAAGTATAGGTTTTCATTATGTGAATAACTTGGAAATCTTAGCTCAAACAGCTGCAAAACCTGTTTTCCCAGCACGGGAACCTTGAGTTCTATAAGATAAAGCCATAAACATGTGTATCCGAGTCTTCTATCAAAAGTTACAGCTATTTCTATGAAGTTGTACAAAAACGCTTTCTTTCGCCAAGACAGTGCGTTTCTCACTGTTACATGCATTTGAATGGGGATCTCGACCGAAACAAAGTATAGGTTTTCATTATGTGAATAACTTGGAAATCTTAGCTCAAACAGCTGCAAAACCTGTTTTCCCAGCACGGGAACCTTGAGTTCTATAAGATAAAGCCATAAACATGTGTATCCGAGTCTTCTATCAAAAGTTACAGCTATTTCTATGAAGTTGTACAAAAACGCTTTCTTTCGCCAAGACAGTGCGTTTCTCACTGTTACATGCATTTGAATGGGGAACTCGACCGAAACAAAGTATAGGTTTTCATTATGTGAATAACTTGGAAATCTTAGCTCAAACAGCTGCAAAACCTGTTTTCCCAGCACGGGAACCTTGAGTTCTATAAGATAAAGCCATAAACATGTGTATCCGAGTCTTCTATCAAAAGTTACAGCTATTTCTATGAAGTTGTACAAAAACGCTTTCTTTCGCCAAGACAGTGCGTTTCTCACTGTTACATGCATTTGAATGGGGAACTCGACCGAAACAAAGTATAGGTTTTCATTATGTGAATAACTTGGAAATCTTAGCTCAAACAGCTGCAAAACCTGTTTTCCCAGCACGGGAACCTTGAGTTCTATAAGATAAAGCCATAAACATGTGTATCCGAGTCTTCTATCAAAAGTTACAGCTATTTCTATGAAGTTGTACAAAAACGCTTTCTTTCGCCAAGACAGTGCGTTTCTCACTGTTACATGCATTTGAATGGGGAACTCGACCGAAACAAAGTATAAGTTTTCATTATGTGAATAACTTGGAAATCTTAGCTCAAACAGCTGCAAAACCTGTTTTCCCAGCACGGGAACCTTGAGTTCTATAAGATAAAGCCATAAACATGTGTATCCGAGTCTTCTATCAAAAGTTACAGCTATTTCTATGAAGTTGTACAAAAACGCTTTCTTTCGCCAAGACAGTGCGTTTCTCACTGTTACATGCATTTGAATGGGGAACTCGACCGAAACAAAGTATAGGTTTTCATTATGTGAATAACTTGGAAATCTTATAAGATAAAGCCATAAACATGTGTATCCGAGTCTTCTATCAAAAGTTACAGCTATTTCTATGAAGTTGTACAAAAACGCTTTCTTTCGCCAAGACAGTGCGTTTCTCACTGTTACATGCATTTGAATGGGGAACTCGACCGAAACAAAGTATAGGTTTTCATTATGTGAATAACTTGGAAATCTTAGCTCAAACAGCTGCAAAACCTGTTTTCCCAGCACGGGAACCTTGAGTTCTATAAGATAAAGCCATAAACATGTGTATCCGAGTCTTCTATCAAAAGTTACAGCTATTTCTATGAAGTTGTACAAAAACGCTTTCTTTCGCCAAGACAGTGCGTTTCTCACTGTTACATGCATTTGAATGGGGAACTCGACCGAAACAAAGTATAGGTTTTCATTATGTGAATAACTTGGAAATCTTAGCTCAAACAGCTGCAAAACCTGTTTTCCCAGCACGGGAACCTTGAGTTGTATAAGATAAAGCCATAAACATGTGTATCCGAGTCTTCTATCAAAAGTTACAGCTATTTCTATGAAGTTGTACAAAAACGCTTTCTTTCGCCAAGACAGTGCGTTTCTCACTGTTACATGCATTTGAATGGGGAACTCGACCGAAACAAAGTATAGGTTTTCATTATGTGAATAACTTGGAAATCGTAGCTCAAACAGCTGCAAAACCTGTTTTCCCAGCACGGGAACCTTGAGTTCTATAAGATAAAGCCATAAACATGTGTATCCGAGTCTTCTATCAACAGTTACAGCTATTTCTATGAAGTTGTACAAAAACGCTTTCTTTCGCCAAGACAGTGCGTTTCTCACTGTTACATGCATTTGAATGGGGATCTCGACCGAAACAAAGTATAGGTTTTCATTATGTGAATAACTTGGAAATCTTAGCTCAAACAGCTGCAAAACCTGTTTTCCCAGCACGGGAACCTTGAGTTCTATAAGATAAAGCCATAAACATGTTTGTCTGAGTCTTCTTTCAAAAGTTACAGCTATTTCTATGAAGTTGTACAAAAACGCTTTCTTTCGCCAAGACAGTGCGTTTCTCACTGTTACATGCATTTGAATGGGGAACTCGACCGAAACAAAGTATAGGTTTTCATTATGTGAATAACTTGGAAATCTTAGCTCAAACAGCTGCAAAACCTGTTTTCCCAGCACGGGAACCTTGAGTTCTATAAGATAAAGCCATAAACATGTGTATCCGAGTCTTCTATCAAAAGTTACAGCTATTTCTATGAAGTTGTACAAAAACGCTTTCTTTCGCCAAGACAGTGCGTTTCTCACTGTTACATGCATTTGAATGGGGATCTCGACCGAAACAAAGTATAGGTTTTCATTATGTGAATAACTTGGAAATCTTAGCTCAAACAGCTGCAAAACCTGTTTTCCCAGCACGGGAACCTTGAGTTCTATAAGATAAAGCCATAAACATGTGTATCCGAGTCTTCTATCAAAAGTTACAGCTATTTCTATGAAGTTGTACAAAAACGCTTTCTTTCGCCAAGACAGTGCGTTTCTCACTGTTACATGCATTTGAATGGGGAACTCGACCGAAACAAAGTATAGGTTTTCATTATGTGAATAACTTGGAAATCTTAGCTCAAACAGCTGCAAAACCTGTTTTCCCAGCACGGGAACCTTGAGTTCTATAAGATAAAGCCATAAACATGTGTATCCGAGTCTTCTATCAAAAGTTACAGCTATTTCTATGAAGTTGTACAAAAACGCTTTCTTTCGCCAAGACAGTGCGTTTCTCACTGTTACATGCATTTGAATGGGGAACTCGACCGAAACAAAGTATAGGTTTTCATTATGTGAATAACTTGGAAATCTTAGCTCAAACAGCTGCAAAACCTGTTTTCCCAGCACGGGAACCTTGAGTTCTATAAGATAAAGCCATAAACATGTGTATCCGAGTCTTCTATCAAAAGTTACAGCTATTTCTATGAAGTTGTACAAAAACGCTTTCTTTCGCCAAGACAGTGCGTTTCTCACTGTTACATGCATTTGAATGGGGAACTCGACCGAAACAAAGTATAAGTTTTCATTATGTGAATAACTTGGAAATCTTAGCTCAAACAGCTGCAAAACCTGTTTTCCCAGCACGGGAACCTTGAGTTCTATAAGATAAAGCCATAAACATGTGTATCCGAGTCTTCTATCAAAAGTTACAGCTATTTCTATGAAGTTGTACAAAAACGCTTTCTTTCGCCAAGACAGTGCGTTTCTCACTGTTACATGCATTTGAATGGGGAACTCGACCGAAACAAAGTATAGGTTTTCATTATGTGAATAACTTGGAAATCTTATAAGATAAAGCCATAAACATGTGTATCCGAGTCTTCTATCAAAAGTTACAGCTATTTCTATGAAGTTGTACAAAAACGCTTTCTTTCGCCAAGACAGTGCGTTTCTCACTGTTACATGCATTTGAATGGGGAACTCGACCGAAACAAAGTATAGGTTTTCATTATGTGAATAACTTGGAAATCTTAGCTCAAACAGCTGCAAAACCTGTTTTCCCAGCACGGGAACCTTGAGTTCTATAAGATAAAGCCATAAACATGTGTATCCGAGTCTTCTATCAAAAGTTACAGCTATTTCTATGACGTTGTACAAAAACGCTTTCTTTCGCCAAGACAGTGCGTTTCTCACTGTTACATGCATTTGAATGGGGAACTCGACCGAAACAAAGTATAGGTTTTCATTATGTGAATAACTTGGAAATCTTAGCTCAAACAGCTGCAAAACCTGTTTTCCCAGCACGGGAACCTTGAGTTCTATAAGATAAAGCCATAAACATGTGTATCCGAGTCTTCTATCAAAAGTTACAGCTATTTCTATGAAGTTGTACAAAAACGCTTTCTTTCGCCAAGACAGTGCGTTTCTCACTGTTACATGCATTTGAATGGGGAACTCGACCGAAACAAAGTATAGGTTTTCATTATGTGAATAACTTGGAAATCTTAGCTCAAACAGCTGCAAAACCTGTTTTCCCAGCACGGGAACCTTGAGTTCTATAAGATAAAGCCATAAACATGTGTATCCGAGTCTTCTATCACAAGTTACAGCTATTTCTATGAAGTTGTACAAAAACGCTTTCTTTCGCCAAGACAGTGCGTTTCTCACTGTTACATGCATTTGAATGGGGAACTCGACCGAAACAAAGTATAGGTTTTCATTATGTGAATAACTTGGAAATCTTAGCTCAAACAGCTGCAAAACCTGTTTTCCCAGCACGGGAACCTTGAGTTCTATAAGATAAAGCCATAAACATGTGTATCCGAGTCTTCTATCAAAAGTTACAGCTATTTCTATGAAGTTGTACAAAAACGCTTTCTTTCGCCAAGACAGTGCGTTTCTCACTGTTACATGCATTTGAATGGGGAACTCGACCGAAACAAAGTATAGGTTTTCATTATGTGAATAACTTGGAAATCTTAGCTCAAACAGCTGCAAAACCTGTTTTCCCAGCACGGGAACCTTGAGTTCTATAAGATAAAGCCATAAACATGTGTATCCGAGTCTTCTATCAAAAGTTACAGCTATTTCTATGAAGTTGTACAAAAACGCTTTCTTTCGCCAAGACAGTGCGTTTCTCACTGTTACATGCATTTGAATGGGGAACTCGACCGAAACAAAGTATAGGTTTTCATTATGTGAATAACTTGGAAATCGTAGCTCAAACAGCTGCAAAACCTGTTTTCCCAGCACGGGAACCTTGAGTTGTATAAGATAAAGCCATAAACATGTGTATCCGAGTCTTCTATCAAAAGTTACAGCTATTTCTATGAAGTTGTACAAAAACGCTTTCTTTCGCCAAGACAGTGCGTTTCTCACTGTTACATGCATTTGAATGGGGAACTCGACCGAAACAAAGTATAGGTTTTCATTATGTGAATAACTTGGAAATCGTAGCTCAAACAGCTGCAAAACCTGTTTTCCCAGCACGGGAACCTTGAGTTCTATAAGATAAAGCCATAAACATGTGTATCCGAGTCTTCTATCAAAAGTTACAGCTATTTCTATGAAGTTGTACAAAAACGCTTTCTTTCGCCAAGACAGT
Source organism: Aulonocara sp. 'chitande type north' Nkhata Bay (assembly GCF_057382095.1). Taxonomy (NCBI): domain Eukaryota; kingdom Metazoa; phylum Chordata; class Actinopteri; order Cichliformes; family Cichlidae; genus Aulonocara; species Aulonocara sp. 'chitande type north' Nkhata Bay. The sequence goes on along the minus strand of NC_141362.1, from coordinate 77,126 downwards.
GCGTTTCTCACTGTTACATGCATTTGAATGGGGAACTCGACCGAAACAAAGTATAGGTTTTCATTATGTGAATAACTTGGAAATCGTAGCTCAAACAGCTGCAAAACCTGTTTTCCCAGCACGGGAACCTTGAGTTCTATAAGATAAAGCCATAAACATGTGTATCCGAGTCTTCTATCAAAAGTTACAGCTATTTCTATGAAGTTGTACAAAAACGCTTTCTTTCGCCAAGACAGTGCGTTTCTCACTGTTACATGCATTTGAATGGGGAACTCGACCGAAACAAAGTATAGGTTTTCATTATGTGAATAACTTGGAAATCTTATAAGATAAAGCCATAAACATGTGTATCCGAGTCTTCTATCAAAAGTTACAGCTATTTCTATGAAGTTGTACAAAAACGCTTTCTTTCGCCAAGACAGTGCGTTTCTCACTGTTACATGCATTTGAATGGGGAACTCGACCGAAACAAAGTATAGGTTTTCATTATGTGAATAACTTGGAAATCTTAGCTCAAACAGCTGCAAAACCTGTTTTCCCAGCACGGGAACCTTGAGTTCTATAAGATAAAGCCATAAACATGTGTATCCGAGTCTTCTATCAAAAGTTACAGCTATTTCTATGAAGTTGTACAAAAACGCTTTCTTTCGCCAAGACAGTGCGTTTCTCACTGTTACATGCATTTGAATGGGGAACTCGACCGAAACAAAGTATAGGTTTTCATTATGTGAATAACTTGGAAATCGTAGCTCAAACAGCTGCAAAACCTGTTTTCCCAGCACGGGAACCTTGAGTTCTATAAGATAAAGCCATAAACATGTGTATCCGAGTCTTCTATCAAAAGTTACAGCTATTTCTATGAAGTTGTACAAAAACGCTTTCTTTCGCCAAGACAGTGCGTTTCTCACTGTTACATGCATTTGAATGGGGAACTCGACCGAAACAAAGTATAGGTTTTCATTATGTGAATAACTTGGAAATCTTAGCTCAAACAGCTGCAAAACCTGTTTTCCCAGCACGGGAACCTTGAGTTCTATAAGATAAAGCCATAAACATGTGTATCCGAGTCTTCTATCAAAAGTTACAGCTATTTCTATGAAGTTGTACAAAAACGCTTTCTTTCGCCAAGACAGTGCGTTTCTCACTGTTACATGCATTTGAATGGGGAACTCGACCGAAACAAAGTATAGGTTTTCATTATGTGAATAACTTGGAAATCGTAGCTCAAACAGCTGCAAAACCTGTTTTCCCAGCACGGGAACCTTGAGTTCTATAAGATAAAGCCATAAACATGTGTATCCGAGTCTTCTATCAAAAGTTACAGCTATTTCTATGAAGTTGTACAAAAACGCTTTCTTTCGCCAAGACAGTGCGTTTCTCACTGTTACATGCATTTGAATGGGGAACTCGACCGAAACAAAGTATAGGTTTTCATTATGTGAATAACTTGGAAATCGTAGCTCAAACAGCTGCAAAACCTGTTTTCCCAGCACGGGAACCTTGAGTTCTATAAGATAAAGCCATAAACATGTGTATCCGAGTCTTCTATCAAAAGTTACAGCTATTTCTATGAAGTTGTACAAAAACGCTTTCTTTCGCCAAGACAGTGCGTTTCTCACTGTTACATGCATTTGAATGGGGAACTCGACCGAAACAAAGTATAGGTTTTCATTATGTGAATAACTTGGAAATCGTAGCTCAAACAGCTGCAAAACCTGTTTTCCCAGCACGGGAACCTTGAGTTCTATAAGATAAAGCCATAAACATGTGTATCCGAGTCTTCTATCAAAAGTTACAGCTATTTCTATGAAGTTGTACAAAAACGCTTTCTTTCGCCAAGACAGTGCGTTTCTCACTGTTACATGCATTTGAATGGGGAACTCGACCGAAACAAAGTATAGGTTTTCATTATGTGAATAACTTGGAAATCTTAGCTCAAACAGCTGCAAAACCTGTTTTCCCAGCACGGAAACCTTGAGTTCTATAAGATAAAGCCATAAACATGTGTATCCGAGTCTTCTATCAAAAGTTACAGCTATTTCTATGAAGTTGTACAAAAACGCTTTCTTTCGCCAAGACAGTGCATTTCTCACTGTTACATGCATTTGAATGGGGAACTCGACCGAAACAAAGTATAGGTTTTCATTATGTGAATAACTTGGAAATCTTAGCTCAAACAGCTGCAAAACCTGTTTTCCCAGCACGGAAACCTTGAGTTCTATAAGATAAAGCCATAAACATGTGTATCCGAGTCTTCTATCAAAAGTTACAGCTATTTCTATGAAGTTGTACAAAAACGCTTTCTTTCGCCAAGACAGTGCATTTCTCACTGTTACATGCATTTGAATGGGGAACTCGACCGAAACAAAGTATAGGTTTTCATTATGTGAATAACTTGGAAATCTTAGCTCAAACAGCTGCAAAACCTGTTTTCCCAGCACGGGAACCTTGAGTTCTATAAGATAAAGCCATAAACATGTGTATCCGAGTCTTCTATCAAAAGTTACAGCTATTTCTATGAAGTTGTACAAAAACGCTTTCTTTCGCCAAGACAGTGCGTTTCTCACTGTTACATGCATTTGAATGGGGAACTCGACCGAAACAAAGTATAGGTTTTCATTATGTGAATAACTTGGAAATCTTAGCTCAAACAGCTGCAAAACCTGTTTTCCCAGCACGGAAACCTTGAGTTCTATAAGATAAAGCCATAAACATGTGTATCCGAGTCTTCTATCAACAGTTACAGCTATTTCTATGAAGTTGTACAAAAACGCTTTCTTTCGCCAAGACAGTGCGTTTCTCACTGTTACATGCATTTGAATGGGGATCTCGACCGAAACAAAGTATAGGTTTTCATTATGTGAATAACTTGGAAATCGTAGCTCAAACAGCTGCAAAACCTGTTTTCCCAGCACGGGAACCTTGAGTTCTATAAGAGAAAGCCATAAACATGTGTATCCGAGTCTTCTATCAAAAGTTACAGCTATTTCTATGAAGTTGTACAAAAACGCTTTCTTTCGCCAAGACAGTGCATTTCTCACTGTTACATGCATTTGAATGGGGAACTCGACCGAAACAAAGTATAGGTTTTCATTATGTGAATAACTTGGAAATCTTAGCTCAAACAGCTGCAAAACCTGTTTTCCCAGCACGGGAACCTTGAGTTCTATAAGATAAAGCCATAAACATGTGTATCCGAGTCTTCTATCAAAAGTTACAGCTATTTCTATGAAGTTGTACAAAAACGCTTTCTTTCGCCAAGACAGTGCATTTCTCACTGTTACATGCATTTGAATGGGGAACTCGACCGAAACAAAGTATAGGTTTTCATTATGTGAATAACTTGGAAATCTTAGCTCAAACAGCTGCAAAACCTGTTTTCCCAGCACGGGAACCTTGAGTTCTATAAGATAAAGCCATAAACATGTGTATCCGAGTCTTCTATCAAAAGTTACAGCTATTTCTATGAAGTTGTACAAAAACGCTTTCTTTCGCCAAGACAGTGCGTTTATCACTGTTACATGCATTTGAATGGGGAACTCGACCGAAACAAAGTATAGGTTTTCATTATGTGAATAACTTGGAAATCTTAGCTCAAACAGCTGCAAAACCTGTTTTCCCAGCACGGAAACCTTGAGTTCTATAAGATAAAGCCATAAACATGTGTATCCGAGTCTTCTATCAACAGTTACAGCTATTTCTATGAAGTTGTACAAAAACGCTTTCTTTCGCCAAGACAGTGCGTTTCTCACTGTTACATGCATTTGAATGGGGATCTCGACCGAAACAAAGTATAGGTTTTCATTATGTGAATAACTTGGAAATCGTAGCTCAAACAGCTGCAAAACCTGTTTTCCCAGCACGGGAACCTTGAGTTCTATAAGATAAAGCCATAAACATGTTTGTCTGAGTCTTCTTTCAAAAGTTACAGCTATTTCTATGAAGTTGTACAAAAACGCTTTCTTTCGCCAAGACAGTGCGTTTCTCACTGTTACATGCATTTGAATGGGGATCTCGACCGAAACAAAGTATAGGTTTTCATTATGTGAATAACTTGGAAATCTTAGCTCAAACAGCTGCAAAACCTGTTTTCCCAGCACGGGAACCTTGAGTTCTATAAGATAAAGCCATAAACATGTGTATCCGAGTCTTCTATCAAAAGTTACAGCTATTTCTATGAAGTTGTACAAAAACGCTTTCTTTCGCCAAGACAGTGCGTTTCTCACTGTTACATGCATTTGAATGGGGAACTCGACCGAAACAAAGTATAGGTTTTCATTATGTGAATAACTTGGAAATCTTAGCTCAAACAGCTGCAAAACCTGTTTTCCCAGCACGGGAACCTTGAGTTCTATAAGATAAAGCCATAAACATGTGTATCCGAGTCTTCTATCAAAAGTTACAGCTATTTCTATGAAGTTGTACAAAAACGCTTTCTTTCGCCAAGACAGTGCGTTTCTCACTGTTACATGCATTTGAATGGGGAACTCGACCGAAACAAAGTATAAGTTTTCATTATGTGAATAACTTGGAAATCTTAGCTCAAACAGCTGCAAAACCTGTTTTCCCAGCACGGGAACCTTGAGTTCTATAAGATAAAGCCATAAACATGTGTATCCGAGTCTTCTATCAAAAGTTACAGCTATTTCTATGAAGTTGTACAAAAACGCTTTCTTTCGCCAAGACAGTGCGTTTCTCACTGTTACATGCATTTGAATGGGGAACTCGACCGAAACAAAGTATAGGTTTTCATTATGTGAATAACTTGGAAATCTTATAAGATAAAGCCATAAACATGTGTATCCGAGTCTTCTATCAAAAGTTACAGCTATTTCTATGAAGTTGTACAAAAACGCTTTCTTTCGCCAAGACAGTGCGTTTCTCACTGTTACATGCATTTGAATGGGGAACTCGACCGAAACAAAGTATAGGTTTTCATTATGTGAATAACTTGGAAATCTTAGCTCAAACAGCTGCAAAACCTGTTTTCCCAGCACGGGAACCTTGAGTTCTATAAGATAAAGCCATAAACATGTGTATCCGAGTCTTCTATCAAAAGTTACAGCTATTTCTATGAAGTTGTACAAAAACGCTTTCTTTCGCCAAGACAGTGCGTTTCTCACTGTTACATGCATTTGAATGGGGAACTCGACCGAAACAAAGTATAAGTTTTCATTATGTGAATAACTTGGAAATCTTAGCTCAAACAGCTGCAAAACCTGTTTTCCCAGCACGGGAACCTTGAGTTCTATAAGATAAAGCCATAAACATGTGTATCCGAGTCTTCTATCAAAAGTTACAGCTATTTCTATGAAGTTGTACAAAAACGCTTTCTTTCGCCAAGACAGTGCGTTTCTCACTGTTACATGCATTTGAATGGGGAACTCGACCGAAACAAAGTATAGGTTTTCATTATGTGAATAACTTGGAAATCTTATAAGATAAAGCCATAAACATGTGTATCCGAGTCTTCTATCAAAAGTTACAGCTATTTCTATGAAGTTGTACAAAAACGCTTTCTTTCGCCAAGACAGTGCGTTTCTCACTGTTACATGCATTTGAATGGGGAACTCGACCGAAACAAAGTATAGGTTTTCATTATGTGAATAACTTGGAAATCTTAGCTCAAACAGCTGCAAAACCTGTTTTCCCAGCACGGGAACCTTGAGTTCTATAAGATAAAGCCATAAACATGTGTATCCGAGTCTTCTATCAAAAGTTACAGCTATTTCTATGAAGTTGTACAAAAACGCTTTCTTTCGCCAAGACAGTGCGTTTCTCACTGTTACATGCATTTGAATGGGGAACTCGACCGAAACAAAGTATAGGTTTTCATTATGTGAATAACTTGGAAATCGTAGCTCAAACAGCTGCAAAACCTGTTTTCCCAGCACGGGAACCTTGAGTTCTATAAGATAAAGCCATAAACATGTGTATCCGAGTCTTCTATCAAAAGTTACAGCTATTTCTATGAAGTTGTACAAAAACGCTTTCTTTCGCCAATACAGTGCGTTTCTCACTGTTACATGCATTTGAATGGGGAACTCGACCGAAACAAAGTATAGGTTTTCATTATGTGAATAACTTGGAAATCTTAGCTCAAACAGCTGCAAAACCTGTTTTCCCAGCACGGGAACCTTGAGTTCTATAAGATAAAGCCATAAACATGTGTATCCGAGTCTTCTATCAAAAGTTACAGCTATTTCTATGAAGTTGTACAAAAACGCTTTCTTTCGCCAAGACAGTGCGTTTCTCACTGTTACATGCATTTGAATGGGGAACTCGACCGAAACAAAGTATAGGTTTTCATTATGTGAATAACTTGGAAATCGTAGCTCAAACAGCTGCAAAACCTGTTTTCCCAGCACGGGAACCTTGAGTTCTATAAGATAAAGCCATAAACATGTGTATCCGAGTCTTCTATCAAAAGTTACAGCTATTTCTATGAAGTTGTACAAAAACGCTTTCTTTCGCCAAGACAGTGCGTTTCTCACTGTTACATGCATTTGAATGGGGAACTCGACCGAAACAAAGTATAGGTTTTCATTATGTGAATAACTTGGAAATCTTAGCTCAAACAGCTGCAAAACCTGTTTTCCCAGCACGGGAACCTTGAGTTCTATAAGATAAAGCCATAAACATGTGTATCCGAGTCTTCTATCAAAAGTTACAGCTATTTCTATGAAGTTGTACAAAAACGCTTTCTTTCGCCAAGACAGTGCGTTTCTCACTGTTACATGCATTTGAATGGGGAACTCGACCGAAACAAAGTATAGGTTTTCATTATGTGAATAACTTGGAAATCGTAGCTCAAACAGCTGCAAAACCTGTTTTCCCAGCACGGGAACCTTGAGTTCTATAAGATAAAGCCATAAACATGTGTATCCGAGTCTTCTATCAAAAGTTACAGCTATTTCTATGAAGTTGTACAAAAACGCTTTCTTTCGCCAAGACAGTGCGTTTCTCACTGTTACATGCATTTGAATGGGGAACTCGACCGAAACAAAGTATAGGTTTTCATTATGTGAATAACTTGGAAATCTTAGCTCAAACAGCTGCAAAACCTGTTTTCCCAGCACGGGAACCTTGAGTTCTATAAGATAAAGCCATAAACATGTGTATCCGAGTCTTCTATCAAAAGTTACAGCTATTTCTATGAAGTTGTACAAAAACGCTTTCTTTCGCCAAGACAGTGCGTTTCTCACTGTTACATGCATTTGAATGGGGATCTCGACCGAAACAAAGTATAGGTTATCATTATGTGAATAACTTGGAAATCTTAGCTCAAACAGCTGCAAAACCTGTTTTCCCAGCACGGGAACCTTGAGTTCTATAAGATAAAGCCATAAACATGTGTATCCGAGTCTTCTATCAAAAGTTACAGCTATTTCTATGAAGTTGTACAAAAACGCTTTCTTTCGCCAAGACAGTGCGTTTCTCACTGTTACATGCATTTGAATGGGGAACTCGACCGAAACAAAGTATAGGTTTTCATTATGTGAATAACTTGGAAATCTTAGCTCAAACAGCTGCAAAACCTGTTTTCCCAGCACGGGAACCTTGAGTTCTATAAGATAAAGCCATAAACATGTGTATCCGAGTCTTCTATCAAAAGTTACAGCTATTTCTATGAAGTTGTACAAAAACGCTTTCTTTCGCCAAGACAGTGCGTTTCTCACTGTTACATGCATTTGAATGGGGAACTCGACCGAAACAAAGTATAGGTTTTCATTATGTGAATAACTTGGAAATCGTAGCTCAAACAGCTGCAAAACCTGTTTTCCCAGCACGGGAACCTTGAGTTCTATAAGATAAAGCCATAAACATGTGTATCCGAGTCTTCTATCAAAAGTTACAGCTATTTCTATGAAGTTGTACAAAAACGCTTTCTTTCGCCAAGACAGTGCGTTTCTCACTGTTACATGCATTTGAATGGGGAACTCGACCGAAACAAAGTATAGGTTTTCATTATGTGAATAACTTGGAAATCTTAGCTCAAACAGCTGCAAAACCTGTTTTCCCAGCACGGGAACCTTGAGTTCTATAAGATAAAGCCATAAACATGTGTATCCGAGTCTTCTATCAAAAGTTACAGCTATTTCTATGAAGTTGTACAAAAACGCTTTCTTTCGCCAAGACAGTGCGTTTCTCACTGTTACATGCATTTGAATGGGGATCTCGACCGAAACAAAGTATAGGTTATCATTATGTGAATAACTTGGAAATCTTAGCTCAAACAGCTGCAAAACCTGTTTTCCCAGCACGGGAACATTGAGTTCTATAAGATAAAGCCATAAACATGTTTGTCTGAGTCTTCTTTCAAAAGTTACAGCTATTTCTATGAAGTTGTACAAAAACGCTTTCTTTCGCCAAGACAGTGCGTTTCTCACTGTTACATGCATTTGAATGGGGATCTCGACCGAAACAAAGTATAGGTTATCATTATGTGAATAACTTGGAAATCTTAGCTCAAACAGCTGCAAAACCTGTTTTCCCAGCACGGGAACATTGAGTTCTATAAGATAAAGCCATAAACATGTTTGTCTGAGTCTTCTTTCAAAAGTTACAGCTATTTCTATGAAGTTGTACAAAAACGCTTTCTTTCGCCAAGACAGTGCGTTTCTCACTGTTACATGCATTTGAATGGGGATCTCGACCGAAACAAAGTATAGGGTTTCATTATGTGAATAACTTGGAAATCTTAGCTCAAACAGCTGCAAAACCTGTTTTCCCAGCACGGGAACCTTGAGTTCTATAAGATAAAGCCATAAACATGTTTGTCTGAGTCTTCTTTCAAAAGTTACAGCTATTTCTATGAAGTTGTACAAAAAACGCTTTCTTTCGCCAAGACAGTGCGTTTCTCACTGTTACATGCATTTGAATGGGGAACTCGACCGAAACAAAGTATAGGTTATCATTATGTGAATAACTTGGAAATCTTAGCTCAAACAGCTGCAAAACCTGTTTTCCCAGCACGGGAACATTGAGTTCTATAAGATAAAGCCATAAACATGTTTGTCTGAGTCTTCTTTCAAAAGTTACAGCTATTTCTATGAAGTTGTACAAAAACGCTTTCTTTCGCCAAGACAGTGCGTTTCTCACTGTTACATGCATTTGAATGGGGAACTCGACCGAAACAAAGTATAGGTTTTCATTATGTGAATAACTTGGAAATCTTAGCTCAAACAGCTGCAAAACCTGTTTTCCCAGCACGGGAACCTTGAGTTCTATAAGATAAAGCCATAAACATGTTTGTCTGAGTCTTCTTTCAAAAGTTACAGCTATTTCTATGAAGTTGTACAAAAACGCTTTCTTTCGCCAAGACAGTGCGTTTCTCACTGTTACATGCATTTGAATGGGGAACTCGACCGAAACAAAGTATAGGTTTTCATTATGTGAATAACTTGGAAATCTTAGCTCAAACAGCTGCAAAACCTGTTTTCCCAGCACGGGAACCTTGAGTTCTATAAGATAAAGCCATAAACATGTGTATCCGAGTCTTCTATCAAAAGTTACAGCTATTTCTATGAAGTTGTACAAAAACGCTTTCTTTCGCCAAGACAGTGCGTTTCTCACTGTTACATGCATTTGAATGGGGAACTCGACCGAAACAAAGTATAGGTTTTCATTATGTGAATAACTTGGAAATCTTAGCTCAAACAGCTGCAAAACCTGTTTTCCCAGCACGGGAACCTTGAGTTCTATAAGATAAAGCCATAAACATGTTTGTCTGAGTCTTCTTTCAAAAGTTACAGCTATTTCTATGAAGTTGTACAAAAACGCTTTCTTTCGCCAAGACAGTGCGTTTCTCACTGTTACATGCATTTGAATGGGGAACTCGACCGAAACAAAGTATAGGTTTTCATTATGTGAATAACTTGGAAATCTTAGCTCAAACAGCTGCAAAACCTGTTTTCCCAGCACGGGAACCTTGAGTTCTATAAGATAAAGCCATAAACATGTGTATCCGAGTCTTCTATCAAAAGTTACAGCTATTTCTATGAAGTTGTACAAAAACGCTTTCTTTCGCCAAGACAGTGCGTTTCTCACTGTTACATGCATTTGAATGGGGAACTCGACCGAAACAAAGTATAGGTTTTCATTATGTGAATAACTTGGAAATCGTAGCTCAAACAGCTGCAAAACCTGTTTTCCCAGCACGGGAACCTTGAGTTCTATAAGATAAAGCCATAAACATGTGTATCCGAGTCTTCTATCAAAAGTTACAGCTATTTCTATGAAGTTGTACAAAAACGCTTTCTTTCGCCAAGACAGTGCGTTTCTCACTGTTACATGCATTTGAATGGGGAACTCGACCGAAACAAAGTATAGGTTTTCATTATGTGAATAACTTGGAAATCTTAGCTCAAACAGCTGCAAAACCTGTTTTCCCAGCACGGGAACCTTGAGTTCTATAAGATAAAGCCATAAACATGTGTATCCGAGTCTTCTATCAAAAGTTACAGCTATTTCTATGAAGTTGTACAAAAACGCTTTCTTTCGCCAAGACAGTGCGTTTCTCACTGTTACATGCATTTGAATGGGGAACTCGACCGAAACAAAGTATAGGTTTTCATTATGTGAATAACTTGGAAATCTTAGCTCAAACAGCTGCAAAACCTGTTTTCCCAGCACGGGAACCTTGAGTTCTATAAGATAAAGCCAGAAACATGTTTGTCTGAGTCTTCTTTCAAAAGTTACAGCTATTTCTATGAAGTTGTACAAAAACGCTTTCTTTCGCCAAGACAGTGCGTTTCTCACTGTTACATGCATTTGAATGGGGATCTCGACCGAAACAAAGTATAGGTTTTCATTATGTGAATAACTTGGAAATCTTAGCTCAAACAGCTGCAAAACCTGTTTTCCCAGCACGGGAACCTTGAGTTCTATAAGATAAAGCCATAAACATGTGTATCCGAGTCTTCTATCAAAAGTTACAGCTATTTCTATGAAGTTGTACAAAAACGCTTTCTTTCGCCAAGACAGTGCGTTTCTCACTGTTACATGCATTTGAATGGGGATCTCGACCGAAACAAAGTATAGGTTTTCATTATGTGAATAACTTGGAAATCTTAGCTCAAACAGCTGCAAAACCTGTTTTCCCAGCACGGGAACCTTGAGTTCTATAAGATAAAGCCATAAACATGTGTATCCGAGTCTTCTATCAAAAGTTACAGCTATTTCTATGAAGTTGTACAAAAACGCTTTCTTTCGCCAAGACAGTGCGTTTCTCACTGTTACATGCATTTGAATGGGGAACTCGACCGAAACAAAGTATAGGTTTTCATTATGTGAATAACTTGGAAATCTTAGCTCAAACAGCTGCAAAACCTGTTTTCCCAGCACGGGAACCTTGAGTTCTATAAGATAAAGCCATAAACATGTGTATCTGAGTCTTCTTTCAAAAGTTACAGCTATTTCTATGAAGTTGTACAAAAACGCTTTCTTTCGCCAAGACAGTGCGTTTCTCACTGTTACATGCATTTGAATGGGGAACTCGACCGAAACAAAGTATAGGTTTTCACTATGTGAATAACTTGGAAATCTTAGCTCAAACAGCTGCAAAACCTGTTTTCCCAGCACGGGAACCTTGAGTTCTATAAGATAAAGCCATAAACATGTGTATCCGAGTCTTCTATCAAAAGTTACAGCTATTTCTATGAAGTTGTACAAAAACGCTTTCTTTCGCCAAGACAGTGCGTTTCTCACTGTTACATGCATTTGAATGGGGATCTCGACCGAAACAAAGTATAGGTTTTCATTATGTGAATAACTTGGAAATCTTAGCTCAAACAGCTGCAAAACCTGTTTTCCCAGCACGGGAACCTTGAGTTCTATAAGATAAAGCCATAAACATGTTTGTCTGAGTCTTCTTTCAAAAGTTACAGCTATTTCTATGAAGTTGTACAAACAACGCTTTCTTTCGCCAAGACAGTGCGTTTCTCACTGTTACATGCATTTGAATGGGGAACTCGACCGAAACAAAGTATAGGTTATCATTATGTGAATAACTTGGAAATCTTAGCTCAAACAGCTGCAAAACCTGTTTTCCCAGCACGGGAACATTGAGTTCTATAAGATAAAGCCATAAACATGTTTGTCTGAGTCTTCTTTCAAAAGTTACAGCTATTTCTATGAAGTTGTACAAAAACGCTTTCTTTCGCCAAGACAGTGCGTTTCTCACTGTTACATGCATTTGAATGGGGAACTCGACCGAAACAAAGTATAGGTTTTCATTATGTGAATAACTTGGAAATCTTAGCTCAAACAGCTGCAAAACCTGTTTTCCCAGCACGGGAACCTTGAGTTCTATAAGATAAAGCCATAAACATGTGTATCCGAGTCTTCTATCAAAAGTTACAGCTATTTCTATGAAGTTGTACAAAAACGCTTTCTTTCGCCAAGACAGTGCGTTTCTCACTGTTACATGCATTTGAATGGGGATCTCGACCGAAACAAAGTATAGGTTTTCATTATGTGAATAACTTGGAAATCTTAGCTCAAACAGCTGCAAAACCTGTTTTCCCAGCACGGGAACCTTGAGTTCTATAAGATAAAGCCATAAACATGTTTGTCTGAGTCTTCTTTCAAAAGTTACAGCTATTTCTATGAAGTTGTACAAAAACGCTTTCTTTCGCCAAGACAGTGCGTTTCTCACTGTTACATGCATTTGAATGGGGAACTCGACCGAAACAAAGTATAGGTTTTCATTATGTGAATAACTTGGAAATCTTAGCTCAAACAGCTGCAAAACCTGTTTTCCCAGCACGGGAACCTTGAGTTCTATAAGATAAAGCCATAAACATGTTTGTCTGAGTCTTCTTTCAAAAGTTACAGCTATTTCTATGAAGTTGTACAAAAACGCTTTCTTTCGCCAAGACAGTGCGTTTCTCACTGTTACATGCATTTGAATGGGGAACTCGACCGAAACAAAGTATAGGTTTTCATTATGTGAATAACTTGGAAATCTTAGCTCAAACAGCTGCAAAACCTGTTTTCCCAGCACGGGAACCTTGAGTTCTATAAGATAAAGCCATAAACATGTGTATCCGAGTCTTCTATCAAAAGTTACAGCTATTTCTATGAAGTTGTACAAAAACGCTTTCTTTCGCCAAGACAGTGCGTTTCTCACTGTTACATGCATTTGAATGGGGAACTCGACCGAAACAAAGTATAGGTTTTCATTATGTGAATAACTTGGAAATCGTAGCTCAAACAGCTGCAAAACCTGTTTTCCCAGCACGGGAACCTTGAGTTCTATAAGATAAAGCCATAAACATGTGTATCCGAGTCTTCTATCAAAAGTTACAGCTATTTCTATGAAGTTGTACAAAAACGCTTTCTTTCGCCAAGACAGTGCGTTTCTCACTGTTACATGCATTTGAATGGGGAACTCGACCGAAACAAAGTATAGGTTTTCATTATGTGAATAACTTGGAAATCTTAGCTCAAACAGCTGCAAAACCTGTTTTCCCAGCACGGGAACCTTGAGTTCTATAAGATAAAGCCATAAACATGTGTATCCGAGTCTTCTATCAAAAGTTACAGCTATTTCTATGAAGTTGTACAAAAACGCTTTCTTTCGCCAAGACAGTGCGTTTCTCACTGTTACATGCATTTGAATGGGGATCTCGACCAAAACAAAGTATAGGTTATCATTATGTGAATAACTTGGAAATCTTAGCTCAAACAGCTGCAAAACCTGTTTTCCCAGCACGGGAACCTTGAGTTCTATAAGATAAAGCCATAAACATGTGTATCCGAGTCTTCTATCAAAAGTTACAGCTATTTCTATGAAGTTGTACAAAAACGCTTTCTTTCGCCAAGACAGTGCGTTTCTCACTGTTACATGCATTTGAATGGGGAACTCGACCGAAACAAAGTATAGGTTTTCATTATGTGAATAACTTGGAAATCTTAGCTCAAACAGCTGCAAAACCTGTTTTCCCAGCACGGGAACCTTGAGTTCTATAAGATAAAGCCATAAACATGTGTATCCGAGTCTTCTATCAAAAGTTACAGCTATTTCTATGAAGTTGTACAAAAACGCTTTCTTTCGCCAAGACAGTGCGTTTCTCACTGTTACATGCATTTGAATGGGGATCTCGACCGAAACAAAGTATAGGTTATCATTATGTGAATAACTTGGAAATCTTAGCTCAAACAGCTGCAAAACCTGTTTTCCCAGCACGGGAACATTGAGTTCTATAAGATAAAGCCATAAACATGTTTGTCTGAGTCTTCTTTCAAAAGTTACAGCTATTTCTATGAAGTTGTACAAAAACGCTTTCTTTCGCCAAGACAGTGCGTTTCTCACTGTTACATGCATTTGAATGGGGAACTCGACCGAAACAAAGTATAGGTTTTCATTATGTGAATAACTTGGAAATCTTAGCTCAAACAGCTGCAAAACCTGTTTTCCCAGCACGGGAACCTTGAGTTCTATAAGATAAAGCCATAAACATGTTTGTCTGAGTCTTCTTTCAAAAGTTACAGCTATTTCTATGAAGTTGTACAAAAAACGCTTTCTTTCGCCAAGACAGTGCGTTTCTCACTGTTACATGCATTTGAATGGGGAACTCGACCGAAACAAAGTATAGGTTATCATTATGTGAATAACTTGGAAATCTTAGCTCAAACAGCTGCAAAACCTGTTTTCCCAGCACGGGAACCTTGAGTTCTATAAGATAAAGCCATAAACATGTTTGTCTGAGTCTTCTTTCAAAAGTTACAGCTATTTCTATGAAGTTGTACAAAAAACGCTTTCTTTCGCCAAGACAGTGCGTTTCTCACTGTTACATGCATTTGAATGGGGAACTCGACCGAAACAAAGTATAGGTTTTCATTATGTGAATAACTTGGAAATCTTAGCTCAAACAGCTGCAAAACCTGTTTTCCCAGCACGGGAACATTGAGTTCTATAAGATAAAGCCATAAACATGTTTGTCTGAGTCTTCTTTCAAAAGTTACAGCTATTTCTATGAAGTTGTACAAAAACGCTTTCTTTCGCCAAGACAGTGCGTTTCTCACTGTTACATGCATTTGAATGGGGAACTCGACCGAAACAAAGTATAGGTTTTCATTATGTGAATAACTTGGAAATCTTAGCTCAAACAGCTGCAAAACCTGTTTTCCCAGCACGGGAACCTTGAGTTCTATAAGATAAAGCCATAAACATGTTTGTCTGAGTCTTCTTTCAAAAGTTACAGCTATTTCTATGAAGTTGTACAAAAAACGCTTTCTTTCGCCAAGACAGTGCGTTTCTCACTGTTACATGCATTTGAATGGGGAACTCGACCGAAACAAAGTATAGGTTTTCATTATGTGAATAACTTGGAAATCTTAGCTCAAACAGCTGCAAAACCTGTTTTCCCAGCACGGGAACCTTGAGTTCTATAAGATAAAGCCATAAACATGTGTATCCGAGTCTTCTATCAAAAGTTACAGCTATTTCTATGAAGTTGTACAAAAACGCTTTCTTTCGCCAAGACAGTGCGTTTCTCACTGTTACATGCATTTGAATGGGGAACTCGACCGAAACAAAGTATAGGTTTTCATTATGTGAATAACTTGGAAATCTTAGCTCAAACAGCTGCAAAACCTGTTTTCCCAGCACGGGAACCTTGAGTTCTATAAGATAAAGCCATAAACATGTGTATCCGAGTCTTCTATCAAAAGTTACAGCTATTTCTATGAAGTTGTACAAAAACGCTTTTTTCGCCAAGACAGTGCGTTTCTCACTGTTACATGCATTTGAATGGGGAACTCGACCGAAACAAAGTATAGGTTTTCATTATGTGAATAACTTGGAAATCGTAGCTCAAACAGCTGCAAAACCTGTTTTCCCAGCACGGGAACCTTGAGTTCTATAAGATAAAGCCATAAACATGTTTGTCTGAGTCTTCTTTCAAAAGTTACAGCTATTTCTATGAAGTTGTACAAAAAACGCTTTCTTTCGCCAAGACAGTGCGTTTCTCACTGTTACATGCATTTGAATGGGGAACTCGACCGAAACAAAGTATAGGTTTTCATTATGTGAATAACTTGGAAATCTTAGCTCAAACAGCTGCAAAACCTGTTTTCCCAGCACGGGAACCTTGAGTTCTATAAGATAAAGCCATAAACATGTGTATCCGAGTCTTCTATCAAAAGTTACAGCTATTTCTATGAAGTTGTACAAAAACGCTTTCTTTCGCCAAGACAGTGCGTTTCTCACTGTTACATGCATTTGAATGGGGAACTCGACCGAAACAAAGTATAGGTTTTCATTATGTGAATAACTTGGAAATCTTAGCTCAAACAGCTGCAAAACCTGTTTTCCCAGCACGGGAACCTTGAGTTCTATAAGATAAAGCCATAAACGTGTATCCGAGTCTTCTATCAAAAGTTACAGCTATTTCTATGAAGTTGTACAAAAACGCTTTCTTTCGCCAAGACAGTGCGTTTCTCACTGTTACATGCATTTGAATGGGGAACTCGACCGAAACAAAGTATAGGTTTTCATTATGTGAATAACTTGGAAATCGTAGCTCAAACAGCTGCAAAACCTGTTTTCCCAGCACGGGAACCTTGAGTTCTATAAGATAAAGCCATAAACATGTGTATCCGAGTCTTCTATCAAAAGTTACAGCTATTTCTATGAAGTTGTACAAAAACGCTTTCTTTCGCCAAGACAGTGCGTTTCTCACTGTTACATGCATTTGAATGGGGAACTCGACCGAAACAAAGTATAGGTTTTCATTATGTGAATAACTTGGAAATCTTAGCTCAAACAGCTGCAAAACCTGTTTTCCCAGCACGGGAACCTTGAGTTCTATAAGATAAAGCCATAAACATGTGTATCCGAGTCTTCTATCAAAAGTTACAGCTATTTCTATGAAGTTGTACAAAAACGCTTTCTTTCGCCAAGACAGTGCGTTTCTCACTGTTACATGCATTTGAATGGGGAACTCGACCGAAACAAAGTATAGGTTTTCATTATGTGAATAACTTGGAAATCTTAGCTCAAACAGCTGCAAAACCTGTTTTCCCAGCACGGGAACCTTGAGTTCTATAAGATAAAGCC
The DNA here is from genome assembly GCF_057382095.1 of Aulonocara sp. 'chitande type north' Nkhata Bay. Classification (NCBI taxonomy): domain Eukaryota; kingdom Metazoa; phylum Chordata; class Actinopteri; order Cichliformes; family Cichlidae; genus Aulonocara; species Aulonocara sp. 'chitande type north' Nkhata Bay. Next base: position 60,061 of record NC_141362.1, on the reverse strand, counting down.
ATAAACATGTGTATCCGAGTCTTCTATCAAAAGTTACAGCTATTTCTATGAAGTTGTACAAAAACGCTTTCTTTCGCCAAGACAGTGCGTTTCTCACTGTTACATGCATTTGAATGGGGAACTCGACCGAAACAAAGTATAGGTTTTCATTATGTGAATAACTTGGAAATCTTAGCTCAAACAGCTGCAAAACCTGTTTTCCCAGCACGGGAACCTTGAGTTCTATAAGATAAAGCCATAAACATGTTTGTCTGAGTCTTCTTTCAAAAGTTACAGCTATTTCTATGAAGTTGTACAAAAACGCTTTCTTTCGCCAAGACAGTGCGTTTCTCACTGTTACATGCATTTGAATGGGGAACTCGACCGAAACAAAGTATAGGTTTTCACTATGTGAATAACTTGGAAATCTTAGCTCAAACAGCTGCAAAACCTGTTTTCCCAGCACGGGAACCTTGAGTTCTATAAGATAAAGCCATAAACATGTGTATCCGAGTCTTCTATCAAAAGTTACAGCTATTTCTATGAAGTTGTACAAAAACGCTTTCTTTCGCCAAGACAGTGCGTTTCTCACTGTTACATGCATTTGAATGGGGATCTCGACCGAAACAAAGTATAGGTTTTCATTATGTGAATAACTTGGAAATCTTAGCTCAAACAGCTGCAAAACCTGTTTTCCCAGCACGGGAACCTTGAGTTCTATAAGATAAAGCCATAAGCATGTGTATCCGAGTCTTCTATCAAAAGTTACAGCTATTTCTATGAAGTTGTACAAAAACGCTTTCTTTCGCCAAGACAGTGCGTTTCTCACTGTTACATGCATTTGAATGGGGATCTCGACCGAAACAAAGTATAGGTTTTCATTATGTGAATAACTTGGAAATCTTAGCTCAAACAGCTGCAAAACCTGTTTTCCCAGCACGGGAACCTTGAGTTCTATAAGATAAAGCCATAAACATGTTTGTCTGAGTCTTCTATCAAAAGTTACAGCTATTTATATGAAGTTGTACAAAAACGCTTTCTTTCGCCAAGACAGTGCGTTTCTCACTGTTACATGCATTTGAATGGGGAACTCGACCGAAACAAAGTATAGGTTTTCATTATGTGAATAACTTGGAAATCTTAGCTCAAACAGCTGCAAAACCTGTTTTCCCAGCACGGGAACCTTGAGTTCTATAAGATAAAGCCATAAACATGTGTATCCGAGTCTTCTATCAAAAGTTACAGCTATTTCTATGAAGTTGTACAAAAACGCTTTCTTTCGCCAAGACAGTGCGTTTCTCACTGTTACATGCATTTGAATGGGGAACTCGACCGAAACAAAGTATAGGTTTTCATTATGTGAATAACTTGGAAATCTTAGCTCAAACAGCTGCAAAACCTGTTTTCCCAGCACGGGAACCTTGAGTTCTATAAGATAAAGCCATAAACATGTGTATCCGAGTCTTCTATCAAAAGTTACAGCTATTTCTATGAAGTTGTACAAAAACGCTTTCTTTCGCCAAGACAGTGCGTTTCTCACTGTTACATGCATTTGAATGGGGAACTCGACCGAAACAAAGTATAGGTTTTCATTATGTGAATAACTTGGAAATCTTAGCTCAAACAGCTGCAAAACCTGTTTTCCCAGCACGGGAACCTTGAGTTCTATAAGATAAAGCCATAAACATGTGTATCCGAGTCTTCTATCAAAAGTTACAGCTATTTCTATGAAGTTGTACAAAAACGCTTTCTTTCGCCAAGACAGTGCGTTTCTCACTGTTACATGCATTTGAATGGGGAACTCGACCGAAACAAAGTATAGGTTTTCATTATGTGAATAACTTGGAAATCTTAGCTCAAACAGCTGCAAAACCTGTTTTCCCAGCACGGGAACCTTGAGTTCTATAAGATAAAGCCATAAACATGTGTATCCGAGTCTTCTATCAAAAGTTACAGCTATTTCTATGAAGTTGTACAAAAACGCTTTCTTTCGCCAAGACAGTGCGTTTCTCACTGTTACATGCATTTGAATGGGGAACTCGACCGAAACAAAGTATAGGTTTTCATTATGTGAATAACTTGGAAATCTTAGCTCAAACAGCTGCAAAACCTGTTTTCCCAGCACGGGAACCTTGAGTTCTATAAGATAAAGCCATAAACATGTGTATCCGAGTCTTCTATCAAAAGTTACAGCTATTTCTATGAAGTTGTACAAAAACGCTTTCTTTCGCCAAGACAGTGCGTTTCTCACTGTTACATGCATTTGAATGGGGAACTCGACCGAAACAAAGTATAGGTTTTCATTATGTGAATAACTTGGAAATCTTAGCTCAAACAGCTGCAAAACCTGTTTTCCCAGCACGGGAACCTTGAGTTCTATAAGATAAAGCCATAAACATGTGTATCCGAGTCTTCTATCAAAAGTTACAGCTATTTCTATGAAGTTGTACAAAAACGCTTTCTTTCGCCAAGACAGTGCGTTTCTCACTGTTACATGCATTTGAATGGGGATCTCGACCGAAACAAAGTATAGGTTTTCATTATGTGAATAACTTGGAAATCTTAGCTCAAACAGCTGCAAAACCTGTTTTCCCAGCACGGGAACCTTGAGTTCTATAAGATAAAGCCATAAGCATGTGTATCCGAGTCTTCTATCAAAAGTTACAGCTATTTCTATGAAGTTGTACAAAAACGCTTTCTTTCGCCAAGACAGTGCGTTTCTCACTGTTACATGCATTTGAATGGGGAACTCGACCGAAACAAAGTATAGGTTTTCATTATGTGAATAACGTGGAAATCTTAGCTCAAACAGCTGCAAAACCTGTTTTCCCAGCACGGAGACCTTGAGTTCTATAAGATAAAGCCATAAACATGTGTATCCGAGTCTTCTATCAAAAGTTACAGCTATTTATATGAAGTTGTACAAAAACGCTTTCTTTCGCCAAGACAGTGCGTTTCTCACTGTTACATGCATTTGAATGGGGAACTCGACCGAAACAAAGTATAGGTTTTCATTATGTGAATAACTTGGAAATCTTAGCTCAAACAGCTGCAAAACCTGTTTTCCCAGCACGGGAACCTTGAGTTCTATAAGATAAAGCCATAAACATGTGTATCCGAGTCTTCTATCAAAAGTTACAACTATTTCTATGAAGTTGTACAAAAACGCTTTCTTTCGCCAAGACAGTGCGTTTCTCACTGTTACATGCATTTGAATGGGGAACTCGACCGAAACAAAGTATAGGTTTTCATTATGTGAATAACTTGGAAATCTTAGCTCAAACAGCTGCAAAACCTGTTTTCCCAGCACGGAAACCTTGAGTTCTATAAGATAAAGCCATAAACATGTGTATCCGAGTCTTCTATCAAAAGTTACAGCTATTTCTATGAAGTTGTACAAAAACGCTTTCTTTCGCCAAGACAGTGCATTTCTCACTGTTACATGCATTTGAATGGGGAACTCGACCGAAACAAAGTATAGGTTTTCATTATGTGAATAACTTGGAAATCTTAGCTCAAACAGCTGCAAAACCTGTTTTCCCAGCACGGGAACCTTGAGTTCTATAAGATAAAGCCATAAACATGTGTATCCGAGTCTTCTATCAAAAGTTACAGCTATTTCTATGAAGTTGTACAAAAACGCTTTCTTTCGCCAAGACAGTGCGTTTATCACTGTTACATGCATTTGAATGGGGAACTCGACCGAAACAAAGTATAGGTTTTCATTATGTGAATAACTTGGAAATCTTAGCTCAAACAGCTGCAAAACCTGTTTTCCCAGCACGGGAACCTTGAGTTCTATAAGATAAAGCCATAAACATGTGTATCCGAGTCTTCTATCAAAAGTTACAGCTATTTCTATGAAGTTGTACAAAAACGCTTTCTTTCGCCAAGACAGTGCGTTTCTCACTGTTACATGCATTTGAATGGGGAACTCGACCGAAACAAAGTATAGGTTTTCATTATGTGAATAACTTGGAAATCTTAGCTCAAACAGCTGCAAAACCTGTTTTCCCAGCACGGGAACCTTGAGTTCTATAAGATAAAGCCATAAACATGTTTGTCTGAGTCTTCTTTCAAAAGTTACAGCTATTTCTATGAAGTTGTACAAAAACGCTTTCTTTCGCCAAGACAGTGCGTTTCTCACTGTTACATGCATTTGAATGGGGAACTCGACCGAAACAAAGTATAGGTTTTCACTATGTGAATAACTTGGAAATCTTAGCTCAAACAGCTGCAAAACCTGTTTTCCCAGCACGGGAACCTTGAGTTCTATAAGATAAAGCCATAAACATGTGTATCCGAGTCTTCTATCAAAAGTTACAGCTATTTCTATGAAGTTGTACAAAAACGCTTTCTTTCGCCAAGACAGTGCGTTTCTCACTGTTACATGCATTTGAATGGGGATCTCGACCGAAACAAAGTATAGGTTTTCATTATGTGAATAACTTGGAAATCTTAGCTCAAACAGCTGCAAAACCTGTTTTCCCAGCACGGGAACCTTGAGTTCTATAAGATAAAGCCATAAGCATGTGTATCCGAGTCTTCTATCAAAAGTTACAGCTATTTCTATGAAGTTGTACAAAAACGCTTTCTTTCGCCAAGACAGTGCGTTTCTCACTGTTACATGCATTTGAATGGGGATCTCGACCGAAACAAAGTATAGGTTTTCATTATGTGAATAACTTGGAAATCTTAGCTCAAACAGCTGCAAAACCTGTTTTCCCAGCACGGGAACCTTGAGTTCTATAAGATAAAGCCATAAACATGTTTGTCTGAGTCTTCTATCAAAAGTTACAGCTATTTATATGAAGTTGTACAAAAACGCTTTCTTTCGCCAAGACAGTGCGTTTCTCACTGTTACATGCATTTGAATGGGGAACTCGACCGAAACAAAGTATAGGTTTTCATTATGTGAATAACTTGGAAATCTTAGCTCAAACAGCTGCAAAACCTGTTTTCCCAGCACGGGAACCTTGAGTTCTATAAGATAAAGCCATAAACATGTGTATCCGAGTCTTCTATCAAAAGTTACAGCTATTTCTATGAAGTTGTACAAAAACGCTTTCTTTCGCCAAGACAGTGCGTTTCTCACTGTTACATGCATTTGAATGGGGAACTCGACCGAAACAAAGTATAGGTTTTCATTATGTGAATAACTTGGAAATCTTAGCTCAAACAGCTGCAAAACCTGTTTTCCCAGCACGGGAACCTTGAGTTCTATAAGATAAAGCCATAAACATGTGTATCCGAGTCTTCTATCAAAAGTTACAGCTATTTATATGAAGTTGTACAAAAACGCTTTCTTTCGCCAAGACAGTGCGTTTCTCACTGTTACATGCATTTGAATGGGGAACTCGACCGAAACAAAGTATAGGTTTTCATTATGTGAATAACTTGGAAATCTTAGCTCAAACAGCTGCAAAACCTGTTTTCCCAGCACGGGAACCTTGAGTTCTATAAGATAAAGCCATAAACATGTGTATCCGAGTCTTCTATCAAAAGTTACAGCTATTTCTATGAAGTTGTACAAAAACGCTTTCTTTCGCCAAGACAGTGCGTTTCTCACTGTTACATGCATTTGAATGGGGAACTCGACCGAAACAAAGTATAGGTTTTCATTATGTGAATAACTTGGAAATCTTAGCTCAAACAGCTGCAAAACCTGTTTTCCCAGCACGGGAACCTTGAGTTCTATAAGATAAAGCCATAAACATGTGTATCCGAGTCTTCTATCAAAAGTTACAGCTATTTCTATGAAGTTGTACAAAAACGCTTTCTTTCGCCAAGACAGTGCGTTTCTCACTGTTACATGCATTTGAATGGGGAACTCGACCGAAACAAAGTATAGGTTTTCATTATGTGAATAACTTGGAAATCTTAGCTCAAACAGCTGCAAAACCTGTTTTCCCAGCACGGGAACCTTGAGTTCTATAAGATAAAGCCATAAACATGTGTATCCGAGTCTTCTATCAAAAGTTACAGCTATTTCTATGAAGTTGTACAAAAACGCTTTCTTTCGCCAAGACAGTGCGTTTCTCACTGTTACATGCATTTGAATGGGGAACTCGACCGAAACAAAGTATAGGTTTTCATTATGTGAATAACTTGGAAATCTTAGCTCAAACAGCTGCAAAACCTGTTTTCCCAGCACGGGAACCTTGAGTTCTATAAGATAAAGCCATAAACATGTGTATCCGAGTCTTCTATCAAAAGTTACAGCTATTTCTATGAAGTTGTACAAAAACGCTTTCTTTCGCCAAGACAGTGCGTTTCTCACTGTTACATGCATTTGAATGGGGATCTCGACCGAAACAAAGTATAGGTTTTCATTATGTGAATAACTTGGAAATCTTAGCTCAAACAGCTGCAAAACCTGTTTTCCCAGCACGGGAACCTTGAGTTCTATAAGATAAAGCCATAAGCATGTGTATCCGAGTCTTCTATCAAAAGTTACAGCTATTTCTATGAAGTTGTACAAAAACGCTTTCTTTCGCCAAGACAGTGCGTTTCTCACTGTTACATGCATTTGAATGGGGAACTCGACCGAAACAAAGTATAGGTTTTCATTATGTGAATAACGTGGAAATCTTAGCTCAAACAGCTGCAAAACCTGTTTTCCCAGCACGGAGACCTTGAGTTCTATAAGATAAAGCCATAAACATGTGTATCCGAGTCTTCTATCAAAAGTTACAGCTATTTATATGAAGTTGTACAAAAACGCTTTCTTTCGCCAAGACAGTGCGTTTCTCACTGTTACATGCATTTGAATGGGGAACTCGACCGAAACAAAGTATAGGTTTTCATTATGTGAATAACTTGGAAATCTTAGCTCAAACAGCTGCAAAACCTGTTTTCCCAGCACGGGAACCTTGAGTTCTATAAGATAAAGCCATAAACATGTGTATCCGAGTCTTCTATCAAAAGTTACAGCTATTTCTATGAAGTTGTACAAAAACGCTTTCTTTCGCCAAGACAGTGCGTTTCTCACTGTTACATGCATTTGAATGGGGAACTCGACCGAAACAAAGTATAGGTTTTCATTATGTGAATAACTTGGAAATCTTAGCTCAAACAGCTGCAAAACCTGTTTTCCCAGCACGGAAACCTTGAGTTCTATAAGATAAAGCCATAAACATGTGTATCCGAGTCTTCTATCAAAAGTTACAGCTATTTCTATGAAGTTGTACAAAAACGCTTTCTTTCGCCAAGACAGTGCATTTCTCACTGTTACATGCATTTGAATGGGGAACTCGACCGAAACAAAGTATAGGTTTTCATTATGTGAATAACTTGGAAATCTTAGCTCAAACAGCTGCAAAACCTGTTTTCCCAGCACGGGAACCTTGAGTTCTATAAGATAAAGCCATAAACATGTGTATCCGAGTCTTCTATCAAAAGTTACAGCTATTTCTATGAAGTTGTACAAAAACGCTTTCTTTCGCCAAGACAGTGCGTTTATCACTGTTACATGCATTTGAATGGGGAACTCGACCGAAACAAAGTATAGGTTTTCATTATGTGAATAACTTGGAAATCTTAGCTCAAACAGCTGCAAAACCTGTTTTCCCAGCACGGAAACCTTGAGTTCTATAAGATAAAGCCATAAACATGTGTATCCGAGTCTTCTATCAACAGTTACAGCTATTTCTATGAAGTTGTACAAAAACGCTTTCTTTCGCCAAGACAGTGCGTTTCTCACTGTTACATGCATTTGAATGGGGATCTCGACCGAAACAAAGTATAGGTTTTCATTATGTGAATAACTTGGAAATCGTAGCTCAAACAGCTGCAAAACCTGTTTTCCCAGCACGGGAACCTTGAGTTCTATAAGATAAAGCCATAAACATGTGTATCCGAGTCTTCTATCAAAAGTTACAGCTATTTCTATGAAGTTGTACAAAAACGCTTTCTTTCGCCAAGACAGTGCATTTCTCACTGTTACATGCATTTGAATGGGGAACTCGACCGAAACAAAGTATAGGTTTTCATTATGTGAATAACTTGGAAATCTTAGCTCAAACAGCTGCAAAACCTGTTTTCCCAGCACGGGAACCTTGAGTTCTATAAGATAAAGCCATAAACATGTGTATCCGAGTCTTCTATCAAAAGTTACAGCTATTTCTATGAAGTTGTACAAAAACGCTTTCTTTCGCCAAGACAGTGCGTTTCTCACTGTTACATGCATTTGAATGGGGATCTCGACCGAAACAAAGTATAGGTTTTCATTATGTGAATAACTTGGAAATCTTAGCTCAAACAGCTGCAAAACCTGTTTTCCCAGCACGGGAACCTTGAGTTCTATAAGATAAAGCCATAAACATGTTTGTCTGAGTCTTCTTTCAAAAGTTACAGCTATTTCTATGAAGTTGTACAAAAACGCTTTCTTTCGCCAAGACAGTGCGTTTCTCACTGTTACATGCATTTGAATGGGGAACTCGACCGAAACAAAGTATAGGTTTTCATTATGTGAATAACTTGGAAATCTTATAAGATAAAGCCATAAACATGTGTATCCGAGTCTTCTATCAAAAGTTACAGCTATTTCTATGAAGTTGTACAAAAACGCTTTCTTTCGCCAAGACAGTGCGTTTCTCACTGTTACATGCATTTGAATGGGGAACTCGACCGAAACAAAGTATAGGTTTTCATTATGTGAATAACTTGGAAATCTTATAAGATAAAGCCATAAACATGTGTATCCGAGTCTTCTATCAAAAGTTACAGCTATTTCTATGAAGTTGTACAAAAACGCTTTCTTTCGCCAAGACAGTGCGTTTCTCACTGTTACATGCATTTGAATGGGGAACTCGACCGAAACAAAGTATAGGTTTTCATTATGTGAATAACTTGGAAATCTTAGCTCAAACAGCTGCAAAACCTGTTTTCCCAGCACGGGAACCTTGAGTTCTATAAGATAAAGCCATAAACATGTTTGTCTGAGTCTTCTTTCAAAAGTTACAGCTATTTCTATGAAGTTGTACAAAAAACGCTTTCTTTCGCCAAGACAGTGCGTTTCTCACTGTTACATGCATTTGAATGGGGAACTCGACCGAAACAAAGTATAGGTTTTCATTATGTGAATAACTTGGAAATCTTATAAGATAAAGCCATAAACATGTGTATCCGAGTCTTCTATCAAAAGTTACAGCTATTTCTATGAAGTTGTACAAAAACGCTTTCTTTCGCCAAGACAGTGCGTTTCTCACTGTTACATGCATTTGAATGGGGAACTCGACCGAAACAAAGTATAAGTTTTCATTATGTGAATAACTTGGAAATCTTAGCTCAAACAGCTGCAAAACCTGTTTTCCCAGCACGGGAACCTTGAGTTCTATAAGATAAAGCCATAAACATGTGTATCCGAGTCTTCTATCAAAAGTTACAGCTATTTCTATGAAGTTGTACAAAAACGCTTTCTTTCGCCAAGACAGTGCGTTTCTCACTGTTACATGCATTTGAATGGGGAACTCGACCGAAACAAAGTATAGGTTTTCATTATGTGAATAACTTGGAAATCTTAGCTCAAACAGCTGCAAAACCTGTTTTCCCAGCACGGGAACCTTGAGTTCTATAAGATAAAGCCATAAACATGTGTATCCGAGTCTTCTATCAAAAGTTACAGCTATTTCTATGAAGTTGTACAAAAACGCTTTCTTTCGCCAAGACAGTGCGTTTCTCACTGTTACATGCATTTGAATGGGGAACTCGACCGAAACAAAGTATAGGTTTTCATTATGTGAATAACTTGGAAATCTTAGCTCAAACAGCTGCAAAACCTGTTTTCCCAGCACGGGAACCTTGAGTTCTATAAGATAAAGCCATAAACATGTGTATCCGAGTCTTCTATCAAAAGTTACAGCTATTTCTATGAAGTTGTACAAAAACGCTTTCTTTCGCCAAGACAGTGCGTTTCTCACTGTTACATGCATTTGAATGGGGAACTCGACCGAAACAAAGTATAGGTTTTCATTATGTGAATAACTTGGAAATCTTAGCTCAAACAGCTGCAAAACCTGTTTTCCCAGCACGGGAACCTTGAGTTCTATAAGATAAAGCCATAAACATGTGTATCCGAGTCTTCTATCAAAAGTTACAGCTATTTCTATGAAGTTGTACAAAAACGCTTTCTTTCGCCAAGACAGTGCGATTCTCACTGTTACATGCATTTGAATGGGGAACTCGACCGAAACAAAGTATAGGTTTTCATTATGTGAATAACTTGGAAATCGTAGCTCAAACAGCTGCAAAACCTGTTTTCCCAGCACGGGAACCTTGAGTTCTATAAGATAAAGCCATAAACATGTTTGTCTGAGTCTTCTTTCAAAAGTTACAGCTATTTCTATGAAGTTGTACAAAAAACGCTTTCTTTCGCCAAGACAGTGCGTTTCTCACTGTTACATGCATTTGAATGGGGAACTCGACCGAAACAAAGTATAGGTTTTCATTATGTGAATAACTTGGAAATCTTAGCTCAAACAGCTGCAAAACCTGTTTTCCCAGCACGGGAACCTTGAGTTCTATAAGATAAAGCCATAAACATGTGTATCCGAGTCTTCTATCAAAAGTTACAGCTATTTCTATGAAGTTGTACAAAAACGCTTTCTTTCGCCAAGACAGTGCGTTTCTCACTGTTACATGCATTTGAATGGGGAACTCGACCGAAACAAAGTATAGGTTTTCATTATGTGAATAACTTGGAAATCTTAGCTCAAACAGCTGCAAAACCTGTTTTCCCAGCACGGGAACCTTGAGTTCTATAAGATAAAGCCATAAACATGTGTATCCGAGTCTTCTATCAAAAGTTACAGCTATTTCTATGAAGTTGTACAAAAACGCTTTCTTTCGCCAAGACAGTGCGTTTCTCACTGTTACATGCATTTGAATGGGGAACTCGACCGAAACAAAGTATAGGTTTTCATTATGTGAATAACTTGGAAATCGTAGCTCAAACAGCTGCAAAACCTGTTTTCCCAGCACGGGAACCTTGAGTTCTATAAGATAAAGCCATAAACATGTGTATCCGAGTCTTCTATCAAAAGTTACAGCTATTTCTATGAAGTTGTACAAAAACGCTTTCTTTCGCCAAGACAGTGCGTTTCTCACTGTTACATGCATTTGAATGGGGAACTCGACCGAAACAAAGTATAGGTTTTCATTATGTGAATAACTTGGAAATCTTAGCTCAAACAGCTGCAAAACCTGTTTTCCCAGCACGGGAACCTTGAGTTCTATAAGATAAAGCCATAAACATGTGTATCCGAGTCTTCTATCAAAAGTTACAGCTATTTCTATGAAGTTGTACAAAAACGCTTTCTTTCGCCAAGACAGTGCGTTTCTCACTGTTACATGCATTTGAATGGGGAACTCGACCGAAACAAAGTATAGGTTTTCATTATGTGAATAACTTGGAAATCTTAGCTCAAACAGCTGCAAAACCTGTTTTCCCAGCACGGGAACCTTGAGTTCTATAAGATAAAGCCATAAACATGTGTATCCGAGTCTTCTATCAAAAGTTACAGCTATTTCTATGAAGTTGTACAAAAACGCTTTCTTTCGCCAAGACAGTGCGTTTCTCACTGTTACATGCATTTGAATGGGGAACTCGACCGAAACAAAGTATAGGTTTTCATTATGTGAATAACTTGGAAATCGTAGCTCAAACAGCTGCAAAACCTGTTTTCCCAGCACGGGAACCTTGAGTTCTATAAGATAAAGCCATAAACATGTTTGTCTGAGTCTTCTTTCAAAAGTTACAGCTATTTCTATGAAGTTGTACAAAAACGCTTTCTTTCGCCAAGACAGTGCGTTTCTCACTGTTACATGCATTTGAATGGGGAACTCGACCGAAACAAAGTATAGGTTTTCACTATGTGAATAACTTGGAAATCTTAGCTCAAACAGCTGCAAAACCTGTTTTCCCAGCACGGGAACCTTGAGTTCTATAAGATAAAGCCATAAACATGTGTATCCGAGTCTTCTATCAAAAGTTACAGCTATTTCTATGAAGTTGTACAAAAACGCTTTCTTTCGCCAAGACAGTGCGTTTCTCACTGTTACATGCATTTGAATGGGGATCTCGACCGAAACAAAGTATAGGTTTTCATTATGTGAATAACTTGGAAATCTTAGCTCAAACAGCTGCAAAACCTGTTTTCCCAGCACGGGAACCTTGAGTTCTATAAGATAAAGCCATAAGCATGTGTATCCGAGTCTTCTATCAAAAGTTACAGCTATTTCTATGAAGTTGTACAAAAACGCTTTCTTTCGCCAAGACAGTGCGTTTCTCACTGTTACATGCATTTGAATGGGGATCTCGACCGAAACAAAGTATAGGTTTTCATTATGTGAATAACTTGGAAATCTTAGCTCAAACAGCTGCAAAACCTGTTTTCCCAGCACGGGAACCTTGAGTTCTATAAGATAAAGCCATAAACATGTTTGTCTGAGTCTTCTATCAAAAGTTACAGCTATTTATATGAAGTTGTACAAAAACGCTTTCTTTCGCCAAGACAGTGCGTTTCTCACTGTTACATGCATTTGAATGGGGAACTCGACCGAAACAAAGTATAGGTTTTCATTATGTGAATAACTTGGAAATCTTAGCTCAAACAGCTGCAAAACCTGTTTTCCCAGCACGGGAACCTTGAGTTCTATAAGATAAAGCCATAAACATGTGTATCCGAGTCTTCTATCAAAAGTTACAGCTATTTCTATGAAGTTGTACAAAAACGCTTTCTTTCGCCAAGACAGTGCGTTTCTCACTGTTACATGCATTTGAATGGGGAACTCGACCGAAACAAAGTATAGGTTTTCATTATGTGAATAACTTGGAAATCTTAGCTCAAACAGCTGCAAAACCTGTTTTCCCAGCACGGGAACCTTGAGTTCTATAAGATAAAGCCATAAACATGTGTATCCGAGTCTTCTATCAAAAGTTACAGCTATTTATATGAAGTTGTACAAAAACGCTTTCTTTCGCCAAGACAGTGCGTTTCTCACTGTTACATGCATTTGAATGGGGAACTCGACCGAAACAAAGTATAGGTTTTCATTATGTGAATAACTTGGAAATCTTAGCTCAAACAGCTGCAAAACCTGTTTTCCCAGCACGGGAACCTTGAGTTCTATAAGATAAAGCCATAAACATGTGTATCCGAGTCTTCTATCAAAAGTTACAGCTATTTCTATGAAGTTGTACAAAAACGCTTTCTTTCGCCAAGACAGTGCGTTTCTCACTGTTACATGCATTTGAATGGGGAACTCGACCGAAACAAAGTATAGGTTTTCATTATGTGAATAACTTGGAAATCTTAGCTCAAACAGCTGCAAAACCTGTTTTCCCAGCACGGGAACCTTGAGTTCTATAAGATAAAGCCATAAACATGTGTATCCGAGTCTTCTATCAAAAGTTACAGCTATTTCTATGAAGTTGTACAAAAACGCTTTCTTTCGCCAAGACAGTGCGTTTCTCACTGTTACATGCATTTGAATGGGGAACTCGACCGAAACAAAGTATAGGTTTTCATTATGTGAATAACTTGGAAATCTTAGCTCAAACAGCTGCAAAACCTGTTTTCCCAGCACGGGAACCTTGAGTTCTATAAGATAAAGCCATAAACATGTGTATCCGAGTCTTCTATCAAAAGTTACAGCTATTTCTATGAAGTTGTACAAAAACGCTTTCTTTCGCCAAGACAGTGCGTTTCTCACTGTTACATGCATTTGAATGGGGAACTCGACCGAAACAAAGTATAGGTTTTCATTATGTGAATAACTTGGAAATCTTAGCTCAAACAGCTGCAAAACCTGTTTTCCCAGCACGGGAACCTTGAGTTCTATAAGATAAAGCCATAAACATGTGTATCCGAGTCTTCTATCAAAAGTTACAGCTATTTCTATGAAGTTGTACAAAAACGCTTTCTTTCGCCAAGACAGTGCGTTTCTCACTGTTACATGCATTTGAATGGGGAACTCGACCGAAACAAAGTATAGGTTTTCATTATGTGAATAACTTGGAAATCTTAGCTCAAACAGCTGCAAAACCTGTTTTCCCAGCACGGGAACCTTGAGTTCTATAAGATAAAGCCATAAACATGTGTATCCGAGTCTTCTATCAAAAGTTACAGCTATTTCTATGAAGTTGTACAAAAACGCTTTCTTTCGCCAAGACAGTGCGTTTCTCACTGTTACATGCATTTGAATGGGGAACTCGACCGAAACAAAGTATAGGTTTTCATTATGTGAATAACTTGGAAATCTTAGCTCAAACAGCTGCAAAACCTGTTTTCCCAGCACGGGAACCTTGAGTTCTATAAGATAAAGCCATAAACATGTGTATCCGAGTCTTCTATCAAAAGTTACAGCTATTTCTATGAAGTTGTACAAAAACGCTTTCTTTCGCCAAGACAGTGCGTTTCTCACTGTTACATGCATTTGAATGGGGATCTCGACCGAAACAAAGTATAGGTTTTCATTATGTGAATAACTTGGAAATCTTAGCTCAAACAGCTGCAAAACCTGTTTTCCCAGCACGGGAACCTTGAGTTCTATAAGATAAAGCCATAAGCATGTGTATCCGAGTCTTCTATCAAAAGTTACAGCTATTTCTATGAAGTTGTACAAAAACGCTTTCTTTCGCCAAGACAGTGCGTTTCTCACTGTTACATGCATTTGAATGGGGAACTCGACCGAAACAAAGTATAGGTTTTCATTATGTGAGAAACGTGGAAATCTTAGCTCAAACAGCTGCAAAACCTGTTTTCCCAGCACGGAGACCTTGAGTTCTATAAGATAAAGCCATAAACATGTGTATCCGAGTCTTCTATCAAAAGTTACAGCTATTTATATGAAGTTGTACAAAAACGCTTTCTTTCGCCAAGACAGTGCGTTTCTCACTGTTACATGCATTTGAATGGGGAACTCGACCGAAACAAAGTATAGGTTTTCATTATGTGAATAACTTGGAAATCTTAGCTCAAACAGCTGCAAAACCTGTTTTCCCAGCACGGGAACCTTGAGTTCTATAAGATAAAGCCATAAACATGTGTATCCGAGTCTTCTATCAAAAGTTACAGCTATTTCTATGAAGTTGTACAAAAACGCTTTCTTTCGCCAAGACAGTGCGTTTCTCACTGTTACATGCATTTGAATGGGGAACTCGACCGAAACAAAGTATAGGTTTTCATTATGTGAATAACTTGGAAATCTTAGCTCAAACAGCTGCAAAACCTGTTTTCCCAGCACGGAAACCTTGAGTTCTATAAGATAAAGCCATAAACATGTGTATCCGAGTCTTCTATCAAAAGTTACAGCTATTTCTATGAAGTTGTACAAAAACGCTTTCTTTCGCCAAGACAGTGCATTTCTCACTGTTACATGCATTTGAATGGGGAACTCGACCGAAACAAAGTATAGGTTTTCATTATGTGAATAACTTGGAAATCTTAGCTCAAACAGCTGCAAAACCTGTTTTCCCAGCACGGGAACCTTGAGTTCTATAAGATAAAGCCATAAACATGTGTATCCGAGTCTTCTATCAAAAGTTACAGCTATTTCTATGAAGTTGTACAAAAACGCTTTCTTTCGCCAAGACAGTGCGTTTATCACTGTTACATGCATTTGAATGGGGAACTCGACCGAAACAAAGTATAGGTTTTCATTATGTGAATAACTTGGAAATCTTAGCTCAAACAGCTGCAAAACCTGTTTTCCCAGCACGGAAACCTTGAGTTCTATAAGATAAAGCCATAAACATGTGTATCCGAGTCTTCTATCAACAGTTACAGCTATTTCTATGAAGTTGTACAAAAACGCTTTCTTTCGCCAAGACAGTGCGTTTCTCACTGTTACATGCATTTGAATGGGGATCTCGACCGAAACAAAGTATAGGTTTTCATTATGTGAATAACTTGGAAATCGTAGCTCAAACAGCTGCAAAACCTGTTTTCCCAGCACGGGAACCTTGAGTTCTATAAGATAAAGCCATAAACATGTGTATCCGAGTCTTCTATCAAAAGTTACAGCTATTTCTATGAAGTTGTACAAAAACGCTTTCTTTCGCCAAGACAGTGCATTTCTCACTGTTACATGCATTTGAATGGGGAACTCGACCGAAACAAAGTATAGGTTTTCATTATGTGAATAACTTGGAAATCTTAGCTCAAACAGCTGCAAAACCTGTTTTCCCAGCACGGGAACCTTGAGTTCTATAAGATAAAGCCATAAACATGTGTATCCGAGTCTTCTATCAAAAGTTACAGCTATTTCTATGAAGTTGTACAAAAACGCTTTCTTTCGCCAAGACAGTGCGTTTCTCACTGTTACATGCATTTGAATGGGGATCTCGACCGAAACAAAGTATAGGTTTTCATTATGTGAATAACTTGGAAATCTTAGCTCAAACAGCTGCAAAACCTGTTTTCCCAGCACGGGAACCTTGAGTTCTATAAGATAAAGCCATAAACATGTTTGTCTGAGTCTTCTTTCAAAAGTTACAGCTATTTCTATGAAGTTGTACAAAAACGCTTTCTTTCGCCAAGACAGTGCGTTTCTCACTGTTACATGCATTTGAATGGGGAACTCGACCGAAACAAAGTATAGGTTTTCATTATGTGAATAACTTGGAAATCTTAGCTCAAACAGCTGCAAAACCTGTTTTCCCAGCACGGGAACCTTGAGTTCTATAAGATAAAGCCATAAACATGTGTATCCGAGTCTTCTATCAAAAGTTACAGCTATTTCTATGAAGTTGTACAAAAACGCTTTCTTTCGCCAAGACAGTGCGTTTCTCACTGTTACATGCATTTGAATGGGGATCTCGACCGAAACAAAGTATAGGTTTTCATTATGTGAATAACTTGGAAATCTTAGCTCAAACAGCTGCAAAACCTGTTTTCCCAGCACGGGAACCTTGAGTTCTATAAGATAAAGCCATAAACATGTGTATCCGAGTCTTCTATCAAAAGTTACAGCTATTTCTATGAAGTTGTACAAAAACGCTTTCTTTCGCCAAGACAGTGCGTTTCTCACTGTTACATGCATTTGAATGGGGAACTCGACCGAAACAAAGTATAGGTTTTCATTATGTGAATAACTTGGAAATCTTAGCTCAAACAGCTGCAAAACCTGTTTTCCCAGCACGGGAACCTTGAGTTCTATAAGATAAAGCCATAAACATGTGTATCCGAGTCTTCTATCAAAAGTTACAGCTATTTCTATGAAGTTGTACAAAAACGCTTTCTTTCGCCAAGACAGTGCGTTTCTCACTGTTACATGCATTTGAATGGGGAACTCGACCGAAACAAAGTATAGGTTTTCATTATGTGAATAACTTGGAAATCTTAGCTCAAACAGCTGCAAAACCTGTTTTCCCAGCACGGGAACCTTGAGTTCTATAAGATAAAGCCATAAACATGTGTATCCGAGTCTTCTATCAAAAGTTACAGCTATTTCTATGAAGTTGTACAAAAACGCTTTCTTTCGCCAAGACAGTGCGTTTCTCACTGTTACATGCATTTGAATGGGGAACTCAACCGAAACAAAGTATAAGTTTTCATTATGTGAATAACTTGGAAATCTTAGCTCAAACAGCTGCAAAACCTGTTTTGCCAGCACGGGAACCTTGAGTTCTATAAGATAAAGCCATAAACATGTGTATCCGAGTCTTCTATCAAAAGTTACAGCTATTTCTATGAAGTTGTACAAAAACGCTTTCTTTCGCCAAGACAGTGCGTTTCTCACTGTTACATGCATTTGAATGGGGAACTCGACCGAAACAAAGTATAGGTTTTCATTATGTGAATAACTTGGAAATCTTATAAGATAAAGCCATAAACATGTGTATCCGAGTCTTCTATCAAAAGTTACAGCTATTTCTATGAAGTTGTACAAAAACGCTTTCTTTCGCCAAGACAGTGCGTTTCTCACTGTTACATGCATTTGAATGGGGAACTCGACCGAAACAAAGTATAAGTTTTCATTATGTGAATAACTTGGAAATCTTAGCTCAAACAGCTGCAAAACCTGTTTTCCCAGCACGGGAACCTTGAGTTCTATAAGATAAAGCCATAAACATGTGTATCCGAGTCTTCTATCAAAAGTTACAGCTATTTCTATGAAGTTGTACAAAAACGCTTTCTTTCGCCAAGACAGTGCGTTTCTCACTGTTACATGCATTTGAATGGGGAACTCGACCGAAACAAAGTATAGGTTTTCATTATGTGAATAACTTGGAAATCTTAGCTCAAACAGCTGCAAAACCTGTTTTCCCAGCACGGGAACCTTGAGTTCTATAAGATAAAGCCATAAACATGTGTATCCGAGTCTTCTATCAAAAGTTACAGCTATTTCTATGAAGTTGTACAAAAACGCTTTTTTTCGCCAAGACAGTGCGTTTCTCACTGTTACATGCATTTGAATGGGGAACTTGACCGAAACAAAGTATAGGTTTTCATTATGTGAATAACTTGGAAATCTTAGCTTAAACAACTGTGAAACCTGTTTTCCCAGCACGGGAACCTTGAGTTCTATAAGATAAAGCCATAAACATGTGTATCCGAGTCTTCTATCAAAAGTTACAGCTATTTCTATGAAGTTGTACAAAAACGCTTTCTTTCGCCAAGACAGTGCGTTTCTCACTGTTACATGCATTTGAATGGGGAACTCGACCGAAACAAAGTATAAGTTTTCATTATGTGAATAACTTGGAAATCTTAGCTCAAACAGCTGCAAAACCTGTTTTGCCAGCACGGGAACCTTGAGTTCTATAAGATAAAGCCATAAACATGTGTATCCGAGTCTTCTATCAAAAGTTACAGCTATTTCTATGAAGTTGTACAAAAACGCTTTCTTTCGCCAAGACAGTGCGTTTCTCACTGTTACATGCATTTGAATGGGGAACTCGACCGAAACAAAGTATAGGTTTTCATTATGTGAATAACTTGGAAATCTTATAAGATAAAGCCATAAACATGTGTATCCGAGTCTTCTATCAAAAGTTACAGCTATTTCTATGAAGTTGTACAAAAACGCTTTCTTTCGCCAAGACAGTGCGTTTCTCACTGTTACATGCATTTGAATGGGGAACTCGACCGAAACAAAGTATAAGTTTTCATTATGTGAATAACTTGGAAATCTTAGCTCAAACAGCTGCAAAACCTGTTTTCCCAGCACGGGAACCTTGAGTTCTATAAGATAAAGCCATAAACATGTGTATCCGAGTCTTCTATCAAAAGTTACAGCTATTTCTATGAAGTTGTACAAAAACGCTTTCTTTCGCCAAGACAGTGCGTTTCTCACTGTTACATGCATTTGAATGGGGAACTCGACCGAAACAAAGTATAGGTTTTCATTATGTGAATAACTTGGAAATCTTATAAGATAAAGCCATAAACATGTGTATCCGAGTCTTCTATCAAAAGTTACAGCTATTTCTATGAAGTTGTACAAAAACGCTTTCTTTCGCCAAGACAGTGCGTTTCTCACTGTTACATGCATTTGAATGGGGAACTCGACCGAAACAAAGTATAGGTTTTCATTATGTGAATAACTTGGAAATCTTAGCTCAAACAGCTGCAAAACCTGTTTTCCCAGCACGGGAACCTTGAGTTCTATAAGATAAAGCCATAAACATGTGTATCCGAGTCTTCTATCAAAAGTTACAGCTATTTCTATGAAGTTGTACAAAAACGCTTTCTTTCGCCAAGACAGTGCGTTTCTCACTGTTACATGCATTTGAATGGGGAACTCGACCGAAACAAAGTATAAGTTTTCATTATGTGAATAACTTGGAAATCTTAGCTCAAACAGCTGCAAAACCTGTTTTGCCAGCACGGGAACCTTGAGTTCTATAAGATAAAGCCATAAACATGTGTATCCGAGTCTTCTATCAAAAGTTACAGCTATTTCTATGAAGTTGTACAAAAACGCTTTCTTTCGCCAAGACAGTGCGTTTCTCACTGTTACATGCATTTGAATGGGGAACTCGACCGAAACAAAGTATAGGTTTTCATTATGTGAATAACTTGGAAATCTTATAAGATAAAGCCATAAACATGTGTATCCGAGTCTTCTATCAAAAGTTACAGCTATTTCTATGAAGTTGTACAAAAACGCTTTCTTTCGCCAAGACAGTGCGTTTCTCACTGTTACATGCATTTGAATGGGGAACTCGACCGAAACAAAGTATAAGTTTTCATTATGTGAATAACTTGGAAATCTTAGCTCAAACAGCTGCAAAACCTGTTTTCCCAGCACGGGAACCTTGAGTTCTATAAGATAAAGCCATAAACATGTGTATCCGAGTCTTCTATCAAAAGTTACAGCTATTTCTATGAAGTTGTACAAAAACGCTTTCTTTCGCCAAGACAGTGCGTTTCTCACTGTTACATGCATTTGAATGGGGAACTCGACCGAAACAAAGTATAGGTTTTCATTATGTGAATAACTTGGAAATCTTAGCTCAAACAGCTGCAAAACCTGTTTTCCCAGCACGGGAACCTTGAGTTCTATAAGATAAAGCCATAAACATGTGTATCCGAGTCTTCTATCAAAAGTTACAGCTATTTCTATGAAGTTGTACAAAAACGCTTTCTTTCGCCAAGACAGTGCGTTTCTCACTGTTACATGCATTTGAATGGGGAACTCGACCGAAACAAAGTATAGGTTTTCATTATGTGAATAACTTGGAAATCTTAGCTCAAACAGCTGCAAAACCTGTTTTGCCAGCACGGGAACCTTGAGTTCTATAAGATAAAGCCATAAACATGTGTATCCGAGTCTTCTATCAAAAGTTACAGCTATTTCTATGAAGTTGTACAAAAACGCTTTCTTTCGCCAAGACAGTGCGTTTCTCACTGTTACATGCATTTGAATGGGGAACTCGACCGAAACAAAGTATAGGTTTTCATTATGTGAATAACTTGGAAATCTTAGCTCAAACAGCTGCAAAACCTGTTTTCCCAGCACGGGAACCTTGAGTTCTATAAGATAAAGCCATAAACATGTGTATCCGAGTCTTCTATCAAAAGTTACAGCTATTTCTATGAAGTTGTACAAAAACGCTTTTTTTCGCCAAGACAGTGCGTTTCTCACTGTTACATGCATTTGAATGGGGAACTTGACCGAAACAAAGTATAGGTTTTCATTATGTGAATAACTTGGAAATCTTAGCTTAAACAACTGTGAAACCTGTTTTCCCAGCACGGGAACCTTGAGTTCTATAAGATAAAGCCATAAACATGTGTATCCGAGTCTTCTATCAAAAGTTACAGCTATTTCTATGAAGTTGTACAAAAACGCTTTCTTTCGCCAAGACAGTGCGTTTCTCACTGTTACATGCATTTGAATGGGGAACTCGACCGAAACAAAGTATAAGTTTTCATTATGTGAATAACTTGGAAATCTTAGCTCAAACAGCTGCAAAACCTGTTTTGCCAGCACGGGAACCTTGAGTTCTATAAGATAAAGCCATAAACATGTGTATCCGAGTCTTCTATCAAAAGTTACAGCTATTTCTATGAAGTTGTACAAAAACGCTTTCTTTCGCCAAGACAGTGCGTTTCTCACTGTTACATGCATTTGAATGGGGAACTCGACCGAAACAAAGTATAGGTTTTCATTATGTGAATAACTTGGAAATCTTATAAGATAAAGCCATAAACATGTGTATCCGAGTCTTCTATCAAAAGTT
The DNA here is from genome assembly GCF_057382095.1 of Aulonocara sp. 'chitande type north' Nkhata Bay. NCBI lineage: Eukaryota > Metazoa > Chordata > Actinopteri > Cichliformes > Cichlidae > Aulonocara > Aulonocara sp. 'chitande type north' Nkhata Bay. The sequence continues at coordinate 38,391 of NC_141362.1, read as the reverse complement.
ACAGCTATTTCTATGAAGTTGTACAAAAACGCTTTCTTTCGCCAAGACAGTGCGTTTCTCACTGTTACATGCATTTGAATGGGGAACTCGACCGAAACAAAGTATAAGTTTTCATTATGTGAATAACTTGGAAATCTTAGCTCAAACAGCTGCAAAACCTGTTTTCCCAGCACGGGAACCTTGAGTTCTATAAGATAAAGCCATAAACATGTGTATCCGAGTCTTCTATCAAAAGTTACAGCTATTTCTATGAAGTTGTACAAAAACGCTTTCTTTCGCCAAGACAGTGCGTTTCTCACTGTTACATGCATTTGAATGGGGAACTCGACCGAAACAAAGTATAGGTTTTCATTATGTGAATAACTTGGAAATCTTATAAGATAAAGCCATAAACATGTGTATCCGAGTCTTCTATCAAAAGTTACAGCTATTTCTATGAAGTTGTACAAAAACGCTTTCTTTCGCCAAGACAGTGCGTTTCTCACTGTTACATGCATTTGAATGGGGAACTCGACCGAAACAAAGTATAAGTTTTCATTATGTGAATAACTTGGAAATCTTAGCTCAAACAGCTGCAAAACCTGTTTTCCCAGCACGGGAACCTTGAGTTCTATAAGATAAAGCCATAAACATGTGTATCCGAGTCTTCTATCAAAAGTTACAGCTATTTCTATGAAGTTGTACAAAAACGCTTTCTTTCGCCAAGACAGTGCGTTTCTCACTGTTACATGCATTTGAATGGGGAACTCGACCGAAACAAAGTATAGGTTTTCATTATGTGAATAACTTGGAAATCTTAGCTCAAACAGCTGCAAAACCTGTTTTCCCAGCACGGGAACCTTGAGTTCTATAAGATAAAGCCATAAACATGTGTATCCGAGTCTTCTATCAAAAGTTACAGCTATTTCTATGAAGTTGTACAAAAACGCTTTCTTTCGCCAAGACTGCGTTTCTCACTGTTACATGCATTTGAATGGGGAACTCGACCGAAACAAAGTATAAGTTTTCATTATGTGAATAACTTGGAAATCTTAGCTCAAACAGCTGCAAAACCTGTTTTGCCAGCACGGGAACCTTGAGTTCTATAAGATAAAGCCATAAACATGTGTATCCGAGTCTTCTATCAAAAGTTACAGCTATTTCTATGAAGTTGTACAAAAACGCTTTCTTTCGCCAAGACAGTGCGTTTCTCACTGTTACATGCATTTGAATGGGGAACTCGACCGAAACAAAGTATAGGTTTTCATTATGTGAATAACTTGGAAATCTTATAAGATAAAGCCATAAACATGTGTATCCGAGTCTTCTATCAAAAGTTACAGCTATTTCTATGAAGTTGTACAAAAACGCTTTCTTTCGCCAAGACAGTGCGTTTCTCACTGTTACATGCATTTGAATGGGGAACTCGACCGAAACAAAGTATAAGTTTTCATTATGTGAATAACTTGGAAATCTTAGCTCAAACAGCTGCAAAACCTGTTTTCCCAGCACGGGAACCTTGAGTTCTATAAGATAAAGCCATAAACATGTGTATCCGAGTCTTCTATCAAAAGTTACAGCTATTTCTATGAAGTTGTACAAAAACGCTTTCTTTCGCCAAGACAGTGCGTTTCTCACTGTTACATGCATTTGAATGGGGAACTCGACCGAAACAAAGTATAGGTTTTCATTATGTGAATAACTTGGAAATCTTAGCTCAAACAGCTGCAAAACCTGTTTTCCCAGCACGGGAACCTTGAGTTCTATAAGATAAAGCCATAAACATGTGTATCCGAGTCTTCTATCAAAAGTTACAGCTATTTCTATGAAGTTGTACAAAAACGCTTTCTTTCGCCAAGACAGTGCGTTTCTCACTGTTACATGCATTTGAATGGGGAACTCGACCGAAACAAAGTATAGGTTTTCATTATGTGAATAACTTGGAAATCTTAGCTCAAACAGCTGCAAAACCTGTTTTGCCAGCACGGGAACCTTGAGTTCTATAAGATAAAGCCATAAACATGTGTATCCGAGTCTTCTATCAAAAGTTACAGCTATTTCTATGAAGTTGTACAAAAACGCTTTCTTTCGCCAAGACAGTGCGTTTCTCACTGTTACATGCATTTGAATGGGGAACTCGACCGAAACAAAGTATAGGTTTTCATTATGTGAATAACTTGGAAATCTTAGCTCAAACAGCTGCAAAACCTGTTTTCCCAGCACGGGAACCTTGAGTTCTATAAGATAAAGCCATAAACATGTGTATCCGAGTCTTCTATCAAAAGTTACAGCTATTTCTATGAAGTTGTACAAAAACGCTTTCTTTCGCCAAGACAGTGCGTTTCTCACTGTTACATGCATTTGAATGGGGAACTCGACCGAAACAAAGTATAGGTTTTCATTATGTGAATAACTTGGAAATCTTAGCTCAAACAGCTGCAAAACCTGTTTTCCCAGCACGGGAACCTTGAGTTCTATAAGATAAAGCCATAAACATGTGTATCCGAGTCTTCTATCAAACGTTACAGCTATTTCTATGAAGTTGTACAAAAACGCTTTCTTTCGCCAAGACAGTGCGTTTCTCACTGTTACATGCATTTGAATGGGGAACTCGACCGAAACAAAGTATAGGTTTTCATTATGTGAATAACTTGGAAATCTTAGCTCAAACAGCTGCAAAACCTGTTTTCCCAGCACGGGAACCTTGAGTTCTATAAGATAAAGCCATAAACATGTGTATCCGAGTCTTCTATCAAAAGTTACAGCTATTTCTATGAAGTTGTACAAAAACGCTTTCTTTCGCCAAGACAGTGCGTTTCTCACTGTTACATGCATTTGAATGGGGAACTCGACCGAAACAAAGTATAGGTTTTCATTATGTGAATAACTTGGAAATCTTAGCTCAAACAGCTGCAAAACCTGTTTTCCCAGCACGGGAACCTTGAGTTCTATAAGATAAAGCCATAAACATGTGTATCCGAGTCTTCTATCAAAAGTTACAGCTATTTCTATGAAGTTGTACAAAAACGCTTTCTTTCGCCAAGACAGTGCGTTTCTCACTGTTACATGCATTTGAATGGGGAACTCGACCGAAACAAAGTATAGGTTTTCATTATGTGAATAACTTGGAAATCTTAGCTCAAACAGCTGCAAAACCTGTTTTCCCAGCACGGAAACCTTGAGTTCTATAAGATAAAGCCATAAACATGTGTATCCGAGTCTTCTATCAAAAGTTACAGCTATTTCTATGAAGTTGTACAAAAACGCTTTCTTTCGCCAAGACAGTGCATTTCTCACTGTTACATGCATTTGAATGGGGAACTCGACCGAAACAAAGTATAGGTTTTCATTATGTGAATAACTTGGAAATCTTAGCTCAAACAGCTGCAAAACCTGTTTTCCCAGCACGGGAACCTTGAGTTCTATAAGATAAAGCCATAAACATGTGTATCCGAGTCTTCTATCAAACGTTACAGCTATTTCTATGAAGTTGTACAAAAACGCTTTCTTTCGCCAAGACAGTGCGTTTCTCACTGTTACATGCATTTGAATGGGGAACTCGACCGAAACAAAGTATAGGTTTTCATTATGTGAATAACTTGGAAATCTTAGCTCAAACAGCTGCAAAACCTGTTTTCCCAGCACGGGAACCTTGAGTTCTATAAGATAAAGCCATAAACATGTGTATCCGAGTCTTCTATCAAAAGTTACAGCTATTTCTATGAAGTTGTACAAAAACGCTTTCTTTCGCCAAGACAGTGCGTTTCTCACTGTTACATGCATTTGAATGGGGAACTCGACCGAAACAAAGTATAGGTTTTCATTATGTGAATAACTTGGAAATCTTAGCTCAAACAGCTGCAAAACCTGTTTTCCCAGCACGGGAACCTTGAGTTCTATAAGATAAAGCCATAAACATGTGTATCCGAGTCTTCTATCAAAAGTTACAGCTATTTCTATGAAGTTGTACAAAAACGCTTTCTTTCGCCAAGACAGTGCGTTTCTCACTGTTACATGCATTTGAATGGGGAACTCGACCGAAACAAAGTATAGGTTTTCATTATGTGAATAACTTGGAAATCTTAGCTCAAACAGCTGCAAAACCTGTTTTCCCAGCACGGAAACCTTGAGTTCTATAAGATAAAGCCATAAACATGTGTATCCGAGTCTTCTATCAAAAGTTACAGCTATTTCTATGAAGTTGTACAAAAACGCTTTCTTTCGCCAAGACAGTGCATTTCTCACTGTTACATGCATTTGAATGGGGAACTCGACCGAAACAAAGTATAGGTTTTCATTATGTGAATAACTTGGAAATCTTAGCTCAAACAGCTGCAAAACCTGTTTTCCCAGCACGGGAACCTTGAGTTCTATAAGATAAAGCCATAAACATGTGTATCCGAGTCTTCTATCAAAAGTTACAGCTATTTCTATGAAGTTGTACAAAAACGCTTTCTTTCGCCAAGACAGTGCGTTTATCACTGTTACATGCATTTGAATGGGGAACTCGACCGAAACAAAGTATAGGTTTTCATTATGTGAATAACTTGGAAATCTTAGCTCAAACAGCTGCAAAACCTGTTTTCCCAGCACGGAAACCTTGAGTTCTATAAGATAAAGCCATAAACATGTGTATCCGAGTCTTCTATCAACAGTTACAGCTATTTCTATGAAGTTGTACAAAAACGCTTTCTTTCGCCAAGACAGTGCGTTTCTCACTGTTACATGCATTTGAATGGGGATCTCGACCGAAACAAAGTATAGGTTTTCATTATGTGAATAACTTGGAAATCGTAGCTCAAACAGCTGCAAAACCTGTTTTCCCAGCACGGGAACCTTGAGTTCTATAAGATAAAGCCATAAACATGTGTATCCGAGTCTTCTATCAAAAGTTACAGCTATTTCTATGAAGTTGTACAAAAACGCTTTCTTTCGCCAAGACAGTGCATTTCTCACTGTTACATGCATTTGAATGGGGAACTCGACCGAAACAAAGTATAGGTTTTCATTATGTGAATAACTTGGAAATCTTAGCTCAAACAGCTGCAAAACCTGTTTTCCCAGCACGGGAACCTTGAGTTCTATAAGATAAAGCCATAAACATGTGTATCCGAGTCTTCTATCAAAAGTTACAGCTATTTCTATGAAGTTGTACAAAAACGCTTTCTTTCGCCAAGACAGTGCGTTTCTCACTGTTACATGCATTTGAATGGGGATCTCGACCGAAACAAAGTATAGGTTTTCATTATGTGAATAACTTGGAAATCTTAGCTCAAACAGCTGCAAAACCTGTTTTCCCAGCACGGGAACCTTGAGTTCTATAAGATAAAGCCATAAACATGTTTGTCTGAGTCTTCTTTCAAAAGTTACAGCTATTTCTATGAAGTTGTACAAAAACGCTTTCTTTCGCCAAGACAGTGCGTTTCTCACTGTTACATGCATTTGAATGGGGAACTCGACCGAAACAAAGTATAGGTTTTCATTATGTGAATAACTTGGAAATCTTAGCTCAAACAGCTGCAAAACCTGTTTTCCCAGCACGGGAACCTTGAGTTGTATAAGATAAAGCCATAAACATGTGTATCCGAGTCTTCTATCAAAAGTTACAGCTATTTCTATGAAGTTGTACAAAAACGCTTTCTTTCGCCAAGACAGTGCGTTTCTCACTGTTACATGCATTTGAATGGGGATCTCGACCGAAACAAAGTATAGGTTTTCATTATGTGAATAACTTGGAAATCTTAGCTCAAACAGCTGCAAAACCTGTTTTCACAGCACGGGAACCTTGAGTTCTATAAGATAAAGCCATAAACATGTGTATCCGAGTCTTCTATCAAAAGTTACAGCTATTTCTATGAAGTTGTACAAAAACGCTTTCTTTCGCCAAGACAGTGCGTTTCTCACTGTTACATGCATTTGAATGGGGAACTCGACCGAAACAAAGTATAGGTTTTCATTATGTGAATAACTTGGAAATCTTAGCTCAAACAGCTGCAAAACCTGTTTTCCCAGCACGGGAACCTTGAGTTCTATAAGATAAAGCCATAAACATGTGTATCCGAGTCTTCTATCAAAAGTTACAGCTATTTCTATGAAGTTGTACAAAAACGCTTTCTTTCGCCAAGACAGTGCGTTTCTCACTGTTACATGCATTTGAATGGGGAACTCGACCGAAACAAAGTATAGGTTTTCATTATGTGAATAACTTGGAAATCTTAGCTCAAACAGCTGCAAAACCTGTTTTCCCAGCACGGGAACCTTGAGTTCTATAAGATAAAGCCATAAACATGTGTATCCGAGTCTTCTATCAAAAGTTACAGCTATTTCTATGAAGTTGTACAAAAACGCTTTCTTTCGCCAAGACAGTGCGTTTCTCACTGTTACATGCATTTGAATGGGGAACTCGACCGAAACAAAGTATAAGTTTTCATTATGTGAATAACTTGGAAATCTTAGCTCAAACAGCTGCAAAACCTGTTTTCCCAGCACGGGAACCTTGAGTTCTATAAGATAAAGCCATAAACATGTGTATCCGAGTCTTCTATCAAAAGTTACAGCTATTTCTATGAAGTTGTACAAAAACGCTTTCTTTCGCCAAGACAGTGCGTTTCTCACTGTTACATGCATTTGAATGGGGAACTCGACCGAAACAAAGTATAGGTTTTCATTATGTGAATAACTTGGAAATCTTATAAGATAAAGCCATAAACATGTGTATCCGAGTCTTCTATCAAAAGTTACAGCTATTTCTATGAAGTTGTACAAAAACGCTTTCTTTCGCCAAGACAGTGCGTTTCTCACTGTTACATGCATTTGAATGGGGAACTCGACCGAAACAAAGTATAGGTTTTCATTATGTGAATAACTTGGAAATCTTAGCTCAAACAGCTGCAAAACCTGTTTTCCCAGCACGGGAACCTTCAGTTCTATAAGATAAAGCCATAAACATGTGTATCCGAGTCTTCTATCAAAAGTTACAGCTATTTCTATGAAGTTGTACAAAAACGCTTTCTTTCGCCAAGACAGTGCGTTTCTCACTGTTACATGCATTTGAATGGGGAACTCGACCGAAACAAAGTATAGGTTTTCATTATGTGAATAACTTGGAAATCTTATAAGATAAAGCCATAAACATGTGTATCCGAGTCTTCTATCAAAAGTTACAGCTATTTCTATGAAGTTGTACAAAAACGCTTTCTTTCGCCAAGACAGTGCGTTTCTCACTGTTACATGCATTTGAATGGGGAACTCGACCGAAACAAAGTATAAGTTTTCATTATGTGAATAACTTGGAAATCTTAGCTCAAACAGCTGCAAAACCTGTTTTCCCAGCACGGGAACCTTGAGTTCTATAAGATAAAGCCATAAACATGTGTATCCGAGTCTTCTATCAAAAGTTACAGCTATTTCTATGAAGTTGTACAAAAACGCTTTCTTTCGCCAAGACAGTGCGTTTCTCACTGTTACATGCATTTGAATGGGGAACTCGACCGAAACAAAGTATAGGTTTTCATTATGTGAATAACTTGGAAATCTTAGCTCAAACAGCTGCAAAACCTGTTTTCCCAGCACGGGAACCTTGAGTTCTATAAGATAAAGCCATAAACATGTGTATCCGAGTCTTCTATCAAAAGTTACAGCTATTTCTATGAAGTTGTACAAAAACGCTTTCTTTCGCCAAGACAGTGCGTTTCTCACTGTTACATGCATTTGAATGGGGAACTTGACCGAAACAAAGTATAGGTTTTCATTATGTGAATAACTTGGAAATCTTAGCTTAAACAACTGTGAAACCTGTTTTCCCAGCACGGGAACCTTGAGTTCTATAAGATAAAGCCATAAACATGTGTATCCGAGTCTTCTATCAAAAGTTACAGCTATTTCTATGAAGTTGTACAAAAACGCTTTCTTTCGCCAAGACAGTGCGTTTCTCACTGTTACATGCATTTGAATGGGGAACTCGACCGAAACAAAGTATAAGTTTTCATTATGTGAATAACTTGGAAATCTTAGCTCAAACAGCTGCAAAACCTGTTTTGCCAGCACGGGAACCTTGAGTTCTATAAGATAAAGCCATAAACATGTGTATCCGAGTCTTCTATCAAAAGTTACAGCTATTTCTATGAAGTTGTACAAAAACGCTTTCTTTCGCCAAGACAGTGCGTTTCTCACTGTTACATGCATTTGAATGGGGAACTCGACCGAAACAAAGTATAGGTTTTCATTATGTGAATAACTTGGAAATCTTATAAGATAAAGCCATAAACATGTGTATCCGAGTCTTCTATCAAAAGTTACAGCTATTTCTATGAAGTTGTACAAAAACGCTTTCTTTCGCCAAGACAGTGCGTTTCTCACTGTTACATGCATTTGAATGGGGAACTCGACCGAAACAAAGTATAGGTTTTCATTATGTGAATAACTTGGAAATCTTAGCTCAAACAGCTGCAAAACCTGTTTTCCCAGCACGGGAACCTTGAGTTCTATAAGATAAAGCCATAAACATGTGTATCCGAGTCTTCTATCAAAAGTTACAGCTATTTCTATGAAGTTGTACAAAAACGCTTTCTTTCGCCAAGACAGTGCGTTTCTCACTGTTACATGCATTTGAATGGGGAACTCGACCGAAACAAAGTATAGGTTTTCATTATGTGAATAACTTGGAAATCTTAGCTCAAACAGCTGCAAAACCTGTTTTCCCAGCACGGGAACCTTGAGTTCTATAAGATAAAGCCATAAACATGTGTATCCGAGTCTTCTATCAAAAGTTACAGCTATTTCTATGAAGTTGTACAAAAACGCTTTCTTTCGCCAAGACAGTGCGTTTCTCACTGTTACATGCATTTGAATGGGGAACTCGACCGAAACAAAGTATAGGTTTTCATTATGTGAATAACTTGGAAATCTTAGCTCAAACAGCTGCAAAACCTGTTTTGCCAGCACGGGAACCTTGAGTTCTATAAGATAAAGCCATAAACATGTGTATCCGAGTCTTCTATCAAAAGTTACAGCTATTTCTATGAAGTTGTACAAAAACGCTTTCTTTCGCCAAGACAGTGCGTTTCTCACTGTTACATGCATTTGAATGGGGAACTCGACCGAAACAAAGTATAGGTTTTCATTATGTGAATAACTTGGAAATCTTAGCTCAAACAGCTGCAAAACCTGTTTTCCCAGCACGGGAACCTTGAGTTCTATAAGATAAAGCCATAAACATGTGTATCCGAGTCTTCTATCAAAAGTTACAGCTATTTCTATGAAGTTGTACAAAAACGCTTTCTTTCGCCAAGACAGTGCGTTTCTCACTGTTACATGCATTTGAATGGGGAACTCGACCGAAACAAAGTATAGGTTTTCATTATGTGAATAACTTGGAAATCTTAGCTCAAACAGCTGCAAAACCTGTTTTCCCAGCACGGGAACCTTGAGTTCTATAAGATAAAGCCATAAACATGTGTATCCGAGTCTTCTATCAAAAGTTACAGCTATTTCTATGAAGTTGTACAAAAACGCTTTCTTTCGCCAAGACAGTGCGTTTCTCACTGTTACATGCATTTGAATGGGGAACTCGACCGAAACAAAGTATAGGTTTTCATTATGTGAATAACTTGGAAATCTTAGCTCAAACAGCTGCAAAACCTGTTTTGCCAGCACGGGAACCTTGAGTTCTATAAGATAAAGCCATAAACATGTGTATCCGAGTCTTCTATCAAAAGTTACAGCTATTTCTATGAAGTTGTACAAAAACGCTTTCTTTCGCCAAGACAGTGCGTTTCTCACTGTTACATGCATTTGAATGGGGAACTCGACCGAAACAAAGTATAGGTTTTCATTATGTGAATAACTTGGAAATCTTAGCTCAAACAGCTGCAAAACCTGTTTTCCCAGCACGGGAACCTTGAGTTCTATAAGATAAAGCCATAAACATGTGTATCCGAGTCTTCTATCAAAAGTTACAGCTATTTCTATGAAGTTGTACAAAAACGCTTTCTTTCGCCAAGACAGTGCGTTTCTCACTGTTACATGCATTTGAATGGGGAACTCGACCGAAACAAAGTATAGGTTTTCATTATGTGAATAACTTGGAAATCTTAGCTCAAACAGCTGCAAAACCTGTTTTCCCAGCACGGGAACCTTGAGTTCTATAAGATAAAGCCATAAACATGTGTATCCGAGTCTTCTATCAAACGTTACAGCTATTTCTATGAAGTTGTACAAAAACGCTTTCTTTCGCCAAGACAGTGCGTTTCTCACTGTTACATGCATTTGAATGGGGAACTCGACCGAAACAAAGTATAGGTTTTCATTATGTGAATAACTTGGAAATCTTAGCTCAAACAGCTGCAAAACCTGTTTTCCCAGCACGGGAACCTTGAGTTCTATAAGATAAAGCCATAAACATGTGTATCCGAGTCTTCTATCAAAAGTTACAGCTATTTCTATGAAGTTGTACAAAAACGCTTTCTTTCGCCAAGACAGTGCGTTTCTCACTGTTACATGCATTTGAATGGGGAACTCGACCGAAACAAAGTATAGGTTTTCATTATGTGAATAACTTGGAAATCTTAGCTCAAACGGCTGTGAAACCTGTTTGCCCAGCACGGGGACCTTGAGTTCTAAAAGATCAAGCCATAAACATGTTTGTCCGAGTCTTCTATCAAAAGTTACAGCTATTTCTATGAAGTTGTACAAAAACGCTTTCTTTCGCCAAGACAGTGCGTTTCTCACTGTTACATGCATTTGAATGGGGAACTCGACCGAAACAAAGTATAGGTTTTCATTATGTGAATAACTTGGAAATCTTAGCTCAAACGGCTGCAAAACCTGTTTTCCCAGCACGGGAACCTTGAGTTCTATAAGATAAAGCCATAAACATGTGTATCCGAGTCTTCTATCAAAAGTTACAGCTATTTCTATGAAGTTGTACAAAAACGCTTTCTTTCGCCAAGACAGTGCGTTTCTCACTGTTACATGCATTTGAATGGGGAACTCGACCGAAACAAAGTATAGGTTTTCATTATGTGAATAACTTGGAAATCTTAGCTCAAACAGCTGCAAAACCTGTTTTCCCAGCACGGGAACCTTGAGTTCTATAAGATAAAGCCATAAACATGTGTATCCGAGTCTTCTATCAAAAGTTACAGCTATTTCTATGAAGTTGTACAAAAACGCTTTCTTTCGCCAAGACAGTGCGTTTCTCACTGTTACATGCATTTGAATGGGGAACTCGACCGAAACAAAGTATAGGTTTTCATTATGTGAATAACTTGGAAATCTTAGCTCAAACAGCTGCAAAACCTGTTTTGCCAGCACGGGAACCTTGAGTTCTATAAGATAAAGCCATAAACATGTGTATCCGAGTCTTCTATCAAAAGTTACAGCTATTTCTATGAAGTTGTACAAAAACGCTTTCTTTCGCCAAGACAGTGCGTTTCTCACTGTTACATGCATTTGAATGGGGAACTCGACCGAAACAAAGTATAGGTTTTCATTATGTGAATAACTTGGAAATCTTAGCTCAAACAGCTGCAAAACCTGTTTTCCCAGCACGGGAACCTTGAGTTCTATAAGATAAAGCCATAAACATGTGTATCCGAGTCTTCTATCAAAAGTTACAGCTATTTCTATGAAGTTGTACAAAAACGCTTTCTTTCGCCAAGACAGTGCGTTTCTCACTGTTACATGCATTTGAATGGGGAACTCGACCGAAACAAAGTATAAGTTTTCATTATGTGAATAACTTGGAAATCTTAGCTCAAACAGCTGCAAAACCTGTTTTGCCAGCACGGGAACCTTGAGTTCTATAAGATAAAGCCATAAACATGTGTATCCGAGTCTTCTATCAAAAGTTACAGCTATTTCTATGAAGTTGTACAAAAACGCTTTCTTTCGCCAAGACAGTGCGTTTCTCACTGTTACATGCATTTGAATGGGGAACTCGACCGAAACAAAGTATAGGTTTTCATTATGTGAATAACTTGGAAATCTTAGCTCAAACGGCTGTGAAACCTGTTTGCCCAGCACGGGGACCTTGAGTTCTAAAAGATCAAGCCATAAACATGTTTGTCCGAGTCTTCTATCAAAAGTTACAGCTATTTCTATGAAGTTGTACAAAAACGCTTTCTTTCGCCAAGACAGTGCGTTTCTCACTGTTACATGCATTTGAATGGGGAACTCGACCGAAACAAAGTATAGGTTTTCATTATGTGAATAACTTGGAAATCTTAGCTCAAACAGCTGCAAAACCTGTTTTCCCAGCACGGGAACCTTGAGTTCTATAAGATAAAGCCATAAACATGTGTATCCGAGTCTTCTATCAAAAGTTACAGCTATTTCTATGAAGTTGTACAAAAACGCTTTCTTTCGCCAAGACAGTGCGTTTCTCACTGTTACATGCATTTGAATGGGGAACTCGACCGAAACAAAGTATAGGTTTTCATTATGTGAATAACTTGGAAATCTTATAAGATAAAGCCATAAACATGTGTATCCGAGTCTTCTATCAAAAGTTACAGCTATTTCTATGAAGTTGTACAAAAACGCTTTCTTTCGCCAAGACAGTGCGTTTCTCACTGTTACATGCATTTGAATGGGGAACTCGACCGAAACAAAGTATAGGTTTTCATTATGTGAATAACTTGGAAATCTTAGCTCAAACAGCTGCAAAACCTGTTTTCCCAGCACGGGAACCTTGAGTTCTATAAGATAAAGCCATAAACATGTGTATCCGAGTCTTCTATCAAAAGTTACAGCTATTTCTATGAAGTTGTACAAAAACGCTTTCTTTCGCCAAGACAGTGCGTTTCTCACTGTTACATGCATTTGAATGGGGAACTCGACCGAAACAAAGTATAAGTTTTCATTATGTGAATAACTTGGAAATCTTAGCTCAAACAGCTGCAAAACCTGTTTTGCCAGCACGGGAACCTTGAGTTCTATAAGATAAAGCCATAAACATGTGTATCCGAGTCTTCTATCAAAAGTTACAGCTATTTCTATGAAGTTGTACAAAAACGCTTTCTTTCGCCAAGACAGTGCGTTTCTCACTGTTACATGCATTTGAATGGGGAACTCGACCGAAACAAAGTATAGGTTTTCATTATGTGAATAACTTGGAAATCTTATAAGATAAAGCCATAAACATGTGTATCCGAGTCTTCTATCAAAAGTTACAGCTATTTCTATGAAGTTGTACAAAAACGCTTTCTTTCGCCAAGACAGTGCGTTTCTCACTGTTACATGCATTTGAATGGGGAACTCGACCGAAACAAAGTATAAGTTTTCATTATGTGAATAACTTGGAAATCTTAGCTCAAACAGCTGCAAAACCTGTTTTCCCAGCACGGGAACCTTGAGTTCTATAAGATAAAGCCATAAACATGTGTATCCGAGTCTTCTATCAAAAGTTACAGCTATTTCTATGAAGTTGTACAAAAACGCTTTCTTTCGCCAAGACAGTGCGTTTCTCACTGTTACATGCATTTGAATGGGGAACTCGACCGAAACAAAGTATAGGTTTTCATTATGTGAATAACTTGGAAATCTTAGCTCAAACAGCTGCAAAACCTGTTTTCCCAGCACGGGAACCTTGAGTTCTATAAGATAAAGCCATAAACATGTGTATCCGAGTCTTCTATCAAAAGTTACAGCTATTTCTATGAAGTTGTACAAAAACGCTTTCTTTCGCCAAGACAGTGCGTTTCTCACTGTTACATGCATTTGAATGGGGAACTTGACTGAAACAAAGTATAGGTTTTCATTATGTGAATAACTTGGAAATCTTAGCTTAAACAACTGTGAAACCTGTTTTCCCAGCACGGGAACCTTGAGTTCTATAAGATAAAGCCATAAACATGTGTATCCGAGTCTTCTATCAAAAGTTACAGCTATTTCTATGAAGTTGTACAAAAACGCTTTCTTTCGCCAAGACAGTGCGTTTCTCACTGTTACATGCATTTGAATGGGGAACTCGACCGAAACAAAGTATAAGTTTTCATTATGTGAATAACTTGGAAATCTTAGCTCAAACAGCTGCAAAACCTGTTTTGCCAGCACGGGAACCTTGAGTTCTATAAGATAAAGCCATAAACATGTGTATCCGAGTCTTCTATCAAAAGTTACAGCTATTTCTATGAAGTTGTACAAAAACGCTTTCTTTCGCCAAGACAGTGCGTTTCTCACTGTTACATGCATTTGAATGGGGAACTCGACCGAAACAAAGTATAGGTTTTCATTATGTGAATAACTTGGAAATCTTATAAGATAAAGCCATAAACATGTGTATCCGAGTCTTCTATCAAAAGTTACAGCTATTTCTATGAAGTTGTACAAAAACGCTTTCTTTCGCCAAGACAGTGCGTTTCTCACTGTTACATGCATTTGAATGGGGAACTCGACCGAAACAAAGTATAAGTTTTCATTATGTGAATAACTTGGAAATCTTAGCTCAAACAGCTGCAAAACCTGTTTTCCCAGCACGGGAACCTTGAGTTCTATAAGATAAAGCCATAAACATGTGTATCCGAGTCTTCTATCAAAAGTTACAGCTATTTCTATGAAGTTGTACAAAAACGCTTTCTTTCGCCAAGACAGTGCGTTTCTCACTGTTACATGCATTTGAATGGGGAACTCGACCGAAACAAAGTATAGGTTTTCATTATGTGAATAACTTGGAAATCTTAGCTCAAACAGCTGCAAAACCTGTTTTCCCAGCACGGGAACCTTGAGTTCTATAAGATAAAGCCATAAACATGTGTATCCGAGTCTTCTATCAAAAGTTACAGCTATTTCTATGAAGTTGTACAAAAACGCTTTCTTTCGCCAAGACAGTGCGTTTCTCACTGTTACATGCATTTGAATGGGGAACTCGACCGAAACAAAGTATAGGTTTTCATTATGTGAATAACTTGGAAATCTTAGCTCAAACAGCTGCAAAACCTGTTTTGCCAGCACGGGAACCTTGAGTTCTATAAGATAAAGCCATAAACATGTGTATCCGAGTCTTCTATCAAAAGTTACAGCTATTTCTATGAAGTTGTACAAAAACGCTTTCTTTCGCCAAGACAGTGCGTTTCTCACTGTTACATGCATTTGAATGGGGAACTCGACCGAAACAAAGTATAGGTTTTCATTATGTGAATAACTTGGAAATCTTAGCTCAAACAGCTGCAAAACCTGTTTTGCCAGCACGGGAACCTTGAGTTCTATAAGATAAAGCCATAAACATGTGTATCCGAGTCTTCTATCAAACGTTACAGCTATTTCTATGAAGTTGTACAAAAACGCTTTCTTTCGCCAAGACAGTGCGTTTCTCACTGTTACATGCATTTGAATGGGGAACTCGACCGAAACAAAGTATAGGTTTTCATTATGTGAATAACTTGGAAATCTTAGCTCAAACAGCTGCAAAACCTGTTTTCCCAGCACGGGAACCTTGAGTTCTATAAGATAAAGCCATAAACATGTGTATCCGAGTCTTCTATCAAAAGTTACAGCTATTTCTATGAAGTTGTACAAAAACGCTTTCTTTCGCCAAGACAGTGCGTTTCTCACTGTTACATGCATTTGAATGGGGAACTCGACCGAAACAAAGTATAGGTTTTCATTATGTGAATAACTTGGAAATCTTAGCTCAAACAGCTGCAAAACCTGTTTTCCCAGCACGGGAACCTTGAGTTCTATAAGATAAAGCCATAAACATGTGTATCCGAGTCTTCTATCAAAAGTTACAGCTATTTCTATGAAGTTGTACAAAAACGCTTTCTTTCGCCAAGACAGTGCGTTTCTCACTGTTACATGCATTTGAATGGGGAACTCGACCGAAACAAAGTATAAGTTTTCATTATGTGAATAACTTGGAAATCTTAGCTCAAACAGCTGCAAAACCTGTTTTCCCAGCACGGGAACCTTGAGTTGTATAAGATAAAGCCATAAACATGTGTATCCGAGTCTTCTATCAAAAGTTACAGCTATTTCTATGAAGTTGTACAAAAACGCTTTCTTTCGCCAAGACAGTGCGTTTCTCACTGTTACATGCATTTGAATGGGGAACTCGACCGAAACAAAGTATAGGTTTTCATTATGTGAATAACTTGGAAATCTTAGCTCAAACAGCTGCAAAACCTGTTTTCCCAGCACGGGAACCTTGAGTTCTATAAGATAAAGCCATAAACATGTGTATCCGAGTCTTCTATCAAAAGTTACAGCTATTTCTATGAAGTTGTACAAAAACGCTTTCTTTCGCCAAGACAGTGCGTTTCTCACTGTTACATGCATTTGAATGGGGAACTCGACCGAAACAAAGTATAGGTTTTCATTATGTGAATAACTTGGAAATCTTAGCTCAAACAGCTGCAAAACCTGTTTTGCCAGCACGGGAACCTTGAGTTCTATAAGATAAAGCCATAAACATGTGTATCCGAGTCTTCTATCAAAAGTTACAGCTATTTCTATGAAGTTGTACAAAAACGCTTTCTTTCGCCAAGACAGTGCGTTTCTCACTGTTACATGCATTTGAATGGGGAACTCGACCGAAACAAAGTATAAGTTTTCATTATGTGAATAACTTGGAAATCTTAGCTCAAACAGCTGCAAAACCTGTTTTCCCAGCACGGGAACCTTGAGTTCTATAAGATAAAGCCATAAACATGTGTATCCGAGTCTTCTATCAAAAGTTACAGCTATTTCTATGAAGTTGTACAAAAACGCTTTCTTTCGCCAAGACAGTGCGTTTCTCACTGTTACATGCATTTGAATGGGGAACTCGACCGAAACAAAGTATAGGTTTTCATTATGTGAATAACTTGGAAATCTTAGCTCAAACGGCTGTGAAACCTGTTTGCCCAGCACGGGGACCTTGAGTTCTAAAAGATCAAGCCATAAACATGTTTGTCCGAGTCTTCTATCAAAAGTTACAGCTATTTCTATGAAGTTGTACAAAAACGCTTTCTTTCGCCAAGACAGTGCGTTTCTCACTGTTACATGCATTTGAATGGGGAACTCGACCGAAACAAAGTATAGGTTTTCATTATGTGAATAACTTGGAAATCTTAGCTCAAACAGCTGCAAAACCTGTTTTCCCAGCACGGGAACCTTGAGTTCTATAAGATAAAGCCATAAACATGTGTATCCGAGTCTTCTATCAAAAGTTACAGCTATTTCTATGAAGTTGTACAAAAACGCTTTCTTTCGCCAAGACAGTGCGTTTCTCACTGTTACATGCATTTGAATGGGGAACTCGACCGAAACAAAGTATAGGTTTTCATTATGTGAATAACTTGGAAATCTTATAAGATAAAGCCATAAACATGTGTATCCGAGTCTTCTATCAAAAGTTACAGCTATTTCTATGAAGTTGTACAAAAACGCTTTCTTTCGCCAAGACAGTGCGTTTCTCACTGTTACATGCATTTGAATGGGGAACTCGACCGAAACAAAGTATAGGTTTTCATTATGTGAATAACTTGGAAATCTTAGCTCAAACAGCTGCAAAACCTGTTTTCCCAGCACGGGAACCTTGAGTTCTATAAGATAAAGCCATAAACATGTGTATCCGAGTCTTCTATCAAAAGTTACAGCTATTTCTATGAAGTTGTACAAAAACGCTTTCTTTCGCCAAGACAGTGCGTTTCTCACTGTTACATGCATTTGAATGGGGAACTCGACCGAAACAAAGTATAAGTTTTCATTATGTGAATAACTTGGAAATCTTAGCTCAAACAGCTGCAAAACCTGTTTTGCCAGCACGGGAACCTTGAGTTCTATAAGATAAAGCCATAAACATGTGTATCCGAGTCTTCTATCAAAAGTTACAGCTATTTCTATGAAGTTGTACAAAAACGCTTTCTTTCGCCAAGACAGTGCGTTTCTCACTGTTACATGCATTTGAATGGGGAACTCGACCGAAACAAAGTATAGGTTTTCATTATGTGAATAACTTGGAAATCTTATAAGATAAAGCCATAAACATGTGTATCCGAGTCTTCTATCAAAAGTTACAGCTATTTCTATGAAGTTGTACAAAAACGCTTTCTTTCGCCAAGACAGTGCGTTTCTCACTGTTACATGCATTTGAATGGGGAACTCGACCGAAACAAAGTATAAGTTTTCATTATGTGAATAACTTGGAAATCTTAGCTCAAACAGCTGCAAAACCTGTTTTCCCAGCACGGGAACCTTGAGTTCTATAAGATAAAGCCATAAACATGTGTATCCGAGTCTTCTATCAAAAGTTACAGCTATTTCTATGAAGTTGTACAAAAACGCTTTCTTTCGCCAAGACAGTGCGTTTCTCACTGTTACATGCATTTGAATGGGGAACTCGACCGAAACAAAGTATAGGTTTTCATTATGTGAATAACTTGGAAATCTTAGCTCAAACGGCTGTGAAACCTGTTTGCCCAGCACGGGGACCTTGAGTTCTAAAAGATCAAGCCATAAACATGTTTGTCCGAGTCTTCTATCAAAAGTTACAGCTATTTCTATGAAGTTGTACAAAAACGCTTTCTTTCGCCAAGACAGTGCGTTTCTCACTGTTACATGCATTTGAATGGGGAACTCGACCGAAACAAAGTATAGGTTTTCATTATGTGAATAACTTGGAAATCTTAGCTCAAACAGCTGCAAAACCTGTTTTCCCAGCACGGGAACCTTGAGTTCTATAAGATAAAGCCATAAACATGTGTATCCGAGTCTTCTATCAAAAGTTACAGCTATTTCTATGAAGTTGTACAAAAACGCTTTCTTTCGCCAAGACAGTGCGTTTCTCACTGTTACATGCATTTGAATGGGGAACTCGACCGAAACAAAGTATAGGTTTTCATTATGTGAATAACTTGGAAATCTTATAAGATAAAGCCATAAACATGTGTATCCGAGTCTTCTATCAAAAGTTACAGCTATTTCTATGAAGTTGTACAAAAACGCTTTCTTTCGCCAAGACAGTGCGTTTCTCACTGTTACATGCATTTGAATGGGGAACTCGACCGAAACAAAGTATAGGTTTTCATTATGTGAATAACTTGGAAATCTTAGCTCAAACAGCTGCAAAACCTGTTTTCCCAGCACGGGAACCTTGAGTTCTATAAGATAAAGCCATAAACATGTGTATCCGAGTCTTCTATCAAAAGTTACAGCTATTTCTATGAAGTTGTACAAAAACGCTTTCTTTCGCCAAGACAGTGCGTTTCTCACTGTTACATGCATTTGAATGGGGAACTCGACCGAAACAAAGTATAAGTTTTCATTATGTGAATAACTTGGAAATCTTAGCTCAAACAGCTGCAAAACCTGTTTTGCCAGCACGGGAACCTTGAGTTCTATAAGATAAAGCCATAAACATGTGTATCCGAGTCTTCTATCAAAAGTTACAGCTATTTCTATGAAGTTGTACAAAAACGCTTTCTTTCGCCAAGACAGTGCGTTTCTCACTGTTACATGCATTTGAATGGGGAACTCGACCGAAACAAAGTATAGGTTTTCATTATGTGAATAACTTGGAAATCTTATAAGATAAAGCCATAAACATGTGTATCCGAGTCTTCTATCAAAAGTTACAGCTATTTCTATGAAGTTGTACAAAAACGCTTTCTTTCGCCAAGACAGTGCGTTTCTCACTGTTACATGCATTTGAATGGGGAACTCGACCGAAACAAAGTATAAGTTTTCATTATGTGAATAACTTGGAAATCTTAGCTCAAACAGCTGCAAAACCTGTTTTCCCAGCACGGGAACCTTGAGTTCTATAAGATAAAGCCATAAACATGTGTATCCGAGTCTTCTATCAAAAGTTACAGCTATTTCTATGAAGTTGTACAAAAACGCTTTCTTTCGCCAAGACAGTGCGTTTCTCACTGTTACATGCATTTGAATGGGGAACTCGACCGAAACAAAGTATAGGTTTTCATTATGTGAATAACTTGGAAATCTTAGCTCAAACAGCTGCAAAACCTGTTTTCCCAGCACGGGAACCTTGAGTTCTATAAGATAAAGCCATAAACATGTGTATCCGAGTCTTCTATCAAAAGTTACAGCTATTTCTATGAAGTTGTACAAAAACGCTTTCTTTCGCCAAGACAGTGCGTTTCTCACTGTTACATGCATTTGAATGGGGAACTTGACCGAAACAAAGTATAGGTTTTCATTATGTGAATAACTTGGAAATCTTAGCTTAAACAACTGTGAAACCTGTTTTCCCAGCACGGGAACCTTGAGTTCTATAAGATAAAGCCATAAACATGTGTATCCGAGTCTTCTATCAAAAGTTACAGCTATTTCTATGAAGTTGTACAAAAACGCTTTCTTTCGCCAAGACAGTGCGTTTCTCACTGTTACATGCATTTGAATGGGGAACTCGACCGAAACAAAGTATAAGTTTTCATTATGTGAATAACTTGGAAATCTTAGCTCAAACAGCTGCAAAACCTGTTTTGCCAGCACGGGAACCTTGAGTTCTATAAGATAAAGCCATAAACATGTGTATCCGAGTCTTCTATCAAAAGTTACAGCTATTTCTATGAAGTTGTACAAAAACGCTTTCTTTCGCCAAGACAGTGCGTTTCTCACTGTTACATGCATTTGAATGGGGAACTCGACCGAAACAAAGTATAGGTTTTCATTATGTGAATAACTTGGAAATCTTATAAGATAAAGCCATAAACATGTGTATCCGAGTCTTCTATCAAAAGTTACAGCTATTTCTATGAAGTTGTACAAAAACGCTTTCTTTCGCCAAGACAGTGCGTTTCTCACTGTTACATGCATTTGAATGGGGAACTCGACCGAAACAAAGTATAAGTTTTCATTATGTGAATAACTTGGAAATCTTAGCTCAAACAGCTGCAAAACCTGTTTTCCCAGCACGGGAACCTTGAGTTCTATAAGATAAAGCCATAAACATGTGTATCCGAGTCTTCTATCAAAAGTTACAGCTATTTCTATGAAGTTGTACAAAAACGCTTTCTTTCGCCAAGACAGTGCGTTTCTCACTGTTACATGCATTTGAATGGGGAACTCGACCGAAACAAAGTATAGGTTTTCATTATGTGAATAACTTGGAAATCTTAGCTCAAACAGCTGCAAAACCTGTTTTCCCAGCACGGGAACCTTGAGTTCTATAAGATAAAGCCATAAACATGTGTATCCGAGTCTTCTATCAAAAGTTACAGCTATTTCTATGAAGTTGTACAAAAACGCTTTCTTTCGCCAAGACAGTGCGTTTCTCACTGTTACATGCATTTGAATGGGGAACTCGACCGAAACAAAGTATAGGTTTTCATTATGTGAATAACTTGGAAATCTTAGCTCAAACAGCTGCAAAACCTGTTTTGCCAGCACGGGAACCTTGAGTTCTATAAGATAAAGCCATAAACATGTGTATCCGAGTCTTCTATCAAAAGTTACAGCTATTTCTATGAAGTTGTACAAAAACGCTTTCTTTCGCCAAGACAGTGCGTTTCTCACTGTTACATGCATTTGAATGGGGAACTCGACCGAAACAAAGTATAGGTTTTCATTATGTGAATAACTTGGAAATCTTAGCTCAAACAGCTGCAAAACCTGTTTTCCCAGCACGGGAACCTTGAGTTCTATAAGATAAAGCCATAAACATGTGTATCCGAGTCTTCTATCAAAAGTTACAGCTATTTCTATGAAGTTGTACAAAAACGCTTTCTTTCGCCAAGACAGTGCGTTTCTCACTGTTACATGCATTTGAATGGGGAACTCGACCGAAACAAAGTATAGGTTTTCATTATGTGAATAACTTGGAAATCTTAGCTCAAACAGCTGCAAAACCTGTTTTCCCAGCACGGGAACCTTGAGTTCTATAAGATAAAGCCATAAACATGTGTATCCGAGTCTTCTATCAAACGTTACAGCTATTTCTATGAAGTTGTACAAAAACGCTTTCTTTCGCCAAGACAGTGCGTTTCTCACTGTTACATGCATTTGAATGGGGAACTCGAC
This sequence comes from Aulonocara sp. 'chitande type north' Nkhata Bay, assembly GCF_057382095.1. Taxonomy (NCBI): domain Eukaryota; kingdom Metazoa; phylum Chordata; class Actinopteri; order Cichliformes; family Cichlidae; genus Aulonocara; species Aulonocara sp. 'chitande type north' Nkhata Bay. Next base: position 16,449 of record NC_141362.1, on the reverse strand, counting down.
CGAAACAAAGTATAGGTTTTCATTATGTGAATAACTTGGAAATCTTAGCTCAAACAGCTGCAAAACCTGTTTTCCCAGCACGGGAACCTTGAGTTCTATAAGATAAAGCCATAAACATGTGTATCCGAGTCTTCTATCAAAAGTTACAGCTATTTCTATGAAGTTGTACAAAAACGCTTTCTTTCGCCAAGACAGTGCGTTTCTCACTGTTACATGCATTTGAATGGGGAACTCGACCGAAACAAAGTATAGGTTTTCATTATGTGAATAACTTGGAAATCTTAGCTCAAACAGCTGCAAAACCTGTTTTCCCAGCACGGGAACCTTGAGTTCTATAAGATAAAGCCATAAACATGTGTATCCGAGTCTTCTATCAAAAGTTACAGCTATTTCTATGAAGTTGTACAAAAACGCTTTCTTTCGCCAAGACAGTGCGTTTCTCACTGTTACATGCATTTGAATGGGGAACTCGACCGAAACAAAGTATAAGTTTTCATTATGTGAATAACTTGGAAATCTTAGCTCAAACAGCTGCAAAACCTGTTTTCCCAGCACGGGAACCTTGAGTTGTATAAGATAAAGCCATAAACATGTGTATCCGAGTCTTCTATCAAAAGTTACAGCTATTTCTATGAAGTTGTACAAAAACGCTTTCTTTCGCCAAGACAGTGCGTTTCTCACTGTTACATGCATTTGAATGGGGAACTCGACCGAAACAAAGTATAGGTTTTCATTATGTGAATAACTTGGAAATCTTAGCTCAAACAGCTGCAAAACCTGTTTTGCCAGCACGGGAACCTTGAGTTCTATAAGATAAAGCCATAAACATGTGTATCCGAGTCTTCTATCAAAAGTTACAGCTATTTCTATGAAGTTGTACAAAAACGCTTTCTTTCGCCAAGACAGTGCGTTTCTCACTGTTACATGCATTTGAATGGGGAACTCGACCGAAACAAAGTATAGGTTTTCATTATGTGAATAACTTGGAAATCTTAGCTCAAACGGCTGTGAAACCTGTTTGCCCAGCACGGGGACCTTGAGTTCTAAAAGATCAAGCCATAAACATGTTTGTCCGAGTCTTCTATCAAAAGTTACAGCTATTTCTATGAAGTTGTACAAAAACGCTTTCTTTCGCCAAGACAGTGCGTTTCTCACTGTTACATGCATTTGAATGGGGAACTCGACCGAAACAAAGTATAGGTTTTCATTATGTGAATAACTTGGAAATCTTAGCTCAAACGGCTGCAAAACCTGTTTTCCCAGCACGGGAACCTTGAGTTCTATAAGATAAAGCCATAAACATGTGTATCCGAGTCTTCTATCAAAAGTTACAGCTATTTCTATGAAGTTGTACAAAAACGCTTTCTTTCGCCAAGACAGTGCGTTTCTCACTGTTACATGCATTTGAATGGGGAACTCGACCGAAACAAAGTATAGGTTTTCATTATGTGAATAACTTGGAAATCTTAGCTCAAACAGCTGCAAAACCTGTTTTCCCAGCACGGGAACCTTGAGTTCTATAAGATAAAGCCATAAACATGTGTATCCGAGTCTTCTATCAAAAGTTACAGCTATTTCTATGAAGTTGTACAAAAACGCTTTCTTTCGCCAAGACAGTGCGTTTCTCACTGTTACATGCATTTGAATGGGGAACTCGACCGAAACAAAGTATAGGTTTTCATTATGTGAATAACTTGGAAATCTTAGCTCAAACAGCTGCAAAACCTGTTTTGCCAGCACGGGAACCTTGAGTTCTATAAGATAAAGCCATAAACATGTGTATCCGAGTCTTCTATCAAAAGTTACAGCTATTTCTATGAAGTTGTACAAAAACGCTTTCTTTCGCCAAGACAGTGCGTTTCTCACTGTTACATGCATTTGAATGGGGAACTCGACCGAAACAAAGTATAGGTTTTCATTATGTGAATAACTTGGAAATCTTAGCTCAAACAGCTGCAAAACCTGTTTTCCCAGCACGGGAACCTTGAGTTCTATAAGATAAAGCCATAAACATGTGTATCCGAGTCTTCTATCAAAAGTTACAGCTATTTCTATGAAGTTGTACAAAAACGCTTTCTTTCGCCAAGACAGTGCGTTTCTCACTGTTACATGCATTTGAATGGGGAACTCGACCGAAACAAAGTATAAGTTTTCATTATGTGAATAACTTGGAAATCTTAGCTCAAACAGCTGCAAAACCTGTTTTGCCAGCACGGGAACCTTGAGTTCTATAAGATAAAGCCATAAACATGTGTATCCGAGTCTTCTATCAAAAGTTACAGCTATTTCTATGAAGTTGTACAAAAACGCTTTCTTTCGCCAAGACAGTGCGTTTCTCACTGTTACATGCATTTGAATGGGGAACTCGACCGAAACAAAGTATAGGTTTTCATTATGTGAATAACTTGGAAATCTTATAAGATAAAGCCATAAACATGTGTATCCGAGTCTTCTATCAAAAGTTACAGCTATTTCTATGAAGTTGTACAAAAACGCTTTCTTTCGCCAAGACAGTGCGTTTCTCACTGTTACATGCATTTGAATGGGGAACTCGACCGAAACAAAGTATAAGTTTTCATTATGTGAATAACTTGGAAATCTTAGCTCAAACAGCTGCAAAACCTGTTTTCCCAGCACGGGAACCTTGAGTTCTATAAGATAAAGCCATAAACATGTGTATCCGAGTCTTCTATCAAAAGTTACAGCTATTTCTATGAAGTTGTACAAAAACGCTTTCTTTCGCCAAGACAGTGCGTTTCTCACTGTTACATGCATTTGAATGGGGAACTCGACCGAAACAAAGTATAGGTTTTCATTATGTGAATAACTTGGAAATCTTAGCTCAAACAGCTGCAAAACCTGTTTTCCCAGCACGGGAACCTTGAGTTCTATAAGATAAAGCCATAAACATGTGTATCCGAGTCTTCTATCAAAAGTTACAGCTATTTCTATGAAGTTGTACAAAAACGCTTTCTTTCGCCAAGACAGTGCGTTTCTCACTGTTACATGCATTTGAATGGGGAACTCGACCGAAACAAAGTATAGGTTTTCATTATGTGAATAACTTGGAAATCTTAGCTCAAACAGCTGCAAAACCTGTTTTCCCAGCACGGGAACCTTGAGTTCTATAAGATAAAGCCATAAACATGTGTATCCGAGTCTTCTATCAAAAGTTACAGCTATTTCTATGAAGTTGTACAAAAACGCTTTCTTTCGCCAAGACAGTGCGTTTCTCACTGTTACATGCATTTGAATGGGGAACTCGACCGAAACAAAGTATAAGTTTTCATTATGTGAATAACTTGGAAATCTTAGCTCAAACAGCTGCAAAACCTGTTTTGCCAGCACGGGAACCTTGAGTTCTATAAGATAAAGCCATAAACATGTGTATCCGAGTCTTCTATCAAAAGTTACAGCTATTTCTATGAAGTTGTACAAAAACGCTTTCTTTCGCCAAGACAGTGCGTTTCTCACTGTTACATGCATTTGAATGGGGAACTCGACCGAAACAAAGTATAGGTTTTCATTATGTGAATAACTTGGAAATCTTATAAGATAAAGCCATAAACATGTGTATCCGAGTCTTCTATCAAAAGTTACAGCTATTTCTATGAAGTTGTACAAAAACGCTTTCTTTCGCCAAGACAGTGCGTTTCTCACTGTTACATGCATTTGAATGGGGAACTCGACCGAAACAAAGTATAAGTTTTCATTATGTGAATAACTTGGAAATCTTAGCTCAAACAGCTGCAAAACCTGTTTTCCCAGCACGGGAACCTTGAGTTCTATAAGATAAAGCCATAAACATGTGTATCCGAGTCTTCTATCAAAAGTTACAGCTATTTCTATGAAGTTGTACAAAAACGCTTTCTTTCGCCAAGACAGTGCGTTTCTCACTGTTACATGCATTTGAATGGGGAACTCGACCGAAACAAAGTATAGGTTTTCATTATGTGAATAACTTGGAAATCTTAGCTCAAACAGCTGCAAAACCTGTTTTCCCAGCACGGGAACCTTGAGTTCTATAAGATAAAGCCATAAACATGTGTATCCGAGTCTTCTATCAAAAGTTACAGCTATTTCTATGAAGTTGTACAAAAACGCTTTCTTTCGCCAAGACAGTGCGTTTCTCACTGTTACATGCATTTGAATGGGGAACTTGACCGAAACAAAGTATAGGTTTTCATTATGTGAATAACTTGGAAATCTTAGCTTAAACAACTGTGAAACCTGTTTTCCCAGCACGGGAACCTTGAGTTCTATAAGATAAAGCCATAAACATGTGTATCCGAGTCTTCTATCAAAAGTTACAGCTATTTCTATGAAGTTGTACAAAAACGCTTTCTTTCGCCAAGACAGTGCGTTTCTCACTGTTACATGCATTTGAATGGGGAACTCGACCGAAACAAAGTATAAGTTTTCATTATGTGAATAACTTGGAAATCTTAGCTCAAACAGCTGCAAAACCTGTTTTGCCAGCACGGGAACCTTGAGTTCTATAAGATAAAGCCATAAACATGTGTATCCGAGTCTTCTATCAAAAGTTACAGCTATTTCTATGAAGTTGTACAAAAACGCTTTCTTTCGCCAAGACAGTGCGTTTCTCACTGTTACATGCATTTGAATGGGGAACTCGACCGAAACAAAGTATAGGTTTTCATTATGTGAATAACTTGGAAATCTTATAAGATAAAGCCATAAACATGTGTATCCGAGTCTTCTATCAAAAGTTACAGCTATTTCTATGAAGTTGTACAAAAACGCTTTCTTTCGCCAAGACAGTGCGTTTCTCACTGTTACATGCATTTGAATGGGGAACTCGACCGAAACAAAGTATAAGTTTTCATTATGTGAATAACTTGGAAATCTTAGCTCAAACAGCTGCAAAACCTGTTTTCCCAGCACGGGAACCTTGAGTTCTATAAGATAAAGCCATAAACATGTGTATCCGAGTCTTCTATCAAAAGTTACAGCTATTTCTATGAAGTTGTACAAAAACGCTTTCTTTCGCCAAGACAGTGCGTTTCTCACTGTTACATGCATTTGAATGGGGAACTCGACCGAAACAAAGTATAGGTTTTCATTATGTGAATAACTTGGAAATCTTAGCTCAAACAGCTGCAAAACCTGTTTTCCCAGCACGGGAACCTTGAGTTCTATAAGATAAAGCCATAAACATGTGTATCCGAGTCTTCTATCAAAAGTTACAGCTATTTCTATGAAGTTGTACAAAAACGCTTTCTTTCGCCAAGACAGTGCGTTTCTCACTGTTACATGCATTTGAATGGGGAACTCGACCGAAACAAAGTATAGGTTTTCATTATGTGAATAACTTGGAAATCTTAGCTCAAACAGCTGCAAAACCTGTTTTGCCAGCACGGGAACCTTGAGTTCTATAAGATAAAGCCATAAACATGTGTATCCGAGTCTTCTATCAAAAGTTACAGCTATTTCTATGAAGTTGTACAAAAACGCTTTCTTTCGCCAAGACAGTGCGTTTCTCACTGTTACATGCATTTGAATGGGGAACTCGACCGAAACAAAGTATAGGTTTTCATTATGTGAATAACTTGGAAATCTTAGCTCAAACAGCTGCAAAACCTGTTTTCCCAGCACGGGAACCTTGAGTTCTATAAGATAAAGCCATAAACATGTGTATCCGAGTCTTCTATCAAAAGTTACAGCTATTTCTATGAAGTTGTACAAAAACGCTTTCTTTCGCCAAGACAGTGCGTTTCTCACTGTTACATGCATTTGAATGGGGAACTCGACCGAAACAAAGTATAGGTTTTCATTATGTGAATAACTTGGAAATCTTAGCTCAAACAGCTGCAAAACCTGTTTTCCCAGCACGGGAACCTTGAGTTCTATAAGATAAAGCCATAAACATGTGTATCCGAGTCTTCTATCAAACGTTACAGCTATTTCTATGAAGTTGTACAAAAACGCTTTCTTTCGCCAAGACAGTGCGTTTCTCACTGTTACATGCATTTGAATGGGGAACTCGACCGAAACAAAGTATAGGTTTTCATTATGTGAATAACTTGGAAATCTTAGCTCAAACAGCTGCAAAACCTGTTTTCCCAGCACGGGAACCTTGAGTTCTATAAGATAAAGCCATAAACATGTGTATCCGAGTCTTCTATCAAAAGTTACAGCTATTTCTATGAAGTTGTACAAAAACGCTTTCTTTCGCCAAGACAGTGCGTTTCTCACTGTTACATGCATTTGAATGGGGAACTCGACCGAAACAAAGTATAGGTTTTCATTATGTGAATAACTTGGAAATCTTAGCTCAAACAGCTGCAAAACCTGTTTTCCCAGCACGGGAACCTTGAGTTCTATAAGATAAAGCCATAAACATGTGTATCCGAGTCTTCTATCAAAAGTTACAGCTATTTCTATGAAGTTGTACAAAAACGCTTTCTTTCGCCAAGACAGTGCGTTTCTCACTGTTACATGCATTTGAATGGGGAACTCGACCGAAACAAAGTATAAGTTTTCATTATGTGAATAACTTGGAAATCTTAGCTCAAACAGCTGCAAAACCTGTTTTCCCAGCACGGGAACCTTGAGTTGTATAAGATAAAGCCATAAACATGTGTATCCGAGTCTTCTATCAAAAGTTACAGCTATTTCTATGAAGTTGTACAAAAACGCTTTCTTTCGCCAAGACAGTGCGTTTCTCACTGTTACATGCATTTGAATGGGGAACTCGACCGAAACAAAGTATAGGTTTTCATTATGTGAATAACTTGGAAATCTTAGCTCAAACAGCTGCAAAACCTGTTTTGCCAGCACGGGAACCTTGAGTTCTATAAGATAAAGCCATAAACATGTGTATCCGAGTCTTCTATCAAAAGTTACAGCTATTTCTATGAAGTTGTACAAAAACGCTTTCTTTCGCCAAGACAGTGCGTTTCTCACTGTTACATGCATTTGAATGGGGAACTCGACCGAAACAAAGTATAGGTTTTCATTATGTGAATAACTTGGAAATCTTAGCTCAAACGGCTGTGAAACCTGTTTGCCCAGCACGGGGACCTTGAGTTCTAAAAGATCAAGCCATAAACATGTTTGTCCGAGTCTTCTATCAAAAGTTACAGCTATTTCTATGAAGTTGTACAAAAACGCTTTCTTTCGCCAAGACAGTGCGTTTCTCACTGTTACATGCATTTGAATGGGGAACTCGACCGAAACAAAGTATAGGTTTTCATTATGTGAATAACTTGGAAATCTTAGCTCAAACGGCTGCAAAACCTGTTTTCCCAGCACGGGAACCTTGAGTTCTATAAGATAAAGCCATAAACATGTGTATCCGAGTCTTCTATCAAAAGTTACAGCTATTTCTATGAAGTTGTACAAAAACGCTTTCTTTCGCCAAGACAGTGCGTTTCTCACTGTTACATGCATTTGAATGGGGAACTCGACCGAAACAAAGTATAGGTTTTCATTATGTGAATAACTTGGAAATCTTAGCTCAAACAGCTGCAAAACCTGTTTTCCCAGCACGGGAACCTTGAGTTCTATAAGATAAAGCCATAAACATGTGTATCCGAGTCTTCTATCAAAAGTTACAGCTATTTCTATGAAGTTGTACAAAAACGCTTTCTTTCGCCAAGACAGTGCGTTTCTCACTGTTACATGCATTTGAATGGGGAACTCGACCGAAACAAAGTATAGGTTTTCATTATGTGAATAACTTGGAAATCTTAGCTCAAACAGCTGCAAAACCTGTTTTGCCAGCACGGGAACCTTGAGTTCTATAAGATAAAGCCATAAACATGTGTATCCGAGTCTTCTATCAAAAGTTACAGCTATTTCTATGAAGTTGTACAAAAACGCTTTCTTTCGCCAAGACAGTGCGTTTCTCACTGTTACATGCATTTGAATGGGGAACTCGACCGAAACAAAGTATAGGTTTTCATTATGTGAATAACTTGGAAATCTTAGCTCAAACAGCTGCAAAACCTGTTTTCCCAGCACGGGAACCTTGAGTTCTATAAGATAAAGCCATAAACATGTGTATCCGAGTCTTCTATCAAAAGTTACAGCTATTTCTATGAAGTTGTACAAAAACGCTTTCTTTCGCCAAGACAGTGCGTTTCTCACTGTTACATGCATTTGAATGGGGAACTCGACCGAAACAAAGTATAAGTTTTCATTATGTGAATAACTTGGAAATCTTAGCTCAAACAGCTGCAAAACCTGTTTTGCCAGCACGGGAACCTTGAGTTCTATAAGATAAAGCCATAAACATGTGTATCCGAGTCTTCTATCAAAAGTTACAGCTATTTCTATGAAGTTGTACAAAAACGCTTTCTTTCGCCAAGACAGTGCGTTTCTCACTGTTACATGCATTTGAATGGGGAACTCGACCGAAACAAAGTATAGGTTTTCATTATGTGAATAACTTGGAAATCTTATAAGATAAAGCCATAAACATGTGTATCCGAGTCTTCTATCAAAAGTTACAGCTATTTCTATGAAGTTGTACAAAAACGCTTTCTTTCGCCAAGACAGTGCGTTTCTCACTGTTACATGCATTTGAATGGGGAACTCGACCGAAACAAAGTATAAGTTTTCATTATGTGAATAACTTGGAAATCTTAGCTCAAACAGCTGCAAAACCTGTTTTCCCAGCACGGGAACCTTGAGTTCTATAAGATAAAGCCATAAACATGTGTATCCGAGTCTTCTATCAAAAGTTACAGCTATTTCTATGAAGTTGTACAAAAACGCTTTCTTTCGCCAAGACAGTGCGTTTCTCACTGTTACATGCATTTGAATGGGGAACTCGACCGAAACAAAGTATAGGTTTTCATTATGTGAATAACTTGGAAATCTTAGCTCAAACAGCTGCAAAACCTGTTTTCCCAGCACGGGAACCTTGAGTTCTATAAGATAAAGCCATAAACATGTGTATCCGAGTCTTCTATCAAAAGTTACAGCTATTTCTATGAAGTTGTACAAAAACGCTTTCTTTCGCCAAGACAGTGCGTTTCTCACTGTTACATGCATTTGAATGGGGAACTTGACCGAAACAAAGTATAGGTTTTCATTATGTGAATAACTTGGAAATCTTAGCTTAAACAACTGTGAAACCTGTTTTCCCAGCACGGGAACCTTGAGTTCTATAAGATAAAGCCATAAACATGTGTATCCGAGTCTTCTATCAAAAGTTACAGCTATTTCTATGAAGTTGTACAAAAACGCTTTCTTTCGCCAAGACAGTGCGTTTCTCACTGTTACATGCATTTGAATGGGGAACTCGACCGAAACAAAGTATAAGTTTTCATTATGTGAATAACTTGGAAATCTTAGCTCAAACAGCTGCAAAACCTGTTTTGCCAGCACGGGAACCTTGAGTTCTATAAGATAAAGCCATAAACATGTGTATCCGAGTCTTCTATCAAAAGTTACAGCTATTTCTATGAAGTTGTACAAAAACGCTTTCTTTCGCCAAGACAGTGCGTTTCTCACTGTTACATGCATTTGAATGGGGAACTCGACCGAAACAAAGTATAGGTTTTCATTATGTGAATAACTTGGAAATCTTATAAGATAAAGCCATAAACATGTGTATCCGAGTCTTCTATCAAAAGTTACAGCTATTTCTATGAAGTTGTACAAAAACGCTTTCTTTCGCCAAGACAGTGCGTTTCTCACTGTTACATGCATTTGAATGGGGAACTCGACCGAAACAAAGTATAAGTTTTCATTATGTGAATAACTTGGAAATCTTAGCTCAAACAGCTGCAAAACCTGTTTTCCCAGCACGGGAACCTTGAGTTCTATAAGATAAAGCCATAAACATGTGTATCCGAGTCTTCTATCAAAAGTTACAGCTATTTCTATGAAGTTGTACAAAAACGCTTTCTTTCGCCAAGACAGTGCGTTTCTCACTGTTACATGCATTTGAATGGGGAACTCGACCGAAACAAAGTATAGGTTTTCATTATGTGAATAACTTGGAAATCTTAGCTCAAACAGCTGCAAAACCTGTTTTCCCAGCACGGGAACCTTGAGTTCTATAAGATAAAGCCATAAACATGTGTATCCGAGTCTTCTATCAAAAGTTACAGCTATTTCTATGAAGTTGTACAAAAACGCTTTCTTTCGCCAAGACAGTGCGTTTCTCACTGTTACATGCATTTGAATGGGGAACTCGACCGAAACAAAGTATAGGTTTTCATTATGTGAATAACTTGGAAATCTTAGCTCAAACAGCTGCAAAACCTGTTTTGCCAGCACGGGAACCTTGAGTTCTATAAGATAAAGCCATAAACATGTGTATCCGAGTCTTCTATCAAAAGTTACAGCTATTTCTATGAAGTTGTACAAAAACGCTTTCTTTCGCCAAGACAGTGCGTTTCTCACTGTTACATGCATTTGAATGGGGAACTCGACCGAAACAAAGTATAGGTTTTCATTATGTGAATAACTTGGAAATCTTAGCTCAAACAGCTGCAAAACCTGTTTTCCCAGCACGGGAACCTTGAGTTCTATAAGATAAAGCCATAAACATGTGTATCCGAGTCTTCTATCAAAAGTTACAGCTATTTCTATGAAGTTGTACAAAAACGCTTTCTTTCGCCAAGACAGTGCGTTTCTCACTGTTAGATGCATTTGAATGGGGAACTCGACCGAAACAAAGTATAGGTTTTCATTATGTGAATAACTTGGAAATCTTAGCTCAAACAGCTGCAAAACCTGTTTTCCCAGCACGGGAACCTTGAGTTCTATAAGATAAAGCCATAAACATGTGTATCCGAGTCTTCTATCAAACGTTACAGCTATTTCTATGAAGTTGTACAAAAACGCTTTCTTTCGCCAAGACAGTGCGTTTCTCACTGTTACATGCATTTGAATGGGGAACTCGACCGAAACAAAGTATAGGTTTTCATTATGTGAATAACTTGGAAATCTTAGCTCAAACAGCTGCAAAACCTGTTTTCCCAGCACGGGAACCTTGAGTTCTATAAGATAAAGCCATAAACATGTGTATCCGAGTCTTCTATCAAAAGTTACAGCTATTTCTATGAAGTTGTACAAAAACGCTTTCTTTCGCCAAGACAGTGCGTTTCTCACTGTTACATGCATTTGAATGGGGAACTCGACCGAAACAAAGTATAGGTTTTCATTATGTGAATAACTTGGAAATCTTAGCTCAAACAGCTGCAAAACCTGTTTTCCCAGCACGGGAACCTTGAGTTCTATAAGATAAAGCCATAAACATGTGTATCCGAGTCTTCTATCAAAAGTTACAGCTATTTCTATGAAGTTGTACAAAAACGCTTTCTTTCGCCAAGACAGTGCGTTTCTCACTGTTACATGCATTTGAATGGGGAACTCGACCGAAACAAAGTATAAGTTTTCATTATGTGAATAACTTGGAAATCTTAGCTCAAACAGCTGCAAAACCTGTTTTCCCAGCACGGGAACCTTGAGTTCTATAAGATAAAGCCATAAACATGTGTATCCGAGTCTTCTATCAAAAGTTACAGCTATTTCTATGAAGTTGTACAAAAACGCTTTCTTTCGCCAAGACAGTGCGTTTCTCACTGTTACATGCATTTGAATGGGGAACTCGACCGAAACAAAGTATAGGTTTTCATTATGTGAATAACTTGGAAATCTTAGCTCAAACAGCTGCAAAACCTGTTTTGCCAGCACGGGAACCTTGAGTTCTATAAGATAAAGCCATAAACATGTGTATCCGAGTCTTCTATCAAAAGTTACAGCTATTTCTATGAAGTTGTACAAAAACGCTTTCTTTCGCCAAGACAGTGCGTTTCTCACTGTTACATGCATTTGAATGGGGAACTCGACCGAAACAAAGTATAGGTTTTCATTATGTGAATAACTTGGAAATCTTAGCTCAAACAGCTGCAAAACCTGTTTTCCCAGCACGGGAACCTTGAGTTCTATAAGATAAAGCCATAAACATGTGTATCCGAGTCTTCTATCAAAAGTTACAGCTATTTCTATGAAGTTGTACAAAAACGCTTTCTTTCGCCAAGACAGTGCGTTTCTCACTGTTACATGCATTTGAATGGGGAACTCGACCGAAACAAAGTATAAGTTTTCATTATGTGAATAACTTGGAAATCTTAGCTCAAACAGCTGCAAAACCTGTTTTGCCAGCACGGGAACCTTGAGTTCTATAAGATAAAGCCATAAACATGTGTATCCGAGTCTTCTATCAAAAGTTACAGCTATTTCTATGAAGTTGTACAAAAACGCTTTCTTTCGCCAAGACAGTGCGTTTCTCACTGTTACATGCATTTGAATGGGGAACTCGACCGAAACAAAGTATAGGTTTTCATTATGTGAATAACTTGGAAATCTTATAAGATAAAGCCATAAACATGTGTATCCGAGTCTTCTATCAAAAGTTACAGCTATTTCTATGAAGTTGTACAAAAACGCTTTCTTTCGCCAAGACAGTGCGTTTCTCACTGTTACATGCATTTGAATGGGGAACTCGACCGAAACAAAGTATAAGTTTTCATTATGTGAATAACTTGGAAATCTTAGCTCAAACAGCTGCAAAACCTGTTTTCCCAGCACGGGAACCTTGAGTTCTATAAGATAAAGCCATAAACATGTGTATCCGAGTCTTCTATCAAAAGTTACAGCTATTTCTATGAAGTTGTACAAAAACGCTTTCTTTCGCCAAGACAGTGCGTTTCTCACTGTTACATGCATTTGAATGGGGAACTCGACCGAAACAAAGTATAGGTTTTCATTATGTGAATAACTTGGAAATCTTAGCTCAAACAGCTGCAAAACCTGTTTTCCCAGCACGGGAACCTTGAGTTCTATAAGATAAAGCCATAAACATGTGTATCCGAGTCTTCTATCAAAAGTTACAGCTATTTCTATGAAGTTGTACAAAAACGCTTTCTTTCGCCAAGACAGTGCGTTTCTCACTGTTACATGCATTTGAATGGGGAACTTGACCGAAACAAAGTATAGGTTTTCATTATGTGAATAACTTGGAAATCTTAGCTTAAACAACTGTGAAACCTGTTTTCCCAGCACGGGAACCTTGAGTTCTATAAGATAAAGCCATAAACATGTGTATCCGAGTCTTCTATCAAAAGTTACAGCTATTTCTATGAAGTTGTACAAAAACGCTTTCTTTCGCCAAGACAGTGCGTTTCTCACTGTTACATGCATTTGAATGGGGAACTCGACCGAAACAAAGTATAAGTTTTCATTATGTGAATAACTTGGAAATCTTAGCTCAAACAGCTGCAAAACCTGTTTTGCCAGCACGGGAACCTTGAGTTCTATAAGATAAAGCCATAAACATGTGTATCCGAGTCTTCTATCAAAAGTTACAGCTATTTCTATGAAGTTGTACAAAAACGCTTTCTTTCGCCAAGACAGTGCGTTTCTCACTGTTACATGCATTTGAATGGGGAACTCGACCGAAACAAAGTATAGGTTTTCATTATGTGAATAACTTGGAAATCTTATAAGATAAAGCCATAAACATGTGTATCCGAGTCTTCTATCAAAAGTTACAGCTATTTCTATGAAGTTGTACAAAAACGCTTTCTTTCGCCAAGACAGTGCGTTTCTCACTGTTACATGCATTTGAATGGGGAACTCGACCGAAACAAAGTATAAGTTTTCATTATGTGAATAACTTGGAAATCTTAGCTCAAACAGCTGCAAAACCTGTTTTCCCAGCACGGGAACCTTGAGTTCTATAAGATAAAGCCATAAACATGTGTATCCGAGTCTTCTATCAAAAGTTACAGCTATTTCTATGAAGTTGTACAAAAACGCTTTCTTTCGCCAAGACAGTGCGTTTCTCACTGTTACATGCATTTGAATGGGGAACTCGACCGAAACAAAGTATAGGTTTTCATTATGTGAATAACTTGGAAATCTTAGCTCAAACAGCTGCAAAACCTGTTTTCCCAGCACGGGAACCTTGAGTTCTATAAGATAAAGCCATAAACATGTGTATCCGAGTCTTCTATCAAAAGTTACAGCTATTTCTATGAAGTTGTACAAAAACGCTTTCTTTCGCCAAGACAGTGCGTTTCTCACTGTTACATGCATTTGAATGGGGAACTCGACCGAAACAAAGTATAGGTTTTCATTATGTGAATAACTTGGAAATCTTAGCTCAAACAGCTGCAAAACCTGTTTTGCCAGCACGGGAACCTTGAGTTCTATAAGATAAAGCCATAAACATGTGTATCCGAGTCTTCTATCAAAAGTTACAGCTATTTCTATGAAGTTGTACAAAAACGCTTTCTTTCGCCAAGACAGTGCGTTTCTCACTGTTACATGCATTTGAATGGGGAACTCGACCGAAACAAAGTATAGGTTTTCATTATGTGAATAACTTGGAAATCTTAGCTCAAACAGCTGCAAAACCTGTTTTCCCAGCACGGGAACCTTGAGTTCTATAAGATAAAGCCATAAACATGTGTATCCGAGTCTTCTATCAAAAGTTACAGCTATTTCTATGAAGTTGTACAAAAACGCTTTCTTTCGCCAAGACAGTGCGTTTCTCACTGTTAGATGCATTTGAATGGGGAACTCGACCGAAACAAAGTATAGGTTTTCATTATGTGAATAACTTGGAAATCTTAGCTCAAACAGCTGCAAAACCTGTTTTCCCAGCACGGGAACCTTGAGTTCTATAAGATAAAGCCATAAACATGTGTATCCGAGTCTTCTATCAAACGTTACAGCTATTTCTATGAAGTTGTACAAAAACGCTTTCTTTCGCCAAGACAGTGCGTTTCTCACTGTTACATGCATTTGAATGGGGAACTCGACCGAAACAAAGTATAGGTTTTCATTATGTGAATAACTTGGAAATCTTAGCTCAAACAGCTGCAAAACCTGTTTTCCCAGCACGGGAACCTTGAGTTCTATAAGATAAAGCCATAAACATGTGTATCCGAGTCTTCTATCAAAAGTTACAGCTATTTCTATGAAGTTGTACAAAAACGCTTTCTTTCGCCAAGACAGTGCGTTTCTCACTGTTACATGCATTTGAATGGGGAACTCGACCGAAACAAAGTATAGGTTTTCATTATGTGAATAACTTGGAAATCTTAGCTCAAACAGCTGCAAAACCTGTTTTCCCAGCACGGGAACCTTGAGTTCTATAAGATAAAGCCATAAACATGTGTATCCGAGTCTTCTATCAAAAGTTACAGCTATTTCTATGAAGTTGTACAAAAACGCTTTCTTTCGCCAAGACAGTGCGTTTCTCACTGTTACATGCATTTGAATGGGGAACTCGACCGAAACAAAGTATAAGTTTTCATTATGTGAATAACTTGGAAATCTTAGCTCAAACAGCTGCAAAACCTGTTTTCCCAGCACGGGAACCTTGAGTTCTATAAGATAAAGCCATAAACATGTGTATCCGAGTCTTCTATCAAAAGTTACAGCTATTTCTATGAAGTTGTACAAAAACGCTTTCTTTCGCCAAGACAGTGCGTTTCTCACTGTTACATGCATTTGAATGGGGAACTCGACCGAAACAAAGTATAGGTTTTCATTATGTGAATAACTTGGAAATCTTATAAGATAAAGCCATAAACATGTGTATCCGAGTCTTCTATCAAAAGTTACAGCTATTTCTATGAAGTTGTACAAAAACGCTTTCTTTCGCCAAGACAGTGCGTTTCTCACTGTTACATGCATTTGAATGGGGAACTCGACCGAAACAAAGTATAGGTTTTCATTATGTGAATAACTTGGAAATCTTAGCTCAAACAGCTGCAAAACCTGTTTTCCCAGCACGGGAACCTTGAGTTCTATAAGATAAAGCCATAAACATGTGTATCCGAGTCTTCTATCAAAAGTTACAGCTATTTCTATGAAGTTGTACAAAAACGCTTTCTTTCGCCAAGACAGTGCGTTTCTCACTGTTACATGCATTTGAATGGGGAACTCGACCGAAACAAAGTATAAGTTTTCATTATGTGAATAACTTGGAAATCTTAGCTCAAACAGCTGCAAAACCTGTTTTGCCAGCACGGGAACCTTGAGTTCTATAAGATAAAGCCATAAACATGTGTATCCGAGTCTTCTATCAAAAGTTACAGCTATTTCTATGAAGTTGTACAAAAACGCTTTCTTTCGCCAAGACAGTGCGTTTCTCACTGTTACATGCATTTGAATGGGGAACTCGACCGAAACAAAGTATAGGTTTTCATTATGTGAATAACTTGGAAATCTTATAAGATAAAGCCATAAACATGTGTATCCGAGTCTTCTATCAAAAGTTACAGCTATTTCTATGAAGTTGTACAAAAACGCTTTCTTTCGCCAAGACAGTGCGTTTCTCACTGTTACATGCATTTGAATGGGGAACTCGACCGAAACAAAGTATAAGTTTTCATTATGTGAATAACTTGGAAATCTTAGCTCAAACAGCTGCAAAACCTGTTTTCCCAGCAC